>NC_089536.1:20808221-21463832 GCF_963924715.1 Thunnus thynnus
AACTTTATAAAGAAGTTGTGAACTGTTCTTTATGTAGAAAACAGATGTGGATAACTTAATAAAAAAAACTTGGTGTCATGATGCCCAAATGGTGCACAAGTAGTTGAAGCAATGAACAAATAAGTGCCAGAACAGAAATGACTTTTTATCATAACAGCAAATTCGCTGGCATATTAGCTGCATTTCAATTATTACAATTCCAAGTTTTGCAGAAACAGATCGTCTCAGGCTGCAGATTTTGTGTGCTTTGTGTCATGTTGCACAAATCAATTTGTGACACACAGATGAACATTGTCTTTTTGCAGCGATGTAGACTGTGATGCTGTTTGGACACGATACAGCAGTGTATCCTGAAGCTTTTTCATTCCTTCTTGTCGGATAGTGATGGATGCAAAGGAGCACAAATTGAGAAAAAGGTGCTGTTTGTTGTTAGTATTTTAATCAGCAAGTTCAAGGCCATATGCTTATATTTTAGGGGTGCTTGTGCTCCTTATTGAAAGTTCATTTTTTTTAAAGGAATTTCTTTTTTCACTTTTTTTTTAACATCAAACATACCGTACGAACAAGACACAGGGTCAAACTGACTAATGATAATATGATCATTATCATGTGTTGTATAAACTGTGTGTCAGTGTCATTTTCTTGGGAAGTCTTTTAAATATTACATAAGCGATGTTATAATTTGTCTGTCAACAGTTCAGCCATACTTTCCTACCAGCTGCAGCCTGTATTTTCTGATGATTACTATTGAAACCTGTTGATAAGGGCTTCCTCACACTGTAAATGTTACTGCATTGTGCTTCACCTGTTTATCACTTGTCAAATGTGCATTTTCCCCTCACAAAAAGCACAGAGTCTTATAATTCTTTTAAAGGACAGATTCACATTTTTTTTCCAAGTCTGTCTTAAAACAATAGTCAGGTGCCCAAATGAAAACTGAAATATGTTTTTCTGATAGGGGACAAATCTGTGAAAAAATGTATTTAAAAGTTTATTTGAAACTAATATGAAGCTTCAGCCATCCACATTAATCAAATCAAGTAGATATCTTTCAACGTTACAGTCTTTTTAGCGCCAATGTCCCTCTTTTTGTTACTATTCTTCCACCGCAGCTCAACAGGGAAACACTGTCTGAGGAAACACAAAGAGGGAATTTGATGCTAAAAAGACTGTAAATGTGGCAGATATCCACTTGATATGACTAACTCAGACTGCTGAAGCCTCATATAAGCTTCACATCAACTTTTAAATGAATTTTTGCACTAAATGACTGTGTGGACACACTGTGGATTTTGACCCACAAAATGTGTGATTAATGTAAGCGAATGGAAAGAAACTTGTAATATACTGTGAAACATCACCCACGTTTTCTTAGGGAACATATATTTAGTGGAAAGTATTTCCACTGACAACGGTTCAGTGTTTAAATGTCACATTTAAATACTGTGAACCCTGGTGGAGGGAGATGTTTCCAAGATATCTCTTGGTACATATTAAACAAAACAATATGCATAGTTAGATAAACCTAGATGTAAGGGAGAAGATATGTTCAATTTTGGTGAACAGACCCTTTAGGCCTCTCTTTTGGCAGTGCCATTGAGTCTATCACACTCTTGCCCACCCTCAGTCTCTGCCCTCGTAAGTTACAGTACATGATCTCAGGGATTATCAACCGGCAACACTTGGCGCTTGTTAATAATGTCATCATTAGGTCCCCGTGGGGACGTTGAGGTCAGTCGAGGAATGATAAAGAGCCTTTAGTTAAACACCAGAATCGTGTTGTTAACCCCCAAATTGGCAGTACAAACAAGATTACTGTGTTTTTGGAGGAAGTCAGTCTTTGGAGACTTGGCTGTGGTACAGTATGCTGTTCCAAGAGTCTGGGTTTCTGTGGGTGGGAATAGGAAGATGGGCACAATGTGGGATGAGAGGGCAAAGATTAGTCTAAATACTCATACAGAAATACTGTCTGAGAAGCAAAGAGACAGTACACAGGGAGATGACATTGTCTGTTATAGACGCAGCACTGTGTGCATTTGGCTGCATGTATTTCGCACAAAATTTTAAATGGAGCAGGAATTATAATGGGCACTAAGGTGCTAATGTTCTCAACTGTCAATGTGTTTCTGTGCTGCTTTTCCCTATGATTATCTGTCAATCAAACACTGTCTTCCTTTAATTGTTTGTTAATGAAGTTTGAGTTTTTGTAGATTCTTTTCTTTGCTCAGCCATTGTGGCTATCACTGCTAATGCTAACTATTCACGGTTAAAATAGTGTACTAAACATTAGTGAAAATACTTAGTCTGTACTAGTGTTTGTATGATTTGACTTTGACATCCTACCAGATGTGACCCTTCATAATACCAAACGTCCAGTATTAGCTGTTTTCTCTATGAAGACATTTGAGTTTGCCAACTACAGCTGCCTCCCTTTTGATTGATTTCCATGACAGATTCAGTGGCTACCAAAGGAACATAGTTGTTGGATAATTATGACTATATTGTTCTCTACTTGTGTCTCAGTTTTGCCTGCATACTGACATCTTTTACAAACTGAAATGTACATACGATAGACATTTTGGTTAATACGCTAATTCACTTTCTTGCCAAGATTTAGTTGAGAAGATTACTATTCTCGATACTTAAATCAGTGACACTGTTTTTTATAAGATTATGTTAGTGAAAGCTTTGTTGCTCCAAACATTGTCTGATACCATTTTCTCAAAAAACTCTCCAGTACACAGGACGTGAATGATTTTGCTCTTAAATGAACAGTTTGACACTTTGGGAAATGTGCTTTTTCACTTTCTTGACAGAGAGTTAAAGTAGTGTTTAGTCACAAACAGAAATGTAAAAACAACAATTTGAGGTTTCCAACCAGCAGGGACGCTGTGCTGAATTGCTTTTCACCACAAAATAGTTCCACCACTTAATTTACCCTAAAGCCACAAATTGTCTATTTTTACATTTCTGTTTGTGTACGGATGACAAACAAGGAAAAAGGTGCTGGTGGGAACTTTGGACAGAGCCAGGCTCTGTTTACTGTTTATGATAATTCTTTATGCTAAGCTAAGCTTAGCATAATGCCTTAGCTTTATGTTAAGCTTCCCTGATCTAGTGTAAAGTGAGGATCTCCTCTCATTCACTTGCAGTTCATTGAAGCAGGAAGGCTGTTGGCTAAATATAGTGTACAGGTGTATTGCTGTCCTTGTATCCAAGCAGCTAGCAAGCGGGGAAGCCCCAGTCTGAGCTAATGACTGCTGTCGATCAGGTGTTTGCCTGAGTCAGCACGTAATCTCCCTCAACTAGAGCAGATGATTGACAATTCAACACCCTCCCTCCAACCACCCCACACCTCACACCCTCTACATTGAACCCTCCAGGTGTGTAGCACAAGCTGGTTTTAAAACTGTGTGTGTATGCATGGATGACCCTCGCAGCTGCAGCGTCTCTGACATCAGCACTACAGCCTTTGCAAGACATCTCTAATTAGACCCGAGCGCCCTGTCATCACATGCTGCTGTTATCCCCCAAGCAGCTGTCTCACATACACAAACACTCACACAGAGGTGCTCACGCCCCACACAGGTGTCCTCAGCTGAGACAAATATCATAGCAACCTTTGGAGAAGAACGAGACAAAACACAAGACAAAAAACATAACTAGAAGGAGGCAGCTTAAATTTTGGATGCAGAGTATGTATCAGTGTATCTGTATTTTTATTGTTTTGCTTGTATTTCTCTTCTCAACCAACTGAAAGTATTATTTCACCACAGGGTATCTGGCAAGCAGAGAATAAAGAACAAAGCCACAAGGCACAAAAACAGCCTATACTTAAAATGCTGTAAAAAGTTAAAAGTCAAAATTTATAGTAGCCACCATATTCACAGCCTTTTAGAGACAGAATAACATAAAATGCCAAGAAGCAGAATGGCCTTAAACTGTAGACTGAAAAACATGAATGTTAGAATGTAGATGTTTGACTGGCTCTCCAAACCTATCTGTCATATCAGTACATGCACATACAATAATGTTAATCATCCTTATCTTTCTGAGCACATAATTGTCAGCTGATTCCCAACAAGGCAAATATGCTAAGCGTGTAATGTAAATTATATGAAATCAGCCATTGAAGCATTTCAATTGTTAACAGAATATTAAAATGCCAAAATAAAATGTTACACAACACTGTAACCCTAGTAAGAAATGAAAGCCAACAGTGAAACCAACAACAAGGAAAGCCAAGCCCCACCATGGGTAAAGCCAGCAATCTTGAAGCTGCACTAATCAGTATTTTTATTTCATGGGCCAAATGTGTAATTTGAAAGGTGTTACTCATAGTGGTGAACCCACAGAGAGTTATCAAGTGACTGCTGTCCCCCTCAGCTCTATGGGGCAGTTTAGCGTCTTTCAGCTCATTGTTTTGATTTTATGGCCCACAACTTTAGTGTTTTGATTCCTTCTCACAGCTCTCATCAATCCTGTTGATCATTGCTGACAGGCAGTTCTGATGAAACCACTGTACACCAACCTGCCCAGCACCAAACAGCAGGTAGACAAAGATAGCGTCTAGCTGGTGACCATAAGGGAGCATATAGTGGCTAAAGAGGACGATAATTTACCTGAGGAGGTGGTGGAGACCAGACTAAATGCTAAAATTAGAGCGAACATTTGACTTAACACTCATCAGGTGGTCAGAAACATGACTACTACTGTCTACCAGACGAGTTAATAGGCAACTGTTTGCTAACACATTTGCCATATCAGCTTAACAAAGTGATAACATTTCAATGTTGTGTTTACAGCTGTGGACCAAAAAAAAAATAAAAATAAATCAATAAATCAATCAACTACAATATGGTAAAGATAAGGATACATAAAAGGCACACTACTTCTTGTGTTGAGACTAAGCTGGCCTTCTTGAATTTGTACCTTTTCTTGGTAAGCTTTTGATGCCATTACATTAGTAACACTGATTGCCATTTTAACTTTAGTTTTTCTCCCTCTGTTTCAGGGCGATGTGTGATGATGTGTGATGTGTGATGTTTATTTTCATTTTCCTATCATTTCTGCATCTAAGCCAACCTGAACCCTGTGCAGCAGCAGCCAGCTTCTAACACATCAGTGGGTGACTAACCCGGAAGGTTGTTGACTATGGCAGCTGGTAGTGATTCAGCAACACGGAGCATTAAAAAAATGTTTGAGCTTTCGAAACCAAATGGA
Source organism: Thunnus thynnus (assembly GCF_963924715.1). NCBI lineage: Eukaryota > Metazoa > Chordata > Actinopteri > Scombriformes > Scombridae > Thunnus > Thunnus thynnus. Next base: position 20,813,445 of record NC_089536.1, read on the forward strand.
TCGAATGTGTTTTAACCGTGTTCTGGGCAAAGGACTCTCCTCAGGCCAAATGACTTCAAGATTACAAGCGTCACAGCTCATGATGCTTCTAAAGAGAGAAACTGGTGGTTTCAACAACTGAACAAAAGCTTTAGCACTGAACAATGTTTGGCGCACTGACGTGATGTCATTTAGCAGGAAGTGAGGAAAAAGGATGCAATTTTGGTCTGTTTTTGCATTTATTCTCTGCTAATCTGTCTTAAATTTAACATGAATACCTTTATGTAAACTGTAAGACCCAGCAGAACCACCGGTACAATTTCAGTTGATGCCATAACACAATTACATTGAGGGTTATTATGAAGCACATTCAGCATTCTTGCCAATCCTCCCTTGTAATTGACTCACTTTTGTAAGAAAGGTTTTAAGTGAACCCGCCCTCCCTGTCAAAAGCCCGGCTGTATATAGACACAAATCACTGCCTATTGCTAATTTCCCTTGTAATTACAGGTTCGGCTCCGTTCTACAATTTACTTATTATCCTGAACAACACAAACCAGAGCTGTCAGAGTGTCAAAAGAGGGATTTTCCCAGGTTGAATTCCAATGAAAAAGTTTAAAGTTTGCAGAAAACTGTGCAATGAGAGACAGCCACAGAAAAATAAGCCACATTTGGATTTTTTTTTTCTTCTTTTGGATGACTTTTCATATGCATTCAAGGATGTAACATGAGTCCTCAACCAGTGTGAGACGACAGTGATGTGAAAAAGGTGTCACTTCCATTTTTGCACCTACACTTTTCTCAGTTGTTTCAAAAGCGTTTCAAGCTATTTCAGCTGGAAAGCAATGCTGGAAAAACTCTCAGACAGATAAGAGTAGGCATGAGTTTGTGCTTCAGAAGCTAATGAACAGAAGATGCTTCACCCCCTCCTTCAAACCCAGCATAATATTACTTCTTTTCAGTCTGGCAAACAACAGAGAAAAGTTGTATAACAGAAATTTTTAAACCCAATGTAGCAATTTTCAAATCCCCAAAATATGACACCTCACAGTTATTTGTTACCCAAAGTGATAAGAAAAACACAAAGGGACAAACTAAAGTATGATGTTTCATGTGCAGTGAGAGTACAGCCTAAAAGAAAAAAAGGGAGTTTCCTCTTACCCTTGCTGACATCGTTGCCCTTCCTCTCATTGCTGTGTTAACTTATCCTAAAGGTGAGTTGTGAAATTGAGAGGTGTCCTTTGACATCCATCTGGAGCTGCTTGCCCTGACATGCAACCACCTGTGACCTGTGTGAACCTGCAGTAGCCTGAGCTGGAGACAGAGAGCAGGCTCATACAGCGCCAGCCACTGAGGAAGCACTCCTTACAGAATGTTTCAAGTCTGTCTTAATACATCACTCAAATGCCTTATGAGTAATGGTAATGGTGCAGTTATTGGTTACTGCGGACATTCCTTTTGTCTCTACTGCCTGTGAATTGATCCCCACTGTAAGAGATCCTGTGTCGACACTGATGGAGGACTTAAGCGGCTGCTGCTGCTTTGTTAACGTGCTGCTTTTATCGCACAGTCTGTGTAGACAAAGTGTAGTCTACGCAAAGAGGGGCTTAGACCAGGCAGACCAAAAGTGACCTCACCATCACAAGATCAATACATCAAGCTGAGCTCCCTGAGAGATAGAAAAGCAACAGAAACAGAATTTGCCAAATAAAGAACACAAGACTCCAATCAACAGTGGACGAGTTACAGTTTCTAAATCACTTCTCAGGAGGGAAAAATACTAGCATTTCACAGTGGATGACTGGAATCCACTGGAGACTGGAGATTTATGGCAGTAACAGAAGGGTGTATGTAAGGAGATGAACAGGAGAAAGAATCATACTGCAGTGTATCAAACCCACAGTGAAACATGTTAGTGGGAATATTCAAGTCTGGGGGTGTTTTGCCTACTTTGGAGTTGGACACCTGCACCGCAGTGACTCCACCCTGACCAAGGAGAAGTACCATTCTTCAGATACATGCTATACTCTCTGGTTTGCATCTTTGTTAGGAAGGATTCATACTGCAGCAGGATAATGACCCCAAACACACCTCAGAGCTTTGCAAGAACTACTTGAAGACCAAGGAGTCCTGACTGTCCTGGACTTTCCTCCATAGTCACCTGACCTCAACCCCATTGAACATTTATGAGGCCACTAGAAGAATTAGAAAGCTGAGCATTCTGTGACATCTCAAGAAGCTTTTTGGAACATTGTCAGATCCTGCTGGGATAACGTGGGTCATCAGATTTTGCACAAACTTGTGGAGTCCATGCCACCTCGAGTGCATGCTGTCAAAGCAAAATGCAAGCAAAATGGGGACATACCAAAAGAAAACTCCACAGGGCACCCTTAGGTATAAGCATGTTATCCTTACCTATTTGTATGGCATTCTGAGAGCCTTCACAAAATCCTCCACAGTTTGCCCTACCTGTGAAAAGATTTTGTTTTCCCGTTCTTTCTCAATGGCTAAAATGACCAATCCACTCAGTTTCTTTGTCTGACTGTGCTGCTAAAAAAGTGTGATCATTCTGAGCAGAGAATGAGTGCTCTGCTGTCACAAACATGATTATGTTTTACATTTCAACAAAGTGCAATGTACATTGCAAACTGGAATGACTGAATTGCATTGTGTCACTTCTCCAGTGACTTAGTTTTAATGTGGCACCGTGAGTGTGTGTGTGCCAGTGTGACATGTCAACCAATTGTAAATCTGCAATTAGATCTAAACCCAGAAAGAGATCCAAAATGCAATCTCTGCCTTTTTTCTCTCTTGCTTGACCATTTATGAAGAAATTAGTCTAATTACACATAAATAGAAAATGGCTTTGGTGAATTTACCTCATTTTGTTTGTCTAAATGGGCCTTGTTACGGCTTTACGTAAGCAGCACAGACCAGGGCCTGATCCGTAACTCAAATGATGTTATCAAACACATGTGCGGCCCAGGTTTCACCGTGCCTGCATGAGCCTGGACGAAGGAAGAGAGGTGAAAAGTAAAGAAAGGCCAGACAGAAAGGAAGGTGAGAGGAGAATAAAAGTGTGAGAGAAGATAACTGTCCTGGTAATTCCTCAAAGTTTGATAAAAATAAGACCAGTGATATGTGATAAATGCTATCAATGGGCAGATCTGATCCATATTTTCACAAAATGTATTGCACTTTGAGTTGGCAACCAACTGCAATTTTGATGAAGCATGGCTAGCTGTGCTTCATGGGAATTATCACCATAGCTGTATTGCACTATTGCCCAATCAGATTGCTTGGCTAAAACTACCCACTGTATAATTGCATTTACATTATGACCAGTCGCGGGTCAGTCTTTGCCCAGCCAGGGCTACATATCCTACCTCCACGCCTTCTCTCTTCATGCTCTGTGGGCAGACATGTAGATAGTCCAGATATAAGGATATGACATTTATACAGCCTTCGGTCTCAAGCCATTATAAATAAAATTATGTCACGGTCAACTGTGTGCTATCTGATTCTGAGTAATGGTAAAAAATCCCCTCCCACGTATGCTAATGCTGTTTTTGCAGCCCCTGTTGGGAGAGACACAGCAGACATGCCAAGAAGTTCAGAGCTTGAGAAAAGTGAGTGGGTGAGGCAAGTGGTTGATGTTTTCCCAGTAATATATTACAGAATTAGCTGAGAGGGCACTTAAAATGCATACAGACAACATGTTTTAATGTTCTAGTAATGTGCTGTATATTCACATCTAACAGGAATATTCTCTCACCATGAGTGCTGAGTTCCAACAGACTAAAGTCAAAATCCACTTTAAGGAATTATAGCTCTGTGGCAGCTGCGGCTCAGGTCATCCAAAAATCAGAGTATTGGTAGTTCAATCCCTGGCTGCTTCTGTCCACATGCCAGAGTGTCCTTTAGAAAGACACCGAACCCTTAATTGCCCTACTCAGGTTTAACAGCTCTTTATTTTCCAAATTAAAGAATGTTTCACTGCCCTCTCTGGTGTCAAGTTTCAAGCCTCTGACCACAGCCATCAGTGATGCTGGCCATGGTCAACATTTCTTTTTTACTGCACCTGTAACCCCACCCAACAGTGATGTAACAGTGTCCTGTACATCTATACGTCAATGCAGTGAGACTCAAGAAGTTCAACCACTGGAGATCAGCAAAAACAGAATTTTCAGGGGGTGTTAAGTGACAACAGTAAGAGTACAGCCTGCTGCCTCTAATTGATTCCCATTCAAAAAATGTCATCTTATCTCTAAGTCAATAAGTTTTTGTCAGTGAGTCATTATGGTCTCAATCGCTAAATTCAGGCCCTCTAATAAGTGTGGTGGTCATTTTGGAAATGATTGCTCCATTAATACAATTTGAAAATTTATAGTAGCTTTGATATCTGCCATGTAGGAGTTGATTGACAGCTGTGATTGACAGTTGGCTCACTTGCTGCTACCCCACCTCTGGGACTCACTGAGTCAGACTATTGTCGCAATATTTCAGTAAGTTTAATGTTACTTGATTGTGACACCTGCCCTGTCAGCACAATTTAGCTAAAGCAGCTAATGATAGCCTGAGTATGCAGCACTGGGTGTTCCTAGTAAGCTAGCGTTTGCTTTAGTCCAAGGAAGCGAAGCGTGTTTCCACAGTGTGAAAGGCAACACCCCACACTCCTGATTTGGAAGGTCCTGGCTCCATTTAGCTAAATGCAAACGTTTACATGCTCACAATGACAATGCTAACATGCTGATGCTGGTGATGTTTACCATGTTCACCATCTTAGTTTAGTATGTTAACATAGCGACATATGCTAATTAGCACTAAACAGGACAGCTGAGACTGATGAGGGTGTCATTAGTTTTGTAGTAGTCAGTAAGTAGTAGTATTAGTAAGTATGTAGTCATAGATCAAAGTATTGGACAAATTATAATTTAAACCTGATGATGACGCTAGATGAAAAGTTGAGACCTCACATTAGCTCAACACAAACTCAACATCATTGCAGTTCATCTTGAGGGGGGCATAAATCTGTATTTTAACGACCCTCAATATTAATGATCAACATCAGGTTTTGATTGGAGCTCGGTAGTGGTGTGGCTATATATGATACATCAGCATGCTAACATGGTGATGTAGCCTACAGAAGGTCATGCTTGTCTAGTCTAAGCATTTAGTTCAAATCAGCTTTGCAGAGCTTCTAACATGGCTGTAAACTCTCATTACATTTCTGTGGGGAAATTCATCCTCTGTTCTTGACTTTTTAAGTGTAGAGGGCAGCCAAAACACAACACCCAAGGAGTCGCTCCAGATCTGAAGCCAATGGTTTAGTCAAGAGCAATGGCAGGGATTTTCTAAAGTATTAATTCCATCAAAATTATAGAGCAAGGACTATTTTCTACAGTCGAACATCACTGTGTGCTGTTTTTTATATGCAACCATCGGCCATATTTCATTTTACAGCTGCAAATTTAAGTTCATACTGCGTTTCTGGGGGATGTCAAGAGGCATTCCGGGAATTGTAGGGAACTAGATGAAATAGACGAGCCAGAAGAAAAGTCAATTACAACTCTTTATGAAAAATAACCCCGTCTAACAGTGTAAGATTATCTGAGGGGGAGTTTTCCTCTGAGAGCTGGACTTGAGCAAACAATCATATGAGGACAAGGGCTAGACAGAACTTTGAGGTTGATGATGCAACTGCATCTTTGTTTTTAAACTTTGAAGACAGACGTTTGGCCTCGGACTCTCAGTTAACATCTTAACGGTACCGCAAGAGCTTCAGACATTCTCATACCAAGTCTGAACAAATACACCGGCAAGACGACAATATTTGTCTTCCAGCTGCAGATATCAATAAAATAACAGTCAACATCCCTCTGGCCTCTGCACTGGCCAAATGATGGCTCATTCTGGTACACACACCCACACATGCATGCAAGGATACACACACATAGGTGAACAAAACTGCCAAATTGCACACACACTCAACAGAAACAGGAAACAGGAGATGTTTTTCTAGACAGTGTAAAGAAAGATGGGTTATAAGACGCAAACAGGAGGTGATGAAGTTACACACGTAGACTATAAAACACAAAATATTTCTCATCTTCTATTTTAGGCCAGCAAACGGAACAATCTAACCACGGGAGATGAAAATATTTCTTTAAGTGTGGCACAGATCCCGAGTTGCAGGGCGTTCCCAGGACATGCCAGATTCAAGACATCACTCCAAAGTTTGAGCTAAAAATTTCTGCCACGCATTAAAGCCCCTATAAGCTTGGTTTTAAATTGTTATTATGTGTTGATAAAATTAAATATTCATGAATAAAAATGCAAAAATCAGAGTTCAAGTTTTGTGAAAAAAAACCCAGAAAAACCATGGTTAGATTTTATTCAATAAGAGTTTAACACTGTTCAAAAGTTCAGCTAATCTGCTTCATCAAGACTGTGTGGGTGTGATTTGACCTGGTTTGATTGACGGTTTCCTGGCAACACATGCAAGTACCCACAACTGTCATCACATGTTGAGTCAAAATAGCTAAATTGTGGTTGGTGCACGGAAGATTGTGACGTCACTTTTTTCCAACCAAGCCTTGCCCACTTCAAATCAGCAAGAAGCACGTACAAACACATTAATGTCTGTGGTATAACATATTTATTATAAGGTGACTGGCTCAGTGATTATTTGACTACATTTCTGGCTCATTTTTGCATGTTTTATTTCATCTGTGGACATTCATCTTTGTTTCTTGTTCTAATTAGCTAGTCTACTCTCTTCTACTGTAAAACTGACATAAAGCTGCTCTAATCAATATTTTTATATTAACATCGGATCAAATGACAATGTGTAATGTGAAAAACGTGGCTTGTATTGACGAACACATAGAGAATTTTCCCTCTGCTGTTCCCCTTAACTCTGCACAGTGTTTTAGCATCTTTTAATTCATTCTTTTGGTTTCATGGTTCTCAACTTGTTTTGATTCACTTTAAATGCTTTCATTATTGTTGTTTCTAGATATAGCAGGCAGCTTTTTCCAGCTTAAGATCTAAAAACCCACTGTATGCTACTTGCTCAGCCTTTGTCAGACAGACAAAGTTAGCGACTTGCTAGTAAACAAAGTGAGCATTTAGCAGCTAAAGATCCAGCTATTTCTTTTAGAAGCTACAAACAAACATGGCTCACAATGAATGCTAATGTTGCTCTTTGCTAACGCGTTTAAAATATCAATTTAATAAAGCCAGTTTTGTGTTTACAGGTTGTTTTGCTGCCCCCAAGTGGCCAAAAATCTAAGCAACTGATGGTTTAATTCCTGTAATTTTTCTAACCGTCACTCTCTGGGATGAAGCCGAAGCATAGTGGCGGTGGCGCAAGGATAAATTGTGGTCCAAATTTAGCATTCTTGGTCATCTTTTTATTTTCAAGAGTTGCAGGTGAAAAAGGTTGATGGCTCCTTTCATAAATGTCACTTCTTTTATATTTTTACACTCCTTCTCTCTTATATGCAATTAAAGCAAGGAATATATTCACGCACTAAGCTTTCCCACACAGTAAAGCCAGCAAGACAGCAAAGCCAGCAACAAGAAAACAGGATGCCTGTTTTATGTTTAACCATTGGCACGCTGATGATTACAGTTGAGCCTCTACGAAAAACAGAATCATTAGCGGCCAAACATCACGCAAACATGCATTTTTCACATGAAAAAATATTACAATTGCCTTTTTGACTCCATAATATTTAAATGAATATTAATTGAACAATGTGCCATGTTTAATCAGTGACAAAGTTAAAAAAAAACAAAAAACAAAAAAAAACTCCCACTGTGTGCCTTGTTTTTTAAATACTGGGTCAGACAAAATTTCTGGAGTGTGTTATTTCTGTTTTTCCCCAGCATCCTTCTCTTGGAGGGTCATGTGTCCCTTGAGTCTTAACCTCATCAGTCATTGATCACTTACTGTTGTGAAAGTGAACTTCTCATTTATTCTCATCCAACAGCATCCTCATCCAAGTTGGCTACATACTCTAGTGGGTGATGTAGTGACTCAGGGACAGACAAGAAACGACTCGCTGTTGATCACACTCAGGCAAATCAGATCCCTGAGTGTGTTAGTAAATTAGTAATTTTCAACATTTGTCTGCAATAAATGGATTGACTGTTATATTTTACTGTCCAAATTGAATCATCTAATGCTTCACAAAGCAATGTGGGCAGTAGAACACGATTCACTGGCGCACAGCCATCTTTTTCACAGAGTGAATCATCTGGTCTGGGACTGACTCTTGTGTCACTGGGTCACTTCTGATTGGTAGAGCTGACCGCAGGCTTGGCACTGGTATCTCATTATTTCAGAATGGTGGAGCCAACCGTAGACTCAAGCCACAGTGGAGGAACAATTAAAGGTCTGCAAAAGGCACAGAAGTAGAGGCGAAAATTTACTTTGGGCAGGATTTTACTGCTGCGCAGAGCAAGAAGCTTGGCTACAAACTTTTGACCAAGAAAAATAATCTGTCTGTTCATGATTGTTACGACTTTAGTATTTCCTTCCATGATTTTGCATGGTTTTGACGATAGGAAATCATTAGTTAAAGTAGACATAAGCTCAACAACATGACATCATAGTGTCAACGCCATAGATGAATGCAACTGGTCTCCAAGCATTAACTTGAGGATTTATTCCTTTCACGTGAAACTTACAATAAAACAGTGACACTCACAAGTCTGGAATCTGCTTTTTGTCCATTTTACACTTTCCAGGTGGACCTATTTTTATGAAAGAAATGAATTCTTTTGGAAAACAAGGAAGGGTAGCAATTTAATTTCAGTTGCTTATTAAAGCCTCCAAACTTGTTGAGAGTCCACACATCACTGAGCATTTTTGGAAAAGTATTTAATTTTTTGATCATCTTTTGAATGTCAACAGGAATTAAGGATCACAGATTTACTTTACTGTAGAGTTGCAAAGTTGGATGAACCACTGGTTCCAAAGGTATTTCATCCTAATTTTAACCCGTATCAAAGAGTTCTTTTAATGATACTTAAGAATTCCTCAACACAAATATCCAGGAATTTACTGGATAATATACCAATAGGTTTACGTTTTGGTTTACATGTTGTTATTATTTCAATTTTGTTTCATTTGAGAGATTGTATATGTTTTAGTTTGTTTTTTCTTTTTTTTTCATCAGTTTGGCAAATGCCTCAGCGTACAGAGCTTCAGAGGTGTGAATCGGAACTGTAGCTAATTCAGTTAAACTGCTGATTTTTTTGTCAAGTTTCTGCAGAGCATAAGTTTGTTGTTGGTGACGCAAGTAATGGAAGTTTAAGCTTGGTTTTGGATGTCTCTTCTAATGCTCCTTGGGATTCAGAGTTGACTTCTCCTCTGATGGTTTTTTGTACACAGGTTTCTACCTTTTGTCTTGTAATCGAAGAACAAGATTTTTTTTTTTAAAACACAGTGGCCTCAAGCCTATAGGAAGTGCTCCAACTTCCACTCACATAACATTGTCAATACAGAAAATGAAAGGGGCAGATGCACAGCCCTCTCTTCACAGCTCTATTTTCCCTGAGGTCTTCCCTTCTTTCTCTCAGTTGTGTCTACATTCTTCAAGGTACTGGTGGGCCATGGAGGTGGGAGGTTAGTGGGATTTTTATGGCAAACATAGAGTGTGTCAGAAACTGTCTCAGTTTGACTTTCACTTCCTCAGAGAGCACTTTTGCACCAAGCTGAAACAACAGGCTATGAACTACAATTCAGCTCATCTTGTAAAACTGGTAAGAAAGAAAAGTAGAACAAAATCGCAGTGGAAAAGGAAACTTTTAGAAAAGGATGTCCCTCTGTGTTTATATGCCCTTTAACTCTGAAATTTAAGATCTCCAGAGAGATTCACACAAACTGGATCTGTGCATCCCACGAGTCCTCATGGTGGTGTAAATTAGAGTTGTGTAAAAAAAAAAAAAAAAAAAAGGAACACACCACTCCACCTCTGGAGCACCATGGCTGCAAGGCTCTCATTAAATCCACACACACACAAATCCACATGCATGCACAGAATTTACATTTCCCTAAAGCTGAGTCAAGCTATGGCTTTGGCTCAGTGCTACTTATGCACATTTGTTACTAACGAAAAGACAAACAGCAATGCCAGAATATCTGCGTGTCCTTTAGGGCAGTGTGTGTGTATGTGTGTGTCCTTCTGAAAGTCTTTATTAGGACCCAGTGTTGGAGAGGAACCATGACAGGACCCTCAGAGTAGTAGAAGTCCCAGCAGAATAGACTTGGCTTGGATTCAACCCTCTTATAAAACACCACAGAGGCCTGATGGCTGAGCGAGCAGGAACATTGAGCTTGTGTTATGGTGTGTGTCAGTGGTACTCAACCTGATGAAACATCTAAAAAACAAACCTGCCATAAAAATATTGTTGTACTAGTAATTTGGAAAATCATCAAATCTGAAATGCAATAGGTTTTTCTGTAACTTATGTGTCATTTTTACTGAAAATCAGACTGCAACAGAGAAGAGTAGTGGTGGAGGATCTTCTCTTTTTAGAAAAGTGAGCTGCCGCTTCAGAAGCCAACTTGGCGCTCACAGAACCAAAGTGAACAAACAGCACAAGCTGACTAATTGGAAGAATCTTCTTTATTTCGTCAATGCATTTTGGTGCAGAGCCTTCATCAGTGTGGATACTAAATTTTGCCTTAAACAGAGGGAGAAAGAAGTTTTGGCTTCCTTTTTCTATAAAGTATCACAGACTATCAGAACGTGGCAAGAACCATTTTATCATTTTAGCTCATTTGAACATTTGAACAGGACTCTGTGAAGTTAAGTTTTCTTCTTGGTGACATTTTTGTGAAGGAAACATGACCAGGCAGCTTTATGTAGCAGTTTGGGAATGATCAAATCTCAAAACGTCCTCATGAACAGGTGGCATTCATCTAGTTGAAATTAGCAATTTAAGACAAATTTGTGCAAGCAAGAGATTTTGATGAATCCCACTTGGAACACTTGTGCGAGCAAACCTCACAGACAGAGAGCTTTTAAGACTGTGCGTGAGAACTGCATGCAGTTTACTGTCACCTCTCAAAGTCTGCCAATTTCAAACACCAACCACAAAGTTGTTGTCAATGTAGCTGTAATTTTCTCTTTAATCAGTTCAAATTGTAGTTAAAGCTGCACTAATGCCTTGAATTAGTGCAGCTTAATGGATCAAATCACTTTGTATTATGTGAATGAACTCACTCGTACTAATGATCCTACAGAGAATTTGATGTAAACTTTGATGGAAAGTTGTTGTTTGAATATAAGGGCAAGTAAATTAAGATTTTGGAATATAACTTATGGGGAATGTGACACATTTCTAAAAAAGCAAAAGTAAAAGCCTTAATGCGTGCTAGAACTTCCCTGACAAAACCTTAGACTTATTGAGAAAGAGAGTTGCAAAAAAATGAGCTGTGTCTGACATCTCAATAATCCTTGCCTAAAGCCTTGCATGTGGACGGGCGGTGGTCCCTTTAAGCACTGCATATATGCTCCAGCTCCGAGGTCTCCAGAGAATAGTTATCTTTTTATAAGAACATCTTTAAGTGCTTTGGTCTGTCTGAGTATGAGCTCATCCTGCAGATCTCAGTGCCTAGGAAGAGCTGGCTTGGACATGCCGTGAATGTGCTTAGACTGGGTAAATGTGAAGCCCTGACAGAACTGCTGTGTGTGTGTGTGTGTGTGTGTGGCCCTGCTTTCATACGGCAAAAGACACATCATCGGAAGACGGTTCATTTCCTACAGAAGCTGAGCAACCAGGGAAACTTGCCAAGACTTTGTTGGACAAAAAATGTTAACAATCCTATGAAATGGATCCAGAATAATGCCAAAAACCTCCATAGAGAATTCTTGAGCCACTCCTTCGGCATTATCCATTTTTTCAATGTTGATTGCTGTGTTTATATTTCAAACAATAATCACTTCACTGACAAATGATTAAATATACTGCTTACACTAGAACTTTGGAGCGATAAGGAGGCGATAGCATGACACAGAAATGGTTATATGTGTGTTTATATGTTATGGAGTATCTCTCCTTTAAAATTGAGCGGGACTTGAATTGAATACTATTATTATCAGAACTGAACTCTTATCTGTAACTCCAAAATGTTTTATCAAACCAATGATGACACCCAGCCCAGGTTTAAAGTTAATTCTTGACCTTAGGAACAAGTCCATGACAGGTGGCTCCAGATCGAAAGCTCCAAAACAGCAGTATGGACCTTGTGGTGAGATTACTTTCCCAATAAGACTGAAATACATTGTATACAGTGTATATGCTCTCATCCAGCTGGGAGCCGATGATATGTTATGATAAGCAATATCAAAGGAAGAAAAGCACCCTACTAGCCTGTTCAAAACAATACATGAGTGTAAATAGAATATCCCACACCAAACACAGTCAGTCAGAATAGAACCACACATCAACAATATACAAGTTGTGGGTGTGAGTGAGAAAGAGACACTGTTTATCATGCATTTTATGTGTTTTCCTTTGTGCATTTGAAGTGTTTACACTAATTTGGCTTTATAAATGTATGTGGAGGCATTGGTATGCACAGAGACGTAACATAAGAACTGTTAAAAAATGCTATTTTTTTTCTATAAACCTTCGCTGCAGTTTTGCCCCATTGATAAAGACATTAGCATTCGTTTCCATTAGCATTTAAACACTTTTTATATTTTGCTGATTTTTTATTATTTTCTTCATATTTCATGTTTTCATTTGTATTCATTATATAAGGCAGTTTTTCCAAGTTTCTTTTCCCCTTAGTTTTGAATATTGTGGGATTTAGAGGTGCAAGTCAAACAGGAAAACCATATAGTTATCAGCGTATAAATGGGTCACTATAAACAAATATACCAACAGGTTTTTAGATATTAAATGGAAATTTAACAAAACATGTTCTGAAATGAAGTTTGAAACAGCCCAGTAGTTTCTTAGAAATTGCATTCATATTGTATGATTGTACGCCAAACATTTCATGCCAGTGCAGGAAGTAGTGTGCCATATATGCAGCGAGGTGGAAAGTAAGGGTGTGGAAATTGGGGTTGTGGCTAGTGTATGAGGAATCTGATGCATCTCATGCAGGAGATTGGAGTTTGCATCCCATTCATCTTTTTTATTAACCATAACCATGATCTAGCTTTAACCAAGTGTTTTAGTTTCCTAACCATAGTTAATTTGCCATAACCACAATTTTTCCTTAATGTAAAGCAAATCTTAGTTGCCATGGACACATATTGTAAAAAGCATTGACGTAATCTGGAGTTTTTCAGTATTGCCTAATATCAATGATCCCTAAAAATAAAAGTTATTGTATATTTTCAGGAAGGTACAAAAATAACCAGCTCCTTGAGAATACAATTGCTATTTATGCTGCAGTATACTCATGTTTCTTCTACTATATGTAGCTATAATCCAGGATAGATGCATGTTTAATGCATGAACTGAGGCTGTTACAAAGGCTACCACTGTACAGTGTGTGTTTGCGGTGTGGATGTGGTTTAGGAGAGACAGATATATATCCCTGGCAAGCCCAGCGCTTCCTCTTAATGCCAAGACCTTACAAGCACATAAAACAAAAGCTTCCATGCTTGGCCTCAGTGAAGTGGGTCAGCAGGGGAATATCAGAGAGAGCAGCGGGGCTCTTTAATTATTTCCTTGGGAAAAGAGAGGAGGTGAGATGGAAAGAGGATCAGGGAGGAAGTACAGTTATTTAGTGCGGGATGTGTGCGCGCTACGTGACTGTTTGTGAACGTGAGCTCAATGAAATACATCAGTCTGGACACAGCGTGAGTGCTCAGTGGCCGGGTGAAATCGGAAGCCATGTTGGACAGAGATGGATGAATGAATTAATGAAGTGTTTTTGTGCTTGTGTGTGTCCCCCAACCAAATAAAAGTTGTAATTTTTTCATTGTTTGCAAACTTTTATGTCATAATGCACATATATTTAACAATAATTACAGAAAATTTTGTATTTTACACTAAAATATCCTTATTTGAAAATTATGTAAATTTTTTGTAGTTTCATGACAATTGATTCTTTGGTGACTTGGGGGCAGCACAACAAGCTGTAAACAAAATACTGAGATGTTATTACCTGATAAAGCTGATATAGCAAACATGTTAGCAAAGAGTTGCTTATTTACAGTATACATCCAGCAGACCCATAGCCACTCTGGCCACTTGATGAATATAAACCCAATATTTACTCTACTTTTAGCTCTGCTCGGTCTCCACCAAATCCTGAGGGTTGCTGGTTCTTCAAAACAATGAGCTGAAAGGCGCTAAAATACTCTGTAGAGCTACAGGGAACTTCAAAATCGGGTTATAATTCTCTGTGGGCTTATCAATATGAGGGACCATTTTTCCATTGTTTATACTGTATAACAATTTAGATTAGTGCAGCGTTAAATATGTTGCTCTTAGGATGTTGTATTTCTCAAACTCCTCACTACATTTTCCATTAATCCTTTGGTTTCCTCAAAAAAAAAAAGATGTTGACGTTGCTGTTTGTTACCCTTTCTCTAACATTGCCACACTATATTGTGTTTCCTTTTAAGAAGACAAATGCTAATTTTTCATTACGTAGACTTTAGTATGAATACAAGATGCTGACCTGGCACAGCATCTGCCTCCTAACTGTACAGTGAGGAATATTATAAACATTTTTAGAATTTCTATTGTACACTGACATCTCACAGCAATGTCAGCAGTTCAAGGTAATAAAAACTCCTTAATTACAACAATTATAATATTATGTCTATCATATTGGATCAGGTAGGAGGTAAGTACAGCATAACAGGTAATTTTAGCCTGTGGTAACAGCCAATATGCATCAGATTTGACACCCAGTTTGCACCAAGTTGCTTTACTGTTTGGTTATAAGTTATAAGTTTCTTCAAATGAATTAAACATACTTTTAAAGTAAAGATAGGTCTTGTTTTGTGCTTGTAGAAGTCCGACAGTCTCCTAGACACATGTGAACAGTGTAAAATGCACAAAAAAAAAAAAACAGTCTGTTGTGGTCTTATTTGTTTATTAGTAATTATGCTAATCCTTTAAATTGTAAAATGCTTCATGATGCACCTTTAACTGTGTTTACCCACTAGTAAATGTGTGTTTACACTTATAGATTTATACGTGTGTGTGTGTGTGTGTGCATGTGTGTGAGTGACTGTGTGTGATTTGTGCCCATACAGAGAGTGTTTCCTGAGCTGAGACTCCTGGGGCTGCTTCAGTGCCCTGGTATGGGAGCACAGAGAGAGATAGGACTGGTTACATCACACACAGGCTATACATCAACCACTACAGAGACTGAGGAGAGGAAGAGAGAGTGCCACAGAGAGTGAAGTCAGACAGAAACAATAAGTTATTTGCATGCAACAGAAGTGGAAGAAATTGAAAAGGAAGTAGAAACAAGTTGTTCAGGTTGGTGGCAAAATATGAATACTTAAGAAATTAGGAAATATGCATGTAGTCAGATGCACAAATGTAATAGATTTTAAGCACACACACATTTATACACACAGGCAGTTGCACTCAAACAGATGCAGCACTTGTAGAAGTTCTGTAAGTACTGTATGCCTCTTTTGGATAATGTATGGTATTCCGTTTCCTCATTTGTTTTTGCCAGAAACTAGTTTTATTGTTTTACGCTACAGTAATTTGGATCTACTGTACATCAAATTAGAGGCAGGATAAATAGATTTCTGTACCTTCTATAATGGCTTCCACTGTATCACTACACACAAATCCATTCACATTTATGCACAATTAACGCTAAGTTCTTCATAAAAAGGTCAAGCAAGAGAAAAAAGGAGATTTTTAATTCACTTTGGGGATTTAGATTGCATTGCAGATACACCAGCGCGGGTGGTTGATAAGCCAAAACCACACACAAACACTGAAACACACTGAAACCTTGAGAGATTAGCCACTTTCAGTCCAGCGACAGTCACAGAGCAGCAAGGCTATTTGGGCCATTTGTCACTGTAGTTGCTCCCTAAAGGCCTCCACATTGTTCTCAGACGTGTTGGGGCCACGTAAAGTTTGAATTAGACCAGGCGCCCGACTAAAACCACTGGGGTAAAATTAGGCATGAGGGCCGGCTTTCTCTCACAGCCTCTTTTAGGGGATTAGATGACGTTTAAAGTTATTGGAGGACTAATATGCATGATTAAAACGGCTGATTATGGTGCAGAATGGAGGTGTATTTTATTGGCCTCACCTAAAGAGGTGGGGCTGGGGTTTGGGGGTAGGGCAGATAGGGGGGTTAAGAGGCTCACTCAGGGTCCAGAGTGAGATTATAATGCCTTATTTAACACTCGATCTGTGGATAGCAGGCGGTGAACTGTTAGTGAACCTTCACGGCCAGCATTAGAACAATGTGTGCGAGTTGTGGCTACCCATTTAGTTGCTTTTTTGTAGTTTCAGTGCAGTGTTTTCTTAGAGTAACCTCTAGGGCAGTAAAGAGAGGGGTCTTTTAAAGTTAAGTTAGCAGAGGTATCGAATGACATCCACGGGTGCCTAAATAAGACTGGGACATTTCCAGACTGTGAACTAGACTCTATCAAGGTCAGTGGGGACTCCTCTGCAAAGAAGATATTGACTGTTTCCTTTCTTTTGGCTTAAATTCCCAAGATAGTGTCAAAAACATGTCAGTGTTAGGAGGTGAAACCAACCATAGAGAGCTGGAAGTTGTTCCTGCTAGCCATCAAAAGCAACTGTTAAGGAAAAACATACAAGAGCAGCAAAACCAGAAAGTCTTGTTGGTGGCCGTCAATAAAAAAAAAACAGGCTAAGAAAACACTTCTGTTTGCTAATTGGACCAGTAGCAGTGGTAACAGAGTGACATCATGTCATCATTAACAGGTGCCTCATCCGGTTGGCTGTTCATGGGAAAGTTTTAATTAAAAGTTCCCGGTCACCCATCCACACCAGTGCAGGCTGGCGATTAGTTGCTTGTTAAGGGCTGTTGTCAATGTTTATGATGTGTCAGGGCGAAGGGAGGCAGGCCTGTTGTTGCTCCACGGGGTCAAAGTCAGAGCAGGGGGACTGACCAGAGTAGAGCCCAATAAACTAGAGGAAATGATGCTGACCATTGTAATTGCAGAGACTGTTTTCCTGTTTGTTACCTCTGCAAAGGAGGTGATATTTTCAGTCCTGTTTGTCAGCGTGTTAGTTATCAAGATATCTCAAACATTACTGGCCAGGACGTCAGTGAAATGTGGAGAAAGGTTCAGCCAGGAGCCAACAACTGATTCGTTTTTGGTATGGATACTGCCATCATGTTTCCATTTATAAAGCACCTTACATTTCTGCTTATAACGTGTATCGTGTGACATAGATGCAGTTTTTCCCCTTGAGTTCTTGATCATATATAAAATCGGCCATGCACATGTCAGAATTTCCAAAGAGAAGTCAGTTGGTCATACAGTCCACTATTGTTGTCGTCCAGACTAAAATATCTCAACAAATCACTGGACGGATTGCCTTGAAATAGAGGTCTCCTAACCAAATTTTTCACTTATCAACACCTAATTGATGGATTGGCTTACATTTTATACCTTCATGATGCTCCAATGATAAATCCTAATGAATTTGGTGAACCCCTGACTTTTTCTCAAGCACTACCATATGGTTTGCATTTGTTGTTTGGAGTAAAATGTCTTGACAACTATTAGGTGCATTGCTGTAGACATTCATGACCCCCTCAAATCAAAATTATAATTTGACAAATACTTTGATCTTTTACCAAATACCTGCAAAGCTAATAACATTCCCCTTGGCCCCAGCTGTGCTTTGTGTTTAGTGCTAATTAGCAAATGTAAGCATGCTAACACACTAAACTAAGATGGTTTAAATGGTAACCATTATACCTGACATGTTAACATTGTCATTGTGAACATGCTAGCATGCTGAAATTAGCATTTATCTCATAGCGCCACTGTGCGTAAGTATAATATCACATATACAGCAGTATGACCGTAGACTATTAGTCTTGTTTCACCACACTCACGTTTGTCTAATCTTTTCTTTTCTTCCAGATTTGGTATCTACAACATTTGGATGACTGACAAAAAGTTTTCCAGTTGTTTCTTGATATTCCATATCATTTCCTATAGCTATAGGGTCTTCTAAGAGTGGCCTAATTGACATAAATTTGCCATATATGGCCACATTTTGCAAATGTATTATTTCCTACATAGATGCTGCTAAAACATAATAAATCCAAATGATCAAAACACTATAAATTTTGCAAAACTAATCCTTCTAAAAAGCCCTTATCTTCCCAACTATTTTCCAAAACCCCTGTCCAAGCCATCAAGCAATCGCCATGACGGTATAACAGTGTTTATTTTGATATATATCAGTTGCAGTTAACACTTAAAATGTTTTACTATCTCAGGCTGTCACTGCTGTGAGTTTCTTTTAACTTCTTTAATTCAAACAACCGCTCATACAAAAACGTTTGTTTTTTCCGTGCTACATTAATGCAAACTGGGGATACATATATGTATATATACACACGCACACGTATATGTGTGTGTGTATATATATATATATATATATATATATATATATATATATATATATATATATATATATATATATAAAATCAGAGTATTTGTCAAGTTATTATATATATATATATATATATATATATATATATATATATATATATATATATATATATTTTTTTTTTTTTTTTTTAACCACATTCCTACAACTTCCTGCAATAGTAATTCAGGACAGATGCAGAGGAAATGCGCAAAAGGTTATTTTTATTGCTCTGGATCGAACATCTCACTCCTAATTTCAACCTGTTTAACCCCACCCTCCCTCTCTCTCACACTGCACACAAGGGGACTGTGTCCATTGCTGTGCTATACTGTAAAGCATACCAGCCTTTTATGTAGGCCTTGGAGTTTGGACACACCTTTGTTTCCCTTCCACAGGATGGCTGTGGCACAATATCAAAACCAGCAAATACAAAAGTTATCTCACATCCATCACTGGGACAGATGTTTGTATCTCCTGTGTGTGGGTATGGAGGTGAGAGGTGACAGCAGGATCAGCCCAGATTCCACAACACAGAAGAAGATGGAGTAGCATGAGTTGTTGTGATTTCTCTTTCTCTCTCAGAGGAGGTCCTATTTATCAGGGTCGGGGGTGAGAGGCAGCATTTATCATGGCCGAACCCTGGCTCAGTGCAGGGCTGCTGGAGACTCTCTGGGACCCCCCGCCTGGCTGAATTGCAACAAACCAGTCAGCCGATGAAATAGGGAGATCCTGTGACCAATAAAGAATAAACATGAATAATCTGTCACCACTTACTGTGTGCGTCTGACTAATCCCTGTTGCACCACTGTTATTTATTCTTTATTTGTTTGGAGATTGAAGTTTTAGCTCCAGAAACATTTCTTGGAGTTGCTTCAGAGGGAAGAATGATGTCTTTGGATGAGTCCTTTGGCACTGGTCCCTGAGATCTAGCTCATCCAATGAAATTATTTCTGCATCCTGAATTACTCTGCTTTAATGTGCAGTTACACGTGCACCAGTTTCTGAGAATATTTGCTCTGTTTCTTGTTCACTTCAACTGACACTTCACTAAGCCCCACCTCTACTGCCTGTCAAGCTCTCCAGTCGTTCACCACACATATACAGTTTACAATAATAACAGTGGTACATTTATAACTCGAAATTCATAGTAAACTTTGGACGATAAGGACTTGAATTCAGACAAAATGCTTCTCATTTGATTTTACCAGCTGAAATGACAACTGATTTTATTAGCTGTAGCTAGCTAGCTAATAAACATGAACTCAGAGAGCTGTAAACTCTGTCCTTGGCAACTTCCACTGTTTCCAACTGACTCATATGAAATTTAGAAACCTGCAAAAGGGTTTTAAATATGCTTTCGAGGGCTATATACTTGATATCATGCTAATTCAGTGCTGTGGAATGATGCAAAATAAGACTAAAAGGCTAAAGCTAACATGTCCCAGGTCAAAAGTAATGAAGTATCTTCACCAGGTGATGATCCACATAGAAGACATGAAAATAAATCAGTATTGTTCTTATTGTTCAAACTGTTACTTCTTTCTAATATACCTCTGTTTGAATATTAACTATGGAAACACAACTTATTTGAAAAAGCAACACAAAGGTTAGTTTTCTTTCTTAAGTCAACATCTACTAATTCAATACAGAGCAGGACAGAAACATTAATGTAACCTTAAACTCAGATACAGTAATATCCGTGCCAGTGTTAGACTGGCTTCCAATTCTTAACATAGTTAACCAATGATATACTAAGAAGCTTTTGAAGAAATGCAATACTATTGTAGGTAACAAGCTAACCAGGCAAGCTGGAGTTAGTGGCCTACATCACAGCAGAAAAACATGTTGTTCCATACCATTCCTTGCACTTTTGGTCATGCACTTTTGGTTTTGGAAAGGTGATAAAAAAGACAAAACCCTCCAAACTCCTGGTATACCAATTACGACTCTTACAAAATCCAAAGCTTGGCAGGCCTTGTTACGATTGCTAAACTATGATTGGACTTATCGCTGTTTGGAGGGTTTAGACGGTTGAGTGAAACCTGAGTGACTAATAAAGTTGAGAATGTATTTTTCAGTTTTGGTGCAAGCTTGCAAGTCAAAGTTCACTATTGTTCATCTTCAGTCTACAAATTTACACGATCACCAGCATCACTCTTCAAGAATGTCTACAGTCTGTGATCGATCGGCTGAACATGTCTTTATACTTATATGTCTTACCTATGACATTACATCCTTTTTTTCAGTGGTGCATGAGGGTCACCTTCATTGGACTGACAGTATTCAACAGATATACAGCATGCAGACAGGTGGAAGGACAAACTGACAAACAACAACGTAGGCAGGTTATTTACTGACAGAGGCAGCTGGATGTTTGGTGTCTTGCTCAAGGACACTTAAGTATTCTATATTACTGTTGGTGGACAAAGCAGGCTACTTTATTGTGGGGAAGGAAGCCGTAATGAAAGGCCCTGCGCCATGCAACATCAGCAAACCATAATATTCTGAAAGGCTTTAAAGAGCCTCAGCGATCAGCACACCAGTTTAAACCATCTAAGGAGAACGGAGCATCCACTGGGATCTATTTGGCAACGTGTCTGGCCACAACCAGGCTGAGCAGAAAGCATATTTTCTCTGTAATTTCTTCTCTCTCTGTCCGTCTTTCTTTCATTCTGCATCTCCGTTTACATCTTGCTCTCTTTGCTGCAGTCTAGACAGAGGAGAGAACAGAGGAGGAAGAGATGCTGATGCCAAGTCATGTGCTGTCGAGAGTGTAGGTGACACACACGGACACTCACACACATGCACACATACAGACACGGCTAGTGAGGTCTGGTCGAGCAGTAGAAACAAACAAAGGTGGATTATGACAATTAGTGGCCTGGTTGGAACCCTGGTGTTTCCAGAGCTTAGTGGATAGGACCAATTAATCAGCACTCCCTGACGCACACGCACACACACACAGGCGCACACACACACACAGCTAATGAACAGAGTAATATTCAAACATGTGGGAACCATTTCTCCTCCTACCTCCTGCTCTCTCTATGACAACAGAGAGGAACGCAGCAACATTGGGAAAAAGAAAACACGCCACTGAACAGACTGTGATTAGCAAGCAACTCAATGTTGAAATAGACCAGGTGCAATATTGACGGGAAGAACAATGTCAGTGCCTTGATATTCTCTCTCAGTGCTACAAAGTAACTATTTGTCAGACAGCTACGGAGCACGTAGCAGCTTCCAGCTATGAATGTTCACATGCATTTGATCAATTGTGTAATTGACTAGATCAATGTCACCGTTGTAACTAATTTTTTTGGCTTTCCGTGCTCTCCTTTCAATTACAGGATTACATAGTGGCCTATTCTGTTTGTTGAATGCAACTTCATGGACTGATAAAACACTTGTTTAATGTCCACAATTTTTGTTTTTTTTTCTTAATTATGGAAAAAAAGACATTCTGGAGACACAGTAACTATGTTTCTCACATGAAGTCAATGTCTGTAGTATACACCAAATACAATATAGTATGTAGTATTAGCTGGCTCGTACAGTATCTATTACTACTGTAGTTGCCTGTTCTGTTCTTTCAAAAGCTGGTGCAAAAGCACAAAGCTGTATATTTAGTAACTAGTGGCAAGTCTTTACCTCTCTTTTATTTATTACTTTTAAAATTGGATGCATATTTAAGATCTTATTTGATGAACAACAAATGCAGAAGTTAAAGGACTTTTTCCAACATTCACACTGACACAAAAGAAACAATATAGCAGCAATGAATTTTAAGGTGGCAACCCCTGATAGCTTTATTTAAGGGCTTGAAAAAGGACTAGTTCGTACAACAAGCCGTCCAACCACGTCAGAAGGCAGAGTGTTAATGGCTGTTCAAATAATAGTTAAAATATCTTTTATTATTTTATTTATTTTAGATTTGATGGAGAAGTGTAACCCTGCTAACTTTCTGACCTCCACACACCTGGCTAATCACTGCATGACATGAATGCCCGGTAGTTCTATGCTTTTATATACAGTAGTATATACTGTAGATCAAAGTTCTACATTAAAGTAGCCCAAAGCAATGGCCTTCACTTCCTTGCATTATGACACAAGTCAGAAATACATCAAAAAACATCGCTGAAAAGTTTTTTTGTTTAAATTCACAAGTAACAAACTATAGAGCAGGCAATAATACAAACTTCACCTGTCAAAGCTACAGGGAGCTGACTAACAATAGACATGGTCATGCTTGATAAAGGAATGAGAGAAATGATTTTTGTACATCTGTCTCTATCATAAAATAAGAACTATATTTTAATGATGCTGTTTTACTTGCTACCCCATGTAGTGGTGACTGAAGCTTCAACATTGTAATGCAGTGCTGCTTTCTTGGGGTCAAGCCAGTTTATTCCACAGAGCGTGCTCCTCCTGACTTCATGATAGTTCAGCTTACTAATACAATAATCCATAATTCAAAAGCTTGAGGGAAATGACCACTACAGTTGCATATTCAAACACTCATGAAGGCACACACATGCGTACGCTCATGATTGATTTGTTCTACCTCAGATAATGCCTGCTGGGGAGGTTTTTGCGGTCTCAGTGATTGCACATACATGAACATATGAATATGTTGGTTATGTAAACACAGGTAGCCAAGGAAACGGAGGGTCAGCTGGTTTTGCTAACCTTTCCCTCTGCAGGCTAGAAAAGGCCCAACCCTAGTTTTGATGCAGGAATAAGAGAATAGGCCATTCATATGCACAGCCATGTGTTTGTGGAGTTTGGGATGTGGCTGTGCATGGCACCAGTTGGTGGGACAACTCACCCAAAACAACCTCTGTCCTCATGTGACCTGTGTATGGCAGAGTTCAGTAGTAGCCATTTTAGAGGCGTTAATCAATACACTTCAGTGGTTACAAAAATTGTGCTAAGATTTAAAGATACAGACCAAAGTAGTTCCAGTAAGTTGTTAAATTTGCACCTGAAATTAAAGTCAAAGTTTGTATTTTTTCACCATAGTAGTACATATCAAATTTAACTCTTAACTCTTATTATTTTTCCACTTCTTTGTTTTCTTCTTAGTGATATTAGTAGCACAAGTGCCTGCAGTCATTCCATCCATCTGACTCACCTCATATATCTCCGTCTGCACCGCTCTCTTCCTCTGTTTTTGAGGTTATATCATCAACATCACCAATAATTTTCTGAATCTCAGAAGGCATGAAATAGCCTGCTCTCTTGGAGGACTGTCTTTATGAATATGAGTTACAGGCACACAAATATGTGCGTAAGGTCAACAGTATGTTGAAACTTAGCAATGACATGATGTGATGACAAAAACAGGCAGGGGTAATAGAGATTGCATGAGGGGGTGAGTAAAAACAGCCTCGCACATCTCTCCGCCTCTCTGGTTTTTGTCTTATCTCCACCCTGATTGGCCCCTGTTCATTGGTCCTATAGACACATGCATGCAGGTGGAACTTAAAACTCAATGAGTCCTATTTCACCAAGGTGGCTGAGTCAGTAGTTATTAAACATCCGAGGAATAAAGTGAGAATAACAAGATGTATGTCTGTAATAACATTAACTTACACAGTAATGTGGGGCTGTTCATATGGCCAAAATTAATAACAAGCAATGGCTAAATAATCCTTAATGTATGCAATAATCTTACATTAAGTGACAGAACTTGTCGCTGTCACAACTGGTTGAACTTCAGCCCAAACTTATTGTAATTTCAATTTTTTAACAGGCTGTAATAGCCAGTGAATATTGTGCTTGGACAGATACCCTGTCAACATTAAAGCTGCATTAATTTATGTCTTTATATTAACAACGGATCAAATGATTATGTGTTAGCTCATTGTTTTGGTTTTATGGCCCATAACTCTACTGTTTTGGTCCTCATCAATTGTCCACCCATAGCAGACGTCTATTTTCAGCAATAAAGATCTAAAAACCGGCAAACAACTTTTGTGACTAGCTGGCAAACATGGTGGAGCATTCAACATCTAAAGAGCAAGATATTTATCAAAGCATTCAGTACAGCGTGAATATTTGACTTGTACATTCTTGGATAGCCAACTCAAAATGAATGCTAATGTTGTTCTATATCTGCTGGATGTGCAAAAAGCAGTTGTTTGCTAACACATTCCCCCACAGAGAGCTTAAGTGAAACAGGTACATCCAGATTCTGTTCCAGACGTAAGAAAACTTCATTCAAATTCCTCTTGACATTTGTAGTAACATAAATAACCACAAATCCAGTCTTGGAACATAGTCTTCCTCAACAGTATGTCATGTTGTTCACTCCCAGTTCCATACTACATATACTAATTGTACACAGTATGTACAGTATATACTGATTATGCAATATTATACAATGCTTGAAGAGTTAATAAAAGTATAAAAAAAATGCTAAAAAAACACTTGGGGGCAGAAGAACCCACACTTATTTAACAATGTGGCAGCTATGAGACATTTTGGTGAACTGTTCTATTCATACTCTATTTAAAATAAATAAAAACAGGGAAATGAGATGTAAAATTTTACATTATAAATAAATTTTAAGATTCATTCACTGTAAAAACCCAACAGATACTATGGAAAAAAATGTTATGGAAATGCCCATTTCTTACCATTCAAAGCTTAAAAAAGAAGTTCTGTATGATAAGATCTTTATAAACCAACAAAGGATTGATCTGTTTGTTTAATGGTGTAACCTGCCATGTTGATGTGATGTTAAATACTTGAGTTTACGATTTGGCTTTTGGACTTGAATTGTGTCCAGAAAACAGCACCAGCTACTTGCTGGGGAAATACAGAAACACATTGATTGGCTGAAGTTGATTGCTTGAGGACATCAAAAAATGTTTGGCTGAAATGAAAAACAACTTGTCAAAAAGGCGTGTGCCAAAAATACCACCATTTACTTAAGTATATTCCCACACACACACATGCATTCTTGGATACTGTTAGTCTATCCAACAAAAGCCTGAGGCCAAATCTTAAGTTTGGCCAGTGGTCAGCATGTATCTGCAGATGTGTTCCCTGCTGGACTTTGGGGTTTGTCCAGTCCTCTCTGGTGCATTTGGCCAAGCAGTGGCCCACTGATATAGAAACCATGTGTGATAAAATGTCCCAAACCACCAATATGACATCACTAGGCTCTAGATACCCCTGGATCGCCTCCCAGTCTTCCTCCTCTTCATCCATCCCTCTTCTGTTGTTGCTATTTTTTTTAGCCTTTCATTTTCAACAGAACACCCACAAATGTTCTGTTCTCAGCTTAGCCCTGCATCACATTAACACATTTCCACACCTGCTAACTGGCCAGCACATCCACAGCACTCTCCTGCTGATCACTGATACTTAGGAACAACTAGTGATTTGCTCAATGGTGCCTTTATGCTTCTTCCTTCACACACACTGACACGTACACTGATTTCATCAATGCAAACACAAACTTCTTTCTTGCACACAAATACTAAATAACCTCCAGCTGATGAAAAAACAAGCATTGCTCATCAGCTTTCCTCACACAGACTCACCCAGCTGTTTCCGCAACCAGAAACCTTACAGTAACAAGTTGGATTCGATACAACCTAACACCAACTCAGAGCCAAACACAGTTACATTGCAGCTATCACAGTTATTTGGCAAGGTCTTCCATCATTACTACACTCTTTGTAATTACTTGTTTCCTGCAGCCATAGCTGATGTCATCATGAACGTCCAATGGAAACCTGACTGTGCATAAATAATGGTTTAATCTTTAGCAACTGCAGAGATACTGTGTCATCTGTAGCCATGGTGAAGCGCTTAAAAAGCTGTACCCTAAGTCCATACTACACCCTATCTCTCTAAGCAAGTTTTGATTATTGTTCACACTGGAAAAGTGACCAAATTCAGTAAACTCAAAACAATGAGTATGGAGACTAAAACGTGCTTGATTTCTGAATGTGCTGTTAACGCATGCATGCTTTGGTCCCACAATGGAATGCATAAATGGAGGCACTACTCAGTTCTGTGAAAAAATTTAATAAATTATGACTGGTGGTGAGAAAGCACCAGAAAGATCTTGGAACAAAAAATAAAAATCGATGAAAATAAAAATATTTTGTCTCCTCTTTGTAAAATTTAACTGGCAATGATCTTCTGTTGAGAGTTTGATGTCTACAGGCCAGTTTACCGCAGAAAGTGTGGTGAGGATAACCCTAGGTCTTCACAAAAGAGGTGGTGCTCAAGGCTTGAAATAGGGATGACTAACGGGGCTAGTTGGTGAACTACTATAGCTATCGAGCTAATGGCTAAAATGCCAAGCCGGTAACATGCTAGCGCCAGTTAGTCACAATAACTCCAAGCTTTCTTCAATATTGTCTGCCCAGGCCATTTGTTCTCAGGACTACTAATCACTTCATTCAATAAAGACTTAAAGAGGGGAAAAAAGCTCACCAGGCTAGCTAGCTTTTTAACTGTCAATTAGCAAGCTTGTTAGCTCAGGTGCTAACAGGACAATTAGTGCACACAGTTTATTCAAAAATGTATTTGTACTATCTCATTCAAACCATTCCTCTTTTGTGGAGTAATATTTATATTCCAACAGAGGATGGTTACCTAAAACTGGGTGATGCAAAACAGCTAGAATGAATTTGCTCATCAAAGTAAATTGATTAACTTACTGCTGCAATTCCACTGAAATTAATTGATTTTTCCGCAATTTTTTTTTTTTCAATGCTGGTGTGACCAGGCCTTAACAATGCACATTTTGTATTGTTTGTTAGAAGATTGACAGGGTATTTTAAAAAATGTTGTTCACATACTCAATTGTTGTTATATGCTGTATATATGTATGTACGTATGAATGCTATTATGCTAATGCTAATAATGCTATTTCCTAATGAACTACTGCACGTAGTGAATGATAAAAATCTGGCACACATTTCCCATGACTGTGTATCATTGTATCAATACTTTGATGCAGACCTAATACAACTGCAGATTAAAAGAATTTGTAACTATTTCTTGGAAAAGTCTTGATCAGGTCATTCAAATCAGGTCATTCAAATGCTCCATTCATCTATATCTGCAGACTAACTTCTCTGATTTTCTTTTTTTGATTCACAACCTTTTGGGAAAAACCAATGACTCTTTTCCGTTCTGTTTTGAAGGTGTGGTTGTACAAAATACAATTATTTGATCACAGCTACTGTTGCCAACAACCAACCAACCTCCAGTATGTCCACCACAGGCTATATTACATCACCTGAAATGCTTCATTAGCTGGCTGAGTGACAACAGCTTCATACTGCAGAGTTAAACAGTGAGCAATCTGTGGCCACTTACCGCCTGAACTGTCCCCCAACTAACGGAGTGGAGGGGCTCCACGTGGAGGCTGAGTTAAGGCTTTATTGGAGGCTTTTCAAGGCCAAGGGTTGAGCCAGTAAGCCAAACAGATGTTCTCATAAAGCAAATACAATGGTGAGATGTCCAACCTCTGTGTCAGGGAGGAGGTGGAGATAGATTGATGGATTGTGGAAGGGAAGGAAAAGATCGGAGGGGGGGCGTATACAGAGTGCCAGAGAAGTAGATCGATGGACAGATAGATGATGGGAACAGAGGATTTTAAAAAAGCTCTGCAGATTATCATGAACGAGAAGACAACAGGAGAGAAGTCAGTCAAAACAGAACCAGCAGATAACAGTCAACACAGACATTGTCCAACACACCTACACTTTCTTTTTTTTTCTCTCTGCCCTTCTCTTCTAGCTTTTTCTTTAGGATCTGTATTTCCCAGGGCTCTCTTCTCTTACCCACACACACACATATATAATCACACACACACTCTCAGAAACACAGGCCCTGTTGAACTTTCTCCCCCAGGTCAAGCGGTGAAGGAGGACAAAGTGGTATCTATGTTCTGCAGTTCATATTTGTGTTGGAGGCGCCACGCGGCCTGAGCTCCATGTTAGTTCGAGGTAATTACACCTATAGACCACCAATATCCCCTCCCATTACTGCACACTAATGGGCCTTAGCTCACACATACACACACACACACATGAATCCAAATACAATCACAGTCACATACACCACTTTGTCCAGGCAGTAGAGTCCAGTGACAACATCAGTTAGCTTCTAACTGTCACGTCAACTTTGCTCATGTTTTTCTGTGGTCAGACTCAAATCCCCCCCTAGATTTCTTCAAGTGTGTGTGTATGTGTGTGTGTGTGTGTGTGTGTGTGTGAGACAGTTAAATGAGGGAATTTTGCTTGTCACTGTGTTCAGAAAAGTTAATTATTATGTTTTGACGTCTTTTTGAAATTATTTTGACTGGAAAGAGGAGGAAAAGGACACCAAACCCTCTTTTTATACATACTGTATACTGTATATATATATATACACAGGAGTGTAGGTAACAGATTACATTTACTGTAACAATGTCAAGATTTGTGCACTTGTACTTTTTTTTAAGTGTTTTTGAAAATGTATATTTCTACTTTCACTTAAGTATTTTTTTATTTTTAAGTATTGTACTTCTCTGCATTTCAAGTTACATCAATTACGGAGTAAGAAAAAAGTCATGTGAAAAAGTTATGATAAACTGTGTGAAAATGGCCAAATTATCAGCTGAGCTAGGGAAGATGCTGCAGGTGTGGCCTCTCTGGTCAGAGATACAGGTTCCCAAAAAATGAGGTACAACAGATTCAAGTTTTCATTCATCCCATGTGCAATAAGTGCTCCTAATTTACTAAATTACTAACTAACTTTAAACACTCTAAACACTAACTCTTGATTGTTACTGTGTTCATGTTTCATGTTTTTGTCTTCAGGCTGGCTTGCTGCAAAAATAATTTCCTCTTGCGGGATAATAAAGATCTGAACTGAACTGAATGGATGGTTGCAACTCACTCACCAGAGGATGTTGCAGAGCAAAGTCATGTTGTGTGTGCTGCATGTACCCACACTCACAGATTGCATCAAATTACCAGTGCTGACATTGTCAGATGGTATCAAAAACACACGCCCACCTGGAGACCACTAACATAGGAAGCACTGCAGAAAAACAGTGGTAATTAAAATTTCAACCATATATATACCCAATATATATGACCCCAAATATACAAAAGTAATTAAAAACGCACCAAGGATTTAATTCCTGTTCAACCTTAGAAAGTCAGACTAGTAAATAAGGACAACAGTAGCAGAGATAAGGTAGCAGAAAATGTGTGTGTCATCCCTTTAACAGCACGAGACAGGTCATGGGTCTTTGAAAATTCATTTGTCATCTGGGGAAAGAAACTGGAAAAAAATTGCAAAGTACTAGTATTTGCCAGTGTCTTATTCTTGGATTCTTCCTAAAATATACTCATTTGATGACTTTATGAACTTTTCGGTCTGTGTTTTATGGCCGAGCAAGATCTGATCAGGTAGTAAATAACTTATGATTTATGAAGCAGGATCTCTTTGCTGCACCTCTGTGACTTCTCCACAAGTAGGGATCAAAGCCAGGTCTGTGCCGGAAACATACACACACATTTTGATATTTGTTAGTTCCACCCTCTATGATCCAGCTTCGATTCGTGCTAGTTAAGCCGCAGCAATACATCATAACAAGATGATACTCCCTCTGCAAATATTGTCATTGCTCTGGTAATATTTTAACATTTTCAAAACACAGTAAAACTAATCTTTGCATATCTGATCAGTTTTCAAAATGAGCTCTTTTGTAAAGCTGTTTATTGGATAAAGTTTTGTTTTCTATATTTGGCTTTTTTTTGCCCTCAGTCAACTTGAGACGAGATCTTTGTCACCGAAGATCACCCGATATCTTCACATTTTCACCTTTTCTGTCTACCAAGCAGTAACTCATGCTCCCAGACACACATATAGTACTTAACACACTCCATCCCTCACACATGGAAGCAGAGCTCTGAGGCTCTTAGATGTGAAAACAGGTTGGAAACAATGGGGTCATATTTTATACACTGTTTAATTTAATAGCAAATCCAGCTGACTGTGTAACTGATCCACTCCACATAAACACTAACTAAAACCATACACACTCACATTATTAAGTATACACATGCATGCACACCACTTACTGTTGATATGTATTTGCAACTACTAAATATGACTTATGTATATAAATAAAATGTTATATTATATTTGCCACAATATAAAGCATGGGACAGTGGATGGCAGAAGGGATAACTGTGAAGTGGAAATGTTATAAAATTTCAGCAGTTATTGCTTGGCACACACAAAAACAGGCACACAGTAGCTTCTGTGGCCAAATGTTCGGGTGTAAAAGTGACTGGCCTGCAGCCAGCTCTACACACTACATATAACAAAGTGGTGGTCCAGCATTGATCTGAGCCAGGGCGTTAACGTGTAGCACCTCTTTGAGCGAGTATGAGAAAAGGCCGACAAATTGTTGGATCCTTAATTGCCATGTCGTGTAAATAAATCACACACATTAGCAACAACCTGGCAAGGTTTCTGCTCTCCTCTGTTTAGTGGTTCACATTTTGCTGTGAGCTCTGGTTTAAGTCAAGTAGGAGATGGTGAAGGACATTGAGATCTCAATTATAATAACAATAAAGTGTGATCATGGAAACTGCATAAACATGTGCTCTTGCACAATGAACATACGCAAAGAATTCACACTCACAGCACAAGTAAGAGCTGCGTAAGTGTAATTAAATTGTCAGTTAAATGAAAACGTAGGATGTCCTCCTAAAGCACTGTAGTCATTTTGATTCCACTCCTGAATGTGTTGTTCAATAGCCAGTCAACTGAGGTAACATTATTATTCACATCCAAGCGAGCAGCCAAATCATCAGGTGTCAGTTTCTAGGAGCTGTGGATAACTTCATTTGAGAGGGGAATGTAGTGGCTTCGAAAACCTTTCATTTGATGAAATTGAATTTATGTGGCACTGTGTTGTTACCCTAAGAGGACAGTGAATGTTGACATGAATCTTCAATTGGGCCTTCCATAGATCTGCTTCAATTTGAATATGGTGCATATGATGTTTTAACTTTTCTGACAATATTACTATTTGTATATGGTGCCTGGAGTCTTATGATCATTTTATTGTTTTTGTGTGTGCATCCAAGAAGTGCTATCTGATCTAAATTAGTTCCATACAATTACAATTTGTCACCGTCACAATATTGGCTTAATTATTGGAGGATATGGAATGGGTTTTATTTTCTTATTATAAATCATCAATAAAAAATGTATCAAAAAAAGACTTGACTTAGGACTGTTGACTGAATCATGTTACTGTTAAGTATATCAATCCTAACATGTTTGCAGAATAAGCTAAAAAAGGAGTGCATGGTATTTGAAACCATACCATACTTTTGGCCTCTTCATGACTGCTTTTGATTTCCTTTTTGTCTTGAGAGCAACACTTTTTAAGCCTGGAAATGTCTTGTAATACTTATCATTGTTTTAACACTGCTGTCCATTGTTGAACAGCTGAAAATGCCAGTAGTGAGGCGTCATTGCACACCAATGAATAAGGAGTACAGAGTAACCATGAAGTTATTGATACGTACCAACAATCTTATATTGTTGTTAATCTTATCTTGTCCCTGACAGCCCATGCTCAGATGACAAAGCTTCCTGGCTCAGTATGAGGACATGGAAGTGTAGGGGCATCCATTTCTGGGCAACTGAGGCTGATCTGAATGCCTGTATGTCAAGTCTAAAGGATACTCAGTTCTTTTTTCCTTTCTCTCCTTTGCATCACATCCAACTTACAACCAAAATGAGAAGCAGATGTTATATGTGTGTCTAAATGTTTGTGTGTGTTTGTGTTCAGGCAGTAGAAAGCATGGAGACAGGTCTGTGGAACAGGTTCTGGAGGCCATCCATGGTATAGTTGCATTTTTAAGACATCCTCAGTCTTTGTCACTATGAGGTGTATCCTTCCGCAGCTTCTTCTGCAATTTTGTGAAATGACTAAACATATAATACTAATTTATGTAATATGTAAATTGTATTAATTCAAACCATGTTCGCAGCTGGGGCGGGGTTAGCACCGTCACTTCACAGTAAGAAGCTTCCAATCTGCTGGCCTTTTCTGTGTGGACTTTGAGTGTTGAGAATGACCACCAAACACTGCCAATTGTGTTCGTTGGAACACCAGGCCGGAGGTGCTGCTGGGATAAGGTCACACCATGGCCAAAAATAATAAAACTTAATAAGCTAAGACTTCAGTTAGATAACAAGACAAAGCTGTACTTTCCTTTTTTCTATTCTCACTCTGCTTCATATTCTCTATCCAATGTGTCTTTATTTTCCACCCTCCTTTATTCCATCGCCTGTGTCTTATTGATGCCTTCTTTCTTTGGGTACATCTCTTGATTTATTCTTTTAATCTCTTGCTCACAACTAAGGAAGCTTAAGTTTCAAGAAGAGCTTAATAAATGGAATCCCTCAAGGTGTTGAAGTTAATTTTGTTTTATTAATCTCAATCTCAAGAAAGGTACAAAAATATGGTTGCCCCCACAAAGGAGGTTAGGTTTTTAGTCCTCTACAGTATGTTTGTTTGTTTGTTTGTTACTTAACAGGATATCTCAAAGGGAAGTCTTCACTGTCTTCTAATACTATACAAATAAACACATGGACTTTCAATTATGGAGACCACTGTAAATGTCTGATTTATTATTTTAATCTTCTGCTAAGAGGCTGATGGTGGTTTAGGTTTCAGGTGGAGACTAATAAATGGAAAAATCTCCAAACTGATGGTTGAAAGCAATTTGTTTTGATTATGGCCCCAGGTACAAAAAGTTGTAATATTCATCAAACATTCATAGCACAGTATTAAAAATATTTTTATTATGAATACTGTACTTTGCTTGTTTGTTCTTCAGTGTTAACTGACTTTTTTTTCCTATGAAATGTTATATGGAAGTCGCAGCAGCTGCAGTGTTGAAACATCTGAAATTTTAGTTTCCAGTCTAAGATCTCTTGGTAGGGGAATTGTCAGTTTTTATGTAAACACTCAAAGTACTTGAACTAACAGTTAGAGTGAGAGCTGAGAGCAGTTGAAATGTCAGTTGACCAGAGGTAAAACTAGAGGACTTGCATATCAGTTAATCTCGACTAGAATTCACTAGCATGTGGCTTCTCACTAACACAAAGCAATACAGGAACTAAAAAAGCTCTGCAGAGGCTAAATCGTTTGTGCATAACCTCCAGGTGCATCAGTCCAGGTACAAAAGCTACTAAATTATTAGCTAAGTAAGTCATGTTTCAAAAGGAAGAGAGTTTAAAAGGCAGTATACAGTATGCCTAACATAGACAATACAGATCAACAACAGTGGTCACGCAGCTAACCAACTGAGATATAAGCATAAACATATACACATATGCTGCTAAATTAGCATCCAAGCTAATATGCCTATTATTGTACTGCGAGGTGAACTTTTCCCACCTTGACTGTGACGAAAGTTGGAAATTGCCGTCATGGGAAGTAAGCAGAAACCCACAATTTTCTTCTTAAATCCATATACTAACCAAGCTCACAGTGGAGTTGGGCCTTCTGTGCTTCACCTGGGAAGTCACAGCTAATTCTGAAATGTATTGAAGCTCTTACAATGATCCCTGTCCTTGTTTTTGCAGTCCTGGTCTCATTTTCCCTCATTATTTTCAGTGGTAATAGTGTTCTGTTATAGCCGGTTTCTGCCAAGTGCTAGCAGTTAAAAATACTAAGCACCACACTTTAAGTAGGTTTTCAATAGTTGCTTGGCAACAGCAGCAGCGACAGGCACCGCCAGCGCTTTGAACATGCTTCTTTTAAGCCAAAAGAATGAAGTAGCCAGTGGAGACCGAGGCTAAAACTTCCTGACAGTGAAGGACATTATATGAGGTGGAAATCCATGTCTTGAGGGGTTGGGAGAAAAGTGGAAGTGGAATGGAGTGCACACAAACACACATCCATGATGTATATATCAGGGCAAATGTGAAGTACTGTAGGAGTTTTATTGATTGAATATACAATTAATAAATAATAAAGCAATATTCTTTACTATTGTATTTCCATTGGGAATTTCAGGGTCTTCCAAAAATACTGGTCATTCAAAATATTTTCATCATGTGAACAGTTTTTCAGTTCACCGTTTGATGTGTTAAAAGCATGTGTCCTCTCTTAACCCATGGGTCAAACTCTAACTCCTGTTATACATAAAACTGAGTTCGACCACCGTGTCTCATTATAATCCCAGCCTTGCTTTGCTTCTTATCATTACAGCATGCTGGGAATTGTGTTTCATGCCACTGGGGGCTGGTGTTCATTTTGTGGCAGGCGTCAAGATTTACCCATTGATTTTTTTCTGTGATAACTGACTCACAAGGTGACTAAAGCAAGGGGATATAATGCGCATGTGTGTTTTATACTCAGGTTTGTTCATTGGACTGCACACGCACATATGGAACATAATCTGGAGGGATAACGCACTGTATTAGAGGATCCAGACAGACGACCACCCGCTGTGTAGCCAGAAACCTGAGCAGGTCACATATGATCTACACTGAAATCAGCTGTTAGCAATAATAGCTGTGTTCACACTACACAGTTGCAAATGTCTCAATTCTAATTTTGTTCATCCCATGACAAATAATAGAAATCAGAAATCTGCACATGAAAACCATTCGACAAAACTGGATCCTGAGGTAGTCATGCATTTTTTAAATCGGAATGCGTTTAACACTGTTGTGACATGTAAATCTTAAACCACTTAACTGTTTTTTAAAGTAGTCATCACTTGACCAAAACTGAAGGAAAAGAGGAAAGGATAGGCACAAAATTGGGGGTAGGACTGACTGACCTTACTACCTGCTAGCATGGCTACAAGCATGGACACAGAGTGTGAAGTCCCTAGTAGGTTTCGTGTAGTTGCTGCTTGAGAGCTTCCTAGCAAACAGCATTAAAATGATCCTATGTATTTTTTTGAAAGAACAACACAATCTTCCTCTTACTATAAATTAAATTAAATTATAAATTAAATTTATAAATAGCGTGTGGTCAGCTACTGATATGCCATGTTTTAGCATTTACCACTATCCCTGACTTGCGACTTGTGGCCACAATAGCCAGCCAAAGGTTACGTAGACTAGCTTTAATGCTGCATTAATTTATAACATGGTGAATATTTAAAAAAACATGTACCTATTTACACATTCAGCAGACATAAAGCAATATTAGCATTCAATTGGAGTCGTTTGTGTGCACTTTGTGAATTCAAGTCCAATGTTCACTCTCCTTACCAGCCCGTTTTAGTCTCCACCAACTCCTGAGAAAAAATATCTGACTCTTTAGTTGCAACATGTTTCACTTTCTTACTAGCTAGTTGCGAACTTTGTTTGTTATTTGGTGGTAGGCTGAGCTGTTTCTCTGAAAACAGCTGCCCTGAAAGCTGCAGTTTGAAAAAAGGTTGATGAGACTGGTGAGAGTGAACCAAAACAGTAAAGTTGCAGGCCTTAAAGGACCAGTATGTAGGATTTAGTGGCATCTAGAGGAGAGGTTGCAGATTGCAACCAACTGAATACCCCTCCCTTTACCCTCCCCTACAAGTGTGTGGTAGAACTTACAGTGGCTGCGAAACAATAGGCCCTCTCTAGAGCTACTATAAAAACATGGCAGTGCAACATGGCAGACTCTGTGGAAGAGGTCCCGCTCCCTATGTAGATAAAAAGGGGTAATTCTAAGGTGACAAAAACACAATGATTCTTATTTTCAGGTGATTATATACGGATTAAAACATACTTATGAATATTATATTCTATTTCTGGCAAGTCCGTTCCATTAGATGCCATTAAATTCTACACGCTGCACCTTTAAACCAAAACAAAGAGCTGACGTTAAAATTCTGTCTAGCACTGAGGGGAACAGAAGAGTTTGATAATAATTCTCTGTGGGTTTGTTCCCACAAGTGAGCCCTTTCACCTCACACATAGTCATTTGACCCATTATTTGTATAAACTACTGATTAGTGCAGCTTTAAGGTCTGTAATGTAGATGTAGGCTCCTTGGCCTCTATGGATGATGATTGGGGAAAAGAGGGCAAATTAACTTGGTTATTGCCTCCATGTCAACCGAAGGTCACTGTAAATATAAAGGACTTTTATAGACTGATTTGTCACATGGGGGCACACAAGCATGGGCACACACACATTCAGAAGTGCACTAATGACTCCCCCTCTCTCTGGTTGGTTGACAAGGTAGCCCTTTAAAACACCAACTCAAACTCTCCGTTTCTGCCCAGTCACTCCAAAATTATAGCCATATCATGTTCACTATCTGCCTCTGCTGGCATAAGTCAATCTGAATTTGTCCTCTGAGTAAAAAGAAGATGTTTATTTTCATCCCAGGCTTGGAGTATGGAAAAGAGAAGTCAGTGCTGACACGTTGTAAACACCCAGATTGGATGTTGGATTAAATGGTGTCACTGAAACTGGACCTCTGCATAATGACAGGTAATCACTAAATTAACATGGTAGATTACATGATTCAGAGACGCCAGCGGAAGATGGTGATGAAACCCAGAGCCAGGTGGAGACGACATACACACACACACACACCAAATATATACAAACGCATACAAGCTTAAATGCATATGCAACTATCCCATACATTCATCGTAATGGACGGAACAAATGTGCTGGGTTTGTTTGACCTTCAACCTATCCACTGATCCACCTCCATGCTTTCAGTAATGGGCCTCCTCTTCCAGTAAACTCACTCCTTTCCTTCCCGTAACGGCTACTTTGTGTATACATGGTCTTCAAACCACAGAACGGCACGTGACGGAAACTGATGAGAAAAAAAATTGAAGATGGAGTGACTAGTCATCTATTAACTGGAAAAAAAAATTGACATGTGAAACACTTTGTCCAGGATTTAAAATACAATGATTAGAAATAGTGAACATGCTGAATCGATTATCACCAACTGTAGTTCTGCCATAAAAGGAAACCATGCCATATCCCTGCCTCCACTTTGTATTTATGCTGGGAAAGCAATTGAAGCTAGTCAAGATTTGTTTCACCGGCATACCTGAGAACTGTCAAAAAAACAACCCCAAATCCCATCATTTTCCAATCTAGCGCTGCATAAATGCTCACGATCAGGCTGTGGTGTGACCTCGATGGCCGGGTCATTAGTAAGCAGCATGGCTATTGGCTGCTTGTTGCAGCAATGGAGGGTTATGGCTCCTGCTAAATCTCCAGGGAGGGCTGTAACAGTGCAGAACAACAATAGGGCCGGTGCTGTGTTTAGTCTGCGTCTGCGGGGGCTTACAGCAGATTCTGCACTTTGAAACAAGACCCCGGCTTTCTACCAAAGACTTTAAGACTCTCTCGCAGCTAGCTTATTACATCTTAGTTGACTTTTCATCTGGGTCCAAGGCACACACAAACACGCACATCATCGCACCCAGACCAAACCAGAAGCATAAGTCGATATTCGCTACTTCCCAATCTCTCCTGGCCATCTCTTGTAACTGCTTCGCTCTTCTTAGGGACTGTACAAAAATTACTAGTGTTGGGAGGGGGGGTGTGGGGCTGACCCTAACTTAAATTTTTTAAAAAAATCATTGGTACAACTACCTTTGCTATAAATAACTAAAAGTGCAGAAAGAATCTGACATGTTGTACTCTAATTTAAATCTTAACAGAGGGGAACTTTAGGACCTTCTAGGCCAAACATATCAGTATTTTAAATGTTAGATTTAATCTCTTTCATCTAATAATTATTCTCTTCTAATTTTAATTTTAGCCTCATTTTGTATCACGTTTGCTTCAGAAATGAAAGGGTTATTATCCTTAAAACATGAAAATAGAGTTATCCAATAAGATTTTTTTGTTGTTGTCTCTAAGCAGAGAAAAGGTCAGCTGGCTCTCTCATTGGTTAGGACTTCATAACTGGGACAGAAGGCCATAGTCCCACATGTTTGATTAGTAAGTGACAGGTGAATTAACCAATCACATTTGGATTTATTGTGGGTGGGACCACCATCTCCCGAAGGCGTTCCCGAAGGCCAGAGCTATCTTGCTTGTGGCTTAGCTCAGCGTACATGCTGTAGGTATGTTAGTCATGTCTTAATTCAAGGCTCCCTTGTCATGTTGTTTGTTTGGTAATGCTCCTGTTACATCTTAAAAGTTATTATGGGTTCATATAGACCGTTTTGTGTACACATTTAGTGATTGTTTTACGTTAAATAGTGTAATGCTAACTTTGCCATTTTCTATAGGATTTCTCATTGTATTAATATGTTGATGTATTAATATGTTGCATCATGCTAAGTGAGAATTACTGTCCTGCCAGTCAGTCCAAATGGAAACCTATTTTCTAATAGTAGTGAATTCATTAAAACTCTAAGCAGCAGACCAAATAAGTTTGGAGACAAATGTATTTTTCTTTCATTTGTACATGAATAATAACAGCACACATGACTGTTTGTAGTTTTGTTTGTTTGAGAGAGAGAGAGCTGCAAGCTAAACAGCTGTTTCTACGTGCCTCCCCCTGCTGATTTTGAGCTGATTAATAAATGTATTCTTTGATTTTGAAACAGTAGCCTTATGTTGTTGTTATTTAGTCTTT
The DNA here is from genome assembly GCF_963924715.1 of Thunnus thynnus. NCBI lineage: Eukaryota > Metazoa > Chordata > Actinopteri > Scombriformes > Scombridae > Thunnus > Thunnus thynnus. The sequence continues at coordinate 20,852,653 of NC_089536.1, forward strand.
CTGAGGCTATTGCATGGTTAAATCAATGACTTTTATTTAATGAAAAAAATTACCCCCCTTGCAATTTTTAACAGCCCCCTCAGTCACTTGATCCTTGCAACGGGCCTGAGAGAGACTAATATTCAAGGTTCACCACTGAACCTCAATGTAACATTTCTCATGTATTACTCTTGTATCACACAATAAAAGCAGAATTAGCAGCTGCCAAAATTATGGAAAACATAACAAAATGATGCTCCCTGTTTACTGAATATCCCAGTAATCCTTTTTTTTTTTTTTAAAGCTGTCACTGTAACTTCATGACAAATAACATTTTTTGACATATTAGCTTAACTGCTTCTGCTTTCTGTTAAGATTCAGAATGAAGTGAGGGTAGCAGCTATGATAGGTTAGTAAAATATGATGCTCTCTCTGGAGATATAACATTCAATCACCAATAACCCAGATTCCCGTCTATTCAATTTCTCAATACTGATCATATTAGTGTCAAGCTGACGAGTTGTTTTTTTAAAAATCATTCTTTAGGACAAAATAAAGCCTAATTCTGGGATGAGAAAAAGTTAAAGGGCCCTTCTCTGCACCACACTTCAGCCAAAAGAAAAAAAAAAAAACATAACCCTCCCCCTTTTCTGACTCCCTCCCTTCCCTCCATAATTTTCATACTTCCCCTAACTACCTCGAGAAGGTGCTACGTAGCTAGACAGGTATGTAGGTTAGTTTAGAACAACTGGGTTTTAATATTTGCCTGTCAGACCAAACACACACACACATGCATACACACACAACATTTAATACTTGTCTCTGTCAGACATCTTTTGGTTTCTGTGGGTTCTCGGCAGCCCAGAAGGAGCCTTGTCTAAATAAATGTCAACTTGTGACCAGGGTTTTAAAAAATCCGCAGCAATATACTGAGGGAGAATCAGCCTTGTCAATCACGTCACGCATCCGCCTGCCCCGGGGTTACGAGCGACGACTCTGGTGGGCTCCCCCCCCCCCTTCTCCGTCTGCCATAACAATGGGGAGTGATGTGGAAGTCCAAAACATACAAATGGTCAGGTGCTGAACATTTACAGCACTTGTGTCTTACAGCTCAGCCCCAGGGTCTAGCTGGGCAGAAGCCAAACCGCTTCTTTTTTTGTATTTTTATTTTTGTTCAGTCCTTGGCAGATTATTTTTAAGGCTGGAGGAGTTAAGGCTTCTGTCTGGCTTGTGGTGGAAAGCTATAATAAAGCCTACCTTTACCCCACTGCTGAACCAGAGGGAGTAGGGATGGATGGTTGAGGGTTTTTTTGCTGATATTAAGCCCCTATTAAACAAGTGATACTGGCCAGTCAGTGTCATGCATTGATTCATATTCATTGGAGGTTATTTGTGTTTTGTGATTAATAGAATTATAATTATGTTAAATATTTCACATTTCAGAACAAATGCAAAACTGTTAAAATCGAATAATCTAAAATTCACTGAAATATTAAACCAGTTAATATTGTGAAGAAAGCTGCACATACCAAATGAAAAGTAAATTATTGATGTGCATCTCCATCACTGAGGCTGATGTGATAAGCATCTCGATGCATTGCCAACGATCCAATACATTAAAGATACATATGACTTACAATGTTTTCAGGTTTTATATAAAAGCGTCATACAAAGCAGTTGCATTTTTCAACTAAAGGCTGCTATCTAAACTTCTTTTGTATCAGAATTAGGAATATGGAAAGAATGTAAATTTTCCTAGCCTGGTATCTGCATTTTCTCAGATGTTTGCTTGCCACTTTTGTGTCAGGTAGTGCACAGAATTAAGCTGCTTATTCTTCTTTGCAGTCAAATTTGGCACTGATAAAGCCCCATCCACTGTCTGTCAGAATGCGACTGGATGTGTCTCGTAGAGGTCGGCGTCTTTTGAGGCCAGAGTTGGGTGCAATACCTCACTGACTTTTACTGGCATTATCTGTTTAGGAGAACATGGCCACATTCTCCATTACAAAAATATTTCTTCAAAATGTGCTGTTAGCTGAGTTTCAGTCCTTTTTCAGTGTCCTGTTTCATGTTGACCTGAATGCCCACTACGTACTGAAAAAAACATTCAGGACACATGTTCAAATGTAAGAATGCCCAGCTCAAAATTCCACTTCAAAACATATAAAAACCAACTTTGTGGAACAGACACACACACACACACACACACGAACACACACATAAAAGACACTCATGCATGGAGACACCAACAGTGGGAAATTACTACCAGACGAACAAACATTTCACTTGCTGGTATGTGACACAATACCAGTCACTTTGCCCGGAAACCAACCGTCATTGGAGGTACTTTTTTCTAAATAGCCAATTGGCTGATACAAGAGTGACAGTGGCACCAGCCATGTTTGCCAATGGACAAAAGAGTTTTTTTTCCTGACTTTTATACCCCCTCACACACATATACACACAGACTATATTGACCTATATAACACACTTTGAAGCGGGCCATGTCCGCGTTTAGTTGAACCCTGATTAACAGTGTCACTCTAAATCACAGGGTTGATTTCAGTGCTAAACCAGACCTGAGGCTGATTGGGGAGGGAGGGGAGGAAAGAAAGGGGACATGGACAAGAGGAATGAGGGAAGTAGAGGGAGCACAGACGAAAGGTCAACATTAGGAAAAAGAGAGGAGAAGAGGTAGATAAGGGGACAAAGGAAAGACAAGATCAGGCACAGATTGGATAAAAATAAAAATAAAAATGGCAAGATTTGGGCAGGTTGTACAGACAGGTGACAAATTAACAGAACAGCTTCAATGCGCCTTGGCATTGATTCTACAAGTCTCTGAGCTCTTCTGGACGGATGAACACCATTCTTCCAAAAGATATTAGCTCATTTGATGTTTTGATGATGGTGGTGGAGAGCGGTGTCTAACACGTTGGTCCAAAATCTCCCATAAGTGTTCAATTGGGTTGAGATCTGGTGACTGAAGGCCATAACATATGACTCATTCAGTGACCCCTCATGCCCTGTGAATTGGGGCATTGTCATCCTGGACATTAGGATAGAAATGTTTCATCATAGGACAAAGGTGATGACTCAGAACAACTTTGTATTGATTTGCAGTGACCCTTCCCTCTAAGGGGACAAATGGACCCAAATCATGCCATCAAAATGCCCCTCAAAGCATAACAGAGCCCCCAGAGCCCCTCACTGTAGGGGTCAAGCATTCAGGCCGGTTTTTCCTTTAATTTGTCACCCGTCTGTATCTGTTACATAGAAAAAAAGTAGGAAGACAGAAATGTTAAAGTAATAAAGACACACACAGGGATTTCCTTCAACACGTCATTTTGTTGTCAGTGAGAAGCAGTTAAACCACAACACATTTCTCTGTGATATTTCGAAAGAGTCGAAAACATTTACAGCGCAGTAAACTTTTTTTTGACATAAATTGAACTTGACATTTTGAATTTAATTAGACGGCGTGAGTTTGTAGCAACAGTAGCAGGGTGCATGGAGAGTGTTTGTCTGTACACATGTTCCTACTTTATGGTGAACTCTGCTGACCGCGCTTTAAAAAACGCACAGCAGTTGGGCCAAAACCAGGACGCCAATAAAACTGGCCCAGGTAGTGAGAGAAAGAGAGAGAGAAAGACAAACAGAAAGGAAGACAGACAGAAGTGTGTATGTGGATCAGCTGTTATACATTATATATAGTGTGTAAGGTAACAGGTTTGATTACCTGCACAACCTGGCCCAATGTGTGTGTATCAAGAACTTAGTGTTTGATGCCAAGCGCTAATTGTTGTGGTGTTTCTGCACTTCATTTCCCAGAGGTCACCTGCCAGTGAAACTTCTGTGACAGATGGAAACATCTGCCTCATTATAGATTTTCTGTTGATGAAGTTTGTTTTTGCGGGTGACGCTGCTTTTGTTCTTTATTTCAAACTGCCAGAGAATTTTATCACATAATTATTATGAATTAAATGTTTAGAACAGCAAAAGTAAAAGATTAAAGGATTGTTCGACATCTTGGGAAATACATTTATACACACTTACTCGCTTTTCCCACCCGAGTGTGCATTAAGAACACAGCTGGAGCCAGGATGTGGTTAGCCTAGCTTAGCATAAAGACTGCAAACAGCGGAAACAGCTAGCTTGTCTTTAAATTTCATTAATGAAACCTGCAATAACTGATTTTTTTGGCCACTTGGCAGCAGAAACAAGTTGTGAACACATTGACATGTCATCACCATTAAAGTAACTATGTTGAACTTGTTAGCAAACAGTTGCTTATTTACACACCCAGCAGTTACGGAGCATCATTCATCTGGAATCGTGTTTATGTTCACCTGGTGAATCTAAGTCCAATATTTACTTACTTTTGGATCAGATTTTTGTTTCTATCAACTCCTGAGGGGAATGTCTGCCTCTTTAGCTGCTAAATACTCCACTATGTGCACCAGCTAGTCGCTAACTGTGTCTTTTTGCTGTTTGGTGCTGACCAGGTAGTGTACCGTGAGTTTTTTGCTGACAAGAACTGCCTAATTTGGCCAAAAATGACGCTACGACAGTGGTAAAAGTGAACCAAAACCTTAAATTTACAGGCCAAATAGCTAAACAATGAGTAACTGAAACTTGCTGTAAATGTGAATTTCAAATGTTTAATCCATTTACAAACAGAAATGTAAAAACAACAATTTGTGGTTTGAGAGGAGTTATATGTGTAGCAGATCAGTGAGCATTGGTTTTAGGTGTCTGAACAGGCAGGATGGTACCAAACTTGGCAGCCTTCACTGTGACAAAACTTTGGAAAGCTGCTGTCAGTCGCTGTGACTGGTAAATTAGTTGTTTGCCAAAAAATACTCCATGTAACTCATCTTATAACCATAAATTGTTTTTACATTTCTGATTGATCTGATGATGAACTAACATGTTAATTAATGTGTTTTAGAGGGTGTGGTAGGCGTACTTTTTTTTTTTACTTTGGACTGAGCCAGGCTAGCTTCTCATGCATCCAGTCTAATTGTCTGCTGGCTCCAGCTTTGTACACACAGACATAAGTCTGATATCAATCTTCTCATCTCATGCATGAAAGCTAAAAAGTATATTTCCCAAAATATCAAACTTTACAGTATAGCATAAAAGACATTTTCTCATGTAAAAATCAGTCACATGTATTGAGATCATTAACAAATATGCCTGATCCATTCATGTTTATTCTCAGTGCTGTTTTAAAGTGAGCAATAGAGTTGAAAAACTGATTTTACAATCTGCAGCATTAATCAGTTCTAATTTCTGGGTAAGTCTTGAGTGAATTCAGTTACTATTGGCGCAATCTCTGTCTACAATGTCCACAATTAAGCTTTTTTTAATTAATTACTGCTCTGATTTGCACCTCTGGCTGACTCCTTCTCCAGCCTTCCGCCATGCCAAAATCTCTGACATGACGTGATTTCTCAGAAACAAAGTTAAGTAGAACAAAGAACTCCTGCACACTGTCCTCTTCACTTGCAATTAATAAAGATTTATTGGGAACAATGTTTCGGTACACAGACCTTTATCAGGTTAACCTAATGAAGGTCTGTGTCTTAGTTGGCCCATGGTCTTCTCTGACACACCTGTCAATTTACAGGTGTGCAAAAGTTCTGTTCCTCAGAAACAAAGTTAAAATAATTGTATACTGGTGGTCATAATATAAACATACAGGATTGTTACATTATCCGGGAGAGTCCTGAGTTTCTATGTCAAGCAAGTTGAAGATATTGTTTAAAGGAAAATTGAAAGAGGAATACAGAGTGGGGAAAACACTTCCGTAACCAGCAGCCCCTCCCACTTCACAACTCTATGATGTATTTATGTGAGGCAGGATTATTTTTAGCTCCACCCCAGATTTGATTGCTTATTTTATATTTCATGTAAATTGACTGATTGACTTCGTACAAAGCTGTCAGACAGGCCACACATATCAGACTAGCTTCAGAAATACAAAAAACGTTCTCATTTTCTGACTTCTCAGAACATGTGAATCACCTTCTGTCATTCAACATGCATGCTAAAGTTTTAGCATGCAATAACACTGCAACAAATGAAAACTTCATGGCGAGAGAAAAGCGCGAGCAGAGAGAATAACAGAGGGAAAGAATGAAAAAGAGTGAAAGAGAAAGTGTTAGACAGAAAGAGGAGGGGAAAGACCAGCAACAAGTAGGAAACCTCCGGTAAATGTCAGGAGAGCAAATGTGTGACGTCAGTTTGGAAGGTGACACCTCTGGACCAATGAAAGTTTCCACTACACACACATACACACTGCTAGTGTTTTGGTTGCTACGTGTTTGTTGGGCAAGTTGAGAGGTGTGTGTGTGTGTGTGTGTGTGTGTGTGTGTGTGTGCATGTTCTGTGAAAGGAGTGGCAGACTTCTAGAAGAGACATGGTGACTATGTTTGTGGCGTTGGGTGGGTATATAGGTGGCGGCATGGGTGTGTGTGGGGTGGAGTGACTGTGTGTGAGGGTGTGGTACGTAAAAGTGTGTGTTTATGTCCTGGTGGCACGTAGCAGCCGTCTGTGCATAAATAGGAGCATGTCAACGGTAGGTAAAGTGACGGTGATGTCATGGGTATTTTTCCGATATGTGTGTTTCTATGTTTGTCTGTGTGGGTGTGTGTGGGTGTGCCCTGCATGGATTTGCACTGTCATTTTAACACTCATTTTCTTCCCCATTGTATGAGCCATACTCTAGACAAATTTTCATCCTGTCCTCTCTCTTTTTGAAGTCTAATAGATTAACCAGTTGTTGACTGCACGTCATTAGAATTGCCTCATTTCTTTCACTCATGTCCACGGTACTGGGTGGAAGACCATCTTTTATGGTCTGACTGTTATATAATCAAGAAACTACTTTTCCTTTAAAATTGAAAAAGGATGGACTTGCAAAGTTGCGACAAACATAAAGTATATTAAATATAAGTATACTAATTTTTTCATTAAAGTTTATCCTTTAAAGTCAAAAAGAAATACAGCAAAACTTCCAAAAGTCATTGGACAGATGTGAGTTGATGCAAATGGACACGGATTCTCACTTGGAACTGCAAATTGAGGTGTAAACATTTTAATGAGAGTTGAAAATGTTTTAGTTAGAGTGAAAAATTTGCACATATCCCAAGGCTTTATTGGAGGCAGACTCCAATTCATTGTAGTACAGTGACACAAGGAAAAAAGGACAGAGGTCTGGAACAAATGTACAGAAAGAAGAGCTAGCTAAATGCTAACATCTGTGCTGTTACTACACTGTCTGTGCAGTCCGTATTTATTTGCCACAAACAGTCTAGTGGTACAATTCACATGAATGAAGCAAGGCGAAAATTTGCTTTGTGTTAAGTCTGAAAACACCTTTTCATCTGTATATACATTTTTCATCACATACACCTGTGGAGAGCCAAAGATCTGGCTAGCTGTTGTTGTGCTATCCGTGAACTAGCCATGGCCACTCTACTTGTCCATGGACTTGCCTTTTTTGTTGGGCTGGTCACTTTTAACAATAGAATAATAATAGAAAATGTGTTGCTTTAAGGCCACTAAAAACAGAAATATTAACAATAGTATTAAATTTTAGTTGAAAGAACCTTTCTTATCTAAACCACATACTGTCCAGTATGATTATGCCCTAAGGCTAGATTTTTAGTGATTTTTGTTACATTAGTTTGAGCACGTTACATTTAGGTACATTAGATTTGCATAATGACAAATTTCCATGTGATTTTAAAGGAGGTTTTATTACTACTGGAAAATAAACCGGAAGTTACAGTTTCACTCTGCCTTTCTCTTCAACAATAAATCCTGAAAAACTTGTGTCATCGTGTACAGGGACACATAATTTTTGTCTACTTGTCACTCCCCAACATTCTGTTTCAACAGGAAATATATTACATTAAAGAAACAAGATGTTCTCAAAAAACTGATACAGTGTGACCTCAGGAACACTCCTCACAGGGACATTCTAACATAAAATGTCCAAGAAACAATTACTGGTCATTTGGTCTTTGGACATGATGAATGAAACCCTTTCCAAGTTGTTTTTGAGAGCAACAATGTGTGTACATCAGAATTCAGATCAACCTAGGCCTTCAAAAAAAGTCTTGAATGAAAAGAATGATTACAAATTAAAAACCTTTACAATAATTTAAATGTTTGTGTGCGCTCTAAACATTTCTACTTGCATACACACATCTACAAAATGCCACAAACTCATGAGGCACAACCTACTTTTTAGATTGTTTTAACATCATAAAATGCGTCACATTGCAACCTTAAGACTCCAGCTGTGTAATGTTCAAGGAGGAATCATGTTACGATGCTAATGCATGGTAAATGTGTGACTCTCCATGGCAGCCAGTGTGGGTGCAGGCCTCCCTTGTTGTGCTGGCATGGCATCTCCATTCAGCTGCCTATAAAGCTGTCAGTGGGGACCGCAGACCCTGGACGTACACAGCACTGAGCCCTCTTAAACAGCCACAGAGCAGCCCGCTGGTTTTGTTCCTGAAAAACACCTAACCTGCCTGAATGTTTAAGGGCATGTAGTTGAGGTAAAATAGGGGGGATTGAGGGAGAGGGTGGAGGAGGAGGACTTAGAGAAAGATATGTTGCATGTAATGTTGCTAATCCCCCTTTAAAAGCCATAGATCACTGCTTGTTTTGTTCCCCGCCCCCCACCCCCCAAAAAAGGTCCCGTTGCTTGTTTACCGCAGAATACTTAAGAGAAATTCCATAATATGAGGTCATTACCTTTGGTTTCTATCATTCACTCTGGCAGGTCATATTTCTCTCTATGTATAATTGTGTCTGCCTGCAGCTAATTATTTGTGTAAACCTGAGCAGGCTACTGCTGGTGGGTTTTATAGGATATATTAGTTATTTTAAATTAGGTTGAGCACAGCAGGAAAACAGTAACGGGTAGTTTAAAAAGGCTGACTCTTGTGTATGTGTGTTTGTGATGGTTTTGGCATAAGTTTGAGAGTGATGCCACACAAGCATTGGAACTCACAAAAGTGAACTAAGAAAATCATACTCAGTAATAATAACTGGATGAAACAGACCTGCTTACCTGGCTAATAACTGTAATTCATATAAAGAATGGTCTTGGGAAGGTTGTGACATAATTTATGGGTAATGTATTTAATTTTAATAATCATTACACATACATAATTACTAGTTAGATTATATTTTTGAAAGACGTGTGTGGGCAGAGGTGGAAAAGGCGGTATAAAATGGTGAAAACAAAAACCCAACAAAAACAACTTACATTTGACTTGTTTTCATAGGCATTTTTTCTAAAATAAGTTTTACATGACCACGTTGGAGAAAAAAAAAATAAAACCATTATGTTCATTATTCAATATGTCTTAAATATAGAGGCTGCGCTCTGAAATGTTATGATTGTGCCCACCAAGAACTTAGGTAACCGTATGTCTCTTCCAAAGTAGATAATTTATTTAAATTTTACGCCATCAATCATTTTGTCAGAGTAGGTGTTCCTTTTTCCATATGGTAAATATCTCATTTTGGATGGAACCTCTTGTATATACAGAACATATAGAAACATGTAGATATGTAAAATCACATTAGAGTAAGCCTGTGAGAAGCAGAGGAGTTGTTGCTTTTCACATTGTGGTTTGGTACAGAACAGAGGTGAAGTCAGATAGACAGTCTGCAGACCTCTGCAGAGCAACACCAAAGACTAGTGTTGCACTGCCAGCCAGACTCGGCCTGTGGCTCAATCCTGGCATCAGCCTGCAGCATGACTGAAGAAAGAACCAGAGCAGTTTCCTTTCATTTTGCTTTCACAGGCTTAGCTCCTACTTGACAGAAAGACATTAGCAGTCATTACCGCTGTACCAGGACCTATTGTGAAGTGATGACTTCGGTGTGTTTTTTTAATTTTATGATCAGTTCGTCTACCCTTTTTTATTTTAACCTTTGTGGCTTTTGGAGCAGCTGAAACATGGTGAGATGTCCATAATGTGCAAGATCTTTGCCAAGTCAAATATGCCAGGTGTTCACACACTGTAAACACACACGTGCACAAAAATCTGGCAGGCAAAAATGTATAGAAGTTCAGCCAATATGGGAAACTGTGGGTCAACACTGATATGAATACCTTGCGTGTTAAATTGCTGATGTTTTGTACCGAAATGTCTTGGTGGGAAATTCCCGCGAAAAGAATTTAAAACTCATCAATTAAATTATTGCAGGACTAATAGCTCTTTAATGCATTTTGATGATAAGGTAAACTTGGAGACACATGGACTTTCTTGGTGGGAGTAGTCACTCACACTGATGGTTGCTACAGTAGTTTAAAAAGCTCAAATTGCTGTAGATAAAGGATAAAATATTTAGCTTGGCTATGTGATTCCTATGGTCTGAAGTCTTTTGGTCCAAAAATTTGAGGGAATTTTCTATCATGACATCATGGTATGGGTTTGCTTAGCAGAAGAAATGCAGCTCCCACTAACTCCAAAATGATCTTGGTTACATATTTACAGTACTTTTAGATGGCTAGCTAGCCACAGCTAAACCCAGATTAGGGTTTTGTTCAGAGTTTTTGGGTATTCGAATCCTGTGGCTTCATTGTGTGGACAGGACTTTAAGAGTGCTATGTCAAGTCACCCGGACTAAGCTAACGTTTGCTGTTGATGGTCAGTATTACCTTCAAATTGTAGGCTGACTGTCGTCATCAAGAACCGATGCTAAAGTCTGAGAATGTCCTAAAATGTTCATTGCAGTTCAGATGTTCTTTAAATATTGGCACAAGAACATTCTCCAAAAAAAGCTAAATTGACACCACCTGAGAATAAAGAAAGGTGCCACACATAGATCGGTGTATTGGAAAGAGACTGGTGGAATATCAAAACCATCTACAGCATCCATTAATCACAGAAAATGTTACATAAGCAGTGTCACAGAGCTAGGCTAATGCTAAATATCAAAACTGTTTCTAACATCTGTTAGATCATGGTTATTTGTAAATGTGGTGTCCTATAGCTAGTCAACAGCTAGTCACACAGATTCACGTTTGTATCTAATTTAAAGGTGTATGCATTGATTGCAAATGTGAGCCCAAAAATCATTAGGTGTCACCTAGGGAAAACACTGGAACAATGTTTAATCTGACTAGTCAGACTCCTTCAAATGATTGTGTGTGATTAGGGTGATTATTTGTGGTTGCTATACTGTTAATAGGTTCTTGTTTTGAGTATGCCTTCAGGTGAATGTGAACTCACGGACAGAAATTAACAGCTTGCATCCACTCTACCACTATACTGTACATGAAGCAAGTCATTCCTGGGCAGCGAGCCATCCCAGTGAGGGATGGAAGTGAAGATAGATGGAGTAAGGCTCGCATCCAGGATTGTAGTGCCTGCAGCGGAGATAATCAGAGTTTTTAATTCTAAGGCTACCAAGTACTTGCTGTTACTGTGTGTGAGAAGAGTTGGGCCAACAGTAACAGCCTCAATCACACATCAGAGAGTATGGGGCGAGCACTTCCACAAGTAAAAGAAAGAGTCAGATAGCAGAGAGCAGCAACAAAAGAGTTTCTACTGTAAAATAACTCATACCAACATTCCAGTCATGAACATATTTCCTTTAATCCACATGCATTTGGTTGAATGTGACCTAGGCTTTGCACATGCACACACATGCACATACACACATACACTCACACACAGAGCCAGAGCAATAACACTGTCAGCATCAGCAGTGAGACGGGTAGAACCGCAGCCCTGCCACTGTCTGTCTGCCACCTTGTCATATAAATCTTTACTACACGACTCCCTGGCACACGCTGGAGTGTGGATGGATGTTCCCTCACTGTGTGCACAGATGGTGTGTGTATATGTGTGTGTACATGCAAAAATGGGTTCATAATCGAGGCCATATAAACCTTTCTCTGTCATGAACATGTAATTGGTTATGTGTGTGTGTGTGCTGATGCTGACAGTATTATTGGGCTGTTCAGGACAGCTTGGGATGCTGAGTGATGTACAGGCCGGGGGTGAGAAGGATGAGGGGTATGCTTCAGTAAAAGGTGTGCTTTCCTGCTCTCATGCAGCAGCATATCAATGAAGATACCAGTATCAGAATGCTATTAGTGTGTATGTCAGATCATATAAATTTCTGCTCACCTATGACACTTTTAAGGTGCACTGTGGAGGTTTTGATGACTAGTGGTGCTATGGTCTCGAGGTCCCCTGATTTGTTTGTATTTCATACTGTACTGGAACACACTGACAGTTTCACGCTATTCCACGGACTTACAGTTGGTGGCAGTAATGTGCCAAGAAACGTAGCAATGAGCCAGCAAAAAGCAGGGAAGAAGAAGAGAATGGTAGATGACGTACACATGGATGCAAACAAATATCCAAATATTCAAAATATGTCAATACAAGGTCCACTCAGTAGCTGTTCTGAAGCTTTGGATCGTATCACATGATCTTCCTGAGCAGATGGAGTTTGTGGATTGTTTTTGTCAAGAATGAACTTTCAATCTCATCATTTAAGCTAATAAGGACAATAAATCCTCAAAGTGTTCAGTAAAAATAAACGTTTCCATCACAACTGACAATATGATCAAAAGCTAAAGTGGATTTTGTGGTGAGACTGTTTTCGTCAGCTTCTATTTCCAAGGTCATGAATAAACTTTTAACCTCAATTCAAAAAATCTTATTTGCAAATGTTTAAAAGGAAGGAAATGCATTCAACACATTCTTAAGGCCTCAAATATAACCGCAATGTGTTTTGATGAGAAACACTGAATGTAAACATACTGTAAATGTGGTTGTTTACAAGAAAACAGGGTACCCTTAAATTCTTTATTTAGACTGATAAACTAGATGCATTGTTACATAAAAATTGAACTCATGCAGCTTTAATGTTTCCCTGTAAAGCAGTTATTTATTAAAGAGCTGACTAAAGCTAATTTGAGGTTCCAAACATTATTGAAATCAATCTTATGTTTAAACGGATACCAAAGAAACAAGTGATGTCATAATCAATTAAAGTAATGACAATCAGTATTCACATTAAAGTCCACTGAAATAAGATGAAAATGATTGTTTTTTTAGGTGATAAATCACAGTGACCTTGATGTAAAATATAGCAAAATGTGTGTGTGTGTGTGTGTGTGCTTCCCTTCAACTGCTTGGCGTGCTGCTTCAGCCTTGTGTCCCGGGGAGGCGGTGCTGCTGCCCGGCACCTTGTCTGAATCATATTCATTATCCCTGCTACTGCAGCCCTAATGTGGCTTTATGGGAGCGTGTGGTGTCCCACAGGACAAATTAGGGCACAGATCGCTACATTTGAGGAATAAAAGTGGCCATTCAAAAAGCAGATTGTTCCAATTTTGCCATTAGTTTTACTGCTAGCCAGAGACGTCTGAGTTGGCTTGTCAGAAATATTTGTTTGAAGGGTTTTATTCCTAAAAGCTATAAAGCTGTATTTGGAAACAAAGAAATTGTTACCTCAAGTTCATATTTCAAAAATATATCCAACTTGTAGATGGTGGATATCTCACTATTTTGAAAGAGCAAAATGTCAGTTTTGGTGTCTTTTAATAAATATGCATACTTCCTATTCAATACTTACGTTAACATAAAGGTTCACAAATATTCACTCACCCCCTCAAGACAGGAGAACATGATCAAGCACACACACACAGTCTTTATATAAAGATACACACTATCTAAGGATTATTTTCAACTCTAGTAAAAATACACAGAAAAAAGTGGTGGCAGGCTACCACCAATGAACACTAATTGTGTGTGTCGTTCCTCTTATAAAGAAGCAGTTCACCAATTCATGTGGAGCTGTTATTGCGCGGCTCGCGACCCTTGTGAAAATGTTATGGTAGCGAGGCTCTGGATTAGGTGTCAGCATGAGGGTCTGTACAGCTATTGGAGAGCAAGGGGTGGGGGTGGGGGGTTGGGTGCTGAACGCTGATGATGAATGCACTGAATGAATTTTCAGTGAGTGTGTTAGAGTGAGTAAATGGAGTGATGTCCCATGTCCATCATACACATAACACTTTCTAGCATTATAGTACTGCATTACTGTAGCTTTATTACTGTAACTATATTTAGGGTGATTACATATACAGTAGAAGTGATGAAATATCTGATGTCTGGTGTCTTGAATAAAACAAATATTCTGGTAGATATAGAACAGAAAAAGTAAACTGATGCAATAAACTACAATCACAATCATCATTTTTTCTTGTGTGAATGATTTACCTTTGTGTAAAATCAGACCCTACATATTGACAGGAACACAGCATATTCAATAGGTTAAAAAGGTTTTCTTATTCTGAATCATTTTAAATATTGACTTCTGCATAAACTGCACATTTTTTAAAATCTGACAAACTGACACCTGCATACTTTGAGAATTAGTTACTATTTGACAGCATTATCAACAATTATTAAAATGTAGCAATAAATATAAAATGTTGTGATGCTTTGACCTAATTTGATTTAAGATTAATTAATTAATATTGAGTCATATGTGACATTTTGAAGCTAAAAATATCATAGAATTTTGTGTTAAGCATTTTGAATATTGAATTTCATATTGATTTTATAACATTTATTCTGTTTGACAAATAAGGTGACTCAGATTCATGTAATGCAGTTACTTGGGACAGTCAATGTACTGCTAGAGGAACATTCAAGTGCTATTTTAGCAACCTTAAATTCCTAAAAAATTACTGACCTTATATTTCTAGCGCAGTTGAAAGTTTTTTGTTTTATGTTTTCTTTTTAATTTGGGACAAAAAGCGGAACTGATTGTACAGTCAAGCATCTTTGCCTAAGCACCTACTGTAACAGCACCAAAAAATTCCTTCCATCTTAAAGTTGATGCTTCAAAACTCAACACGATTCAGAGTTCATTTTTGTCCAGTTGTATTGTGGTAACAAAATAAGAGGAGGTACCTTTACAAGCATTTGTACACTGGCCTTAGCATTTAGCAGTGGTTGTTGGCAATTGCTAGTACCACAGTGTGCCACAGTTGCTGTAATACACCTAATACTACTTGCTGTGTCACCATTTGAACCACCAAGACTAGTCCTACGTGCAACCATAATTTTCTTTTAAAAAAATGTAGCTTTTTATATCAGCAAACATAACTGTCATAAACTAACAGACTAGGAGTAAAAGGACCTTAGTGTCAGGTATCATGGGAGACTTGCATCTTACTAGAAAGTGGACATTTTACTTCATTAAAGCCTCATCCTCAACAGTACACAGTTTATTGTCTTCCTGCACTGATTTTCTGGCCAATTTCAGAGGCGTCCCTGTCAGGAGTCCACATGGTGGAGATGTGCCGTCAGAAATCTCTTCTCTCCCCTCACCTCTCTGACTGCTTTAAACCCCTGGACGAAAAGCCTGTGCGAAACCAGCCAGACTATCAGACTCCAAGAGCACCGGGACCCCCCAACCCTCATCACTCCCCCACCCCTCCCCTCCCCTCCACATGAGTCAAAGAGCCCTTCTTCTCCATGCCAGCTGACTGCAGGAGGAAAGAGAGGAGAGCGAGAGAAGAGTAGTCTGGGGAGTGCAGAGAGGTGGAGGGCTTGAATTGAGGAGGACAGAGTTGTTTGGGGGTTGACAAGGAGGGGTGAGTGGTTATATGCATTGAGTTTTGGGCATATAACCTCTGATCACACCGGTTGCCTTGTTGATTCTCTAAATGAATGTTTGCTAATCCCTTCCTTACTACATACAGTAGTAACCAAGCATCACCTCCAAGGCAAATACATTAGTTTGTTGGGTTACAGGTTACATAAAAAAGCCCTGTTTACGATTAGCACTTCTACTGTTTAGTATTTCCCCACTGTGTGGAAGCCAGTTCTGGATGCTATCAGAGTTTAGGCTAACATTAGTGACTCTGTGCTGCTCTTTATTGGATTTGGGGAGTTTACACTCCAGCAACCTTGGCCAATGTTACCCCATTTCATTTGCCAAACACATCAGTTGATCCTCATCCTAAAAGCCTTTTCTCTTGAAAAAGTAAAAACATACTGTTTGAAAATATGAACAAGTGTCCTATCTAAGCTAAGCAACCAAACAGGGTTATGTTAGAATTAAATATCTTACATTTTTTCTTATCATACTAGGACTAACTAGCTCTACATGGCAATAAAAGAACAATGCTGTTTCTTTATTTCCATGTCTTCTACATGGATCATCAACTGGTGAGGATGCTGAATCTTGCTTAAGACACGATGAACATGCAAAATATAATTTATTTAGCCATCCAGTGGATATTTAAGACACCTTACAAGTCAACCACAAACAAAAAAGTCAGCCAGAGACAGCATTTTCAACAATCTCATGAAGCTAACGTTAGCTTAATTAGCTAGCTAGCTATAGGGAATGGGAGTCGCGGGGCATTCTGGGGCAGCGCCGCCATTTTTGCAGGATAGCGTACCTAGCAACAACAGTCACTCATTGATTACCATTGTTTTTTGGCTGGTGAGTGATACAAATCTACCAGTCACTTGCATATTTTACCAGTATTTGGCTGGTGCTAATTTTGTGCCCTGACTGTCAGTAAGGATGTTCAGCATAACTACACGGGATCTGACAACTAATGTACGTTCACGCACACACAGAGAGAGAGAGAGAGAGAGATGTTAAAGTTGGCTAGCTAGCTGTCTAGAAAGAGAGGAGGGGGCGAATAAAGCTTTCGCTAGATGATAAAATGATAAACAGGAGAGACTCAGCAGCCATACATTTCTCCTTTCTCTGTTTCAGGGCGGCTGTGATTGACATTAAAATGAGAATAGCTGGTCCACCTTAAAGGTCAGTCCACCTTAAGTGAGGGGCCCATCGCTGGGGGGGTGCAATGCATTGGGATGCCTGTCGCTAGGGAGGGGTGCAATGCCCCCCCGGTGCATCTTGTGCCCATGGGAATTAACAGTCAATCTGTAAATTAATCAACTCAGCAGTCATAATGCACATGGTGCTAAAGGTTGCTTGGCTGTTTGCGCACTGTCATGATGTGTAGGCTTATATGAAATTTTGTTGGTTTCGTGTGTTAGGAGGGGATGGCTGGACTAGTGTCTTAATTTTTGTTTCAGAGCTGGAATAGTCATAGGTAACTTTTGCAATACTATAGGAAAGGACACAGTAAGCTAGGCTTGTAGTTTGCTTTTTTCCTCGACGAGGGAAGGATGGTCAGAGGGCCAAGGTTTAAGAGTCACGGTTTGCTACTGAGGCCAACAATGCTCACGCTGCTCAGAACACATTACAAACTCTCTAAACTCTGGCTTGTTATGTTATGTTGTGGCATTTTGGTGAAATTAATCAGCTTTTGCTTCAGCAACATTCTTGTTTTTTTAATTAAGTTTGTATTAGAAAATGCTTGTGCTACGCTGTAATGCACTCTGACGCAGACATCGAGTGAACTCTTTCTGTTAACCGTGTGTAATTAACAATTTTGTAATGTGTTTTTGTATTAAAGTATGGGTTGTTTAGCATTACCTTTATATGATGTCACATAGTAGTATTGGCATTTTTACCCTGTAAAAGTATACGTTTCCATCCATGTTTAAAGTCCGGCCCCCCTGAGAAAACTGAATGTCCCCCCATTCAATTTGTTCTGGCTATGAGGCTGGATTGTTTCTACAAAAACAGGAAACTATTCATTTATTCTGTCAAATATTGTTTAGGAAGTATTTGGTCCTCCACAGATTCAGTGAGTAATAGCATATCTGGAGATGCTGCAATGCAATGGTGGTAATGAAATACCACTAGCTTCAGCCTCAGACCAGTAACACATACACACACACACACACACACACTGCACCAATCCTCCATTTCCCTGTCTCACATCACATAACACCTGAACCTCACACACAAACAAACACACACGTCCAAAGTGTTAAAGACGAGACCCACCTGCTAATCGCTCAGACAGTCTGGCTACTGTAACCAGTGGCCGCGCACATACACATGCATAACACACATACACACATAATTAATGAACACACATATTGCTGGTGCACACACTTGCCGCGAGCGCCGTCCACACACAAAGTGAGACGAGGTTTCCCCCACGTTTCTTCCCCCATGGGCTGGAACATGCTCCTGCAGCACAGTGCACCCTCACAGTCCTTTGCTGAACAAGCAGCACTATTTCTAATAAGCCAGAAAAATAAATATGGAAAGTCAAATTATACTCTGAGTCATATTGCATTGCGTGTTAAATTGACACACAATAACAAGTCATTCACGTGGGCTACCAGCGGTTATGGTTAATGAAACGGCATGAAAACACTTGTTCAATTTAGGTTTTCGGATTAACTTTTAAAGTGACACACAATAAAAAAAATAAACCAAAAATGCAAAAAGCAGTAAAGAAAAACATTTATTTTTGACCAGGAGGTATGTGGAGTCAGATGAGAGGGTGGTGTGTTTGGAGGAAGGGGATGTTGGAAGTCTGACGAGTGAAACTCCAGAACAGGATGCATCAGGGATGTGTCAAAGCTGAGCCTGATGGAATAGCTGGCACCTTTTGGGTATGTAGTAGCACAGGGACACGCACACATATAAAAATACGCACAGAAACACACATTTAGCTGCTAGACGGGCAGGCGTCCATCACTCATGTCGCTCCTCTCCCGCCTCTCCGCCGGCGCTGGCAAATTAGCAGGAATTTGTTGGGGAGGGCCGATTGTTTTCTCTTTAAACGGGGCTTGTTTTCGCTGGGGAAGTCTCTCTTCTTGCATGAATATTGTGTGAATGGAGGTGAATGGAGGCCTTCATAAGCTGTGAGGTGGCTGTGGTCCCTGCCGCCACGCTGCCAGCCACGCGTCCTCTCCCACTACTCTCTATGCTGATTGGTCCGCCCGGAGGTAGGACTTGCTCTTTCGGGGCCTCGGCAAGTCTCAAACTAAAGATGACTGCAGAATTATTTCACTCAACTCACCGTATACAACTGGTTTCCTCTAAAATTTTGGAATGAGTTGCTGTTGAAAATTACAGGAATAATTCAACCTGATCCTTGATGATTAAATTTTATGATATAGATTTGATGCCTTAAAGGGCAAATGCATGATAAAACAGAAAGATATAACTTTCTCTACAACACAGAAGATCACATGGAAGAGAAAAACAGGACTTGTGCAGTGTAAAACACGGTGCAGGTCTCAAATTAAAATTCCTATATTCTGAGTGAAGTATCTAATTTTTACCAAAATTTTCATTAAGCCTGTGATGCAGTGATGTCACGGTGTACTCCAGGGTGTGTCAGTACACTGTGACATCACTGCTGAGTATAGGTACGTGTGCAAAAGAGCACACACAAGAGAAACACTGACTGTTTTTCAGTCTGATTTGACTTCTCTCGTCACTACTGTATGTTGAAACGCGACCACATCCACTATGCTGTGATTTCTGAAACTTTTCTTGTCAAGGCAATATAACTGGGCAATTCAAGATAACTACTTATACATTGCGATACTATGTGAAAGCAAAAAGAACTGCATATACTGTTGTGAGAAGACAAACTGTAATAGAGGTGAATACCACACGCTGAGTCAGCCTTGCTGCCAGTTTGTCCCCCTGGGTTACAGACATACTTTAACAAAAAAATTCCCTGCGGCCCAAAAAGTATTTCCCCATAGGCTGCCATTAAAACCAGTAGCATTTTAAAACCAGTAGCATTTAATATTTGTAAAAGCCTAGAAGCATATAGTAAAGTGTCTTGTATGTGGAAGATGTCATCATACTGTAAAGTCTATTGGTCAAGCAGGTGGATCCAGGGAAAGAGGCTCTAATGCGTAGGCATAGCATTTGGAGTAACTCTTTTGGAATGTGTGTTTGGTGAGTAACATCTATTGGAATGAATGGGCGCCATCTTGAATACAACATTTTGTTTGAGCAAAGTTGAATGAATCCAGTTTTTCAATTTAGGTCAAAGTGATGCTGTTATCAGCTGCAGGACCACTTTGTGATTGATCAGGATGAATATTTTCTTTTTAATATAAAAACATTGCATTTTTTGACAATGTGCAGCCTTGATTCTCATGTTTAATAGTGTTTGCCTGGAATTGAGTAGATTTGGACAAAATTAAGCATCTGAAAAAAATTTTATGCTTTTTTTTCAGAGCCTACTAAGAGAATTAAACCAGCTGGTAACCAGCAAGTTGATGATCCTTTGTCAAATCCCCAAATTTTTCATGCTTTAAGTATAAATTACATATAAAAGTAAAAAAATAAAAATACCCCATGCACAGCAATGCCTCTCTCCTGGGTGCCAGCTGATGCAGGGTAAATTACAGAAAACCAAAATTTTTGATTTTTTGATAAATAAATATGTCACATTATTAGTCATTTATATGGGCCAAAATTACAATATTTTCTCAGAGGCTTTATAATTTTGGATCCTTGTACTCTCAATCCAGATAAGGAGAACCTTCACAAAAATATACTGTAATGGTACTGTAATGGGGAAACCACGGTAGAGCAACAATGGAGGGACCCCTCATATACGGTAGTACACAGAAGAATAATTACTCCTAGTCATATATGCAATAGACCATAAATGACCAGTTAAATGTAAATGTAAATTATAAACAGTTTAATATGTGAAATAAAAATGAATAGCTTAACAGAAATGTCTTGGGGCTATTCAGACTTGTGTCTCAGCCACTGTGTGTTGCTCCCAGCCTCTGTCATCAGGACAAGTGGACCTCCCATTCTCCCATCAAAAACAATATGCTTCATTTAACATTGCTTCACACTCACACAGTTACGCACATTCACACCTGGGAGCTGCCCAGTAACCGCAGTCTTCTGCTGGTTGAGTGCCTTGCTTAAGGGCAACACACTCCCTTTAAACACACACACACTCCACTAGCCAGGTTTGCGCAGCTGTTCTTGGCATGTCAGCTTCAGCAATTCAGGTCTGACATTTCTATTAATCACATTCACATTCGAGCTAAATCTCCCTTTTTTTCTACTGGCTGTAGTTTTCCAGGAAGAGTTGTATATCCGCTGTCATGTTCTCCATAGTGATCATCCCATGTGACAGGTGTGTTTACATGTAGGCTCTAAGGCAACTAATGAGAGAAGACTCCATGGAACATGACGTTTTGAGAGATTTATGGATATTTTCCTTCTAATGTGACACACACACACACAGTGGTGTATGGGGAGTCAGGTCTGTCTGAGGATGAACTGCGTCACTTCTAAAGCAGGTGTATGATTATGTGTGTGGCCTTTAAGGGAAGTGAGACAGAAAAGAAAATCGACAGGGAAAGAAAGACGTTGTGAAATAATCTGTAAAGATGTCCATGTTTATTTTGTGTTTGCAGGCACACACCAGTATACGCAGCAGTAAATGGGTGTGTGTACGCTGACCACAGATGGAGTGTGTCCACGTCAGTGTCATCTCCACAACACTGTGTCTCAATAATAACAGTGTCTGGCCTCATGTTAAAACACACACCCTGTCCTCACTTCCAGTAACAGAAGCTTCAAGGGGGGAGGGGAAAAAAACAAAACAAAACAAAAAATACACTTCCTCTGTCTCTGTCCTCCTGCACAACACACATGGGAGAAGTTTGCCTTCACGGCTTTCTGCCAGAAAGCCTTTAGAAGCAGCCAATAGAATGAAACAAGGCTTCTGCCAATGATGTGCCGTTTTCATTTTCACCACAAATCCAGCTCCCAACCAACCTTCCAGAGCTTGCTTCATTGTTAAGTATTAAAGTTATTGACGTTATACACTTTCATTAAATAAAGAAAACCTTTTTGGTTACTGTGTAGCTAAACTACTATATCTGGTATCACTTAAGAAAAACAAAATCTAACGTTAAGTACGAAAGTTAACAAGCTAACTAGCTAATGTTAGCTTGCTAGCTACATTTTTGCAGAAAATGCTAAGTTAACATTAACGTTAGTCCCTTAGCAGCTGAAGGCAAATTTTCGACTAGTCTGCTGAATTAAAAGCATTTTATCACTGGCAGCTAGTGAGATAAACCATCTTTTTGTGAGAAACGTTAGTGATGTTAGGTAATAATAATATCAATTGTCTTTCTGTCAGAAAGGTTAGTGCATTTATCACTGGTAGCTAATAATATCTAGAGATGTCACTCATTTCAATTGATGTTATTACCGCGGTAATGTCACAGCGACAGAGAAGGGGGGTGAAATAATTTATCCAGGAGTAGCTGCAGTGTGCATCAATAACCACCAGGTGGCACATGTAATCCAGATGCAGTGTCTGTTTGTCTCTCTGTAGGGTAGTCATTGCAAAATGATGAGCATGCTCGGGAAGCAGATGTGACGAGGGAACAGGGAAACACCGTGAAGCTGTTTGGAAATGAGTCACAGCACTCTGTTATATTTTCTGCCGGGTCTGTACAGTATACTTACACGTTGCACTGTCTTAATTTAATAATAGCCATTTCTGTTATGATACTTAAACACAGTTTAGACCTCAATGTATGAAACATGGAAATTGTCCCCCTCCCAATATTTGTAATTGACTGGACATCAGATTCTCCCAGAAGCTCAAAGAAAGCTGATTTCTTTTCCTCAATATTCAGAGTTAAACTGACTCCAAAACACACTGGATGTGTAACGTTATCGTTCACAGAAAACCTGCTGCATCTCGTTTGTGTTCATGTTCAGCAACACTGAAAAGCAGCTGTGAACGCGGTGCCAAAGCTTTGTGTCCGTTCCTGTGGGCTGCCACCGCTTCAGCCACGAATGTTTTGAACATAGCCCCACATATTTCAGCAAAACTGATATTTTAATGTTACAGAGCAGAACTTAATGTGGAGTGTCGGAGGGAGGGGGAGAAATATGGCACTGCACATAACAAGATGCATACAGGCAATGGATGTATTATAGGAGCAGTAAAGTTATTTTTACAGTGAGTGGATCGGTTTCTGCAGCTGTCTCCAGTGTTTATAATGATAAGTGTGTCTTTAAATTGAGAGTCCACCTGCGTAGACACGGGTGTGCCCAGATGTGCCTGTGCCATCCAAGCTGGCACAACCAACATAATCACTGCAGCAGTCACAGGCTGTAAGACAGGTTGTAATGCTGAAGTGATCACTGTGGTATGACTCAGCCGACGGACTTGCAATCTAACGTTAATGCTACAACAATGGCTACACAAAGTTTTTTAAATTATTGTTAATAGTTATTATTATTTGAAAAAAGTTGAGGAAGAAGAAACTCCTCTGCCTCCGACTGAGTCCACCAGACTCATCAGCCTACAACATTAGGGGTGTTTTGACGTGCATTTTTTGTTGATTAAGCTCTAGTGTGGTCTTTGTGTTCACAGATGTGTACATTACCAGCAGTGTGTTTGTGCATGCAGACTACAAAATAAAGAAATGTTCTAAATAATATAATAAATGTCATGTGTCCTATTTGACAGATGTGGGTCCACTATGGGAAGGCTGATGCATAAAGTCATCCTATGACTGCACCGGGATAACAGCCATAGAAACGGCCAAGGGGAACCTAGCAGCTGGTGAGTAGAGAGCAGAATAGAGTCCATCACTTAGATAGTGACACATTTAGGTTGTTTTGGCTATGGAATATTTGATTTGAAATGAAACTAAGTAGTTTTATTGTGTTCACATCCATACTGGGTGAACAGTGAAGTAACTGTACCCCCCTTTTTTAGGTAGTCTGCCGAGGAGGAAGATCCTAAATATTGGATGTTCTTGATTGGCATTGTCATTCACGTGACCTCAGTCCAGCTGAGCAGGTGTGTCTCCGAAAATCAGGCCTAAGGCAAAAGTCCAGTTTGCAGTTCAGGTCTGGCATAGAATCACCAGGGGAGATATAAGTGTCCTCTGGGGTCACAGACTTCAGACAGTCAATGACTGAAAACAGTTTGACACCAAATATTATATATAATCACTAGTTTGTTTTAATTGGTCAAATAATCTTTGATCCACTAAA
This sequence comes from Thunnus thynnus, assembly GCF_963924715.1. Classification (NCBI taxonomy): domain Eukaryota; kingdom Metazoa; phylum Chordata; class Actinopteri; order Scombriformes; family Scombridae; genus Thunnus; species Thunnus thynnus. Next base: position 20,876,608 of record NC_089536.1, read on the forward strand.
GTTGGAGAACTTTAGTTACAAGTAAAAACTAAAGCTACAATTCCTACACTGTTCATCTGTGGGTGTAAACACCATTAAAGTAAAGAGGAAAGATTAACCTCATAGTCATTTATTTTCTTCATGCAGTCTTCATTTAAGACATCTGTTTTAAACTTAACAAAACATTTTCTTTTATTACAGAGTTTCCAGAGGACCAGAGTGGAGAGTTAGTGAGACACCAGGGAAGACAGCTGTGGATGGCTGGAGTCCCTAACTGTACCTACCAAGACTGGCTTTCACACCGAAACCGCTTTCAGTTTTCATACACAGCCTGGTCTAATTCTTCTGTAAGAAAGAATGCAGAGATTCAGAGAGGCACCACACAATACAATGCCAGACGTCTTATCAAAGTATGACAAGATATGTGATATCAATACAGCTTTAAACAAGAAGTAAGAAATCCAAAGCACTTTGAGTCCTGAATGTATTAAATACATTTTTTTTCATGCACAGATGCTGTAATGTGTAAGAGTACATTGATTTAGTTTTGGATTTAAGCACTGTCTTTTAATTTACTAGATGATTAGAAGGGATGGTTAATCTTTGTACAGTGCACATATAAAACATGTGCAGTAGCTCATACTGGTCCCATGAAATGAATACTTTATCATAAATCAATCTGGTATTGTTTTTGTTTTGGTCTAAGCAGCAGAGGGAGGAGGACGGAGGACAGGAGGACAGACTGCCTGTGCAGACAGCAGCTGTGCACTCGCCCCTTGAATCAGGTTGTGGTGAAAGATGGGTTTGAAATTGTATGTGTGTGGATTGTGTGTGTAGATTGTGTTTCATAGACAATCTGGCAACTTGGGTAATGTGAGACAAAAACTTATGGATCATTCTTAATAAAGTTTGAAGGCCATGCAAATTATGGGAGTTTCCCGGGAAAAACAACAAACAGTGAGCACAGCAGGAGATGAGGTGAAAATACAAGAGAAACCTGGGAAAAAGTGTGGAGGAGTGTTGGAAGGTCTGATAAGCATGAAGTGAAATTTTGATATTTATGGCCCTGTTTCAAATAAAATGAACAGTTTTTCTTCTTCATCTCAGGAGTGATGTTTCTTTTCAGAATGACAAATACAATCAAAGTGCACATTTAGCAAACATTTGAAATCCAATCCAGATCTATTACTTTATTCCCAAGTCGGTCTGATCACCGCTGTAACTTGACTGTGTCTGCCTCCAGGTGTTTCACTGTGACCCAGTCCATCCAGCGCTCAGTGTGGCAGCTGCTGCAGCTGGGCGACTGCAGGAACCAGCTGTGTCTGTGTGTGTCTGTATGTGTGTGTGTGTGTCCGTCCAGCCAGCTGTGAGGAGAGTGAGAGGTCTTTTCCACCGTAGTCAGCAGCACCTGGGCCAGCTCAGGGTAGGACCAGCAGCCAGTCCATGCCAGGCCACCCAGTTTATTCTGTGGCCTATTAGTCCCAGACTGTCCATTGTTGTTTTATGCAAAAATCCCCCTCACATACTCTTACACTGCTCATCAGTCTGCAATGTTCACTGCATTCCAGGAGTTAATTTGAGATGAAGTGTTGTAATTCACTTTTTAGCTGTGCCTACCCTCCCTCAACCTGATCCTCTGATATCCTACATTTCCCAGAATGCTGTTCAACACTCAGTTTGGTCAGTAGAGTGTTGTGTTACTCAATTAAACCTCAACATGTCTTAAGGACCAGGTCTTTAACCTCAATACTGACCAAAATGTATCTGATGCACAGAGTGTCACAAACTTTAAACCAATGTTAACTGATTTTTTTTGGGCCTAATGTGACAAGTTGTAAAAACAACACTGATATATTATCACATTATAAAGTTAATCAGGTGAATGTGTTAGCAAACAGCTGCCTATTCACACATCCAGCAGATGCAGAACAACATTGGCATTCATTTGGAATTTTGTTTATGGCCATCTGATGACTGTCCAATATTCACTTTCCCTTTAACTCTGTTTTTTTCTCAAGAGGAAAATATCTGGCTCTTTAGCTGCGAAATGCTCCACTATGTTCACCAGCTAGTCACTAACTTTGTCTGTCTGCCATTTGGTGCTGAGTTTATCAGAGCAAAAGAGGTGCCTGCTAGGAAAATCATTAAGGTTCCCGACCATGTGGATTACGGCCTTTTCTCCCTGCTGTGGTCAGTAAGAAGGTACCGGATACCCCAGGCCAGCACGGAGAGGCTCACGAAGAGCTTCTACCCTCAGGCCACTAGAATCCTGAATGAGGTCACTGCATAAGACTGCCTAAGACAGCAACACCTTTCATATTACATGTGGTCATTTCACACATCGTTAATATAAAAATCTCAATAAGTCCAGCTTTAATGTACTTCTTGGTAGTTCTTGGTCAGATTTGTAATCTTTTCTGCTTACTGACCAGAAAGTTTCTGATAAATAATTTAGTAGAGTGGAGGTTCTGGCACAACTTTACCTTCTTACAAGAACCATGGAAAAGGGAAAAAGTCTTAAAAACAGGATTAAAACTCCAGCAAACTTAAAGTAATAAGAACATTATTGTGAGACCATTTTCATTTCTTTCATCTCGTTGTGATCCTTTAAATTATATATTTTTTTGTGTGGCTGCTTGTGTTTAGACAGCATTTAACACTGAAGAAGACTTCTTTTGTTATATGGAAGTAAAGTGTGTAAGTAGTACTGAAACACCAGGTATTATATTGGGGGAAAAATTAAATAATAGTAGCCCAGATGTCTTATGGATGAATTGCATTCTGGTCTAACAAGGCTGCTGTCAGAAGAGGAATTGGTATCGACTATATACAGTTAACATATGATGGATTTCTCTCTGGTTGATGTGTGCAGCTCTTTTTTTTAAATCTTATCCTACTAAGATGGTGAATAATTATGAGCTTTGATAGATTTTCTTTATATACAAAGAAGTTTGCACTACAGAAGCCAAATTCCTATTTTAAACCTGAATATTGCTTTACTGTTATGTTGATATTTCATATTTCACATTCATTATGTTTAAAGCAGGTTTATTCTTAAAGTACAACTAAAGTACAGTTAAAATACAACTGGTAATACATGCATGTTACTTTAAGGCCCAGTGACAATTTTGCAACACTTAACAACCTCTTTAAAGTAGTTATTTGGTGGAACATTCTGTGAATAGTATTTTTGTCTTTTTGAAGAGAGCATTTTCTTTTGAAATATTTTTTGTTTTTATTAAGTTTATTTTCTACAAGAGACAGTGAATTAATGAACCCCATCTTGCTTTCATCTCCAAGAGGAGTGGGTGTCAGCTATTTGCTTAGGATTAGAAACACATGTCAACTTAGGGGTTACAATTTGTATGTTTTGGATTCTACATGGACTCTTCAATTGTTCCTAAAAACACTATACTTGGCAAATGACTGCAGTTTTTAATTTATTTACCCCCTCAGTTGATGATATGTTGGCCTAACACCCATATTCTACTGCTGTTAAATTCATCTTTCTCATGAGGAAAAGACAAGCTGCATTTGAATCACACCTTGGTTCAGGGGAGGTATAGGCTCTCCATTTCTTCCCTCTTGGAGGAGAATTGTTGCTTGAAGCTCCCAGGCATCACTCCTGCAGAGGTTAAGGCAGCTTTTAGCATGATCAACAAGCCGTGAAAACCCTTGCTCAGGGAAAGAGCAGCTTTACTGCGGGATTTGAGGCCAGTCCCCCCCCCCCCGACCCCCTCTCTCTTCTTTTACCTTGAATAAACAGCCTGCTATTCACGTCACATCTTGCCAGTAGCCATCACCTCGATGGGAGCCAGTCCTCCACGAACGGTCTGGTGTTGAGTTCCACCAATAGGGACAGGTTACCGGCTCCCGCTGCCAACAAAGTCCGTAGAGTGCAAATGTTTATTTAAAAAGTTATGTTCGAGTATTGATTTTATTTCATTTTCCCTCCTCCTAACCTGCCTGCTCTTGGCTCAGGTAAAGTGCCTGTCCATCATGAGGTTTTCCCGCTGGAGCCAGGCGTGTTGTCTGTCTCATAAAAGCCGCTACTATAGTATAATGTAGCCCCGTGCCCCGAAATGTCCGCCTTTCCTCTCCAAGCACGCTGAGCTTCGATGGAGGATGTGTGTCCATGTGCGTATGTGGTGTGTATGTAGTGTGTGGGCCCTATCCAAGAAAAATATGTTAGGAGGCCTCAGTTCTTATAATAGTCTGGACATAGAATATCTCACCTACTAGTAGGAAAAATAGAACAGTTAACATTAATACCTGATATGTCCCTTTGCCTACTTTTCTTATTTTATACCCCGACCCTGTATTTGTATTCAATTAGCTTTAAATGGGTTTATGTTTAATATATGGAGTCACACTAACATTCTCTCCTCCCAAAACACATAAAATAAAATATATTATCTTTCTCTCTTCCTGTCAGAGGGGCTGCTCACTTTCTGTAACGCTCACACTGACTAAAGCAGGTTGTTGAGGACAAAAAAAAAAAGGCTCTGAAATAGCACTGTTGCTGCACAGATGACAGGAGCCAGACATCCTGTCATGCTTTCTGTAGCATTCTTTAAGCCTGGCTCAGACAAAAGATAACTTTTTAATGTCTTGATGGATGAGCTTCTGTTGATTCGAATTTTAGAATGAAATGTGACGACTGTAGGTACAAGGTACTTAAAATCGCTGCCTCATTTCTGAACCAGGTTAAAGTTGCACTTGGTGACTTGATGTAGTAATGTTGAGAAGAAGCCCATATTTAAAGGTGGAGTGCGGGACTTTTGTCTCCCCCTTCTGGCAGTGAGAGTAATTACAAAAACCCTGTCGACATGTGCTTATGTCATAGGCTCTGCCGCAGCCTGTTGTAGCGGTAAAACGGTAAATAAATTGTTTTGAGTGTCACATAACCCCCGCAAAATGACTTGTTTCATTATCAGAATTTGATCCATTCAGTCCGATAACATTTGGAAAGTTTACAAGAGTCACACCATTAAATTATTTTATCCCCATTCAAGTTAGCAGAGGGTTAACCAGAAGTTAGCCGCTCAGACGGTAGAAGTCTCGCAGTATGAATTCATCTGGCAGGTGTGGGAATGTCACCACCGACACCAGATTTAAAAACTCTGTATACTGTGAAATACAGAGATTTACCTAGCAGTGACAGGCTTAATCAGCATCTCTCAACCCTTTGCTTGGCAGGTGACTAACTTGTGTCTCATAGAAAATGAATAGGAGCAAATTTATTTTCGCTTTGCACCACAACATTTAAAAGTTCAAAAAACTCTACTGGTTCTTTGTGCAGCCCCTCAGTCAGTTCAGCCTCTGTCTGAAAAAGGCCGTTTTAGCTTTGTCTCTTTAAGAACCCCCCCGGCTCAGGGAGCTACGTAAAAAACAAAAAGTGCAATAAGAAACCCAAGAATACAAAATGTGACATCACACATGGCAACATACAGTAACAACAATGGCCGATTAACTGTCAGCAGCGGGCACTTTTTGATAGTCCCTAAAAAACACACTCAGATATTGGCACTTCTGACCAAATCAGCAATAAAATAAGAACACATTTTTATGAACTGATGCTTACAGATTCTTAAAAATGCCTGTAATGACAAGTCGTCATTACTTAATAACTTGCTAATATTATTAAAAACTCGACAAGCTGTTGGTTTTCCACAGCATTCTGTTTCTGAGGATTTTATGACTGTGAACTAGATTCATCTAAGCAGGCAAAAATAGTCTTTTATCAGTAGATTTGGGCTAATGTCTCCCTTGTCCACTGACACATAATGGATCCACCTGCTGTGATATCAGAGCAGCTCATTTCAAACACAGAGCTCACCTCTGCAAGATATAGCCTGCCCAAAGAGACTCACAGTTATTTTATCCTTTCATGGTGTGAAGCTTTATTGAAATATTGGGTGTCATGTTGTGGGAGATATACTGTAAATCCTTTTGATGCAACAATTTCCCCAGCACATTTTCATGTCCCACCTCCACTTATTTGTGATTTGTTAAAGCTACTCAACCGTCAAACAGAAACAAGAAGATGTGAATCTGTGAGGAAGTCGTTTCTCTTTTTCAGCTTGGCTTGCAGTAGACAGGTGCATTAAAAAAATCCTGCTTAATGTAGTTCTAAATGTAAACATACCTTTCTGTACTACAATCTTTTTTGCCTGCCTGGTTTCACATACATCAAAATGAAATCCCTTCACACGGACTGTTCTGCATATTGTTTTGAGAGCATCGCCCACATGCGTGACCTCTGTGGATCTCCTCCGCATTATACATCCTCCCTGTTTGCCCACAACGGCAGACAACAGCCAAGATCAATTCAATGCTTGATACTTGATGCTCTGAGACTCTAACAATAATGCCAGTGCCCTGTTTTATTGTGCCAGAGACTTTAATATGTTTTGAGGAGTTTTCCAAGAGTAACTGGAGAGGTCCTGAACCCCCAGGCTTCTTCCATGATACTATTGTCTCATGCCCTCAGTACGGCACAGGGGAGGTACTGTTGAGCTGGCACAAGGGCAGAGTTCAGGTCCAGCTGTGTATTTTTAAATTCATATACAGTATGTGGAGATGCATTCAGGCGTAACTACAACTTCAACTTCAGTTTATTTAAAGTGCACATCACCCAGAAAGCCAAATCACACCGCCACTGAATGGTGCGCGTCAAAACAGCTGCCCCTATGTTTTTCTATGTACAACCACCACACCGGCAGCAGACATTTCACGCCACTGTCCTATTTCCAGCGTCGCCACTCCTGGAAAAATGCATTTTTTTCCCCCAGAAAAGCTTGTTTGTACTTCTATACAATGGTGGCCCAATTACAGATTTAATTTACTAGTTTGTTGCTTGCATTTCACTGTACTTTTAACTATTTCACTTCTGCCTTCATCCACAAGGCAAAAATGAATGAATTGTTAGTTGATCTGTTGCTTTCAAAACATAATCTCACTGCTCAGATTATTATTTTTTCAAGTTATTAATCAAAAATAGACAACTACAATAGGCAACTCACCCATGGCATTTAGTTTTACTCATAGTGCTAATAGAACTGTAGTTACATCCTGGTAACTACTATATTGACACACTGCGGCACACTGCTTCCTCTTGGCACGTGTCATATGATGCACCCCAGCGGCGGTGTGTTTTCAGCTAGAGAGTCTCTGTAAACTAAAAAAAACCACATGATATGATATGTAAAAGTACGCACACATACACAGGTAATAATGTTAATATGACAACAAGGTTGAGGTTAGTAATTTAAAAATAGAGCTCATATAGATGTAACAGAGTTGGGGTAGCTGCTTGTCAGGGAGGAAAACAGTCAGTGATTTGGGTTCCCGGCCAGTGAAATTAGTTAAGGTCATAGTAAACATCAGCCTGGATTTGTAAGTATCAACAGTGCTTGCCTCCAAACGTGCAATGCAGAGACATCAGTACCGGTGTTATATGTTCCAACTTCTTAGACCTTGTGAGGACTCTGGCAGCCGTGTTCAGGACCAATTGGAGACCTTTTGTTGCTGTCTTAGGTGGGCCGGAGAAAAGTGCATTGCGGTAGTCTATTCTATATGTTATGAAGGCATGTGCGAGGATTTCAGTGTCTGAATTTGATAAAATGGGGCATATTTTGGTTATTTTATGAAGGTGGAAGAAGGCAGTTAATGTATATACTTGATGTGTGGCTCAAATGTAAGAGAGGGACTGAATACTACTCCCAGATTCTTAACCGTATGGTTCTGAGAAATTGTGCAGCCATCAAAATTCATGGAAAAATCTAAAAGGTGATGTGAATCTAGCTGAACCAACAAGCAAGATTTCAGTCTTCTGTGCATTCAAGTGCATGACATTTTTGCACATCCAGTATGTGCATGCATGCAAACACACACTCATCCACACACACACACACACACACACACACAGCACATAGAGATGTACAAATACTGAGTATGTCTACAGTAAAAATGAAGACTAACACATCTGTAAACTGTATTCTTTTCTTTGGAAGGGGATTTCAGTCATTGCAAGAGCCTCAACACGTGATTTTTGTCAACCATCACAAAATATCACCCGATCTCTTTTTAAATAAATCATTTAGAATGAAAACCACAGCATTTCCAATTGTTCTGCCCCTCGAATCTGATTAGTTTACTTGCTTTGGCATAAATATTGAGCGGAATACCTTTCATATCTAAGTATTTGGGTCATAAATTGAGCAATTACGGCGGTAAAAATTGCTGTTTGGTCTGCCGTTGAAGCTTAGAAACCTATCAGACGGGGTATTAAACAATCTGAGAGTCGCTGCGTTATGCCCTCTTAGCTTCTCATTTTCCCCAACATTTACAGTGAAAACTATGTGAGAATCCATCTGAAACAGCACATATGAAACTGTTGCAAAAGTCACATATTTCTGGATGCTTGCTGAAGTTACACTCATGTAAAAATCTTTGAAACTTCTGATTTTAGTGCTCCCAAGCTTTGTCTCTCCAAACTTATCCAGCATGCTGTTAGTGCCAGATAGCGTTAAAAGGTCATTTTGCAATCTGTGACCATTATCAATTTGTCTTGCAGACTAGACGGAGTGGCATTTTCTTTGACCTTTTCTCCTTTTTGACCAGTAGCCTGTACAATTTTCTCAAAAGCAAACATGAGCAAGAACAGAGCTCCAGCTGGAACAAATACAACGCTTCTACAGTCAGGTGAAAAGTTTTAGGAAAAAATCTAATTAAATGAGTGAAGAAAAATGAAGAATACAGATGCTTCCAGTCACAAAGACTGCTGAACAGAGTGGTTCAATAGTGTCTCATTGTGTATCAATGGGTAAATCTCTGAGAAAGACACCTATTAACAAGTTCAGAAATTGTGGTCAGTGGTGTACATGATTGATGATCATTCTGCTGGTACATTACAGCAATATGTAAGAAAAGAGGATGATCAGCACGGCTGGATTAATAACCAGGGAAAGAAGGCCCAGGGACCCCACAACCACAGGGGAGCTTTAAAGCTCCAGGTTCATTGTGTATGGTTTTTGGTAATTTAACTGATTGTAAGTATGTTTTTGAATATGCGTTGCAAAATTAGAGTTTCACCTAAAATTAAAATAACAAGGTCATTTAACTGGGTCTTGTGTGAATCTTAAGGCCCTGTGTCACATGGTGCATATTCTTGCATAAATGTGTTTTATAGGTTTAATTACTTTAAGACTCAATAGGTGGTTAATCTGGATCGGGAACAAAATTTCAACACAAACTGACCCAGACCACTTTTGAATGATGCATTGTTATCACGTCACCTCACCTGTCATCATTAAGCTACCTGCTAGTCGCCACAGTTAGCGGTTGTTATCAAATGTAGGAGCTCTGGTTAATAAAGTAAAATGGCTTTATCAAAAAAAGTAGTGAAAAAAAAGGGTTGACCATGCATCTGAGGATAAGTGGACTGAGGAATATGTGCTCATGTGAAGAGTGCTAGTGTGAAACCCCACTGTGACACCACACGTGTACATTTTGAACAAAACTATCCCCAGAACAGAGAGGTAAGAACCACAAAAATTAAACCAGTCCCATACAGCAGCAGTCTAATTAAGGAACACTTACACCAATGTGTCTGCCTGGCCATCACACCTTTTCATGCTCAAGTTAAACAACTTGGTTACACAACAAAGGTGTCACCTCTCCCATTAAAGGTCCAGTGTGTAATATGTGTGGTATTTAGCGGCCTCTAACGGTGAGGTTCTAGATTGAAGCACTCCGCCGCTCACCCCTCCCCTCCCTAAGACTTTGGAGAGATTCCAGAAGCTACAGTGGCCATCAAGGACAAGAAGCTATTTGCTGAAGATGTCATCGTCCACGACAGCTCCGAGCATTTCTAACAAATCAAGCGATGAGCTGAAGATGTATTTAATTATTTAGTCTATAATACTATAGGTTATAGCTCACAAGTAAGATAGCAGTTATGAGTGTTTTATTGTTTTGGTATTACAAGCTAACATTAGCAACGTCATGCTAAACAGAACTTACATTATTTTATTCTAACGTTAGGCTATATTGATAGCGAGATAGCGATGGCAGGATAACGTTACATATTTTATTATCCGTTTGCAGAGTCAAGTACAGGAGGTTAGAGAAGGAGGAAGAGGGCGAGAAAGATGGTTAGTTAGTGGTTCTGCTGCAGGCAGGGCCAGGCGAGGGAGGAGAGCAAACACCGGCACCGCGGAAGCAGGGGAAGAGGCTGGAAACCCTCTGAAGGGACTGAAGCGACTGAGGTTTGTGACATTATTTATACAATTATTTTATCATATTCCTACCCGTTCTGCAATACAACACAAAATGGTATTTACGTAGCAGCACTCTGCTTTACATTACTGTAGTCTGTATAGTTTGATGTGTTATCAGTGTAATGTGAGTCAGTAGCCCCTTTTACACAGCCCATTCAAGGCGGGAATACTGCGCCTGTAATCCGCCTCGCTGTTCTGTTTAGCCCGTATTCAGACCAAATCAGGCGGCGCAGCACACAGCTGCAGGGTTGAGGAGGTGTGTGGGTGTGTTTGTGCTTTAGAAGCTAACCGCTGTGAAACAATCAGAAAATAACATTTATCGATCTGGTTCACCAGCTTCCTCACTAACATTACTGGCACTCCCTCTCTTCATTCACCCTCTAGCTCACTCGACCACAGCTGCTCTCTCTCTCTCTTGTCTTTTTAAAATGAGTCGGGAAGCCGACAGAAAAGTCTAACTTTACTTTTAACATTATCAAACGAAGAGAAATGTCCTCCCCTTGGATCCTCTTTACGGCTGTAATGCAGGTTCTCTGTATAAAAGAGGCTACTGAAAACATCAGCAACACTACTGAATGATTATATAAATGCTATATAGGAACAGTATCGAGCAGCAATATTTTGACTTTTTTTTAAAAATCATGTTATTGTTGTAGACATGTTTGAGAACAGTGGACAGCCTACAATCTAAATTCTGCACTACCGTTACCATATTTCCAACATATCATGAAACTTATAACCTATAAAGCCTTATCTGTGTTTTTCCTGTTTTATTTTTTCAGAAACTTCTTGAAGAGATGACCTTGGAGGAGCACAGGCAGCTCACCAGTGAACTGCTTCAGAGGCAGCCAGGGTTCATTTTTGATGCCTTGATGATGCATCAGTGCAGGCATGGTGTCCCACCGTTTGCTGGAGTGCCAGGGGTACCATGTTGTACTTGTTGTAGTAACTGTACAGACATGCCTACAGACTGGGAGAGGAAATGCTGTGGCCAGTACCCTGCAGATTGTATAATAATAATACCACACTTCTCCCAGTACTGTCTTGAAAATGCTTTTTATGCATTCATAGTTGGTACTGGGAGGACATTATGGTATTTGGCCAAACCAGGAAGCCTGGGGATGACAACCAGGAGTACCGTTATGCTGCCTATAGACATTTTATCTATTGACAGCATGGCTCTTTAGGTCAGGGAAACCGACTTGTCATCCCTAGTTGGTTTGGAGGACCAGGGACAAGTTCCCTGGTCCTCCAAAGACATCCCACTGGTTTCACACCTGGCCTCTGAGTTTCCATCCAGGTCCTCTGGAACGTCCACACAGTATCTCAGGTACTCACACACCTGCCTGTTCATCATCAAGGCATCAAATCATCTTATATTTATTTGTTACATTTTGATATTTTATTTATTTTATACTTATATAATATATATATTTTTACATTTTATACATTTTCTATATTTTCTGGATAATTATTAAACTTTTTGTTTATATATTCAGTTGTTCAACTTAAACGTGCAAGTTTACCAAATAAAACATATTCATCAGATGTGCTGTGATAACTGCAATGATAAACATATTAATATATACTTATACAATGACAGTATTTCCCTGCAGTCAGTATATTGTCATTACCACTTCCACCATTCATTTATACTGTCATTATTTATATTTATAAAGCAACATAAAACAGTAGTGAAGTTGGAATACCACTGATCCTCAGAGCAGGGCACTGTAGTACATGTTATGGATTAATTTTTATTGCCACTTCAGGTTATGTTAACTGTAATTCACTAGTTTGAACCACAAAATAAAAATATAAAAAAACAACACTAAGAATAATGACATTTGTAATAAAAATATCTTTTATTTAACAGAAACATTTTTGGAAATCCTTTTCAATCTGGACAATAAAAGGATAACATAAACATGCAGCTTTTACTGTTCAAACACAAACATATTGACAGCTTATTCTGTGTTCTTCAGAGTTGATTCTGATAAAGATAGAATAATCTATCAAATCATTAGTCTGTTTGAACACTAAAAGCAGTGTGATTAAACTTATCTGATCACCTTCCAGCAGTCAAATTGCTGCACATATAATAGCTGACAAGGGTCAGACCAATACCACACCAAAGGTATTCAATTTACTGCTCTGGATGAAGATGCTCTCATGAAAGGAACAACACCCATGATTCACTGGCACTGCTGTTCCTCATCTGCTCCAGGAGCTGTGTGTAGAGACAATTCACGCTCCTGTGATTTTCTAAATAAATATGATCCTCCATTTATCAGATTTTGGTTTCAAAAACTTCTCACAATACAAAATGTTTGGCCCATTCTTCTTCTTTGTTTTAAAACCGGTGCATTTCCGGTAGTCACCCACTAAATCTAAAACGCGTAAGGCCCTCACTGGAGCCAGTGTTAGGTTTGTCCGTTCTGCGCTACTGTAGAAACATGGCGATGCAATATGGCGGCCACCATGGAGGGGGACCTGCTCCCATGTGGATATAAAGGGCGAAAACACAACAATTATTATTTTCAGCTGATTAGACACTAATTAAGATATACTTATAAATAATCTATTCAGTTTTTACTAAGTCTGTTCTTTTAGATGTTACTAAATACTACACACTGGACCTTTAATAGAAATGACAATTCACATACAGAGTTCTCAGGTTTTTTGTACTGAAATATCACCATTCAATGCACACTTCCTGGACCTTTGATGCAGTGGAAATGTGATAAGTGAACCTCTAAAACTTGCATTTGAGTACCCCTGCTTTAAGGTGACATACACACGTGATGCACAGAGATGCTTGGTGATGGAAGGATGGAGGGCTCCCAAGTTGGTTAACCCAGCCATGGCAGGAAGTGATCAGACTATGTCAGAAATCAGTCCTTATACTAAGATTGTAGTGTATAAACCACTTATCAAAATGAAATATGCATTTAGAAGCCCCAAAAAACCTAGGCACTAGTCTACAGAGATGTGTAATAAAGTGATTAGTCACATTATTGATCAAAAACCCCTGCAGCAGGGGCATCCAGTGGCACTGTTATGCTGTGGGGGTACTTCCCTGGCATGTTTGGGTCCCTTTGTCCCCTTGGAGGAAAGGTTGACTGCAAATTAATACAAAAATATTTTGAATGATCACCTTTATCCTGATGGGAGTGGTCTCTTGCAGGATGATAATGTCTACATCCACAGGTCACAAGAGGTCAATGAATCATATGCTGTGGTCATCGCAATCAACAAATCTCAACCCAACTGAACAGTGCTCATCACCACCATCATCAAAACTCCAAATGATGGAATGTCTATATCTCTATCTAGCCACATCTTGTGTACAGTCCCTGTATACCGTACACTGTTTATTATAGTGTACAGTACTTAAATGATTTTGTTTCTTGAAAAGTTACTCCTTGGCACAGTATGTTTACAGCTTAAACAGCATGGACTTTAATTATCTGGCCTCTAAAAATAAATTTGGATGTAACTTTTGCAGTCATTTATTTCATGTTTCATTTTTTAGTAAGTTGTATTATCTTGGACTGACAATACTGTTTTGTAAGTACATTTTTAATTAAAGGTGCAGTGTGTAGAATTTAGTGGCATCTGGCAGACTTGGCAGAAAGGGAATACAATATTCATAAGTATGTTTTAATTAGTGTGTAATAAGAAAATAAGAATTGTTGTGTTTTTCTTACCTTAGAATGAGCCTTTTATATCTTCATAGGGAGTGGGTCCTCTTCCATGGAGCCCGCCATGTTGCACCGCCATGTTTCTACAGTAGCCCAGAACGGACAAACCAAACACTGGCTCTACAGATGGCCTTATGCGTTTTTTGCAAGTATCGCAGCCACTATAGGTTCTCCTACATGCTTGGAAGGGGAGGGGGAGGGGTATTCAGTTTGTTGCAATCTGTAACCTCACCGCTAGATGCCACTAAAACCTACACACTGGTCCTTTAAATTGAATTTGATTTGTCCTTTCATTTGTTACATTTGTCTCTATGAGCATGCTCAATACTAGAAAAAGAAAAAGTACTTGGTACATATTTAGTTGTTTTTCGTTTTAGCTGGAGAATTTGGATCAATGCATCCTTTAAATGATTGTTGCATTTGAATCTTACCAGCAAAAGAGCCGTTTATATGTTGATTATAATTGTTATTTTGTATAAATGCCAGAGAGGAGAATGCTTAGCAAACATGCTGCAAAGAAACGAGGAAACGAGAAAAGAGGTTATTAAGTTTAAGAAAGAAAGAAAGAGAGAATGATGGAGCCTTAACGGATAATACAGTAAGACAGAGTTATGGGCGGGGATTTGGTGAATGGGATGTGGCTCATTACCTGTTAATCAGATATTATCCAGCCACTGACGGGAGAATTAGGGAGCAATTATGTGTGTTAACCAGCTGACAGGCCTCGCTGGCACAAAGAAACACTGACTGCTCAGACCTGGCACACTGGAGCGCTTTATAAACACATTATATCTGATCACAGGGAGAGCAAGAAATACAGCACACACACACAAACAGCCGTGTGTAATGTACAGACAGCGAAGAAGCCATTTGACCGTGTCCTCTCTCCTGATGATGATGAGCTGTGAACAGACACATTGCGTGTGTCTCAGTTCAGAATGGATGAAGTAGCTGACAAGTCTGGACGGTGAGGAGGAAGAAGAGAAGGTGGTGTTGTCAGCCCGTCCTGTTGAATTATGGGATTCGGAGTTTGACAGGGCAACGTTTCACAGACTGTTAGGTTTCAGAGGTATGCAGTCAGCCTTATGCAGCAGAGGCGGCTCTGTGGCACGTGTGCCTCCAGGTTCCCACTCACATTGGAACAGGAGGTTACAGGTTCATATGCAGCTATTGTTATGTTTCTGTTTTGTTTTTGTTTTTACTCTAAATATTAAAAGCTAAAAGTGCATTTTTCTCAACTTTTAACTCTTTTAAAAAAAATGTACTGTGCTGCTAATTTTATCAATAATGACCTACATTGTCTTTCCACTAAGGTTTTCATATAGGTGTTAGCCCTGGCCAAACACATGTCTGTACTTTAACAATAAGAGCACATAATGCTCAGGTTGAAGGTGGATGGAGCTATGCAGGAATTATGTGATGTTGCCACACTACATGCACCAATAAGAACGATAAAAGTGTCCCGCTCTAGCAGATACAACGAAGCAGTCTGTACATGGCCTCACAGTCCCAAGAAGAGGAGTGATCAGGTACAATAATTGAAATCACCTGTATGGGTTTATCATGGGTATGCAGAGACTTCATTGTGGACTGTGGCATCTATCTGGCAGATTCCTCCAAAAGGAATGAGGAAACCCTGATGTGTTTTTAAAAGTAAATGCAAAAAGCCTTAAAGACCCAGTGAGGCAAAAATACATTTCCCAAGTTTTTATCATGTGTCCCTACATTAACTGTTCTGTTATCTCTTGGTATAAGTCAAATATATGTAAAAAATGTATTATTTTTCTAGTTTTAGCTTGTAGGTCATAGTAGCTGAGTGTTAATGAGTGTCAGAATGTGCGTTGGGACATTCAAGAACTTTTTTTACATTTCCAAAGGATTGTGATTTAGGTAATTTATTCATCTTTCCATGTCGTCCTCCTTCTCCTGATCTAACGCTGTAGGTAAAGGAGATGTGTGTGGAGCTGACCAGCCCTATATACATCTCCACATTACTCTGTATTCTCCAGACTCTTTGAGCCAGGTGCTGTTTTTAACGTTACACTTAAATCCCAGATGAATTTGATCAAATCCTCCTTGAAATGATACACCTACTTATATATTACAACTCACTGGGAAATGTGTCGCATTAAAACAGCTGAAGACCCTCAAACTGCTGTTTCATTGTGTTTTTCAAGGTACAATCTGTGATCCAAACGAAAACAAAGAACTCAAACTCTTGTCTTTATCTCTTAGTCCCTTTACATCTTGCATTAAAATGTGTCTTGTATCCAGATTGTATGTAGATATGATTTAACCTGATTACATTTACACCTGGTATTAATATGTGTCTCTAGTGTCCACATTGAGATCCAATTGAGTTCCCATTGCTCTGTCCAGCTCAAAAAACTGAACGTCACATCCTCCTCTTGTTTGCACGGGTCCAAGAAAAAACAACAACAAAAAGATGGTAGCCATCCATGAAGCTTCATTATTGTATGGACTTTTGCTTGCTATTCGAAGCGAGGAAGAAGCCGGCACTTTGTGTTGTCTTGACTCCATCCACGAGTGTCTTGAATATACATAGCTTTCTTGCTGCTTTCTTGCTAGTAGCTTAGCTCCCTAACTGGCTAATGGCTGCTACCTCGCTGGTTTGGAACAGTCACGCAATTACATATTTCCGCCCACGTAGTTGTATGTGGATTGACAACGCAATTGCATTTACACTTATGTTCAATGTGGTCACAATGCATCCCTGACCACCTCTGGAGGTGGTTTGGCCAGTCGGATCAAAAATCTGTCCTCAATGCATCTAGGGTGCATTTACACCTGTACTTTCATGTGGTCAAGCACAATCCAATAGCAATCTGATAACCTAAAACACATTTTAATGCAAGGTGTAAATGGGATCACAGAGACACACACAACTACACAATAACCAAATCTAATGTTAACAATATTTTCCGATGCTATTAAAAGTGAGTTTATATAGTTTATATCTGTTGTCATGTCTGTTTGTTGTCAGTTTAACAGGGATGCATTTTCAATTATGATCACACAAAAATGTAGATTTTTGTTTTATCAATGAAAAATGAATTTAGCCAATTTATATTGTTAAAAAAATATAAAAGATTTGACCTTTAATGGAGTTACAGCATAAATATTGTAATAGTTATGATTATAACATTTACTTAGCACTTACAATAATACTCCAAATGAAAATTAATAAGGCCTTAATTGTTTTTAATTGATAAAAATACTCTTCTTGGGAAATACTTAAATTAATATTGTTAATTATACTGTTATTTTTATTACTTATGTGATATTACAGTATTTGCTGTCATACTAGAAGTGCAACTAATTTGTTGCTGGCTAACTTTAAACAGAAGGTGATTAAGCCTAAAGGAAAACTGTATGATAAATGTCTGTTTGTCTGGTTATTAATCAAATAAACAAGTGTTCATCTGATGACAAGTGACGACAGCTTACTGCTCTTCTGGGAAAAAAAACATCAACATCAAGCTGACTGAGGATGTGAATGTGACTGTATATGAGCTTCTATCTCTGTTTCTATCTATAAATAACAGAACTTACCAGAAGTAAGTTGCAGTAGTCTTCTTGAAAAGCAGCACTTCCTTTAAATAAACTCAAAGCAAGCTGAGAAAACTTCAGTCTTGTCCACAGCCTGGCAGCTCTGCGTATTAGAGTTGACAAACGTCATTAAAATTCACCGCTCCAAATAACAAATCTTTCAGCAGCCACACACACACATACACACACACACAGAGACCATATAACCCCCCTAACACACATATACAGACACACACATACAACTTTCAGCAGCTCAGCCGAAACAGGGATATGCAAACCTGGACAGAGGATGTCCGTCGGGACACCGTGGCCAGACTTGGGTTTCCCTCCTGGGACCAACTCTGGCTAGCACACATGCTAATGCTTGGATGCCTCTCCTTCAGTCTTCATAAAATAATCTGCTTCATCTGGGCCTCCAACCAGGCTTTTCACCACCTATTAGCTCTCCAACTTGTGGTGGTGACAAAAGAAGGGTTTTGACAAAGCGGCCAAATAGATTGTCACAACGCGATGGTTTTCAAAAACTCCTCGCCCTACCTGATTACTTCCTCCGACTGAAGGACTGCTGATTAGTAGCCGCTTGAGAAAACTGAACGTCAAGAATGGTTTGCGAATGGTTTAGTCATTCAAATCAGTAGACAGTCACTCAGTGGGCTAAAAGAGAATGGAGACGGCTTCAGTTATGTGTATTTAAGCCTCTGTGGCTGAAGACAAGACGTCCATACAGCTGAGTAAAGCTCAACCACAATCTCTCAAAGGCCAACAACAGAAGTGCCAGCCCGGTCCGACCAAGGAGGAAATTTGGCACTTTGGGAAGGTGCAAGGTTTCGAGGTAGAAATGAAAGCTCTTACCTCTGCATTCCCTGCAGGAACTTTGTCATCACTGTACACTCAGAAAAAATGATTTTGGGCATTACTTAGTCTAAAACTAACAAATTATGTCAATTTTATTCACATATAACAAACTTGGTGCAAGTCGGGCCAAAGCACCAACATTTTTAATGGGTCACACTTCAGCTGTTTTATTTCCATGTGTGCTCAGCAACAGTCTGTATGAATAGCAATTCTTGTTTAAATAAATACACACTTATGTTGTTGTAGCTGCTCAAAATATCGAACCTGGACCTAACAGAACAGTTGCATATTTTTTGCAGATCTTGTGTAGACAGCAGCTTTCATTAAAATAACAGTGGCAATAAGAAGATATATTGAATTGTTTCTGCTGCATTCAGGTCTGTCAGATCATTTTTTCCCCCCTACCAGTTCCACACCGGCATTTGAAATGGCAAAACGAACTCATTTCAATGGAATCATCAGATTTATTTGCGCAGTAAGTTAATGCCGTCTTCATCTTGGGTGAATTTTGACATTTGACTTTGCACCGTTGAGCACTACCAAGCTGTCTTGGCAGGGCTATTTGAAGCAATAGAGCCGGAAAGTTCAAAATGGAGGAAACTATTGTAGCCTATTTGCTGCACTATCCGCTTTTATTCAACCTCTTCTGTTTGAGAGTAAACTTCTCCACAAAAGCCAGAAGAGAAGAGAAGCCAAAAGAGACAGGAGTCGATGGTGCAAATATGTTTTTTGAATTGTGTGAACTTGTCTTGCTACCCACTGAGCTAACTGTAAGTTGCTGTTAGCAAGCTCATTCATTTGGATAGCTTTTTTGCCCTCTTCATTAACTCTTTATTGGATGAAATGGTGTACAATCCAAGAACAAAATGCCATATTTTCGTTACCTTAGAATGAGCCCTTTATATGTACATAGGGAGCAGGTCCCTTTCCACTGAGCCTGCCATGTTGCACTGCCATGTTTCTACAGTAGCCCAGAACAGACAAACTAAACACTGGCTCTAAAGGGGGCCCTCCGCATTTTCAAGAGTTTTGTGGCCACCGTAGGTTCTCCTACACGTTTGAAAGGGGAGGGAGAGGGGTATTCAGTTGGTTGCAATCTGCAACATCACTGCTAGATGCCACTTAATCCTACACACTGGTCCTTTGAGTATGTTGCTGAATTAGCAGAGCAAGTATGCAGATTCAGTCAAAAGTGACTGTTCGACCTGTTATTATGGCTTGCATCAGACCATAAAAAAACATGAATTATCATGATTCACACAATCATCCAAAAACATATGACACAGTAATCCAGGAGCATTAAATATCATTGACAGCACCACTGTTCTCCTTTTAGTGAAGTTTGAGGAAACCACAACAGTAGACAGACATTTTTCATGGCTTCTCCTGCACACATTGCAAGGGCTGCTGCACCACCACAGCCCTGCAGTGGACTGCACAGCCTGAAAAACAGACAGCATCGAGACTGACTGACTGCTGACATACATGGCACAGGGAACATGCCGGCTTTTGTCAGACTTCCACATATGTTTCCAATGGGGGGGATATTAGATTCCGGGCTGGTACTGAGTGTCGGCTACAGCTGAGGCGCGTGTGTGCACAGTGCTTTGTCCGCACATAGACATACTATGCGTACACATGTGCACAGCAAAATGAGATGTAGACAGGTTGTGATAGGAGTGTGATGGCAGTGGGTCACCCTGAATGAATGTAAATGTGTGTGTGTGTACACACAGGGTTCAGGTTACTGTGTGGCTGCTGAATGTCTAACGAGGGAGGATGTCAGTCTTGTTTGAGAAGCGGGTGTGACAGCAATGAGATTCAGAGGAAAATGAAACTTCAGCAGAAAATATTATGTACACAGTAGTAGCCATTTTAGAAGTTGCCAGTTTGTCCTGCTTCTAACCCTGCAGTGACGTCTTGTTTTCATGTTACAAGCTAAATTAGGAAATTGGTGTAAAACAAATTAAAACCAGATCATTACCTGGACAATCCTTGGATTATTTATGTGAAAAGAGGGGGAAGTGTGTTCCAAAAAATATATGGAGGAAGGAGAGAAAGTCATAATGTGTATGTAACCAATTAGCAATTCAGGTTGCAACATGCATTTTATCAGAAAATGTAAAAACTGAAATGTTTGACAGATTACTTCTCTCCACAGCTCTACTTCCTTTTTCAAATAAATAATTTAAAATTTTGGGAAATAAGTTAAGAGAATGGGATGAGAAAACTGATACCACTTTGAGTTTGGTATCAATCTTCTCAGCTTACTCTCAGGAAGATGGCAGATAAGTGTATTTACCAAAATGTTTAACTTAATTTGCTTTCCATTGAAAGAATTCATCATTGCGTGTAAACAGCAGCAGTAGCTTTGTGTTTGAAGTCAGAATCCTAAAAATTAAACTTTAATTTCAAGCTAACGAAAACGTGTTTCAAACAGATTTTTTTCAGCCAGCCACGATGATGGTTCTTGTCAAATCAACTCTGTATATGTCCTGTAAACAAAAGAAACCATTTAGATACAATACTATATTTAGTAATAGTGCTTTGTCAGATTAAGACTACATCTCCCATAAACCCTAAATCCTACAACATAAAGGATGCAACCATTGGCCTGCTTTCTGTAACATTTGATTTGAAGCCACCCAAGTAGACGTTGATGAGATAAAATATAAATTTCCATAAGGTAAGATAACATACATACTTCACATACACAAAAGCATCTTCTCACTCTTTTGTGCCATAAAGCAAACCATCACATTTCTCATCAAACTAATCCAGTGTCACAGCATGGATAATGCTATGTGGAGACATGTAAAAGCTGCCATTTTTCTTCGAAGCATTCTTGATTGTTTGTAGTCATGATATGTATGTCTCCAGATTCACATGGTAATGATTTATTGATGTTTAAATGCTGTATGTGAAAACAAGTGCCTGGATACAGGGTCTTAATCAGTGACAGGACAGAGAAGGAAAACTCAGAAATACAGACATTCCCATACACACACACACACACACACACACACACACACACGCTCACGCACACCCGACCTCCCTCCACAACCTCCTCTATGGAAAAAAGCTTACATTCTAATAACACACAGCTAAGTAAAAGTTTATGTTTTCAGCGGCCAACAAAATAAATGAAACAGAGCAAATGTGAACACGGGGCACTGGCGTTTAGAGTTGTTTTTATCAAAGCAATGTGGACTTGAGGAAGTGGAAGGAACGGAGGGGGGTGGAGCACCTGTATATTTGTACAAACCTTAACTCTCGTGATGTCATCCCTTGACAGTAAACATTTATCTGTGTTTTATAATGGCAATCCAGATCCAGGGTCATTAGTGAACACAGAGTCAACCAGGGAGACCACCATCTGAGGCTTGAAACAGGCCCGTGTTGCAGTGTTTGGAGGTTCTGTTGCTGTGTTAAATTAATTGAAACGAGACTGGTTTATTCAAGGAAGTTGTAATGAGTTGTTCTTGGTATCCTGAATGTGCTCTGTACCAAGAGTTCAAATGAGGGCTCATCTTTGAAGATTGAGTGTAAATAAAAAAATTTAAAAAAAAAGATGCTGTGTTAAAGTCATTTAGTGCTGAGCTGAGCAAGCAGGAATATTCAGCTCACATTCGGCAAGCAAGAGAAAGTAAATTAAAGTCAGATTTTTCATTTAAAAAATGGCTTCATTACAGAGAAATTGTACAGATATACCAAAGTATAATCTGGTCCAGTATGAGGCTTCGTATTTATATGTCAAAGTTCATGAGACATACTGTATGTATTTTACAGTGACTGATTTTGTGGCTTGATTTCAGACCACTAGTTGAATGATGATGATGATAATTTCTCTGCAGAAATGTCAAGTCAACTGCCAACAGCCAGTAACAATTTATTTAGTTTGGGATTTGTGTTTCAATGGGGAAATAAATTGTATCTCCTTTCAGCTAATGCTCTAGACATTTTGGATATGTGTGCATGTATTTGCCCTTCCGTGTGTGTAAGTGTTTGTTTTTTAAGCATATGTGTGATGGCAACATCTTGCGAAATTGGTGATGCTGGAAGCCTTTTGACACATTGATAGCTTCCTCTGCCTGAACTCTCCTTTCAATTTAAGATCAGCTCTCTTAAAACGGTTTATAAATGGTCATTAGTGTGGATTCAAGCGCCATCATCACGCTCAACATGAAAGCGCTGTGTGAATTCACTGTGCCTCCCAAAGTGAATCCAATGATTATGTTTTTTCCATTGATTTTGGTCCAAATTTCTGCAAAATTCTGGCGCTTCTGAGCCTTAAATCTCACAGTGTTGACAGGGATATGTCCACCCCACAACAACTGGCTCGACTTGATTTTTACTTTAAGCTCAGTCTGAGTAACACAAACAAGAAGGCCACAGAATGTTTCCCTAACTAACCAAAGGCACAAGCTGGCAACAGTGAAGCATCACTGCTAAAGCTCCTTTCACTCCTCCCTTCTAAACTTACAAGTTCATAAGGTGAATAGGACAGAAAAGATGTGATTTTTAGATACCCTGATAGTATCACAGATGTGTAAAATGAGTCAGAGCCAACTCTCTTTTGGCTTCTCTCAGCATTATTTCCACACCGTCAACAGGATTTGACAAACCTAAAGCCTTCTCATAATGACCGGTCAGTGTTTGTATTCATTGTGAGTGATCGGGGTGGTTGCTTAGTCAGGGTGACACAGGGTGTTTAAACAGGAAAAAAAACATTGAATTCACTTCAGCTGAGACGGAAAACAACCAGCGAATTAAAAAATGTTAAGCTTCAACTAAAGCTTTTTAATGCAAAGCAAAAAAACGAAGCACAAAGTGTGACATCTGCATCAGTTACATCTGTATACACTCAAGGTGCTGTGGATAAAACTGTCTACCACTCGGCAAGTATTGCAGACTTTTTACAGCTCACACATAAGGAATTCTGGTTAGCAAGTCACCCAGATAATGGTGCGGAACCTGTTCGTACCACGGGAGGTGATATTGGTGTTGTTCACACTGCTGACAGTAGTTCCACGACCAGTCTCAGCGGGGGTCTGGCCCACACACAGCTTTAGTATAGTCCAAGCATGGAGAAGGTAAACAGTGATGAAGCTCCTGCCTCCCCCACGCGGTATGTCGTCTCACCACAGACAGAAAGAAAAACAATATAACCGCAGTGATGATCCATGTGAAGGTTTGGACCAGACAACTGTTCTTGTAGGTCATGACAGGTAGCCAGTACAATGTTGTACAAGTCCCTGTTTATGCATCTGTCCTGCTATCAAGACGTAGTAAGTTACTCTGTGATTTTGTCTAACCTCCAAATGGGGTAAATATCCAAGCTCAATACTTTAGTGGCACAGAGTGAAATGTGTCTACTGAAAACTGTCAAATACTGAAAGCCTGCTCAGATTCATAGCCTGTTTATGTAATCTTTGATCAAGGTATTTCTTGTACAGCTGCTTGTGTTTAGGCAAATTTTAATATTTGAGAACATTGGCTACTTTTGTCAAAAAACATTTTTGAGGAAACACATGCTTAAATTCCTCTTAGCAAGGTATTGTTGGTATTGATACAGAAACTCAGCTATCTGATCAGCAACAGCATGAAAACATATCTAAGGATTAAGTCACATTTTAGTCGACTGAGTCTGGGCAATTTAGTCTTATCTTGCTTACTGTAACTATTTAAGTATAGTTTTAGTCTGTTGACATTTTAGTCTTTTTATTCATCAGAGTATATTGAACATTTCAGTCAATCTAGTCTAGCTAAAACCAATCATTTTTTGTCATTTTAGTTACCACCAAGATGTTAACATACCTCAATTTCTTTGTGGTGAATGTTAATGTGTCTCTTCAGGTTTGTGAGATTCTTACCAGCTGTTTTATGGCCACATTCTTTCCTTTCTGATAAAGCAATGCATTTGTTGTTTTTTTTTTCTCAGCCTCATTGTGATGAAAATGGGCCCAAATATCAGCACGTTTCTTTCTCCCAAGCCATGTTGTTGTCATTATTAACGTTAACTTGCTTTCTGTAAAACAGTTGATGTACTCCTCACTGTGCTCATTGTGCTGGTGTAGTCCTGATATGGCGTGCACAGCGCAGGAAACGAAACTGCTGCACATGCCATCTAATGAACAGGATATTTGGATTGTAATTTGGAAAAAAAAGTCTATACTTTCGTGTTTTGTCTCCTCTTTTTGTCAACAAAAATAAAGAGCTATTGGTAAAGTTTTTCATTTTTAACCTCCACCCAGGTCGGCCCTAACTGATTATTCTATTTAAGTACACTGGACATGGTTCTGTACAAACTACTTCGGGTGTCATGCCCAGTCAAAAAGTATGGGTCTGTGAAAAGATGACAAAATGTATATCAGTCATTTGGGCTTAACTCCTAGCTTTAGATAACTAGTTGCCATTGTTTGATATTCCTTTGTAATATGTTGCATCATGGACTCAGTGCTCCAGCGGGAGACTGCCACGTCTGGGATCCTGATCTGCGTGATGACAATGATCCCTATTTCTGGAGTAAGTTTCCATTGGTGAATCTTATTTCTACTGTTTGTTGTTGTGCTACTGTGTTGTACATTTTAATTAAGAGAAATGGGTCAACCATTAGGGTCAACAGGGCAAAAAACAGGAAGTAACCCAACGCAACACATCACTCATTTATGCAGCAGGACTGTTTCTGTTCCTTTGACACCTCCATAATTACAACTCATAAATTACATGCTGTACCTGGCAGGCAAGAATTAACCTGCCAAGAGAGTTTTTAAGTGGGTCTGTGGTGCATGAGTGTGTTTGTGCACTCTAAGGAAGACACCGGCTGATTAAAACTAGTTAAGTAGAGCATCAGGACATGTGTTTAAGGATCTCAACATCAAGATCAGAGGATATGGAGGAAGAGATGCAGAGGTCAAGAGGAAGAATGAGTGTTGGCAGTCTTATCTGACATGATTAACATCAGGCGAGTCATTTCTGTCCTCTAAAAACAAACAATGACAGAGATGGAGCCCTGTGTGCATGTTTTATATGTTTACATATGTCAGGTTTGTCTTAATGTAAAGAATTTGAGAGTGAAAAGAGTATGTGTGTCTTCATGTGTGGTGGCTTTTATCTCTGTCGGATTTAAGAGAAAATATGTGTGTTACAGGAGCTCACATGTATCTCTGCATGTGTGCTTGTGCATGTGTGTGTTGGAGGTTTTGGTTCAAATGAGAGGCAATCAAGCAAAGTTTGT
This sequence comes from Thunnus thynnus, assembly GCF_963924715.1. Classification (NCBI taxonomy): domain Eukaryota; kingdom Metazoa; phylum Chordata; class Actinopteri; order Scombriformes; family Scombridae; genus Thunnus; species Thunnus thynnus. The sequence continues at coordinate 20,902,236 of NC_089536.1, forward strand.
GTACCTAGGCAAGGCATGAAAACACCCGGGCAGGACTTGACTCTGCTTCCCACAATACTTCCATATCTGTGTCTCTCCGTTTCTCTCTGTCTCTCTTTCACACACACGCACAGAGCCCCCACAGACTGAGTTATTTCTATGATCTACGTTCAAGGGTAAAGACCTAAATCTTAGCCTTGACCCCCAGATTCCACACTTGTCCCTTTAATCCCGTCCCATCCCACCGACAATCCTGTTTCCTCCCTTCTCGCTGTCCCAGCATTGATCCGCGGCTCAGACAGAAAAACATACATCGCTTCCACAAGCTGAACACACACACACACACACACACACACACACACGCATACAGACCCACACACACACACATACACACACACACACACACTTAAATTACAACCGCACACCTGACCTTTCTCACCTTTTGTTTCTTGTCTGTGTGTGTGATCCCCTCATCTTTCCACTCCTCCCTGCTATTATCGCACTCCTCAACCAGTTGTTTGACCTTTGACCCCTTATGTTTTGTTTCAGTTTTGACCTGAAAATTTGGAAATTTAAATAAAAAACCCATACCTATTCTAGTAAAGTGCTGGCTCACAGGTAGACAGCAAACAAATAAAAGAGGAAAACTCTGCCATAATTGTCATAATTCCAATGTAATGTTGTTATTTCAAATTGTAGAGATCTACATTTCAGCATATCTTGCCTTCTTCAGGATCACAATTACTTTGGATTCTATTTCTATATTTCTGTTGATCCATGTGAACTCAGTGAAAGACCTGTCCAAGAAACAATGTCAGATGCTAGCCATTTTTATCCCACAGAAGGCAAGATGTTCTGAAATGTCAACGTCTAAAATTTTCAATTGCATCAAAGTGTGCAGTTTTCCCCTCCTCTCCAATTCTTTTGTTCACCATTCATTTTCTTCTTTTCCAGTTAAATGCTGACTTAGCATTAAAGGTACCCTGAGGAGTTTCCGACCACCAGTACTGCTATAGAGCAATGTTTTGATGAGCAGATGCCTTTTTTGTTTATATCTCGTGCACGAGCATGTGGATGCACATGCACACAAGTGATGCAATACAACGGATTTACACCATTTCATTGAGTGGCAGTTGGTGGCAGTTATGCACCAAGAAGCACAACAATGCACCAGCAAAGACAGGGAAAAAAGTCAACTGAGCTCACAACAGTGGATGTAAAACAAGCTCACACAGTGTTGGGCTGTGAGGCGATTTTGGCAAAGTGGTATTACCAAACACAATCATTACAAAAGGAACGGCTGTAAGATGAAAAACAAATTTTTAAAAGCATCACAAACACCCCAATTAAATGCTTATCTTTTTTTTCTTAAATGATAAGCATTATCAGAACCTGACTCATTCAGTCCAATAAAATTGGAAAAGTCTAAAAGGGCACTAGAAGAACTCTTGTATGCATGTGCTACGGGCCCAAAGCCATGGAGGCTTGCAGAAGCCTGAGAAACTTTTTCAGCTGTGCAGTTTTCATTGGAAAGTGGTATCATAATACAGCCATAATGTATACATTGCAGGTTCCAAACACTTTAAAGAATAGGCTCTGCAAATGTTTTATGATATACATTACACACATTTGTCAGGCCTCAAGAATATACACAGTGTATATTGGTGAGAATGGTGAGATATACTACAATATATGTAAACATCACTTTGTTTGCTTACAAGAAACATACACATCTACCTTTTTTAGTGTGTGTTTGTGTTTTTTTTGTTGGTTTTTTTGCAGAGAAAGTACTTCAAATCATCTCCTCAATCTTCTCTATACAACTTGGATGACTATTCAACATGACCTTTGAAAGCTAACTAGCTTACCTAGAATACTACAGTCTAAATTGTCAAGTTTTAATTTGGTGTCAGCTGGTTAGTAGTAAGAAAACCATTCAGCTTAATAATAGTGGCTCCTTCCTTTTTTAAAGAGAGAAAAAAACCCACTTCTGCTCAGTTCATCTTGTTCATCATGTAAACCACTTTCACTGAGCACGGAGCAGGGAAGGACACTACACGAGTGTGCCATGGTAATATTTCCTATCTTTAATGAAAAACATTTTCTGCTCATATATTTGACCAGTACAGGATTCACTCTGCCAGTACTTCAACTGCTACTCATCTGTTTTAGATGGGTTTGTTTGAGAAACACCAGCTGAACCCCTTTGAGAAATGGAGTGGTCTGTAAACACTTAGGACGGATTAGAGAATGCAGGAGGTGAGGGCCAGGGAGGAGAGAAGGGAGGAGAAGAGGGGGGAGATGTTGGAAATGTTGACTGATGGAGGGGCTAAAAAAATGATAGTGGAGACAAGAAGTTGAAGGTGTTGGATGAGTATTGGGATGATGTTGCTTATGTTGCTTGATGTCAGGTTGACTCTGACAAAGGTAGGACTTGACCCTGACCTTTTTCAGGAGTCAGAGCATTCAAGTTGAAACACTGCTGTTAGATTGTATAAGTTCCCTAATAGGTTACAGAGGGCGTTCCATGAATGAACATCCCAACATTCGCACGAGACAGGCACTGCTGTACACAGGGTATCGTCATCTTTTTTTCGCAAGAAAAGCATTATGGATGTGGCAGCACAGTCCCAGATTCGTTTACCTCAGATTCCAAAAAAAGGTCCCAGGATAGGAACTTGGGCTAGGGCTGTATTACCTTCCTCCTCAGTTTTGACCAGCCTATACCTGACCTTTACAAGGCCCATTTCATCTTCTTACGGTAGTATTTGTGATCTGTGGTTTTCACATCGTGTTCTGGACCGTTTTAAGCATAAACCGGAGATGTAAGTAACGGCCTCGCTGGGATCAAAACACAACCAAAGAGTGGCTGAATGAGAATAAGCGCACAACTAAACTCCCCATTCTTTGATTCCCAAATCCTTTAATTGGTATAACAAGTAAAAAACTAAAGGTAATGCGCGCCCTTTACAAGCGCGCCGTTCCTTTTACCAGCAGGTAGCTTTCCGCCCTCGTCCATCATCTGCTCCGTTTTCAAAAGCTGTTAAAGCTATGCATATAAAAGTCTTGGTTTCGAGAATGGTGCCAGAGTAAACTGGGTGATATATGGTTTTAGAGACATTTCCTTCTTCAAGAGTGAGGGTCCCAGGTCCCTGTTTGTGATGGAACAGTCCAGCACTTGCCAAGTGCCGGCCATTTCTTAGGCCTCTTTGTGGCTCTGAGGAACACTTTGAAAACCGCAAGTTATCATTGGAGCAGGGGAGGCCTGCAGCGCGCAGGACGACCATCACCATCAACCTACACCCCATTATACTCTCCTTTACTGACCCTACACACCTTGTGCAAAAACCCCACCTCGCACTTTCCATCTGTCTGACCACTGCCAGTTTACACACCTTTCTCCACTCCTCTCCTCCACCCATCTGGCTGTGCCAGCCTCCGCACCTTCCGTCTTTCTTTCCTTCCTTCCATCCCTGCCCATCCATCCATACTGTCAGCACTCCATCAGTCTTGTCCGGCTGAGTTGTCAGGATGAATGGCAGTGCTGCCGGCCAGGTACATGCTGTTTTATAAACATGGCTGATAGCTCAGGTCTGCTATGTGGCTTTTGCAACGGATAAAACATGTAGTTTTGAGTGCCCCATAACACAAAATGGCTGTAATATAACTGAGGGGAGTTGACACCACTGATTTAACTAATAACCTCATCAGGTGATGGTATTTGCTCCTCATTGATGTATGCCAGCTTTTGCATAATAGATTACATTTTAAAAGCCCAATTTTTAGTTTAAACCCCAATATTTTATTGGCAATACATCTTCATTACATGTCTTTTTGGATCTCTGTTCTTATTAGATGACTTGATCAACTTTCCCTGCCCCTATTTAGCAAATATAAGCAGTACATAAACACTTAATAAAAGGAATAAATGGTTTACAACATTGTATAATGTAGTTGTAATCAGATATAAGGACATTTTTAAGTGTTTATTATGTACATCTCCTATGAAGCATCTCTAACTTTAAACAGTTAAAGAACGATTGACAATGAATGAACGTTCGACAATTTTTTTTTTTAACTCAAGGTCCGGTTACTAGATTTATTCCAGACCCTTCTGCCACATGACCTCCATCAGTGATGGAGTTTACTCAGTTATCATGGAAAGTGAACAAAGTATTATTAATAAATATAAGTATTATCGATATAAATATGGACCAAATATAATTAATACAATTAATAAATACTTCATATAATTACAACTGTGTTATATATTATTGTTAATCACTTACTTACTCAATTATCTGTTTTTACACCAGATACACAGGATACACAAGAGTTGACAATTACATTAATTATACTAATATTTACTTACAACTACATTATAGTTTGTAATAAACCATTTATAAAGTGCTTATACACTGCTTATAAATGCTAAATAAGAGGGGTTAAAATAAACGGATACTCTTTATCTCAGCTATGTCTCCTCTCCCAAATAAATGTCTCCAACAGCATTCTCTACTCACCCCAGATACCTTACACTCCCAATATTTTCACGGGAAATGGAGTGAGGTCTTAAGAAAATACTTCTAAAAATCTTCTTTGTCTATTTTCCTTGTGTCAGCCAGTCACGCGTACATGCAAGTACAGTGCCCTGAGAAAATATTATGATTTGGTTTTGCAGTTATTTTTAGTTGCCTTTTTCCTGGTTTGTGTTTTTTGACGTGTATGGTGCACCTTGTTCCACAGAATAACTCTGATTTCTTTTCTGTAAATAATGAAAAAGCGACTTGAATTATATGTTATTTTCTCCTGATGAATGTGGCCCTTTCAGGATAATATACATGACCTGGAAAGTACACATTCATATTTGGGGAGCATTTAAAAAGCCACAATCAGTAATAAGCTGTAAAACCTACTCAGGAAAGCTTGAAATATGCAGTCATTTAATACTAATATACAGGGTTGACACTATAGAAAGTTTAGCTAAGAGGAATGATGATCCTCTGGTGTTTTATACTCACTTACATCCCACTGTGTTTCAAATGGTTATTAACAGGCTTTATTAGTGTGTTAGACATCCAGCATATTATGATTAAGAACATTCACATGAACTCAGATCTGAACTTTCATACTTTACTAATAAGCAAATGGCAGCTATTATTTAAATTTAAATTTCCTCATTAATGACTGGAGATGTTGTAGGAGCATCATGAGTCATGAGGGGATTCCTCTGACCAAAACATCCCTTTCACTGGACTGCCGGCAGATGAAATATTAAAGCTAAGTGATCCAGAATATTCTCTCCTGATTAGACAGAGGTTGCTTTCACAGCAGGTCCCATGGTGCTACTGTGGAGAGAGTAAATATAACTGAGATCTGCGGAGTACCGGCTCGGCTCCCACATTTTTACTGACAACTTTGTTCCGTTGGCAGGGACAACTGGTGATTAATACCACTGCAACACGCGCTTACTAATTCAGGAACACATAAACATTCGGAAACGGTCCAAGAGCAAATATACCGTATTTATCTAAATAAAATGATTTACAGTTGCAGTTAGGTTTGGAGCTAGATTCCGACGCAGAGCGCTGAACGTGTTGTTTAACATGGCGATAATGCCCAAGAAGCTGTGATCATGCACATAGCATGGTTCTGATGTGGTTGTCCCTTGAAACATCAGCAGCACTGAAGTGACCATAATCATAGTGAAGAATGTCTACAAGGCCATTATAGCATTATGAAATGCTTATCCATGTATACTGCAAAACTAGACTGTGCCTAGACTCTTTTTTTGGTGTATCTTACGCAATATCTCTTTAAATTTCCCTCTTTATTCATACAAAAATTAGAAACTTAGGCTTAGTGACCAGTAGCACAAGTGCACTTTGAAAGATATAACAGCAGAGGGATTACATGATTAGTAGTAGGATGAAGGCAGTAAGGCCTCAAAATTTGCACAGTTGCACAAAGGTTCAAATTTCTGCAAATGTTCTGATGCATGGGAGTAACACAGGGTCAAACAATTGCTCTCATTTTGATTCCCTCAAGTGAACACAAGCACAGTGGTTTTCTACTCCACTTCAACTATGTAAACGTCCTTAAATCAAAGTAAAAGCTGATCATCACAGTCAATGGCTTACTCTATGATATAACTTTAATGAGATACCAGTACGTGAATAAGTAAAAGATGCATGAAAACACCTCATAGGAGATGAACAACTTAGTTTTGCGCCAGTATAGTGGCAAACAGAGAAAATGTCTGCCCAAACGGAGCTGATTGTTTAAATTACTTGCTCAGTACTAAGATGCTACAAGCTTCAGCTCAAGAGATTCAAGAGAAGAAGCATGAACTGGTCTATAACAAAATGGCTATCCCAAACAAGGTATCCAAATGGCCCAATATTAACCTGACTTAAAGTACCTTAATTAAAACTACAGTCAAAATGAAACAAAGCAGATTTAACAAAACGGGACAAATGCTACTCCTCTAGCAAACAATTCTTTCAATAAAACCTGCCTCCAGAGAAGAAAGAACATACAATTTCATTGTAAAGCCCCTCCTCATTGGCAAGAAAAAGGCACTTTACAAAGGTCACAAGCGACACAAAAGTCCTGAGTACACCACGACATACATAAAGTATGAACAAACATCTTCGACTCTAAAATAAAAGAAAAACCGGTAAAAGCCTTAATGCTTGACATGTACAGTGAGGGGATCCGGTGGCTCTGTTATGCTTTGGGGGACATTTTGCTGGCATGGTTTGGGTCCACTTGTCCCCTTAGAGGGAAGGGTCACTGCAAATCAATACAAAGTTGTTGTGAGTGATCATCCCATCATCAAATGAAAAGTGCAAAACAATAGTCACCTTTTAAGTTCCTCCCTACACCTTACATACTGTGCTGTGTCTTTTATGGGTATATAAATCGCTATAGGTCTGTCTGTACAGAGGTGCGGAGCTGAGCTTTGGCTCAGTAGTCAGCACTGTCGTTTATGATCTGGGAGACTCGTGTTTGAGACCAAGTGTGGGGACCTCTTTGTAAGATAGTTCATTGATGAACACTTATTTTAACACTTCAATATCCTAAAATTAAAAGTGTAACAAAAAAGAAAACAACAGGATTTTTATTCCTATTTTCTATCACTATGGTGATGGGATATTCTGAGCCTTAGTAATGACAGAAAATGTTGTATTTTTTTAAGATTCTGATTGTTTTGCTGATTGTAATTGTTCTGTATCAGCCATCAATACAATTCGTGACATAGTTCTGTTATGTCTATTTCTTGAATTATGATACCATATTTGGGGGAGGAAAACGAAGTCTTTTTTTAACATTATAGTAGATGTACACCACAAAGTTACACTTCTGGTTCTGGTTTGGTAACTTTTACTGGAAAAAAAGTGATAAATTGGATGATTATGAGTAATGTCTTTTTTTCTGTGATTTCAAAGTGGATTTACTTAGTTTTATCCTTAACAGATCCATCTTTGTAAAGGGTAGGTTCCGCTGCTTTTTACAGTGTGTGTATTATGTCTGTACGTTCAATTATGATTTTGAGTTTAAGGGGTACAAATTTTTTTACGTCCCTTATGCGCAAAGGGTTTAATGTTTCCCCTAAAGACTGGCATTGTTGCTCCACGGGTGGTAACTTCTGACCCTCTGTAGAGTGTGTGATCCATGCATGCTCACTCACCAAGGGACTTTGGGGATTCCTGCCACAGACCTGCAAGCCTTTTGGCAGGCCTGCTCCATCATCAGCTGAGTACATGAGTCTGTCTCTCCACTGTGTGAGCTCTGCTGGGAGCCTGGAGGGGAGGAAAGCAGCAGCCAGAGTGGTGGTCTGCTATATGGGCTCATTGAGCGAGGCCGCAGAGAGCTCTGTACCTGTTAAAGAGAGTAGCTGAGGCCACTGTGGACGAACCCCAGTCATATATGAAACCCGAGGTGCGCTGTGGATCATGCACAAGCGCGACTGCTTTGCCAAATGAAAATGTAGGTTTTGGCCCGGACGTTCGAATGATTTTATTATTACTATTTTTTTAATCCCCTCTGCTCCCTGCCGCTGTTCAAGTCCCCAACGTGCACAGTGCTCGGATGCTATAAAAAGGCTTTGTGTATTCAATAATTGCTTAATAGTTATATAAAATGTCATTAACAGCTCATGCTGGTTAGATTACATCCACTCTAGCTACCAGAGGGACTGAGGCCTCTCACCCTACATCCCTCACTTCTCTGCCCTCCTGCCTCCATTTCCCTTTGTCATTCTCTACCAAAGACCTCCTCACATGGCCACCCTCCCCCCTTCTCCACCTCTGTTCCTCATCAAATCCCTTTTCTTGAACCTTTTTTTAAACTTCTCTTTCTTCCACTCATCCATCCCCTCTTCAATCCGTCACCGTCCACCGTGTTAGCCATACGCCTCTTGACAGGTGAGACATCTGTAGCTCCCGCGCCTGTCAATCTGCAGTGCACGGGTCAGTCAAAGTGCTCGCGCAGCCCGGGCACAAACAGATCCAAACCTTGTCAGCCTGCCTCGTATCCCATCACCCATCACTCCCCCACACTGAAGGGGAAGAAGAAGCTTCCTGTATGAGGTCATCACTGTGCTGCTGCGTCCCACCCGCAGGCAATTCATGCCTTCCGCTGCTCACTACCTCCGCGCCATTCTTATTTCAGCTCCATTAAAAATAATTGGTATATCGCTCCAGAATAAATGTTGAGGGGGAAACCGCGGCTGGTCATTCCCACTTAGTTCAACATATAAAAAGGACAGAGAGTATCAGCGTATAGTGTAAAAGTTCACAACGTATTTATTCTTTCCCCCCTATCACTTATCCAAATTGGCGGTCAATATTTTCTCTGGTGATGATCACTTCCAGTGGCTAATTTTCTGAAAAGGATATCTCTTTACTTTGGTGTTGAATGCTGCCAGCTCATAGCAGAGAGCACGTTGAAAGCATTATTCTCACCACTGTATAGTTTCCCCTCTTAATTCACCACACTAATGACGTTAATGAAAAATAATTCTAATCTAATTAGCTCTTCTCTCCAATCAGTCTCATTTCCCTCCCTAAGTTTGACTAATCTGTGGTATTGGCAGAGAGTTATTTGATTCTCTCCAAAAACTTCAAATGCTGCCCATTTTGCAAGAGCATTATCAGGGTAAGAATTACAGTCTGAAAACAGACAGTAGGGTATGTTGGATATGGTTTTATATGAAGACTCACCTGATTTTTCCACTAATATTCACCACTATTAAGTGAGTCATTGTTCATGTTTTAAAAGTCAGGGAACAGAACAACTTGTCAGTGTGTTACAGCCTCTAAACAGCATTTAGATCACCATGGACATTAAGTCTCCACTGAAATTGTTTTAGTGGTGGTATTTCTGCAAGGCAGCGTGACCAACCACACCTATTCACTTGTAGAAACACTCTGGGATACAATGCTGCCTTTAATGGAGAATGAATCTACAGATGGTGATGTAATTGGTTGATATGAGTTTTTATTTACTTAATAAAAGGCCAACATTGACCTCATATTTAGTCAGTAACTTCATGTACTGCCTGGATATTTATTCTTAAAGGATCCTGAGACCTAAAAACCACATTTCTGTCAAATAACATGTCATTTAGTGTTTTCTAAAGGCTCAAACTGCTTCTTGTTTTAATGTCATCTATCCAAACCACAATCATCACTCCTGACTCTTATACCTCAATATTTTGTGCTTACATTAATGTTTTTTTTCTCTAATTTGGTGGGTGAGTGAAAAGAAATATTTCAATCATTTTTCTCTCTGCTTCATTTGGTAATTAGAGTTTAAATCCTATTGTTGCATGATTAGAGCTCATAAAGGCTTATTTGGTCATCATCCAAAGCTAGTCTTCATCAAAAAAATTTAGTGTTGCCATAGGTACAAAGGAAACATACAGCTGGGTGGGAGTTAGCACACAGCTGAAAACTCTTAGAACAGAGGCAAAAAGAAGGACAGGAGCATGGAACTGATCTTCAGCTGTTCAGCATTGTTGTATTTTTGCAATGTGCTGTGAAAATCTTTTAACTCTAATCAGGGTTGTTTTCACGTTTTTACCTATATGCTCCTCTTTGCATTTAAAACATCTCTATATAGAATATATCTCTAATAGAAAACAGACAATATATCAATCTTTCTCTGGCCTTTCTCTTATTCCAAATAGTTTTTGAATACAAAGATTTTTAATGGGCAATGACATGCTGCATGGTAGCAGTTAAAAAGTCCCACTTATTTGGAATCTGTCTTGTATCAGTCCAGAAACTTCTCTTCCTAAAAATTACAGCTTGATCCTGTCGATATGTTGCCGTTATTTGGTAAAAACCTCACATCAGTAGTGATGTGCATCAATATATGGTGTGTGTTCTGTGTTCTATGTATGGTTGTGTCTATGATGGCAAATTTTTGTGTGTACGTGTGGCTCCACATGTATGGATGAAAAGAGGTTGTGGGTTCTTTTTTACATAAAGATAACTGTCCTCTGTATATTTCACAATGGAAGATAAGATAAAGTTTAAGTGTGTAATGATGGTGGTTCAGGGTTGAGAAAACTCATATTTGAAGTAGAGGTCCTCACAAGTTCAGTAATGAAATCGTGTGTGTGTGTGTGTGTGTGTGTGTGTGTGTGTGTGTGTGCGTGCGTGACTGAATGCCACATGCTGTTCTACTCCGGGTGTCCCATCTTCACAGCAGGATGATCTGCTGGCTCTAATTCCCTTCCATTAATCATTGGACTAATTTGTTTTCACAGTGCTGTGCTGACAGCCAGAGGTTCTTGTTACAGCACAGCGGCTCATGGAGTCTGTGTGTACATGCGTGTGCATGTGTGTGTGCACATGTGTGTGATAGGGAATGAAGCTGAGTACCTCTCACAACCTCATGCCTCCATGAATATTGGATGGTTTGCATTTGTGTGATCATTTGTAAACACAAACACGTTTATATGTCTTAATGATTCTTACATCAGACGTTTTGGCTTGAGTCACTTGAACTCAAATCACTGTCACAGTCAGTAACTAGAGTTGGAACTGAGACTTGACATTGACTTTACTAAAATAGTGTTGGATTTATTAACTTTGCAAAAGTATCTTGACATTAATTTATCAAACTGACAATAAAAAGGTTCCACACTCTAGCATTCTTAGCATGTCATTTATTGTGCAATGGGCATTGACTTAAAACGCTGACATTAGTTTTGATCAAATTAATCTAGCCATTAACTATACCGTACTGGAGCAATTACCTTCATGGGATACCTGCATCATGACAAAATTAAATTATCAAAGCCTCTTTCAAAAAAGTCATGCAATATTCATTCTGAGCCATTTTGTATAGGCAGACAGGAAAGAGACGACATACAGTACACATCTAAGACACAGATATTTACAATTAATAAAGAGATCAAGACACATTAATATAGCCATACATATGATATCACAGGAAATTGAGTAACTAGTTAATTGCACATGCCCATCTCGTTTCTGTAAGTGACTCCAGCTATGACTCTTGTTCGTCAAGTTGTGTCCATTGTAAAAAACTCTGCATTAACAGTTCAAGCCATCTATAGAAAGCACTGGTGACAGACAACAAGTTTTCCCAGAAAACCTCATACAGGACCACCCAGACGGCTTCAGCATTGAGCAACCAGAGTCACTACTTTCCTTAAGGAGCTGCAAACCATCAAGCCAATGTATTTCTCTGTCCAGTTATTGCAGTGATGTGTACTTCATGTGGAAAAAAAGGACATTTTGCCATGGTCTCCAAAACCAGTACAAAAGAAAAGAGTGAGGTTATTATTCCTGAGCTTACTATACTGTACTTGAATGGCACTTGAGTGAATTTTAAAGAGAATGACTCATGTGACAACTGACTCTGGTCAGACAGTTGGCCCTGACATCATGGCTGATGCAGCCTTTGGCATATTTTTCCTACCACATTCCTTACTCAGTCAGCATTTGTACATGATGATTTCATGAAAACTCTGATGGGACCTCTGATTTAGGCTCATGGACCTCTACCCTTTAATGTGCTGCCTTTTTGCTTGCGTTATGCATGATTAATGTTCCCACAACTTTTAGTGTTGCCAAGATGGACAATGGATTACCAAAGTGGACAATGGATTGGTGATTCTTAAAGGGCTTTGTCCATAAAGTACTGGATAATGACAAGGTTAAAGTAAAAAAAAAACATAATGGGTAACAAATATGGGTATAGTATATTCTATCTTTGATGACTTATTTGGTTCCCTGGTCAATATACTCTATGTGTTGTAATAAGATAAATTGTCATCATGGATTGTTATCTGCTGCCTTTTCACCAGACCTGGGGGTCGGGACCTCCCAAAGGGTCGCAATAGAAATCTGAGGGATCACAAGATGGTTAACAAGATAGAGAGTAAGAAAAACACATTTCATCTACGCAAATGATGACTAGTTTTTCTGACTTTTCTCCAATCTTTGCTCATTTATTGTGAAACACTGGATAGATTTACCTCCTCAGGCCTCTAAACTCTATTCAAATGAAACAATATGAAGAAGAACATCACCCTTTGGTTGAACTGCTCACAACTCATAGACAAAGGAACCTGTGAGAAGGGATCACCAGCTAAAAAGGTTGTGAACCACTCTACTAAGAAAAAGTAAACCAGGTGTGCTGGTTATTCACAGCAGGTTTCAAAGTATTACAGTATGAAGCCTCAAAACAGTTTCTTCTTATTGCCACTTGGGGCTGCCAAAGTGCAAAATTGCGTAATGTAGTTTCAGTCTCTTAGATGGAAGGCCTTCTCCTTTCTACTGTGTGTGTGTGTATGTGTGTGTTTGCACTGTGCAGTACGTGCACAGAGTAAGGTAGGCGTGTTTTCCTCCCAGTTCGTTTGATTATGTCTTTGTCCGTCATCAGGGGGCTTTTAAGTGCAGGAGCAGAACCGCGATCCCATGGTGACATAACGTTAAGACCCAAGCTCCACAGGTAATGTATGAGGCTGTGCAGTTTTTAAATAAGCAAGACTTAGATGGGAGCAGAACCAAAGAAAACACTATATATCTCAAAGCCAAGACTATAAATTTGTTAATGTGGTAGTGGAGAAAGAGAGAATGGGACTGCATACGAGGTACTAATTTGTGGACCACTGACAAAAAGAGCGATGGACAGTTAGGCATTAAAAAGAGCTTTGGCAAGACAAGAATTGGCAAATGGCCACTAATATATTGTGAAGGTTGGAAGATCTACAGAGGTGTAAAACAAACAGCAAGAGGTCAGATGAAAACAGAAGTAAACAAACAAAAAAAATAGTGATAATCAGAAATCAGGGCAAAAAATGAGGCAGTCTTCACATACATCTAAAGGCAAACATATGTACATATACCCTAATTCATAAATATACTTACCCCCTCCTGCATAATAAATAACCTCCATGTGCTGATTAGTGTAAAACCAGCTGAATCATATAATAAACTCTTTACTTACCTGTTTGTTATTTCTGCCTGTGACGCCTTTAGCAATTAATTCCAATCAATAAGAACTCTTAAGCCTTTCCTCGTCTGTGTTGTTGATTTTCTCTCAGAGTGAGTACAAGGCTTATCCAAAGTACACAAACAGGCCAAAGCACAGAAGCATGGAACCTGAACCTGCGTCCTACTGCCGTTTTTAATATCCTGCAATGAAAGTTGGCTAACTCCCATCACTCTGGGCAGACATGCAAAATTTAGAAACTGTGTGCGTATGTGTGTGATAATATCTCATTACCTGAGTACTTCCTTTCATGTCAATGTCCATCACAAACAAAATACTCTCATTTACACCAGTGACTTCTGTGCGTTTGCAATTTCTGCTTTTTAACACAAAAATAATGAATCATACATCCACAAAGGTGTACTTTTTGGTTGCTTTACATTTAGATGCAATCCGCTTTCCTTGTATCAATTTAAAATCTGAGGCAACTTTCCTAGTCATCCAATAGGGTAATGCTGAAGCTGCCACACTCATTGTCATCCCGTTTTTCAATATAATTCAGCTGCGCCAGTAGCATGCTGCTACCAGCTCCTGATGCTAATGCTAACATCTAACCACCACTAGCACAAGGACCCCATCTAAGGTCAGAGGGGTTGTGGTCAGTGGGTTACATTGTTGACCAATTCTGGACCTTATCCTGACAAACGATATTTTATCATCCACTGAAGAAAATAACCTCCACAGAGCAACAGTGGCATTAATTTGCCCACTTTCATATACACTCTTTCTGCTGTCCTTCTTCCATGTAGGGAGCACACTCAGCGAGCGCTGCAAGGTGGAGGCTTTCCTTGGTGGAATTGGTTTTGTAACAAAATGCAGCAAAACTAAGACTGACAGGGTCACCATTAAGGTTAATAGGAACCACCGCAAAATCGTTCGCCAGGCACGAGAAGAAATTGCCATTCTTAAGCGTCTGGATCCAGACAAGTGCAACATCCTGAGGTGGAATGTTTTTTCTTCGATAAGGATCACATTTGTCTAGACTGGATCAAAATCTGTTGAGTTTCATATAGGACAGAAGACATGGTCTTCCCATGAAAGAGGTGATTGTCTATCAGTTGGCAGCACTATCTCACTTGAGGTCAATAGGAATTGTGCATGCAGACCTCAGACCAGACAGTATAATGGTTGTGGATCACCAGGAGCAGCCACTTAAAGTGAAACTGATTGACTTCGACTTGGCCCGTCATGTGTCTTCTGCTGAGGCTGGTGTCTGTGTGCAGATCATGTGGTATGGAGCACCAGAGGTCATACTGCACATCATTTTCACCAAGGCCATGCATATATGGTCTCTTGGCCTCAAGCTGCAGAGCTGGCCACTGGTTACCTGCTCTATCCTGGGGAGACTGACTATGACGTGCTGATTTATCGTAGAAACTCAGCATCAGTCAGCTGATTATGTACTGATCATGGAATGGTAACCGATCACTTCTTCCACAAACAAAGCAAAAGTTGACAGCTCTGGAGATTCAGGACCCCAGAGGAGTTTGCTTATGAGACAGGGTACTACACTCGAGAAACTAGATACCTCAGACTCAAGTCTTTTGATGATCTTGAGCAACTCATGGTAATGAACAGGGGACACCAGAGTGATCAGACAATATTGGTCAGGACCTGGTCAGGAGGATGCTGCACCTGGACGCTGACCAGTGTATCAAACCCTAAAATAAACTGTTGCAGCCAAATCGGAGGAGAAGGACTCAAAAGAGGCTGATGTTCAGCCTGAGATCAATGCTAAAAAGGATGGTTGGTTAAGGTGCTTTGTCAGAGAGTTTATGGAGGCCTTAAACTTCTACTTCACCAGTGATGGATAAGCAGCCATCAGCAGCAACACTTTGATCAGTTAATCAACTTAAAAAAGTTAATATAATAAGTATTTTCACTTTTGATGCCTCTGTTCAAGTTTCTGTACTATGCAACAGTATGAATGCAGGACTTTTACTTGTAATTATGTATTTCAAGTGTGGTATTGCTACTTTTACTTAAGGATTTCAGTACGTCTTCCACCACTGTCGGTGTCAACATATTCACTGAATGATATATGTTTGACCTCTGCTAAACCTGGGTAATGTTTTCTGCATTACATTTTACCATATATATTATCTGTGTAATTTCCATTAGTTTGAGACTATTTATGATGAAAATATTTATGTATGCTAAAATGTGGGCACACTATTTCTGCTAATAAAAAGACACATAAACTACGTTTTACGCGTTACCCACCACTACCTCCGTGGCTTCCATGATTTCTCAATCCAACGGTGCTTTATGTGACATGTTTTGCCCACCTAAACATCACATGATAAAAACCACACAGGAAAGCAATGGTCCAGATAAACACACGCAAGGAACATATGTGTGTGTAATGCAGCGTTTACAGTTGCTGTATGTATTTACATTATTCTAAAGTTATACATTTTATATGTCCATGTATTTATTGCTTCTGCTCTTGAAGTGAGGGGCGAGTGGAAAGCAAAACAGAGGTGAATGAGCTGCTTGTTTACTTTCCAGTGCAAGTTCGAGAGGCAGATAAGAAGTTAGCAGTCTCCATGGAAATAGAAACCCCTCTCGGTGCCAGGATCCAATTTCGCCAAAACCACAAATTCAACAGGAATACAACAGAGGGTGAATGAAAAAGAGGAAAATAAGAGAAGTGATGGGGAAAGAGAGAAAACAAATGAGATTCATTTGGACTTATGAGGATCTTAAACATTTCAAGATACAACAAGTTAGAGGAAACATCTGATTCTGTGCTTTAACCACAGCACATGCATGGTCATGAAATATATACCTGATTAATCATTTTATTGAACCGTGATGTCACCTCTCTGGCTACTTGCTTGGTAAAGCTACAAATATTGTTCTGCGCACAACAGCTGTTATGTCAATAAGCTGCTTAGGCTGTAAGGGAAAATTCACACTTAAATCCTGTGCATTTAACAGTGTTCAGATGTTTTTATGTGTTTACAGGTAGATACTAATGATAGAAGCCTGGTATTATTCAGGTTGCTCAAATTGAATGAGATCAATAAATTATGTAAAAATTCAAATCAAGTCAAAAAAAAAGCTGGCTGCTCAAATTGTATTGCCAAATAATATTATAATCAAATTATCTTTTTACTTATTTTTTAAGCAAAAATGCCAAATATAGCACATTAGCACATCTAAAATGTGAGGATATGCTACTTTTCTCTCTTTTATATCTTATATTTTGGTTTTGAACTGACTGAAAAAACAAATAATATAAAAACATCACCTTCAGCTCTTAAATGAATGATCTTAAATGAAACTAGTCCTTTTTTTAAAAAATAAATAAATACATTTTTAAATGAAACTGGTGCAGGTGTTTTGACATACACTATACCCTGACGGCTACTAAGTTTTCAGAAGTGAATTGTTTACATTTCAGAGAAAAGAATAGGGACGAACTTCACTTCGTGATGCACCGCTTTCACGACCTGAAAAGACTCTTCCGATCTATGTTAATCACATGGGTGCCATTTTTCATTTAAAACAGTTAATTTCACAGAAAGAGGACGAGTTTGCAACTAAGAAGAGGAAGATTTACCCTTAGCAGGCAGAATGTTCAAGTTTATTATACACAGGGTTGATTTGTTCAAAATAGCTTTTACCAAACCAAACATCTCAGGTACAGAGGCGCCACAGGGCTGAGAATATTAAGAAAACCAGACAGACACAGACAGTGACATTAGCTATATTTAAATGTAAATAAAGCAGTACAGGAATGAAAGCATCTGGCACTATGGTACTGTTCTTGCAACCCTAAAACTTGTACTGGACATCTACCATTGCTGTCTTTAGGGAAAAATTGCTTTTTGACTGATTCTATTGTCATATGGTTTTAGGAAAGCTGTTCTGATGGATGGTTCTACAAGTGAACCAAAGACAAATGGAAATGTACAGCTGGTACCTGAGAGACACAGCTTTCACATATTTAGCCAGAGGTAGTGAAAAATGTACATGAAACGGTCTTAATCCTATATTGGCTGGAGCAATCACCTCCATAAAAAGGGTGGGGGAAAGAAGAAAACTCCTGGCCGTTAGATTTATAGACAGAAAACAGGCCCTGTGTGACAAGAACCTGAAGCTAAGAGCAAGCAAATTCACAATCCTTCATCACCAAATTGGGAGTTATAAATTCACTGGGTTTTTAATAGGCTGTCGGCACAGCAGTTTACCAGTGCAGTACATGTATATAATGCCATCTCATGTGGAGCCCCACATTTTGTGTATGAGAGTGAGTGTTTGTCTTTATGTCTGTCTATGTCTTTTTTCATGCATGTGTGCCCACCATTACATCCCCGTCTGTGCTCTTCATGCCTCCGTGTACATCTTTATATCTCTGTGCCTGATTGCGTCTCTTTTCTTGTGTCTGTGTGAGCGAGTGCATTCGTTCATGCGTGTGTGGCCCTGCAGTCAATGGCCCGTTGCATTTTCCCTCGATAGCCATGAAGTGGGGAAATGACCTTTAATATGCCCAGCCTTCTCCCCCAGTCCATATTAATGTTAATCTATCAGACTTGGAGGCTCCCTCGCCATACAACGCTGCCAATGTTCCCAAGGCCTTGGGGTGCAATCAGTGGTGTCGAACCAAGCACTGCTCACTGTAAGGGTGGGAATTTAAAAAAACACACACACCGCATGATCTCTTGCTGATTTTTTCAGCTAAACAAGCCAACTCCAAACACCAAAGCCGCCGCAGAAGGCATCAATGTGCTCAGGGAAAGATGAGAAAAAAGGAAGAGGACAATAAAGGGTGAGAGGCTTAGTGGTTGAATTGTGACTGGGCAGGCTGGGAAAAGTCAAGGCTAAAAAGCTTAGAGGGGCAGCACTGTGACAGCTAGTTAGTTCGCTGGATGAAGTGGGTGAGAAACCCGTCATTCTCCCCAAACAACTGCTGTCATATTGTCTTTGAGCAAAGGACCTCACTCTCAATGGACTTGATTAAGCCACACTCCTCTAGGTACTGTGGTTAAAGCTACACTAGTAAAACTTTCTGTTCTTGCACAGCACATAATACAGTTCACAATGATGAACAGATTGAATATTCCATCGAAATTCATATTCATTTTTATAACAATGGGTTCTTGATTTCAGACAGTGATAGACAAAAGCAGGCAGCTCATTTTTAGCTGGCAACCGTTATGGCAGATTTTATCAACTGCCGCTAGCTAGCTGATTAAGTTAACATTAGCTCTGGTAAGACCCCTGTAAATTGTCTTAAATATGCACTTGATGGCTAAGAATATATCTGTTCTTCAATTACTGTGTAGAGCTCTTGAATCCTAGTACTACATCAGTAAGGTAAAAAAAAAACCATTTAAGATCAGACTGTTATTTCATTCTAACATAACCCTGTAGGACTGTACTAACATACTTGTTCATATTTTTAAAGAGTATGTTTTTAATTTTTAACATTATAAGATAACAAGCTTTTAGGATGATGACTAACCAATGTGTTTGGCAAATGTAGTGCTATCTTGGGTAACACTGGCTAGGTTTTGCTGTAGTGCAAACTTTCCTATATCAAATTTAGAGCAGCTGCTGACGTTAGCCTACACTCTGACAGCATCCATGACCAACTTCCACGTAGTGAGGAAATACTTCACAGTGGATGTTCTAGTCACAAACAGGGCTTTTGTTTTTTTTTTGTGTAACCTGTAACCCCACAAACCTGTCACTAGCTTAGTTAAAAAATGTGCTAATCCATGACTTAAAAGTAATGCTAGGTTACTGTAGGTAGTAAGGTATTTAGCCAGACATGTTAACGTTTGCAGCTTATGTAAGAGTGGGTAAACATATTCTTTAATAATATGTTTACAATAACAATTTCCTCTTTTGTTTTTGAAGGCTAACAAAAACAAAAAACAAAACAAAAAAATTTCCAAGGTGTATACTGGCAAGAAACATCTAACTGATTGTAAAATTCTATCACATGCACTGCTAGCAGTGGGCAGAAGCTGTTGATACATGGATTTGACAATTTGCAGATTAAATACATTTATTTTCAGATTCTGGGTTAATTTCAGATGAATTCAGCAACTATGATGTAGGTTTGTTCCCAAACACAACAACGGAAAGTTTCAGATGTGCTACTGTGAAGATTGCTCCTCTGACTGGCTACTCCTCCATTGCAACAGCAGCCAAGACTCATGGGTCTTGTAGTAGTTAGAGACATTCATCATGCAGAAATAATGGATAAAATGTGATTTTTCCAAACAAAAGTTGAAATAATTTAAGCTGGTTTCCCCACCAGAAACCTATAGGGTTGTGACATTATCCAGTGTGTCAATCTTCAGTAAAATTGAGGATATCGTGTTAAAAGAGATTGAAATAGAAATACAGGACGGCAAAAAACACTTCCAGAACCAGCTTTGCAACTCTATGCTTGACAGACCAGTAGACAACCAGTCAGTTGGACCGCAGCTACAGTAGGACATTGTGGACACTGGTCAGTTTCCATGGACAAATGTGTTTACCTGTGTGAATATTTATCCCACCATAAATTGGTTAAGAAAAAATTTATTGGAAGCATGCAGGTATCTCCAAAAAGTTCATGGCCAAAGTAAATATGTAAACAAACGTGAATTCTTCATTGATGAACAGCTAACAAGTACAGCCCGTTCCGTTTTAAAGGTCTGAGGTTTGTGGTCTCCAGTGACCGCTTGATTTGATTTGAGAGTAATCAGTTTAGAAATGTGCGTAATCTAACTTCTCCATCTCAAACTTGGCTGATTCTCAGTGGATTCTTGACCCACCATTCACCACAAAAATAAGGCAAAACTAGGTTATAGGCTAGATGATGCAGGTTAAAGTTTGAGGTTTGTGGTAAGGTTTAAAGTAGTGTTTGCTATTGTGACTGAGGCCACAGACCAAATGTAAAGAGCCAGTGAAGAATGGAGTAAAGAAAGAAGAGAGCTGGAGAGTGAAAACAATTAACAGGCAATGAATGAAAGAAGTAAATTTACCAAAAAAAATTAAAAACTAACCAGAACTGTAGATGCATATATTACCTTAAATTGTCTAAATGGAAGACAAAATTCCACTAATTGCAAAAAAGAGGGACAGGGAGTGATGGGCAGAAAAAAAGTGGAAAGAGAAAGAAATCATTTCTGCAGCCGACAAAAATAAACTCTGAGGCCATTACAATTTGGATGGATGAGAGAAGAATGAAAGAAAGAACGAGAAGAAAAACATCACTTGGGAGGTCATTAGGTGCTGTTCAGTCAGTGCTATGAGTCCAGAGGTGGATTAATGTTGGATGGGGGTAGAGCTGGTTGTAGAGATGGAGAGAATGGGTTTGGTCATTTGGGTAATCTTTGTGGAGATCTGGCCACTTACTTGGAAAGTCTATGCTAAGTGCAAGTTGGGAGTAGCAGTTTCGAGGGAGGTTTGTGGAAACAAACTGCTAATGTGTTTTTTATTTGTGGCGGGGAGATCTTATCAAGATGCATGGCATAAACTGTTTGGACTGTTTAGAAATCTCTCTCTCTACCTAAAGTCCAGTCGTTCCCCTTTCCTCTCCCTATTCTGGTTCTTGTAGCCATATAAAATTCAAAGACTTTTCCATAACCATAATTTTGTGTCTGTTTCCATGTCCTATATTCTTCTCTCTCCGTACTCTGTTTTTTTTGTTGTTGTTTTTAGCCCCAATGAGTCCTACAACTTAAGAGTGCTCATGTTGTTGGACAACTTGTGACAGTTGTATGACTTGGATATGTGAGGATTAAAAATACTCTGCCTTGGCAATATAGTACTTTATCCACTAAATTTAGGTCAGCCTACTTTGAACAACAGACTTTCACTGAAGTGAGACATCCGCGTTTGTTTGCTTTTGAGGCATTTTAATGGTATTCTAGTGCCAAGTCTGATATTTTGGAACTTTCAGAAAAATTAAGAGTTTACCAGTTGTAATTAAGACTTGCATGTTGCTTGATGATGCTTGGTATTTCAAGTAATTCTGATATCACATAGCATAAACTTGTACAATTACATTAAAAAAAAAAATCAGTAACTCTTCTGAAAATGACATATAACATTTCTCATTAAACTAATGAAATGTATGTATAGTAAGCCTTAAAAGCTTTGGTAGGCATATTTTAGAATTTTGGAGGAGCCAAGCTTGCTGTTTCCCCCCTGCTTCCAGTATGCCAAGCTAGGCTAATCGCCTACCAGCTTCAGCTTCAAACTTTTACACACAGATATGAGAGTGGTATCAATCTTCTCATGTAATTCTTGGGAATTCCGCAAAACATTGAACTATTTCCACAACGATTTGGTTTCTACTCCAGTGCTAAAAACAACCTTGTGATACAGGTAATGTAATGTGAATTACAAAGTATATATTTATTTATTCCTGTAAAGTTTCTATTTGATGGTCTGATATGAACTGACATTCCCAGAGAATGTCAGAAATTTCACCACTATAAATAAATTCAGTGGCAGTGACAGTGGTAGTGCTCAAATGTTTGGGCCCCCGAAATGCAGCTAAATAAGAGCTCTAACACAATAATTCTTGTTGTAATCTATATGCCAGAAGCCTTTGTACAGCTTCCTGCCCTCCTGCATCAGAGAACCCTGATTCTGTGTCTGTTCTGTCCAATTAAGTACTTTGTAATAAGCCTTACAAGGTTTGTAAGCCCTTCATACAGCAGATGTATTTGACTTGACTCAGCCTTGACACATCCTGACTCATGTACTAGCGGCTGCTTAAAACCGCACACACCTCTCCTTGCAGCCTATTATAACACAGTTGCTTCATCTTTTGTTTCTTTCTTTATTTCATTCCTCCTCCCTTCAATATTTGCCCTCAATGTTATTTTTCAGATCAAAATAGACATTCCCCTTTCCGTTTTCACTGTTGTGATTCCATCTAGTACACGTCAAACCGTCCGACCAGGTGGTTCAATGCATCAGCTCCTGCCATCACTCCACACCTCACCACTGCAATGTTGCTGTCTGGTCACCATGGAAACCAACATGGAAGGTCCTGTTTGGCCCCCGTTCGCCGTAGCGGGGCCCTATGCACCATGTGCCTGCGACGGCCAGGAGCCAGTGGTTTGTTATGGCGTGTCGCCACCCTCGGCGAACCACACGGCCTCCTGTTTGTTTGAACAAGGCCCCTGATGCCCGGCTGTTCTCTCACTGTGGCGGAGAAAAATGAAATGTAAAAAGCTGTCAAAGCTCAGCTGTCATTGAGAGAAAATGGTCGGAGAGAAAAAGGAAAGAGTGAAACAGGCTATTAAGAAAAAGTACAAAGGAGAAAGGCATAAAAGAAGATTACACTAGAGTGTAAGGAAAGAGGAATAAAGATATAAAACCAAATGATAAGGAAATGGAGATGCTTATGCAATAGATGGATAGAGAAGGAGAGGGAAGAGGGAATAAGGATGGCCAGAGATATAGAGCTTGTAGCTGTAGGGCAGAGGAGGAGGAGGATTGCAAATGTATGTCAGGAGGACAAGTGAAGTCTGTCACTACTGCAGCAGGGTGGGCCACTCCCGTTTCCATGACTAATTGAAATCTTCCACTGGACTGTTGAGACCTCGCTTCTTTCCGACGCCACCCGTCTCTCCCTTTCTGCTTCTCTGTTATTTTCTCCCTCCCTTCTCTCAATCATAAATTGTATCCTTAAACATGTACTGTGTAGTATAAGAGTGTATTTTTAGAATTTAGGTCACGTGATTCACTCCCGTAATTTAATCCAAATTTATACTTCTTTCAAATTATACACCCTGTATTGCTGATACATTTTCAGTGTTGCGACAGATGTTGCTACAACACCTGATGCAATATAGTAAACATTTAATAGACACCCTGAGATAAATGCAATTAATGGGGGTTCTACAGTTTTTCATTATCTGTAGCCAGTTTTCCAACATGGTGCCATACCTGCCAGACCATATTCACTGACGACATTTAGACATGTCATGGTAGGAAAAGCACAGGTGTAAAGAATAAAGTGAATGCTGGCTGAATTCCATCTGGCTGCCTCAGTTTCAGGGTCCTGGTATTGTGCATGCTGACTCACTGTCAACCCGTCATGGCTTACTGGGACACTTGAATACAACAATCATTAAATTTAATAGTCTGTGCTCATCAACATCTGTGCCCTTCTTCCATGAAAAGTCAAAATGTCATCTGTGAAAAAGACCTATGTGGGTGACTGGAGATGCATCACAAAAATTGATACTATGCAATAGGAACAAAGAAAAGTGGGTGGTCGGGGGGGCAATCTGGGATGCTGATGGATGAGTTTCTTCCCCAATCTGGACTCAGGTCCCCAAACACCCATCAGTCATACTGTCAGACTACATTACCCATCAATCATGCCTAACGTATTCTGTTTGTAAGATTGGGCGATATGGTGACTTACACTGTGAGACCACAGAGATTCGTCAAGTTTTAGAGATTTTCTTCACTGTTTGTACCGAGGAAGCTTTTCCTTTAATATCTCTGGTTGAAACAGGTTCTTAAGGGCAATGTGGCAAACCAGTAGGCGATATGGCAATATTGGATTTACAGGATTTTTTGAGAAAATATGCATATTTGCTTTATTGCTGAGGAAAGGCTTAAAGATTGATACCACTCTCATATCTGTTTGTTAATCATAATTTATAGTCAGGAGATGGTTACCTTAGCTTAGCATTAAGACTGGAAACAGGAAACAGCTAGCAAAGCTTTGTTCCAGCCCTCTAAAGCTCACAAAGGTAATTTGTGAGCTTTGTGAGCATTGTACGTTTGGTATTTTTGGACAGAGCCAAGCTTGTAGTTTCCTCTTGCATCCATTCTTTTTCCTAAGCTAAGCTAATCTGCTGCTGGGTGTAGCTTCATATTTAGCGTACAGACATGAGACTGGTATCGATCTTCTTATCTAACTCTCTGCAGGAAAATGAAGGAGCATTTTCCCAGCTATTCCTTTACAATGAATACATAAATATTCTACAGTGCCACTGGAGGATACAGTATATGTAGGACTGGTAGAAGCAAGGGGCTCCCAATCAACAGCAGACCAAATAAAATCCATGCTGATATCTCTTTCCATCTAAAATTTACCATAAACTTTAACAAGATGTTCTGTGTGAGTGAGGGGCCACACATATGCATGTTAGTGAGTCCGGGTGTGTGTCAACCCTGCAGCACCCTGGTTCTATATGCTAGCAGGCAGCAGAGGAGGGGTCCAGTAACGGGTCAGTAGCCTATACAGACACCGAGGGGTCTATGTAACACACACCCCGCAGAACATAAGTCCGCTGGGGCACAGCTTGATCCTCAGACTGCCTGCTTGACTGACTAAGCCACATATTTATCGCTTACCCCAGTGTGACCGTGGCTGTTGCACCAAACATGTCAACTGTAGGGTGATTCATATCAACTGTATATATTTTGTCCAGAAATCAGTGATTAATCACCTTTTAATCAGGCTATTAAAAGCCCGGTCAAAGCTATAAGAGCAGCCCTCCTTGAATTAAATGTGTGTGTGTTGGAGACGAGTAGTGGACCGGGTCGAGTTTCGTCAAGCAAGAGCCCGCTCTCCATTTATCTAGGGTTCAGCAGAGTGCTCGGAGGTTGAAACCCAAACACAGATGATTTGAGAGAAGGCACAAGAGCATGAAACATGATTAGGTTTCAACGTGCTACAAGCGAAAGCTACTATTTTATTACATTGCCTGATCAAATTTATAAATTGAATTAGGTGTCTTTTATCAATCCAGACAGCTATTGATTTCATCTCAGAGGGGATACTCGGGATGCGGTGGGGGTTATGCGTGTGGGTGTGAGATGATGGAAAAATATGAAAAATAGGACCATTTATGGTGTGTTTTGCTGCTGTATAGTACTTCCATATGGATTTTCCAGTTGTTTTTTCGTACATAGGAGAGAGTCAGTCAGATTCAGACAACCTCAACTTTTATCATATTAGAACATCTCACGCTTTTCTGTGATTTTGCCAGAAGTTGTAGTTGTAAAATGTTGTAGCATGTCTCATCATCTTCTATATCTTCTCTGTTGTACGGAAGGTGATAATGAAATATGTCTCCAAAGATACAGTCATCAGGACAGAGATATATCATTATGAGTGACAATTATAGGACAAGTCCTAAAAATAGAACATGTTTCCATGCTCTGCACCTTCTTCTCACCTAAGTCATGTATTTACCTACAACTAGTTGAGACCACACACAGATTTATGTTGTGTTATGTGTGTCAGGTTAGGTATGACATCATGATACCAGCAGGTCTTATATGATGTCATGGATTAGTTTGAAGCTTCTACACAAATCTTGCTACAGGTTTTGACCTTGCATGTGTGCTACATTAATACTGCAGTGACTTTTTTAAAGATGTTTTGTTGTAATGGTTTATCATGTATTGAAGACATTGTAAGAAAGGATGCTTTTAATTAACTGATGCTTGTTTTTCACTAGTTTAGATTTGCATGTCATTCAATTCACTTTTACGTAAAAGGCACGATGGCAATTTTACTTGGTCGGACCTAGAAGCATTTAAATAACACATCCAACATAGCACAAGTCTGAATTGAATGCTGTGAGTTAACATAAAATGTTAAGAAGGCTTGCATTTCACATGGAGTTCAGATCCAGCAGCCTCCTCAAGTACCCTTTGCACATTGGACAGCTTGTGTACAAGCATTGCAGGAGCCAATCAGCTCTTTTGAGTGGATAAATTAGTATACTGGCTTGTTTACTTTGTAATCTCTCTCCTTGTGGGTCAGTAAAAAAAGACATAACACTACAAGGCACAACCATGCAAGCACTGTTTATCTGCATTTTCAATTGTCAGTGAAGACCTGAATCACATTTAGCATCTATGCTTGGGCATTGTCAGACTATAAAACACTGTAGGCAAGCAGCAGAATTCTCTATCTGATAAATGAGAACATTTCTTTGCGAATTCACCATGAGAAGAGAGGGCCGGCATCCTTCACACTCACAATGGTATTTAGGTTTCAGTAGTTTAAAATCATCACTGTTGCAGCCTGTGAGAGAACTGAGGACACTGTTCCATCTCATATAATTGCTTTTTAAGTCATTGCTGTTCTTGTGCAGTGATGCTGCTCCCTTTTTACGCACCAGATGCCAAATATCATTTTACTATTGTGGCTCTTTCTGTAATGGTCCTGTAATTTCTGAATAAAGCATGTAACAGACATTTGTTTCTGAATGACAAAAAAAACATCACATAAAAAGGTTGATGAAGCCAACAATATTACTATAAAAAACACTAAATTACATTTATTTATAGTCTTATAACTTTACAGTAGAATCCATGGATTGTTGTGGTTTGAACTAACAAAATTACAACCCTGATGATAGATTTTATAGTAAGTTTCTCTTTGTATTTCTGTGAAGCTGAAAAACCTGCAATTGGAAAATAATCTACAAAATCTAGCATAAATCCCCCTGTTGTGTTACTGAGGAGAACAGACTGTAAGTGGCACAAAAACCTTGCCACACACTCTCCACCCTCTGTTGTGGTGGAAACCAATGTCCAGGGTTCCTACACATTTTCCATTTCAAAATTCCAAATTCCAAATGCAAATTTTCAGACTTCTTGGTAGATTTCTCAGACCATATCTGACAACTGAGTACAAATAGCGAGATGTTTATTATGTAAATAAAACATTGGCGGGTTCATTATTTGTTGTGGTCAGTCTAGGTCTCATGTGGGTTGGGCCAAAAATGTAATGATTCTCGGTGCAGAGGATGCTGTGACAAGACGACTGTGCTTTTGCCCTGGAATATAACTTTCAATAGCCGCCTCCCCGATGTTGGAGATGTCTAATGATTTTACACAAAGTTTGCATCTAGCTTTCTTTTCCCATTTGGAATCCTTAGCCAACCAGGTTTTATATTTGGTAATGTCAAGCCAGCCCTCAGAATACTTGCATTTAACATATTAAATAGGCAGAGGCAGCTTTGCATAGGAGTGTTCATTCAATCGCACGGCATACTTCTTGTCTTGCTTTTGACAACAACAAGCTCGCTCTGCCTCATGCTCTCTCACATAGTGGTAAACATTTTGGCTGCAGTGGCTGCCTGCTTCAAACGCCATGAAAAACACTCTGCTTGTATGATCAATTTATTTTTTTAGAAATTCTGATATAAATTGATAGAAATTCATATATTTTAGAAAACAGAATAAGGATAATAGTCTGGAAACACAAATATTTTTCCATACTCTCTTTTCTTTTCTCTTTCCAAACTCATCCAGACCTGTCAAAGTTGTCATCCCAACTTTACTAACAAACACGAACATATGCAAATGCACAGACAAAAAGGTCACGCACACATTCACACTGAGACACACATGGCAAACAGAAGGTACACCAGCGCACACACACACACTCAACCACTTCCCCCAGCCCTGTGTGGCACCCCAGGCCTCTCTATGCCACCCCCTCTGAACTCTGATTGGTCAGCAACGTGTGTGTGTGTGTGTGTGTGTGTGTGTGTGTGTGTGTGTGTGTGTGTGTGACAGAGTGCTGCTGTAGCGTGTGGCAGTGCGTGAGTTGTCATGACGTGGTTTGCACAGCTCACTGCTCACATACTAAACTGTACCTGTCACATTATAAATCTTTGGGGCGAGAGGCAGAGAAGGTAAATAAGAATGGCAAAGTAGGGTGGACCGGAGCTGGAGTGAGGGTGTATGTGCGTTATTATGTGTCGCATTGGTTTTATGCAGAGGTGTATCATATTCTTGAATTATCTTGCAACAAGCAGGTGGAAGCTGTTTGGGCGAAGTGGTTTTGTCGGTACCTGACCAAACCAGACAGCAACAGACTATGAATTCCAGAGGGAACGACTGTTATTTTCATAAGTTGTTCGCTGGAAAGAATTCCAGCATCTACCTGCCTCGCCTGCGGTGTAATGAGATGAAATTATCCTCCGACCTGACTGACGATGGCATCATTTAGTCAGTCAGCGTTGGGGATCTGGCAGGATGCCTGAGAGACGCTCAACCTTTGCTAGCCTCGCACTCATCACTGCGCCTGTGTTTTCACTCTAAATATTTCAAAAAAAGCAGAAATGGGCCTCTCCAATTAATTGCCATTTACATATTCCTGGCTACAGTTTCCAGATGGGTTTGGGGTGGGGGGTGGAGTTAGGGTGGGAGTGTTGGCGAGGAAATGAGACGCCATTTCAGTCGCCACGCCGATTATTTGTTTAGGTCATTAATAATTCCCAAGGTGCTGCGATTCATTTTGAAATTTGCCAAATGAGTGGAACTGCTAGGAGCTGTAAGGAGGGAGGTAGAGAGGGTAGGTGGAGGTGTTCTCACCATGGCTACGACACACACACACACATATTTACGTTTCTGCTGTGGTGACATTACTGGTAAACAGTCCCAAGATTAGTTGCAGTTTGTTTGCTTTCAGGTGACTAATGCCGTCACTTTGGACCCAGGCTCCAGGATAACTTGCCTTACACTGTGTCACCTGCTCCACAGAGGGAAAGAGGGGGAAAAAGGGAAATGAGAGAAATGAAATGAAAGAGAAAGAGGGTATATAGAGAAAAGATACATTGTTCTTAAAGTCAAGCTGAAATCTGAATTCTCCTCACTTTTTGTGTAAGGAAATATAAAGTGTGAATCTCCAGCTATTGCACATATTTTTTCATTTTTCAAAACATATTTGTGGTATCATACTCGGAGTGTCAAGCCTCCGGGTGGGCATTTCCCCTTGCAACAGTTGACTGACTATGTGAACTGACATTGCTAGGAGAAGAGCTGTCACACTCAACGTTACTTTTTGTCATGTTATTTGACACCTGCTGAGTCATTGACAGCTCCTGCACACTCAGTGCTATATTCCTACCACTTTATACAAAGGATTATTTTAACTAACTAGTGGTAGTTGTCTCTCTTTTTTAAGATTTTTATTTTTGGCATTTTTGCCTTTATTTGACAGTTAGAGGTGTTGAGAGAGACAATAAGGGGTCTGACATGCAACCAAGGTCTCCCGCCAGAATTGAAAGCGGAACGTCCTGGTAAAGTGGTATGTGCCATTAGGCTAGCGGGGCCCCTCACTGTCTCTCTTTCATGGGTCCAGATATGTAACGGGTAGTCGTGTACCCTCAGCACTTCATACATTACCCCGTGAATCAAATTCGGTGCTCCGTGTCGAATCACGATATGGAGCAATGAATGTGCAGAGTCATAGATTAAAGTAGGGAGTGCTCAAGGCATACATGGTAAAGAGCATTGACTAACAACATTGGTCCCCATCTTCTTAAAGGGGACCTATTATGCTTTTCCTTACTTTCAGTCATTTATATAATGTTATAATGTCGGATGTTCATATTAAATGTGGCCAAAGGGTCAAATAATGAGGTAAACATATGCAGAAGTAAACCTTGTGAGCAAAACACACCGGCTTCAGACTGCTCTGAACACTCGGTTTCCAATGGTTTTTTCTACTTTTACCCCAAGCTGACATCAGCTCGTGATGGATTTCTTTATATGGTCATCTGCTCCACGCACAGCACGCAAGCTCACTGCTCCACTCCGCTAACATTATTGCATTTTTCGATGTTTTGGGGGTAGTCTCGCCGAGTCATGACTGGAGTTGAGCTGGCACACTGTGAGTGTTTTTCCATTACACAGCAGGGCAAGGTAAATTAAGTTGTTGACCTGTTGGAGGTGGTGAGCTTTTAATATGAAGCAGTAAAGCAAGAAATGTTGGGTTTGCATCGGTGGTAACTTAACACAACTCTGATACTCTGATAGCTACTCTAGAGGAGTCCAAGAATAAAAATGTAGAGCTGGAAATGAGCATAATAGGTCCCCTTTAACTGCTTGTGTGGCCATTCGAGTTGACATGATATTACAAACTAATTGTAGTGCCTGCCCACTAGGGGTGTGCCCGAATACAAATACATTATTCGGCAAAGCACAAATAGTGGGTTTTATACGAATATTTGTTTCATACAAATATTTAAAAAATTATTTGTTGGGGGTATTCCCCAGAGATAAAGCTGAGCTACTGACACAAGCAAAGTACTCCCAAGGGACTCTCCATAACCTGTTGTTCCCCTTCTCCTTTCCACAAAGTTAGGTTGTAAAAAATAGGCAATAAATGAAAAGTGCAATGCAATAATTGCCTTTGAAGTTCCTCCCTACACGTTACATGGTGTGCTGTTTCTGTGTTATGGGTATATAAATAGGTAGAGGTCTGTCTGCAATGAGGCGATGAGTAAAGTTTTAGCTCAGTAATTAGCGCAGTCGTCTATGACCTGGGAGACTCCAGTTCAAGACCCGATATGGGGACCTCCTTCATAAGGTAGTTTATTTATGAACACTTATTGTAACACTTTAATTTTCTAAAAGTAAAAGTGTCATAAAATCAAAAACAGGATTTTTAAGCCTCTTTCCACTTTTATTCGAATACAAATACAAATAATTTTGCTGCCTCAACAAATACAGATACAAAACAAAATACAAATACTGCAATCTCTGCACATCCCTACTGCCCACATAAATATTGCACCAGTCAAAAATTTACTAGCACTGGCATTGTCAGTTGGAGAACACAAATGTAGAAAAAAAACCCTAAATTTCTTCTTTTTGGTAATTACACTAAAGTTGTCACGCTACCAGAATTTCAAACTTTGATACAATACTAGTATAAAATACAATACTCAATACCTCTTTCAATACCACAGCAAAAAGAAATAAGTCCTAGGCACACAAAATAGGATTTTTTTTTCTTTTTTTAAAAATAAATTTGCCATGGCTGACTTGACTGGACCCACTAGTCACATGGTGGGTTTGTTGCTGTAGCGTTGGGTTGAAAATCTGAATGTACATCTGTTTTTTTATAACTCTGGTACTTTCACTACTATCGAATGTATAATTAACTGAGATTGTATCGTTTTAAAGACATGATACTGAAAAAGTATCTAAGTATCGATACTTTTGACAACCTTAAATTACACTTTGACCAATTAAGTATATAAGTCAACAACAAATGCCAGGGAAATATATTTTTTAGCAAATTCTAATTTCAGCTCAATTTGAATTTATTTACTCACCTAGCCTGGTTTTGGATTAAACCTGATACTCTCATATTAAACTTAATTAAAAACTTATTAAATGTGTTATTGTGGCACCAAAATGTCTCACCCTTACCAACACTTCTGGGATTCATCATGTGTGCAAACTAAGTCCAACAGCATCAGTTCTCTTTTAACAAACAACATAGTGAGCAGTACTTTCAGGATCATTGTGTCCTT
Source organism: Thunnus thynnus (assembly GCF_963924715.1). NCBI lineage: Eukaryota > Metazoa > Chordata > Actinopteri > Scombriformes > Scombridae > Thunnus > Thunnus thynnus. The sequence goes on from NC_089536.1 coordinate 20,934,029, forward strand.
CCCCCTGTGCTAACCTCCAGCTCAGTTAAAGGTGGGAGGTGACGGCTGCTGCTGTTTCAAACTATTTTGCTCGCAGGCTGTTCTATCTGTGATTTATTTATTTATGGCAACAGGGTTAGATTCAATCCCCAGGGTATGAACAGTGCATGTAAATAACCTAATCCAAATAAGATCTTAAGCAGAGTGTGGCCAAAAACTGGCCTACTCTGTGCACGTAAGCTAAAGACACAGAGAGAGAGAGAGCGATGTTGTCATAGAACATGGAGTCAATAAGAAGCAGCGTGAGGAGAGGGTGGAAGAGGAGGAGGAGGTGAGCAAAACATGAAGTCATGGCCCTCACAGTGAGATCCCAGTTCTCAGCTCTAGGTTTGATTCCTGTGGGAGCAGAAGACAGCGACTCTCCGGCTCCACGGCTGACTACCGTACGGTGACTGTGATGTTCCACATGTGGCGGCAGACCTTGTCTACCAGCCGCCACTGCCACTGTTGGTCAGTGAGAGCCACAGTGACAACACATACAGGGACATACTCTCAGCCAAGAGAAGCAACCATGAAGGTGCTGACAACCAAAATGATAGTTTCCATTTTGGGTTTACTATTGTGAGGTGAGATTGCATTTTATTGGCAGGGTTAGTGTTCAGGAATAAAAATAAAGTAAGCGTTTCTAAGCACTTTCAAGTTTTCGACAGAACAGCTTTGACTACAATCCCCTGTGTGACAGGAGTTTGTCCTACTAAGTCCCATCCGAGAGGATGATGTCAGGCAGTTACATAACTTTGGGTGGCAAGACACTAAAAACTATTATCAGCATACTCATCTTTGTACACCCTTTAATGCCAGAGAAAGACCTGAGAATAAAGCTTACTAGGGGATCTTTATACACCACTTGAGGGCCTTTGGTGGTCTCCGGACCTCATATCATGAGTCGTCCTGTTAATGTTGGCTTCACCGATGAAATCAAGATTTAGGCTTGTGCTATAGCAAGCCTACTGTAAAACAATGCTGGGTTGTCCGGCAAAAAAGTTTGCTGACATGCTGGCAATGTCTTGACGTGTCAGGATATAACACTGGCCTATTTCCTAGCGACAAAGCAGCAATTTTATCCCATCACATCCTCTACCACGTTCTGGTGAAACCTGTGGCTAAAGAAGGCACACGTTAGCTAATTTTAGTTAACTTTAACCACACTTTGCTATGCAACTACCTACACTGAGTCTGTTCACTGGCTTCAGGAGTCTTCTTTACTTGTACTACTGCTATGCTATGTTCTAGCATGTCACAAATTTAGACATTTTAATGAATTTATCACAAAAGTAAAACAAGTAGTAAAGCAATACCTTACTAGAAAAGGCATTTGTTGTTACCTTGTTTTGGTCCCATTCAACTTGCTCTCAGTAAAATCACCTACTGATACCAGACTCAAGAGAATCTTGGGAAACGTAGGGAAATTCAGTGTGCTATTATTCTGTAATTATGACTTGTGGCCACAGTGGCTGATGTTACATTGCTCACTTAAAATAAAATGACAAAATGTATGAATAGTAATGGCTATGATGTAGAAAATCATGTTCACATGCTAAGAAGAGTGTGTGTACTCCAGGCCTGCTGGTGTTGGCCTTTAAAAATGACTATCAGTCAGTCCCTGTTGGGAGTAACAGTAGTAGTGGCAGCCTTGACTTTCCACTTCCACAAAAGCACTCAGAAACGAAGTGCCTCCTCACGTGCAGTTCTAACCAAATTGAGGTTTAAGTGTGTTTAGAGCAAAATGAATGTAGTCGGTGCACAGAAACACACACACCTTCTGAGTCATCTGCTTCCCCGCGGGGCCATGCCATAGCTCTTGGCCGACCACCAGGGAAGCTGGTTAGGTTAAAGCTACGAGACCCTGACAACACTCCTGTGAACCTGAAAAACACACGGCCCTGTTCTCCTTTACCTCCGCTCTGACGTGAGAGCATGAGACGAGGCCCCTCCATCGCCCCATTTAGGTGACTGATAGCTGGGCAGATTTTCTTAAAACAGCCACCAATTATCAGATGCAATTAAGGCCCCCTGCACAATTACAACGCCTGCCCAACTGAGTATGTATGTGTGACGGAGTGTGTTCCACTGTTGCCCGGGCCAAATGACTGGTAGGATGATGAAGGATGTGTGATCCTTGATGTTGACTTTATTCATAATAAAGTAAGGTGGGGTAGGCTCTAATTAAGGATTAGGGTTTGAAACAGCCCAGTGAGTTTAATATTTAGTATAAAAAATGTGTTTTTTGGCTTCATCAGGGCTCATGCAAACCAAATAACAGATGCTACTTTGCACTGCAGGGAAAGTGTATTTCACCCTCACCTTCCATTCATACGGCAAGGAGCTGATGGTTTGCTTTCTTCTTTGCAATCCATTCCACTCCAATTTAAACTATGAAGTAGATAGCTGCTGTAATGTTGTCACCAGATTTGACGGAATTAAGAATTTCTGCTGCTTTTTTTGACAGATAGTTTTTTTTTTTTCTTTTTAACGGTGTTACATAACTTGCTGGCAAGCTCTTGTTAGAAACCGATAATTTAAAATGACAGAAAACAACTGCATCAAATTTATCACTTCACCACTGATCCATAAAGGTTTGTGTAGTGTTTCACATTACAGCTGTATATAAACTGGAAAACTGTACACGATTGCTCATTTATTTTGTACTTATCGGGGAGAACAACTGTTCATGAAAGTCAATTTCAACAGATTTCAATGGATTTTAAAGTTTCCATGGTCGACTAGCTTGTCAACTGTCCATACATCTACAAGTCACACAGCTGTATAACATAAATGGCTTCACACTCACTCACTGATTGCATAACTCAGTGTGAACAAGGGGAAGGGTTTTGGCGTGTAGCAAGAGCACATTTATCTCCTCGTAATGGGACTGTTTTGTAGTTTCTCCACTCAGTCAAATCATTTTAAAGCCTAAGACATCTGTTTGTGAGTAAACTCTCGCTGCAGTAACCTCTGTTGGGAATCTTGACTAAGGCAAGTTTTTTTTGTTGTTTTTTTACAGCTTTGCCAACTTTTGCGAAAAAAGTTGGCAAAGTTCGCAAAGAAGTAGCTGACTTTCCTATACTTGTAGATTCAAGCTGGAGATGCAAGGTCGCAACAGATATTTATGTCCTTGCTTTATCAAACTCCAGTACAGTATAGTTTGGACTCTTTCTCTCTCAATCATATAAGGTGACAGTGCCCACTTCTCTGTCTCTAATTCAACTCACTGCCCATCTGTCCTCTCTCTTCACCACTTTTCCACTTTCTTCTTCATTGCTAAGCCTTTACTCCCTGGTCTGGTGTGGCCTTGGTACAGGGATGGGCAGCCTCTGGCAGTGTGCTGGCACTGGCGAGCCCAGTTTAAATTAGGACCTCAGGTAAATACAGAGATGAAGCAAACAGATGTGTCATGCTCTCTCAGTTTGAACTTTGATTTAACATATTTATTTTGGTCCTCCTTGCTGAGGATGGAAAGATAAACGTGACTGCTACTCTTTGGTGAGTAAGTAGTTATGGGAGTCTAATGATTGCTCACTGCTTAAAGAGGAACTTTCACTCATCCATGTGTGTATAGAGTAAAGCTTGGGACTGAAACACTGAATGGGACATTGCATAACACACTGCTAGAAATAAGTGGTTTGTGGTTTAATATAAGAGAATAAACTGATTCTATTAGCTCTAAGAATATACTACAAAATTCAAAACTCTGCTCAAGACTTCAGTGAATTTTCACTTTGGAAATACTCCTGGACAAACTCCAACTTGTTGTATGAAACAGTTTAACAGAGCTCCACAAGAGGGGGCAAAACCCCCATGGGGAGTCACATCAGTGGGCCAGCAGCCATAATGATACAGGCGTACTAAATCAGTCCAGTTGTTGCTATTGTTTAAATCAGAACAATAATCCAGTTCAGACCTCTCGGGATCACATGCCAATGATTCTATTATACTTTGCAGTTGGATGTATTTATCATTAAATTTCTTTTTTCTCTTTCTGCCTTTCATCTCCCCAGCCCCCCCTCTCACAAACACACATACACACACAGACACACGCACACACACACACCACAGCCACCACCACCCCCTCTCTTTCCCCGCACTGGCTGGTGTGTGTTTCATCTAATTCTCTTTAATGAGGCTCATTTCACTGTCAGGAGTCTAATGATGCTAATTAATTAATCCGCCCACCCGTGTTAAAGAAAAGTCTGTCAACCAGATCCTGCCTTAAAGATAATATATACAGTATCTGTTATGGTTGAGAAAACAAATAACATCGTTTGAAAGGAGTGTTTTTTTATATACATCCAGGCTCTGCATTTCATGTGGCTGCATGGCGTTTTTACATTTACATTTGGAGCATTTAGCTGTAACTTTTATCTGCTAAACAGAGCTACTTAAAGTGGGCAAAACTGTGGATTGAACTCAAAAGCACTAACTGAGGTTGTCAGCTATAAATCATACTTCTGACAATTTTTGTGGGACGGTGGATAATCTGTTTCTGTTGTGTGTTAAAATAAAGAACTTTCTGATGTGCTGTAATATTATAGGCAAAAAAGGGGGAATAATATCATAACAATGAGCGCAAAATCAAAACTTAATCTAATTATTGAGAATCGCCAGAACTGAAATATATTCAAAATACAATAAAGCCTCCAACAGCTAAAAAGAGCAAGATGCAAGCACGTGTTTTGCTAGCGGTCAGATACAAATACACAAATCCTGTGTGTGTAAAAAGAAAGAAAATCCTGATTTGAAACATTAAAAGATGCTTCAGGTCATGAGAAGACTGAAGAATGCAGCAGAAACACCTCACGTGTTTAGGTAAGGTGTTAATGTCAATCTGTGAGTGGTGTAGTGTGTTATTTCCATCCATCTATACACAGGTTACAATGGACACTCATACTGTAGTATTCTATATATCAGTGGTTCCCAACCTGTGGTCAGGGCCCCCCAGAGGGGTTGCAAGATGATCAACAGAACAGGAAAGTCATTTTTATGCTACGTAAAACTATGTTTCTTTTTTTTTTTACAGATTTTGTTTCAATTTCTGCTTTTGACTTGTGAATTATTGTTGATTGCACCTCTAAAAATTATTTAAAGTCCCCCTCCACTAATAAATGTGTTCTGCTTTTTGTTACTTCATTTGGATGTTTGAGCTTCACTGTGAAGTTTGACACTAGAACCTCAACGGTTTAACACATGTATATATAAGCGAAATTTGTGATATCGCAACTAATTTGGAGTCAATTGTGTAGTATACAATTTACACAAGTGTGATGTGGCAACTCGAAACCCCCAGTGCACATACACATACATACATACATAGAGCGAAGCTTTTGGTGAAGTAGAAGAAAATGAAAAATATATTTATATTCATAGATTCTGTGTTTTTCAATGAGGGGGTAGAGTAGATGTCATTTTAAGAATTTGTAATAGGTAACTGAACTTTTCAATGGAAAAACCACGTCAGACACAAAATATTCAAAGCAGAGTATTTTTCCTTTTCTTAAAACATATCTGGAGGGGATCTTTGCTTTTCATCAGAGAAGGAAAAAAAAGTCACTTACTGAACTGCTCCCAACTGGTAGACGTGGCGAAGGGTCACAAGTTGGCATTGCTTTCTTTTAAAGGGTCAAAGGGTCAAACAGGTCAATCCATATCAGTCTGTGGAAGCTCTCTGAAAAGAAAGCATGCACAAATGAAGAACAGTGCATAACATATTTTCTCAAACTGTCATCACAGCTGCAACCTACCATTGCCTGACAACTGCAGCGCAAAAGTGTTATTTATAATTCTTATATGTAAATGGTTTCATCGTCCTCCAAACACAATGACAACTTCAACAATTTCTTTGTCTATGATTGACCACTCAGATTTTAGTATATGTGATCTATTCTAATCAGTGTCAGGTCAACAGCTTTCCAAACAACATGTAGCAAAGTTTGCAGGGGTAGCGCAGTTATAAGCTAATGTAGGTGAAACAAATACATTTTCAGAGAAACTGAATGTAAAATACAGAAATCCAGAGAAGAGACATAAAATCATAAAACTTTGACTACAAGCTCGTTATTATACGGATTCTGCGCCGCTAAGCAGGTTCTTTCTCAAGATATGTAATGTAATTTATAACACATGCTACGTAGTTATTAATTATGCATGCCACATGGATTTTTCCATTTTATTAACATGTAAACTGTTCATCTTAATAGAAAATTACAAGGATAGATCTATAAATGCTGAGTAATGCAGCAATGCAGAGGAAAATCCCTGACATTCTCACTTACATCCGCAAACCTCAGCACATCAAACACCAGTCGATATGATGCAATGATGAATGAGTCAGACTTTTTCTTCCCCACTGTTTATTTTTGGTAATCAGGGTAGACCAGCACTTCTCTGCAGGTTTAAATGTGACACATCTAAATAAAGCTTGATGAAACACTTTGCTCCGTGACTGGTCACAAGATTTACTTGATTTGGAAATGTCAAAAAAAAAGAAATGACATGACACGTAATATTCCATGTTTAGCATTAATACAAACCTTGTATGTTCTGTTGGCTGGTTTATTCTGTTTTGGATACATAAAGGTAACTCAAGAAGGAGAAGGAGGGACTGTGTGTGTGTGTGTGTGAGAGAGAGAGAGAGAGACAGAGAGAGAGAGAGAGTGGCTGAGCAAATCCTACCACACATTGTTCTTGTTTGCACAGACCTTAGCAATTTGTTTGACTCTACTGCTATTGAGGCGAGACATGCTTGCAATCTCTGCATCTGTGTGTGTGCCTGCATGCAAGTATATGTGCATGAGTGTGTGTGTGTGTGTGTGTGTGTGTGTTTGGGTGGAGAGCCCTCATGTCAAACATCTCCTCCTGTAAGCTCGGGGACAATTTTATGTGGTTTGATTTGTGAGGGCCGGAGAAAGCCGACTGCTGTGTTATTCCTCCGTTCTGATTTCCTCTGCCTTCAGACCTTATTTAGACTCATTCTTTTTTCTTTTCATTGCCTCTCATTTGTTCTCAGGCAAGAGAGGGAGGCAAGCATGGTCAACAACAAAAAAATCTCTAAACTTGTCAGAGCGCTGATTTATTGACAAGAACAGCAATGAAAAATCTGCCCTTTTTTTTTTTGCTTTTTTGGGGAGAATTCTTTTTTTCTTTTTCAACCTTTTGGGTTTCTTTGCCAAATGTCTGAGACCTGTCACTTGCCAGGGAGAGTGAGCGATTTCTTTCTTTTCTTTTTTTTCTCCTTTTCTTTTTCTTATTTTTTTCCCTAGCCAAGTAGTGACAGCTACAGAGAAAGGCCAGGGTGGCATGGACTCAGCGGTTTCAGTGGCACACAAGTTGCATTTGATTGGCGCCTGGCTCATGGACCGCGGCCCCGGCCGTGAGTCAGCGACACCGGGCGCAGACATGCACGCGCATCCACTGGACTGTAACATCGTCATGGCAACGGAGGCTAAATGAATGGTGGACTATGTGTTTTCTTCCCTGACTTATACTTGCTCGGACTGATGTTGAAAGTTTTGGAAACCTACAGATTAACTCTTTATGAGGAGATGGAAGAAAAACATGGCAAATAAGCACTAATGTGGCCTCAAATTATCGCTAAAATGTCATTCTGCTCACCTGATCATTATGTTGTGAGAGCAGACTTATGGAAAATGAAAATCGGGGGGTTTTGTGCAGCATTAGAGCATCCAGTCTGTATTAGGAATGAGCTTTGCAAATAGATGACACCATCTTGGCAGATAATCCTCAACTCCATCCAAGCAAATGTAAGAGCTGCTGCTTACATCATGGATCTATCAATCATTCAGAAAACAAGTGTGTTTGCAGAGGCTGACTGAAGAAGGTAAGAACTGTGATGGTGACGTCACTCTGACTGGATCCACTGGTCCTTCATGGAAAAATGACTCCCTGGCTCTGCTTTTAAGAGTCCGTCGAACATGTTTGGTGCCTAAAGAAGACACTGAGGAAAATAAGTAGAGCGGAGGCACATAGACCTGTTTTTCCTGTGCGTCAGTCACCGTGCCTTGTCAGCAAAAAACACAAACATGACGGAATGCAGGTTGTTGCGTAAATAGCAAAAATGGCGCCACGAGGAGTTCCATCCCAACATAAACACAGACCAGTCTGAGGCTACGCTTTCTCTCACACATACACACGCACACAAGAAAATAAGTAAATAAACCACTGGCATCGCTACTGTTGAGTGTGCGTTTCCAGAATCCTGCTGAATCATTATTTCAAAATTTTGAAAGTACAAAGTTGTTGTATTGAAGTTACAACTGCAGTACATGATATTTTGTTATCAGACAAGATGTGTATTTTTAAGCCGCCCCTCCTTCACTTCAACTGGTCATGTTCCTACAACACCTATCTCTCATTTAGTTGAAGTGTTTGCCCTAACACAACATCATGCCTGATGATACAGATAACTGATATCTATAAAGCATCCACAAGCACCGAAGAGGTAAACAGCAACTCTGCTAAACAGAAATCATTTTTTGAACTAAAATCCACTTTTACCTTTCTTTTGTCTTAAAATCTAAAGACAGTATTATTATTATATATTATTATTATGCGCACCTCCTCATTATTGTGTATTGTGCATTACTGTGTATGTGGTGAGTTGCGATGGGTTTACGCAGAAAAGCAGTGAAAGTTCTGGGCTGACCTTTGTCTCTGTTGAACTGAAAGATGCCGATAAACTTATTGCTTGTGTTTCTGAACTTGCAGGATTGTACAATAGACTATTTTATTCATATCGGGGCCAAACAGAAAAGATATCAACATGCACTGTTTGAGTTTCTGAAACATAACGGTCTACTGCGAGCAACATTAGCATTGTCGTTTGTAGGTTTTTACAAGTAGCTTAAGTCCACCATGTAATCAGAAGAGATAAAGGTGGCACCATTTACAGCATTGTTTCTCAACCGGGGGTCCACAGACCCTTAGTGGTCCGTGGTGTAATTGCAAGGAGTCTGTGAAATAATAAAACATATATTTTAAAAAGATCCTATGGCCTTTACAGACATACTGTATTTCCTCAAATAGTGACCAGGGTCCTTATTTACCTCAACTGCAGAAGGTAACAGGCCTTTATTTCTAATTCCTTCTGTCTGATAAGTATAATTGGTCATGTTTTAGTACAAAGCCTCATTTTGATCCGCTCCCTTTAACCCTGTTAAGTTACTGTGTTATGCTGGTAATACAAACTCAACACTTCCTGCATGGGATTCTAATGCCCTCTAGCATTTCAGTGGACAGAAACCATTAATGTCTTAACAAGGCTTTTATTGTGAAACATTTGCAGGAACATGTTGGGGAAACCAAATTGACTTGCAAGGTTCAGCATACGGCATTTGAAGTATAGCTACAAACAAACAAACACAAAGAAGAAGAAGGACTGTTTTTCACTGTAGCAGTAGCAGTATGGCGCATCCATGACAGGTCGGCACCATGGACTAGTCTCTCACATGAGGCAGGTAAACCCCGACATCCATCAACGATGCATGCACTGCATCATTCACAGAGAAGTGTTGCCTTCCAAACGCATGAGCCCAGAACTGGACGACGTTTTGACTGACGTGGTGAAAGTGATTAACTTCATTAAATCATAACCTCTCAAAGCAAAACTGTTCCACAAGCTGTGTGATGAAATGGTCAGTGACCACCATCAGCTGCTGCTATATACTGACGTACGTTGGCTCTTGAAGGAGAAAGCGCAACAGATACTATTCGAATTAAGAGAGCAGGTGCACAATTTTATCCCAGAGCATGCGCATCCTCTGGCTGCTAAACTTCAGGACCACACCTGGTTGGCACACCTAACTTACTTCGCCGATATTTTTAGCCATTTCAATGAGTTAAACACAAGCTTGCAAGGTCATGACAAAACAGTTCTTCAGATATTCATGAGGAAAATTGACATCTGGTGGTGAATCGGGGGATGTCAGTAATTTCCCTCAGCTTAATACTTGGATAGCTGACAGAAACATGAAGCAGAACAAGAAACGGAACAATCTGAAAACTATAAAAATGCACCTGGCAAAGCTGTCAACTAAGTTCCAATCCTACTTCCATGTGTGCTAGACATGACTGGATATGCAGGCCTTTCATGCCCAACAGCATTAATACAGCACCAGAGTGACTCCATGAAAGCCTCATCAACATCTCTTCAGACTGTGGCTTCAGGCTGAAGTTTTCAGAGACATCACTGGCACAGTTTTGGTGCTGCGTGGAGGAGTACCCGGAGTTCGCAAATGATGCTCTCTTTCAGTTGCAGCAATTCGAGTCTACCTACTTATGTGAGGTCACTTTCTCAGCTATGACACACATAAAGACCAAACAATGACACCGACTTCAACTGGAGAGAAGTATCATTACAACTGTTGCCACTATTCAACCCAGGTTACAGAAGCTCATGAGTGGCAGACAAGTGCCAAGTGTCTCATTGATGACTACACACACAGCATCCCTTACCACACACACCCACACACACACCAAAAGTGCAGATGCTTGGATTAAGAACCCTTCACCACACCACACCCACATGACATATACACAGAGGCGAGGATGCTTTGCTTGGAACACACACACACTCTTTCTCCTCTGCCTCTACAGACTAAAGTCACAGGTCTAAACGCTTCGCTCAGAGAGATAATCTCCCAGGTTTCGTTGCTAAAACTGGTTGGAAACAATTAGAGAGTTTGAAAAAAAACCTGCATTGCAAAACCAATCGAAAGTCGTTAGGGTGGCCCTTCATACTGGGGTGGTGACATGCAGTTCACTACATAGGAGAATGAGGGAAGAGCATCATTTCCGGTAAGGTGTGTCCTTGACAGAATGTAAGGGGCGTAGGTTTGTTAGCGGCCGTTCTCACCACCATTCAAGCAACTACCATAGATTTAGAAATCCCCAGACTTTGGTAGAAACTACTACAGACACACAAAACTAATAGACTTAATTATATGATATTCATTGAAATCTCATATTCATGTTTACCTTTGATCTTGAAGAGCGCATAAATATACTGTATTGTTACATTTCTCTGTAAGCTATGATATTTGTTTCAATTTCAAATTTGGTGTTGTCTTACATGTTGCTCATACATATACTGTTTTAAGCAGTTGTACTACAATAAAGCAATGTAGGTTTTCCCTATAATTAGGGGGCGTGGGGTCAAAATATGCAGGGGGTCCAGTACTCAAAAAAGGTTGAGAACCACTGGTTTACAGCACCACTGGGAGTTCCAGAGCAGTGAATCAGTGCACCAACCAACGCAAAACGTGCAGCACTAGAGCCTTGTTTTTCCACTCTAATATCAATATGCCTTAGCAGCATAATGACTGAAGTCAGATGACATTAAGAATGTAAGATAAACCCATAGTGTGCTAGCGTCTTGCTATACCCACTCAACCTCACACTGCATCAAACTCCTAACCCTGGCAGTGTTAGTGTCGTGGCAGAGACCTCACTCACCGCTGATGCCTGACATCAATCTCAGTTGATCCTGCGATCCAGCCCTGGATGTGAGTCAGCAGCTTCCTGTAAGTGCTGTTGTTTTACCACTACACATAATCACCGCTGTCAAACGTAAGTCACCGAATACCCACCATTAACGTCTCTATTATAGTTTCTTCCATTCTGTCCATCTCACTTTTTCCCTCATTCACAGGAATCATACTTTCATAGCAGCACTAAATCATTCGTGTATTGGGGGATCTGTATTGTTTGGAAAGGGTCATAAATCTGGAACTGATGATGGAAAGTGTGTATAGGGATTTAATTGGGCTGCAGTCAGCTGCAGAGCTTCAGTACAGGGGAAGTTCACATGTTAAAAACCTCTGCTACTTTTACTGTATTGAACTATCAAGTGCGGTGAAATGCATTTCCATAAATATTCATGATATTTGTATGCAATTTAAAGTTTCTTTGACAAAAAAGTTGAGTTATAATGTGGAGGATTTGTTAGGACTAATGCAAAGAAAGTTTAAGTCCTTGTATGTGTGTGTGTGAGTGCACGTGCAAGACTGTTTACCCATATGTTCGTGGGTGCACACCTCTCTGCGCTCTGATCTGCAAATGGAAGCGTTTACATTTTATCACCTGCTTACTTTGACGGCATGGTAATTTCAGTGGCCTAAGAAAATAACTGACCAATTGCCGATAATTGTTAGAGATGGCAGCCATGTTGGGTGAGGGGTTAAAGGTCGTTGGCGACAGACTGTTTGCCAGCTGTGGATGGGTCAAGAGGGATTAAGTCTGAGGGACGGTCGGTAAAAGCAGAGTGAGTTGGGAAGCAGAGTTGTTTAAAACAGGAATGCTATGAACATATGCCAGTATGAGAAACCAGTATGGGGTTTTTATCATTAGTTTATCAAATAAATTAGAAAGAAAAAAGAAAGAAAAACAATCAAATACAGTAGATTTCCATGGGCCCTAAAACTCCAGCTTTACTGTGTGTCAACTAGTTTGTGTCAATTAAATTAAAAATGTATTTGGCAATATGCACCATTAAAGCTAAATATATACAGAGAGATACACGCCTTAAACTAGACTCAGATTTTTGAGGGTCCACCTTCCTCTTAGAAGGTCCCATGTCAAATTCTAGTTTAAACACCTTCATTATTTAAGTTTTACACTTGCATATTTGCTAATCAAATTACCATCTAAACCTTGGTCAGGGAATATTCAAGCATTGGAGCACTCTTCCATCTCTAAAACATGTTATTACCAGAGACACTTCCTTTAACTTTAAGCTGCTGATTTTTCAATCATTTACTAGAGGTGTAAATTGCAAACCGATTCGCTGATTTGAATTGTAAGTCACAACAGTGATCACATTACCATCCCTGCCTTGTCATTCAGCCCTGATTCTGACTGCCTCCAATTCAGTAGTTTGTCCAGTTTGTTGCTACTTTAAACTGCTGTGTTCAGGTGAGTGCAACACCAGGCCTATTCAGCACTGTTTTAAAGGTTAAAAGCTCAGCACACACTTATTTGGGATAGTAATCACATTATGATTTCTTTTTATGTGGGTTTTGCCTTTATTTAATAAGCTTTTAACAAGGAAGTAACACACTGTGTATCATGGCTGAGCCGACAACCACCAGTGAGGAGCTCTGCTGCTAAAAGCTACTGATACGGTCAGAGACAATGGTGATTCAGTACAGCAAGTTCAGTTTAAAGATTCTGTGTCAAAAATGTGTTTGTACATGTACCTAATTTCTACCTCTGCTCTTCAACAAGTACTGAATACAGTATATCAAGAGTTTTGATGGCAACAAACAGTGGTTTTAGTCTTGCTGTAAAGAATTTACATGTATGAAATGCTTTACATTTCACGGCCCTTAAATGTTTAAAAGTGATTATAGATGCCATGTTTGCTGAATGTTTTAAGTTTTACCAGAGGAGTGAGACAGAAGAACAACTGAAGTGGCTTAAGATGAAAAAAAAAAAGAAAATAAGTGACAACAAAACCACCCTGGAAAAGAGAGCGTCTCCCTCTCTCTCCATTAATGTTTGAGCGTCTGCCACTTCTGACCACCATGTGGTTTTAAGACTAATCCCACACTGAGCAACACTGTAATGAGTGTTTCCATCGATGCAGAAACAGAGATGAGTGTGAAGAGCTTTTAGAATCTCTTAAAGTCTTGTATGGTTGACAGTAGATTTGTATATATATACATACTGTATACTGTAGAGTATAAACAAACAATGGGAGCTAACCGCACTGCAGCATCAAACCTTCGAGGGATTCCCACAGTGAAACAGAATCCCTGATCATCAGTTTGTGAGGGCTGCTTTACATAAAGAGGCAGAAACTGTAAATTCTCTCCATTGCCATTTGAGTGTCAGTCAACTCTGACCACTGAGTTTGTGAGGCCAGGCCCACAGAGAGCTGCAGAGTGTAATCAGTGCTTTGATTTTCCTCTGGCGGCGAAGTGTAATCACAGACTGCGGCACCACAGCGCGGTCGCCTCTCCATCTCCTGCTGACGGCCCTGTGACAGCTAAATACCCAGGTCCATGTAGTCACATTAGTCTCTTTCTGATTGGCTGGCTGAGTGTGGTTAAGCTGCTTAATTCCGCATCATGTCTGGGTGGTTGGCCTAGCTCTCGCAGCTCGCTGTCATGTGGTTGGCAGATACAACAAACAAACACACCAACACAGGATTAAAGTACAAACTTCTGTGCTTTGATTGAAAAGTGCCCAATTTCCTGTACAGGAAATGACAAGTTTTATATTTAAAAGAAAAAAACATCTTAAGCTCTTAAGCAATTTGTAATATGTATTGCAACTCATTTCAGTAATTACTTTGAAATAAAGAGTTGTAATTATCTTTTTCCTGTACCCACTTTCCCAAACTGATTTCATGAATATTTAATGTTCCAAACATTCCCAGAATGCCTTTCTACCACCCAGTGGTGTACACAGTATCTGTAGGTACCACATCATGGTGACAGCAAGAGTGCAGGTTTATTTCCAAATAAGCAAAGCTGATTGCTCTACCATGCACATAGAGATGTGTCTCTGCCTTTTCTAAAATAGATTTCTCCTTGTCTTTTCTTTCTTTGTAGTCAAGTCACCAATAGTAATGAGAAAACATCATCAATCAACAGATCAGACCTAGGAATTTAGGTTACATCACAGACAGCTGTTTCTAAAAGCAGTACAAGGTCCCTAAACTGCCAAAATAAAACATGAGGACTATTGAATGTAGAATATGTTGCTCATTATCCTGTGAGACAGTCACATTAGCATGGAGAGGGAATGAAAAGGCTGTTTTTGCTCCCAAAACTACAGAGAAAGAAACAACTGACATATATTGTATTATAAAATTGACATGGTAAAGCAAACAGTTGCCTATTTACACATCCAGCAGACATAAAACAACTTAAGTATTCACTTTGAAATTGTGTTTACTTGATGAATGTACAATAAGTGCAGTATTCACTCTCCTTTTAGCTCTGTTTTGGTCTCCACCAACTCCAGAGGGAAATACAGACGGAAGACAAATTAAAGGAAAAACCATCATAAAGTGTTTTAGTAAGATGTTGGGCCACCATGTGCAACCAGAACTGCTTCAGTGCACCTTGGCATAGATTCTACAAGTCTATGAAACTCTACTGGAGGGATGGAACAACATTCTTATTCCCTCATTTGGTGTTTTGATGATGGTGATGTAGAGTGCTGCATACCAAAATCTCCCGTGGTATTTTATGATGTCTTTCACATAGATCTAAATTAGTCAATGTTCTTATTGAAACACCAGTCAGTTGAACAGTCTTTGTGACTGAAGCTGCTGCCCTCCGTGCCCCAACAATCAACCCTCTTTCAAAGTCACCTAGATATTTTCCTCTTGTCATCTTGATACAAAATCAGAATCAACTGGGCCTGCTCAGTGTTCTTATACATACCACAGAACACGATTGGATGTTGAAATTTGATTGATGTGAAATTTGTCATCCGTCTGTATCTTGCTCTTAAGGGTCTAGTAAGTAAGTAAGTAGCGTACAGTGGGTTTATTGGGTTTTTTTCTGAAAAGAGCTGAAGCTGGGAACAAGGGTGATGAGAGCAGCAAAACTAAACCAAAACAGTAAAGTTGTGGGCTGTAGAATCAAAACAATACTCTAGAGCTAAGGGAAACTATAAAGCTACTAATAATTCTCTGTGGATTTGTCGCTATGAGCAACTTCTCTCTCTCACAAACATTACAGACATTACATTCATTTGATCAGCTTTAAAGCCAGAGTGAACACAGTGTGAAACTCTGTGAGCATGTACATCAGTGACATGACTCATTAGGGGACTGAAACAGTCTTCTCTGCTGTTTTGTGGTCAGACCTGAGAGTGAACCAGTAAACTCTAACATAGACCAAGTGTCTGCTTGAAAGTTTTCATTCTTGCTATTTTTAAATGTCCTCTAAGAATGGTATGCTTTGCATTTTGCAGTACAATGGCTACAAGTGTATTTTTTCACCTTTGAGCTGAATTGCAGTCGAAGGGAAGCTGTTGTCTCCTCATGAAAAAAGAACGAAAAGTCAGTGGCCGGCTCTCCAGTCTCCCTGACGACAGGCTGCTGTTAACACCACAAGGAGCTTTTTCCACATTTCTACATGAGGTTTTGTCATTCAACATCAAGCTTGATGCCAGTGGATCAATATCCGCAATGTTTTGATGATTTCGGTAGAAAATTGTAAGTACATCACATCTGTCTTCACATGGCAAGTTTTGGGACATAATTTACATGAAATTACAGTATATGCTCCTTCTAAATATCCATATTTAGCCCCTCCACCCTTCATCTCTAAGATTGTCAGTCCAAGTCCGAGGGAGACACCCGGCCCAGACGAGGCAACCTCTTGGCACTCACTTCCGAGTCTGGGTGCCTCGAGGACTGGGTAGCTTGCAGACATTTGGCCCCTGTGGCTCCAAGGCTTCCAGGTTCGTGTCAAGATCCAGCAAAGGAGCAAAACTACCCCACCCTCCATCTCTGAGACAGAAAAGAGTGGCTTATACTTCTTGGAGAGCTGAGAATAGAGGGGAATAGATAGAATTACTCCTGTGCTACACATCATGCCCGCTGGCCCTCATGCCATAGATGTAGACGCTCGATAGTGGTTTAGTCTCGCTGGTTAGTCACGGCCTGACTCACCTTGCTGACAGGGAAATCATGAAGCAGCTTGACCGCTGCTGTTGTCAGGTTGTCTGGCAGCACCACTGGTCATGAAGGTTGCAAAGTCACAGCTTCTGACATGTAATCCTACCTCTAAATTGGTCTCAGTGCTCAACTATGAGGCTACAATTCAGGGAAAACTTTAATTCAATGTATCTTTTGCATTATGGCATGACTAGTCATTAGCTATTAGTACTGTGGATGAATTATGAGTCATATCTCCTGTTGATGAGCCAAAGGTATGACAGTATCCATGGCTTTGTTAAGAAAATGCTTGTTAGTTACTTACCCTAACATTTAGAGGTAGCTCTATATGTTGTAATATTTGGAGATTTTGGAAAGAACAATAATCTCTGAGGTAGCAGTTTAATGACATGTTGTTGTTAACAGTGCCAGTGTGGCTTAATTGAAGTTCATGGCAAAAGCTTTGGAGGAAAGATTCTCATATTTTTTACTGATCCACTTTCCCCACAGTGGTGCACCTCTATTACTCACCACTCTTCAAAACCTATTTCCCCCATTGACGGAAAGTTGGATATGTCCAATAAGTTACTCCCCAATTATTGTGTTCTGTGTTTGGCATGTCAACAGTTTCATTCACTCACTGCGCTGCTTCCCCGTTAACTCCACCCACAGTTACAACACCGTCACTTTGTTCTCATCCAATGAGGCGTTTTCATTGCTTCCTTATTCTAATGTTGCATTGTCATCTTGTGCGTAGTCTCTTTCCAAACATCCATCAGAAAATCTGAAAAACTGTGACCCCATTTACACTTCAAATGTCTCAAAACCAGATGCCATTTAATACACTTTCGTATATACTTAACCACATATACTGTATGTCTCCTTTAGCCAGATCATAAATCTGTTTCCACTGCCTTGGTCTTCCCAAGTTAAATGCAAATCAGAGAAGGCCCCACAATCATAGAGGGAGTTATACCTTCTGTACTTGAAGGGGTTTTGTAAAAGTTGGAAATCCAGATCTCGACTACCTTGTGCACCTTAGTTAGAACACTCATAGCTTAGCTAGGAAGCTAACAACTATTCATAAACAATAACATAAATAACTTGCACAAATGGAGGCAAAACCACCTCCCAAAGTGACTTAAGCAGTCAGTCCATTATGGCATTTGCACTTGACTTTTAAGCTATGGGGCAGCTATAAAATCCAGCCAAGATACATGCAAGTGTGATGGAGTATAAGGTACTCTAGACATACTGTGGGTAACTTTGGTTTAGTCAGGGATGTCAGAGACAGGCTGAACTGTGGTACAAAGCAAGAAGAAACTGAAGTTAAAGTGCATCCTAACTAAACTAAATTTGTGCCATGCAGTTAATTTTGTTCTTGGTAATCTCAATCTTAGAAGATGTGCAATAGACATGTGCTTGTTTCTGACTCAAGACTCGCTGTTCTTCCATTGTAAACAGTTTCTGACTGCTCAGACAAGACCAGTGATGACATACAGTCTATGATACTAACTCAACACCTTTGTAAAAATTTTTTTTTTTTTTTTTTCAATTTTAAGCCTTTATTAGATATGCAACAGTTACTTGATGATTGGAAATGAGGGGAGTTGAACCACAGACGTTATGATTATATGGCAATGCATCTTAACCAGCAAACCAGCAGGGCGCATCGGTAACTTTTTTCTGGATCTCTGCTGAGTGACAGAGCAACTAATCATAATTGTTGATCCAGTGTCAACCTGGAATAAATAAAAGAGGCCTTTTTTAGGACTATATATACACACACACACACATATATATGGAGAATAAACAGATATTAATCTATTTCAGTGGATACTGATTTATTTCATGAATTTAATTTAGGGAAAGATATTTCTATTTTTCATTTGATTATTTAATTTCTTATCACTATTTTGTCAAATTTGAAATGTATGAATTAATGAATAGCCTATTATATTAAAGCTGGAATGCGGGACTTTTGTCTCCCCCTTCTGGCAGTGAGACTAAAGGGAGGTGTTCAGATGTGATTGCCTGAGTACAAAGACGTTACTAGGACAAGGGGAGGAAATTTCTCTTCATTTGATAATGTTAAAAGTAAAGTTACACTTCTTTCGGCTTCCCGAGAGACAGCAGCTGTGGTCAAGCGAGCTAGAGAGTGAATGAGGAGGGGGAGCAATGGTAACAAGGAAGCCAGTGAATCAGATCAATGAAATGGTATTTTCAGATTGTTTCACAGCAGTTACGTTCTAGAGCACAAATAAACACCTGAACACCCCCCGACACCTCCACTCAACCCTGCAGCGATGTGCTGAGAGCCTGATTTAGTCTGAATGTAGTCTGACACAGGCATGCAACACATTCTCATGCACACCTTGAATGACAGGCACACAGAGAGGGCTGGTAAAAACGGATATGTGTTGATGGTTCTGGCCAAAAAATGTATTTTTTGACGGCCAACCGGGATTTGTCCCAGTATGCCCAATGCCCAGTACATACTGTTGCGGCTGTAAAATGGTGGATAAATTGTTTTGAACGTCACACAACCCCAGCGAAATGATTCGTTTCATTATCAGAATTTGATCCATTTGGAGCCGCACAATTAACGGCCAAACGGCCAGCACGGGAATGTCGCCCCCGACATGAGATTTAAAAACTCCATACACTGTGAAATGCAGAGAGATTTATCTGGTGGTGAAAGACTTAATCAGCATTGTGTGAACTTGAATGAGGGCTTGAATGTAACAGACATTCATTTTTATGTAAAGGTTCCGCACTGCAGGTTTAACATAATTATGACCCCTTTGTTGGTTCTGGTCCACTTGTGCAATATGTTTTTCCCTAGCTCTTTTCCAGTCTTGTTGAGTCACAGAAACAGTACATTCTTCCATGTGCAGTCAAAGCATCATGGCTCAGACCCTCGTACTCAGTAATATTAATGTTCAAGGAATCCTGGCTTAATCTTCGCCATGGCTGTTTTACGGCACTTTCTGGCCACAGCAGTCCATTTGTGATCCACATGCATTGTATTCCAGTTGTGCGTGTATTGTAGAAGAGCCTCCATGTGAACTCTACTACACTAAATATGCCACAATTTAGGTCGCGAACAGTGTGGACTGACACTAGGGGTGGAAAAGGTGCTATAGACCGATTAATGATTGCTCCTTTAAGAATGACATTTTGTGTTTTTCCTTTCTTTTCCTCTTGAGGTAAGACTTACTGGTAGTGATGTTTTTGCAGCTTTGTTTGGTTTAGTTTAGTATTTCCCCTTTTATCCAAGGCACTTTTATATTCATTGTTCTTTCTTAACTGGACCTCAGTGAGCCTTCATACACTCTGGGCTTTTATTTTTCTGAGAATAGATCTTTGTGATCTATATACAGCATACAGAAATGTCCATGAGTGTTTTTATCAACGGTCTGTATAATTTGTGTCATCATCGTTAACACTATATTGTCACATTAAATACAAATGCAATCGTAAAGTTCTGTGTTTTCAAAACTAACATGCCTTATCGTATCCTTTTTATTTTTCCTTTTATTTGACTGTTATTTAAATTTACTTTTCTTTATTATTTTTTTAAAGGTTCCCTCCATACATGTTTTAAGATGTATATAAAACACTATACTTTGCATAGTAATTTGTGTCTAATATGGTTTTTCTACAAAAAATCCCAGAATCTATGAATATGCAAATATATTTAATTTCATAAGTTTAACTGCAAAACTTCAAATTTTTGCTTTTTTTCTTGTGTAACACTCAATACTTCCACCTTTTCAGCCTCTAAAAATCCTTCAAATTAAAGAATCAAAATGGGAAAAATCATTCTTTGGTCGAACTGCTCACAGCTTGTGTCACAGGTACACTGATTTTATCAAAAAGGTTGGGAAGCACTGATCTAAAATATGATTCAGAAAAAAAATTCTCCAAGGAAAACGCTATGGCAGGATTTGAAAATAAGCCACATCAGTCAAGCTGTATCACACATATTAGCACCTGCTTTAAAAGAGATGTGACTCAGCTGATGGCAGGTGTGTGATAGGAAAACTGGACAAATTGCAGAGGAACACTGAAGCTCCAATTTGAAAGACTCAACATGAATACAGATGATTACTCACACATTCATTCACAATGAGAACATCATCCGCTGCTCTTGTACCGTGACAACTCCTCCTCCGTTAACACTTTCTTTTAATAAGCCTCACAGTCAACATGAACAGCAGCTTTGGATGACAAAGTGAGTGCTCGAGACAGTATAGGAAAATTAGGAGAACGGTTAAAAAAAAAAAAAAAAGCAAAAATCACTTCTTAAAGTGACCCCAGTGGGCCAATGTTTTCCTGATCTACCGGCACGCTGCTTTGATATGTTTTACCCATGATGGGAGAGAGACACAGAGAAAGACACAGACCCCACAATTGGAGGAAAGAAAATGTGTTTCCCAGAAGCCAGACGTGCAGAGTGCTCCGCTGGAGCAGCTGCTGGAAGCATCAGGGGTTGTGGATGCTTGTAAGGCTGCATTGCAAGGTTGTCCCTCAGGTCCCCTCAAGTACACCCCCCAGTGTGCCAACCCGCTTTAGTTTACATCCAATCCCACATGTCTGCTTTACTCTCCTCCTCTCTCAGCCTTCTTTCTCACTCAATAACTATCAGTCTTCCTCCTCCTTTGCCAGTTTTTTCTTCTACAACTTCTTTCCAGCATCCGTCCCCCATTCGGCGAACTTTGCCCTCCTTCAATCTCCCTCGGTCCCACCAACCTTTTAGTCCCATCCATCCACCTCTCTTATCCCTCCTCGTGTTTACGCGCCCCCCCTCCATCTCCCTCTTACTCCCTCGCCACAGGGGTGAGGAAGAGGGGGAGGCAGCCAGGGGAGATTAATGCATCTACCACAACTCCTGAGGAGCTGGATCAGTATGTCTGGCTGTTAGCAATGACTTTTTCATGACTGGTGCAGTCTGGGGACAACAGGACACATTTAGCTAAAAGTTATATTTGTCACACTGACAAATGACGCTGGGGAGAAGGATGGCGAGAGGGGGGGAAAGTGTGAAAGGGGTGGATGGAGAAATGGAAAGCTGCTGGTGATACTCAACTGTAAAGGTCTCTAAGAGTATTTTAGACACCTTAGTTAAATTAAATAATGCTCGCTGTGCTATGATCATTTAATTTTATTTCACTTGCGGTTTCTCTGCTGCAGCTTGGAGGCCGTCACATATAAATTCTCCACATTCAAGACTGTAACATCATTTGTTGTGATATGTTGAAGTGAGCTGCAATGATTTTCATAGTAAATTTACAAGTCCAGTCGACTGTGTTAGTGGGAATGTAACCAGTAAATTAGATTTTTATTACTTTGGATTGCCAGCATCAGTCAATTTCACACTTGCAAGCAATTCCCACATGTCCAATGTCCAATAATTACTTCTGACGTGAGTGGATTTTCCTGAGTCTGATACAAACACAGCATTAGCCCCACAAGACACGTCCATAAATCATACTGCAGTCATATTTTTGAATACTTACATTTAACAGGAATGCCATAATGTTTTGTACTGATACTAGTTAGTCATTTAGGAAGTACAAAGTGACACAGTAGTTAAAGGAATAATTCAACATTTTCTGAAATACACTTGTTTGTTTTCTTGCTAAGAGTTATGTGAGAAAACGGGTATCACTCTCATGTCTGCATGCTAAATATGATGCTACTGCCAGCAGCTAGTTAGCGTAGCTTAGCATAAAGGCTAGAGGAAGGGGAAACAGCTAGTTGGTACATGTCAAAGGTAAAAAAAAATTCCACTTATCAGCACCTCTAAAGGCTCACTAATTAACAAGTTATATATTACACACTGACTTCCTGGAGTCTTGACATTTATAACTTGCACATTGAGAGACTCTAGGAAGTCACTGCACCCAGCCAAGAAATAGGTGAGAACATAAACCACAATTTTTGGAAGGTGCTTGTTGATGGAACTTTTTGGACAGTGCCAGGCTAGCTGTTTCCACCTACTTCCAGTCTTTATGCTAAGTTAACCATCTCCTGGATGGAGCTCGATATCTTTCTTTAGATCTAACTATTGGTAAGAAAGCTCATAATCAAATTTCTCATGATTTAATTATTAGGAGCATTTAATTTCCAGTATCTTCCAGTGACTTTTTTCTTTTTATTGTCTACCACTGAACTATCTAGCCACTAAATGTGTACTGAAAGAACATATTCTAGATTATAATAACTAAAGTTTATGGCCCAAACCACTCCCTGCCCCATATGTCCTTGCAAAGATGTAAAAGTTAGACTTACTAATACTTGCCAACTGAACTGGCAAGTGAATTTGAAGGGTATTGTATGTTGAAAGATATTTAGGCTGCAAAATACAACAAAAAAGCTCTCCGTGGACTCTGACAAATAGCTCTGCCGAACTCCTGGACCCATGAGTTCATTTCCGAAACACCAGAGTGCTTTAAAAATTTGCTTCGATTGAAGTAGTTGAGTGTACAGGCTTCAGCAAGAACAATATTTATATTTTCCCCTTACTGTAAAAGGGATACTTTAAATTCAGCCGTCACGGCCCATTGATGGGAAAATTCTGTCCGTGTCTGTCTGTCTGTCTGCCTGTTGGCAGAGATTTGTGGGATTCTCTTTCCTGGAGATGAAATCTACCTCAGCGGGGCAGATTTGGGTCAAAGAAAGAGAAAATCTTTACTACCTCTCTGTTTGCCTTTTATTTCTCTAAGTAAAATCTCTTCTGTAGACACATACATGATCACATTTATGTCTCTGTCATACACGATCACTCGTCGTGACTGCTGATAGTTTTTGGTCAAAGGAAATTTACACTGAGTTTAGTTTTAGACGCACTCTCCTGCATTGTATGAGACCATATGGTGAGATGTGAGAGAAAGAATTCTTTATGGCAAATTAAGGCATGTCTGCTCTCCTGTTTGGTTTATAACGAGGGTTTTATGAAAAGGTTTGTTTATCCATTTATATTCTGTGCCAAACACCACAACCACAAATTGTTTGGTTAATATTTCTAGACCAGACTGGCTTCTTCCTTTAAAACCTTCCTTTTGTTCAACGGGGTGCCTAAAGGTGACTCAAGTGTAATAGTACACCACATTTTCTTCCTTGTTGTCAATCATTTTGTTAAAATTCTTATTATTTCTGCCTAAGTGGAATGATTGATTTACATTAACAGCAGTGGTAAATAGAAACCTACACGCTGTCACTCCCTCTTACAGTGTTACTGTGAACCAGTAGCTCCTGTCGTTGCAGAGGTGTTAGGCAATGTGTGTTAGTTCACTTCTGGTTTAATGTTACATTGGAAAGATATTTAGAAAGATAGAAATATTGACTGTCTTCCAGGGAAAATGCAACGAAACAGGAGTAGGAGTCGAGTAGGAAACAATGATAGCTGCTAACCCAAAGGGTTCTGAAGTAGTTGTCAATCAATATGATGTCATGCTACGTGCTTTTTAACATGAACATCATGTGAAACACGCCTGAAAAGTTCAGGAAAAATATTGTAAGTGGATCTTGAGTCAGTATGGTTTTGTCCAAAGATGCCATGGATGAAATCATAACAGCTACTGAGCTCTGATGTCAACAAATCAATCTCTTCTAACAACTAGAGGATGATATGATATGGTTGAAAGCCCTGGAGAAAACTAGTAAGTGTACCCTCAGTTGGGATTATATTGTCAAACTATTATTTTTAAGGCTTTCAAGAATGAATTTTCACGCTTAATCTTCTTAACATGTTTATGGTCAAACTGAAGTCAGCTTGCACACTGCTGATTCAGATTTTCAAAACATTCAACTACGTTCAAATGTTAGAAATGTCCAAGTTAAATTGAGCAATTCTATAAAAGCATGGGGAATAGGTCTTTTTGCTGGGAAAAAGTAAACTTTGAGGTGTGCTTGTGTCTTCCTGATTTATTAAAATGTTGGACATACACACCTTAGCTAATTTGACTTCCACATGTAAAAGAAATGCCAGTGTATAAAACAGAGATAATAACAGGAGATAAACAGCAGTTTAAACAACACAAGTAATAAAACCGTAAAACAGTGTGTTGTTACAGCTGATATTAACAAGCAGCAACCACCACGACTGGTTAAACCATTGACGTGTTAAGTTGCTGTTCCTCTAATACTGCTGGTTCTAAAAGGTCTCTAACTAGGTAGGATCCCTTGAAATATGTTTTGGGGAGAATTTGCTTTGAAACACAAACTGGAGCTTCTGTAAGAAACTAAAGTTTCAAGTTCTTTATTGTTACATCTCATTACACAAGTATAAGAAAGTAAAAATCTTAGGTTTCAGTTCCTCAGCAATGCAGTAAGGAAAAAATTAAATATTTAATATTTGAATATGTATGTATGTAAAGTGCAGTTTGCATGGGTCCTGCCTATAACAAATAGAAATTGTATTAAATGGACAGGATTTGTAATTCCTTAACATTTTAGTTATATTGACCAGGGGCGTACTCAGTTTTGTTATATATGTGTATGTACAAATGTATGTGTTTATGAATGTGTGTGTGACATCAGACAGGCAACAGGCTGTTAGTGTCCATTGTTCATAAGCCTGGTGGTCTGATGGAAAAAGCTGTCCTGGAGCCTGCTGGTCCAGGCCTTGAGGCTGCAATACCTGATTAATGTGAAGACACTACAGTCTATGGTTGTAAAGGGGGGGAAAAAACCCTCAATCTGACTGACTGACAGTAGCCACTAATAAAGTATAATAACATAGACATTAAAATCATTATTGTACACAAATATAATTGTTTCAAAAAGACTGCATTACGTTATATTCTCCAAGAAAGTCCAATTGATGTCTTCTTTTATTTGACATTCAATATCACGGTAAACGCTGATGTAATCTCTCAACATATCAGCATTTTTGGCTGGAGGCTTTGTGGTGACGGGAGGGTGAAGGCATCAAGTAAGGAGGACGCCGTTTTTTCTGTGGGATTTTATGGGATCTCAATGAATCAAACAGGGCTCTGACACAAGCTACATCAGTTCCCGAGACACTTTGGATATCAGATTACATCTCACCTAATAAACCTGCCAGGCGGCTGCCACCAAAAAACTCTTATCCACTACCTTCACTCAATAGTATGCAGCCTGTTTGCCAAAATGCCTCTCTGGAATTGTTTATTTCTGATACCAAATGATCAGATTGCACTATTGTCTGGAAGGCTTGAGGATATCATGTTGAGCGCTTTGTCAAAATAAACTTCTTTTATAGATTTCATTGAATTATTTTGGCTTCTTATGACAGTAAAACTCAAAGCTCAGGGAGGGAATTCGATATGAACTGTATATACCCCATGTTAAACCAAAGTCTGTGTTAAGCCAAACCTATGAAGATGTCATGGCAGGTAGAACTGACATATAAAGCTGTCATGCAGCCTTGGGTAGACCACGCGTCTGGTTTTAAGAGGGTGACATCACTTTCTTAGTCAGGTGGAGTCTTGGAGCAGTGTTTTATCACAGTATACTGAATGTATGCACAGAAACAAATACAATGTGAGGAAGTCCTGTTTTGAGTGTGTTGTAGTGACTGTTGAATTTCTCTTTGAGTTTATGTGTTTAAGTGCTACAAAATTAGCTTTAACATCTTCAGTTCATCACTGACTTGTCTGAATTTCTGACTGTGCGTGTACTGTACCTGAAATGAGCCATTGCACCATTTAGTAGGATGATAATCGTCAATCAATCATAATCATCAGTGTTATTTTCAGAATAAGTTGGCTTAGTCAGAAATACCATAATATTCCATGTGAATTGTACTTAGCATGAAATTGCACAAAATACTTTTGTGCAATTTTAAATTGAGTTGCTCTGCCTCTATGCTTCCAGGTGTTCCAGGATTACAAGATAGGACATTTTGGCCCTAAATAAGATTTTTTTTTTTTTAAAAAGATAACATTAATGAATTTTGTCATGTTTTGGAACTACGTTTTTCATAATGCTTTGGGGAATAAAGACAGGAAGTAATGTTACCATGGAGTAAGTGTGAATTACAGCTGTGAGCTACACCTGAGGCCTGGTTCTTCAGTCTATATCTGTTTGCATTCAGGCAAATTTGCACCATGAAAAGTCATGCTGAATGAACTATTAGCAATTCCTCTTTGCACTGTGACCATGGATCAACTGTCACTGGTTTACTTTGACACTTAAGAAAACTCAAAATGTGAGATCTTATAAGACAAGATATGAAGTTATGAGAAGCGTCTTTTTTATCCATGACTAGGACATCAGAGATATTTATAGCCCCAAAAAGTGTAACCTAACCAGGTTTGCATCATGTCTGTGAAAAATAACTTAAAACAACTTATACATGGCAACAGGATTAGGTGAGACTGATGCAGCTGTACAGCTTTTTGAAAGAAAAATTGAACACAAATGTACTGTTTGTCATGCATGCACATGGTAGAGATGAGGCACATGAGAAGGTTATTATAGTTTATTAAAAATGCAGCCTAGTGAGAGAACAGCCTTATCTCTGGTTGTCACTGTGAGCAGAGACTCCAAACTTCAGTGTTCAATACACTTGAATGATAAAGCTCAAAATCATTCAGGAATATTACATGATCAAAGAAAGTTTTTGTTTCTGTCTCCACTTCTGTTCATACCCACACTCTTCCTCTCTCTCACTCATCCACATGTGCACATTTTCTCTCGCTCTCTTTCATCTGGTAATTAATTGGATGACATTCAATTCACGCTGCATTTCACACTCTCAACTTCCAAATTTAATTCAATTCAAGTGTGAGCAGTTGAAAAGTTTGGTGAAATGTAAGCGGAAAGAAGTTGATATGATAGTATTTAAACTAATGGCAAAGCAATCTCACTTTCAGTAGCACTACTCCATTTTCTCTTCAAGAGATCAGTGTGATTGTTTTAACTGCTTACGTGTTGGACGAAATGCCTACAGGCTACATAGTGTGAATAATTATGAATAACAGTTAAAAGAAAACATAAGGAGATTGCTATTGAAATAGGTTTGCTTCTCTGTGGGTCAGTCAGACGACAAAACTAAAGAGCATACATACACACATGTAATGTACTATACATGAGCAAATTCAGACAAACACACACACACAGCTCAAAAAAGCTATATGAAATAAAGCATATTTCCACCCACTGATAAGCAAAAATGCCCAATCACTCTCTACTCCTCTCAACTTTTACTGTACATTTATGATATAACCACTCTACCAGCATTTAAAACCTCTGCATAACCACTGACAGGGCTGGGGAAGTCTAAGGTGCCCACGCAGTAGAGCAAACATGATAAAATACCCTCTAAAGTTCCAGCACAAAGGAGAAAACATACCAAAGTTCTGTAATCGCTGTCTGACTTATGGGTAAATCAGGATGAAGAGCCCTATAGAGGGCTTCTATTTGTGACACTCTGGGATGAAGTGCCCTCATGGGCTCTTTCAGTGGAAGAAAATGTAATAGTGCCCTGTAAAGAACCCCCACAAGATGTAATACAGTGCCCTATAATTTGCAGTTGTAATGGGGTGACCTGGAGGTTCTGTATGAGTGCCCTTCTAGTGAAAAAAAAAGTTGAAAAAGTGGCATTTAGGGTTCCCCTAAGTCTAACATATGGAAGTGCAGAATTGGGTGCCCTTTCAATGAAAGGATAAACATGGTGAAGTGCCCTTCCAGTGACAAACATGGGATACTTTTGCCCTATAAGATGCCTTTATGATGGAGTAAACTGGCCATTATGCTAGAAATGAATATATCCCTTATGGAGGCTGACCGTTAGGAAAATAAAGCACCCTTAAAAGCATGTTGTAGTTGTTGTAGCTGACATTATTCCATGCATTTGATTTGGTACAGTAGTACTCACTAGTTTGCTCAGTCATACTCCCTTTAGGTTGTTTGGGTCAGTGCAGTCTAAGCTGTAACCTTCATCCTACAACAATTTGTGAGGTAGGTCACATAACAAGGCTTTTTTGCAATTAAAATGAGTGTATGGATTAAATATTATTAAGGATGCATTACTACTGTATGTAGACTGTATTTTCTAAGTTGGTTTATAGGCCTGACCAAAGCTGTATAACATACTAAACAATGTGCTAGATGGATAGTAGCTAGCTAGCTAGATATCCACTTAGCCATCTCTATACTAAATATTTGGTACAAACTGGAAGTCAACCTTGTGGTGTAGTAAAACCTTATAAGCAAATCAGAGTAGTAGTGCCCTTCATATTTTTTTGCCCTGCCCCTCTGAGGGCCTGACTCTGCCACTGTGCATAACTGTCATCTACACAACTACCTCATTGGTGTTGCATTCGTGAAAAATGAGCTAAAGCAATTTCTGACTGAACTATGACGAATTTTTAAAACTTAACAGGACAGAGGGTTAAGGCAGACATGACAGGCTCGTCAGTGTAGCAATCACTGAATCATAGCTCTCGGGGAATAATCTTTCTCTTTCCATCTCGTCGGTCATGTTTTGGTATAACATCCTGACATGTCCTTGGGCATGTGCACCAAAAATGATCTGAGCTGTACAAGTCTCTAAGTGCCAAATCAGCATACACAAGAAGACATGAGTACAACATTTTTATTGGCATACAAGCAACCCAAATGTAATAGTGTGACTGACTCCATAAGTCTGTCGGTGTGGACGAAGAACTGTGCAAATATACTGACGTGCCAAGACCCCAGTATAGCAGTGAAGGCATGTGTAGTCTTTGGACAATCCTTGATAACAATCTGAAATCTATCCCTTCTTCCATGTGCAAAATAACGTACCCACAGCAGACTCCGCTTACCGGTGCGTTTTATGAGCGGGGGCGAGCTTTTATTTCATGTTGCGTGAAATCAAATCTATGGGAATACGAGCACATCTGTCTCTGAATTATTGAGCAAATATTTTGAAATAAAACAGCTTTTGCGCTGTCAAACATGGGACGTCAAACGAGGCGCTGGCTTCAGATGGGTGTTAGAGTGTGAAACTGAATGGGAGACTCAGCGGCAAGGTTGACAGTGCTGACTATGCACCAGTCATTCAATCAGTTTGAATTTAGCTGAATATAGTCTGTTTTAATTGGCTTCGAGGTTGATGTATGATCACAGGAAGCTGTGTTATGCCAAATTGTTACTTTAATTTCACGATGCTGAAACATCCCATTCAATAAACTGCAAGACATGTCTGTTAACAGCTCCCTCCTGCATTTACATGTGGGAGTAAATGTATATCTGTCCTTTCCATAGGGATTAAAAGTAGATCATTGGAAATAGATAGTGACCCCGTAAACCTGTTCCTGTGCCATGTTTCAGTCTGCTTCCTACTGCTCTCTACACAAAGACTAATGTAAATCTATAGGCCCAGGGAGAGTAAGGGGGAGCAGAGGGGGTCAGATGTAAATCAATAGCCTCAGTAGACTTGCACTCAGCTTGCATAACCATGTAGTGCCTGAATCAAACACACAGCTACTGAGAACAGTACCTGAAGCAGTGAGACTGTCTTCAGACAGACAGGTAGAATCAGATTCTCACACAAGTTCACTATCAGTCCGACATTTTTAACTATAAATGTGAGCAGTAACAGTTGCACAAAGAGACCTGTATGTTTATTTCAAATCAGACTTAAGCCACTCACTCACTCTTTGGTAGAAATTCTCAATTCATCCCATTGAAGCGTTCAGGAAAACAGCTGTGCCCTGGTATTTATTGGCAGTGGGGAACACTGTAAAATATTGTAAGCTGGTTCAACTTAAAAACACAAGTTTCCATATTGCCTTAAAAATGTGAATTAACTGAGCCAGTCAACAACTGTTTAGTCACACTAGTTACGTTTCCATCCACTTGTTTTTACTTGTATTTTCAATTTGTGCATAAAAAAACCTGAGTGGAAACACCGGAAATCCAAAAAAATTACAAAAACAGACGTATATGAAGCATTTGACTTAAATGTACACTGAGGCTTCTGCTCCACTGAAGACACAAAAAACACCAGCAGATGAAAACATCAGATCTGTGCAGAGTGATGAGGAGACTGTAACACTCCTCAAGTTAGTACCTGAAACAAACATAAAGGCCATATTTCCATCATGTTCTTTACATTGTTTTTCAACATAGAATCAGCATCACAAGCTGCTTAACTCGAGGATTTAACTCATGATATTTGCATAATGGTAGTGGATGGAAACAAGCATCAAACAGAATTTTCTTTTTTAGATTTCCTGGAAATTCGGTTACAATTTGTGCTACATATGGATGGAAATCTAGCTACTGACACACTTTACAGGTAGATGTGCTCTCCAGTTACATTCTCTCAGTTTTAAGAGCCATTCTTTATTCTTCATTGGAACCTCTTTTGTATTAGAGGTATAAATACAACACATACAGCAGCTCCTAGTACTTTGTTAAATTAGAAATTTAGGGGGTAAGAGGCTGTTTTCTGGAGTTGTAACCATCAAAAAAATACATGCTAGGAAGTCTGCTAGTAATAAACACTCAGCATTACATTCATTCAACTCATCATTTCAAGTCAAAAGAAGTCAGATAAACTCATGTTTATAAGCTCTGAGACCGGCTACAACAGGAAAACTAGAATTTGAAGGTGATTTAACATAAATGAGTAATGGCCAATGTATGTTTACATTGTTAATGATAAAACATTAGTTGATTCCGCTAGATTCATGTTTGGTGGTTTAAAGTGAAGAATTCCCCAAGCTACAGGCTAGAATACACTTTAAATAAAGCATTAACTGTTGATGAGACAGTTCCAGACAGTGCTAGGTTTGGGTCAGGGTTCAGGGTCAGACAAAGGTTAGGGCTAAGTAATGATTGTCATTAAGGAAGCTTCTCACAAGCAATGTAATATATACGACCGTGAGAATGTTCCTCTATATGTCTCTCTGCATACATGAATGTATATTAGCACATATGAAGACGATCTCAAGAGAATCTTTGCACTAACATTCCTCGGAATTTTAATGTCCATATCATCTTCAGATACAGTAGCCTTATTAGGCTGACACAGCTCCCCTATGAGAGGCTACTTTCCTCCTGCAGACATCCTGCTGGGAAAGACAATACTTGGGTTTCACATTAACATTTAAGGCATTTAGTTGATGTTTTTTATTCTGAGTTCTGACCTCTGAGTTGCATTTAAGGTGACAACCAAATATACTGATTTCTAGACCAATGACTCAAAAAGCAACAGTGTGCCTGGAATCAGGTTTTGCTCTTTTTTAAAAAATTTTTATAAGGCATTGAGTATTTCTTGCTCAAACAACAGCATCAAGCTTTACAGTTGTCCCTTCTGTAATAATGATGGTCTGACCAGTGTGATCACCCTCAACTTGAAAAATCAGAACTGTTTTATAACTGTTTTAAACGTGGTCTAAAATTGTGTTTAGTCGATTGTAGGATTCAAACACTACAAAGTTCTCCTACTAAATATTTAATTGACATTGCATTGGGAGCTTGTTTTACATTCAGATAGCAGCAGCATTATCATATCTTCTATTCCTCAAGAAACCTGAACTGTTGCAACAACACTGGTAATTTGTAAAATAAACAAATATGTATAGGTTACATACTGACCTTTACCCTTTGCATACAACAAACAAAAGACACTTTCAGACGGGAGGGAGGAGGACCTGGCTCATTCCAAACTCCTCTGCGTTCCAGCAGCATTTTCACACTGTGTTTGTAATAGATATGTCACAAACACACACACACTCACCGCAAGTTCTCAAGAAGGTCAAATTGGCCATGCCACCGACGCATTAAAGTTGTTCCGTGGACGCCTGAGCACACGTCTGCTGGAGATTCGTGTAAACACCTTCCACCACAAGTGTTTATGCAGCACTGAGATTCACTGAAGGACACCTACACAGGTCTGCTGTTCTCCCTTACGATTAAACACAGGGGAAAATGTTTGCTTGGACACGCCAAATATTTGTCCATTGGGCTTTACCTACCACTAAGCTCTTAAAATATGCAGTAATTGATACTGTAGCACAGGAGGTCCTAAGCTTTTTTTGATATCAAGGAGCCTCAAATAGATGCCCATTAAATCATGATCATTAGCTGTTAGGTTTGGTACCAATTTACTCATGTTTGTAGGCCTATACATTAAATCAGG
Organism: Thunnus thynnus; assembly: GCF_963924715.1. Lineage (NCBI taxonomy): Eukaryota > Metazoa > Chordata > Actinopteri > Scombriformes > Scombridae > Thunnus > Thunnus thynnus. Next base: position 20,966,824 of record NC_089536.1, read on the forward strand.
AGACAGTGTGGTAGAGAGATTGCATCTACCATTTTCAGTTATAAATATGGGGGGGGTCAAAAAGTTCAGTGGAGCTCTGGTATGCTGCAATTGGTCTTTAATGTAGAATACAGGCTACTTTTAGTGTTTTGACGATTTCTTTGCATGCAAGGTCTTTGTTAATATATAGAGAGATTAACTGAAGACTTTAAGAGAAAGTTTCTACTGTAGCATAAATGATATCCAAAGACTATGTAATTCATGCTGAACAGCAGCCACTGTGGCCACCAGTGACATTTATGGGATAATGGTAAATGCTAAAACATAGTGTACTGATCGAGAAGAGTCATAAAGTCAGAACTTAATCAGTAATGTCAGTTACACAGTAATATCTTTCTAGGATTGGTTAATGTTATGGAATGTTAGCTTGAAGGCCATGACATTTTTTCTTAACAACCTTCTGATGTTGAGTGATGGATCCTCCATGAATACATCATTTTCTGCCAGAGTTACAGCAGTTTTAGTCATTTCATATGAGACATTTCTGTATTTCTTTATTTCTCTGAGCTCTCATCACTGGTCTCAAGTGGGAGTTGGAAAAAGATGCCATGAGGAATCGGAATTAGATGACAGTTGGTAGGTTGTTTGGCCATTGTCAATCAATCCTGATCAAATCATGCCCACAGTGTGATGATGCAGATTAGCTGAGTTTTAGCTAAATTAAACTCATACCTAAATGTTTTTTTGGGGGGGGTTGGGTTTTTTTTTTTAATGTTGGTTATGTCATGAGTGTTTCATGTGAGTATGAGTATTTATTTTAGTGGACACAGGATTTGAATTAAAGGGCCTTTAAGGTGGCTACATTAGCTGCTATAAGCTACTGGTAATATCAGACCTAATAAGGCTGTATCAGCAAAACCTCTGTGTGTATTGAATTGAGTAACAGTGTGTTTTATTGCTTGTGAATTCAGCACGTTTGAAAGAGACAGAATGTGTTATTTATTCATTTTCAAGTTATGTAGTCTAACTTTAAAGTGCCCTAATTTTTTAATTAGATTAAATTGAAGGTCAAACTAAGTGCAAAATTGCACATTTCATGGGGAAATCTCTTAAAAAAAAAAAAAAAAAAGAAATATCTACCAGCCAGTGCCATTCATTGTCATTATGATGGAGGGTTAGATATGACTCAACTTTCAACTTTATTCTACAATGAACTTGGGGCATCAGTTTGTAAAACTAGATTACAACAAAAGCTGACTTATTCTAACATAATGAACTACTAGGCTCCTTGAATTACAGTAAAGTCCTGTATCAGGTGCTTTACCACCATGATGAGAATATAATTCTCCACTAAATCCTTTTAATATTATTTTATTTTACCTTTTTTAAATATACACAATATTGGCTATTGGCTTTTTCAATACACAACCTCATATTCCATATTGGTTAGACCCTACAATTGACCCTGGTTTTGGAGATTTAGTATTGTATTGTACATGTATTTTGGCATTTTATGATCTCTAGGGAAACTTTGCACCATAATCCAAAAGTAAATTCTATTTATTGAAATGTATCAGCCTAATGTCCCTACAACACAATCAAAATGTTTCTTCTGTGTTTTACAAGCCTGTGTAATCACGCAGATGGAGCATTCAATTCTAATCAAGGGGATATAATGTTTGATGTTTGGCTGTTGTGCAAAGCAAAGAACTTAGCAGAGAAGGTACAATTAGAAAGCTGGATTGTGAATATTAAGATTCCCATGACTGTTTAAAGGAAATATTCAAGTTCTTCTTGTTCATGACGCGTGTAGCGCCGTGGTCTGGGAGCCATGACGCATACTTATACAGTCCGCAACTCAAATCCTGACTACTCACTGCACCATCACAAAGCATTTTCCTCCACTTCATCTCTGAAAATTAGACAGAATTATTTGGAACGCTTTGCAAGTGCTGATGAGTTTACATTGCAAGCAGGCATGTTTACTTCAACCTAATTTCCCTTGTTGTCTAAATCTGTGTGTTGTTGGCAAACTACTTGGTCACATTAGCTTTGACGGATCTAGGAACACTGCATTCCTGCATTTCTGTGTGTTTCTTCCAAACGGAGACAGTGTGTGTATGAAAGAGAGAGAGAAATGGAGAGAGAGAGAGTGAGAGAAATAGAGAGAGAGAGAGCTAGAAAGAAAAGAGAGAGTGAGAGAAGACCAACACTGAGAGGTACTGAGACTGCTGGGTATGAACCGAGGTTGTCCATCATGGTTGGACCGAATATAGAAGTGGTCACTCTTGACAGCTCTACAATCTTAGATTTTCCAGTCTATTTGAGATGAAGAGGGATCACAGGGGGTGTTAGCCTGCTTGGTAGCTAATGGTGGCAAAAACCAGAGTTATCGGCACTGAAAGACTCATCCATCTTCTGGCCACTCCAGTGACGAAAAGCAAACACACAGAACAAGACGTCCATACAGCATCCAGCTCTAATACTCTTGGCCAAACACACCTTACAGAGATAACAAGACGCTTAAGAGGCTGGGGAGGGCTGGGAGTTACCCACCAGGCTGAAAATGTAAATAAATCCTGCCTGTTGAATAGAAATAGCTATTGGCACAGATTCACTGGCCATATTTGGTCATATTAGGTGTCATTATTTGATATATTTTTATTTAAATGGTTTCTTAACACAACTACTTCATATGTATTAAGGATCTGTATTGATCTTTCTACAATATGTTTTTTTCCACGGTCATAGTTGTTCAGGGTCATAGAAAAACTCAACAGTAAGTGAAGGACCTTGTTTACATGGTACATATACAAGTAATTTATGTTTTATGTTCATTTTATTTAAGAAGGGACAATGTCCATTAATCAACATGAGCATTTGGGTCCATCATATAAATGTGCCAGATTTAGCCATACAGGCTAATTATCATCTGCAGTCCCTGGCAGGTTGATCGCACATAAAAAAACATTAAAATAAAACATACAAGAGCACATAAACAGATACGCACAGACAAATAGTCAAACAGTGACATAACCATGAATCAAGATTATGACAGCATGTTTGATTGTCCAGTAACCACTGTTTTATAGATTTGGAGAAAGAGTTGAGAGATGTAATGTTCCTTAGTTCTGTGGGTACAGTGTTCCAGGTATGTTCTGCTAGATAGGAAAAGGCTGACTGCCCAAAGGTACTTTTTCTATGCAGTATTTTACTATCCCCCTTTAATGAAATCATTTCATGGAGTCGGGGGGGGCAGACCATGAAAATTTTATACACAAGTACAACATCTGCAAATATGATCATGTTTTCCCAGTTTAAGAAATCATTTTAGTTAAAATTTTACAATGATGATTTTACAATGATTGATGTGACTTTTTATCTAATGTTTTCAAAGCCTGCTTATGAAATGTTTCTACTGATTGTAATGTGGTAATACTTGTCTGTGTCCAGCTAGTAAGACAATAGTTCATGTGTGAGAGAATTATGGCATTGATGTACATCTTTGAGGCCTTGGTAGTTAAATAGTTCCTAATATGTCTAAAGTTTGCCAAATTTAATTTGATTCTGTTCACAATTGTTTTAACTTGTGTTTTGAATGTGAGTTATGAATCTATTATTGTGCCTAAATATTTAAACTCGTGCAATATTGATAGTCTTCTCCCTGCTACTCTAACATCTGGGTCTGGATCTCTATTTGTAGATTTTGAAAAAAACATATATATAGTTTTGTTGACATTGAGGTGTAAACATGAGTTTGTTAACCAATTAGAGATACTGACCATTGAAGCTGATTCTTGTTTTTAGCATATAGATATATGACCATATCATCAAAGTGCATCTGACAAGTTACAGTGGGTGGACAAACTTCATGTAGGTCATTGATATACAAACTAAATAACAGAGGACCCAAAATTGAACCTTGAGGTACACCAACATAATTTTTAACCATTTGTGAGGTTTTATGGTCAATGCAAACACATTGTTTTCTGTCAGTATCCATTTAATTATGTAAAAATTAAACTTTGATAACTTGGTAATTAGAACCTCATGATTAACTGTATCAAAGGCTTTCTTTAAATCAAGGAAGACAGCCCCTACCACACCTCCCTTGTCCAATAAAACCTTAATATTTTCCATAAGAAACAATTTGCAGTTTCAGTGGAATGATGCTTTTGAAACCCAAATTGCATCGAATGCAATGAGAAGGAAGGAGTATTCAAATCTGACATCATATGTTCAGAGATCCATTTTTCTGTCATTTTTGATACTACCGGAAGGATACTGATGGGTCTGTAGTTACTAACAACTATATGTTCACCTGATTTGAACACTGGAGTAATTATTGCAGTTTTCCAAGCACTTGGAGACACTTCTTCATTAATGGACCCATTAACAATTTTTGAAATAGGAGGAATGAGTGCTTCCTTATGGGTTTTGATAAATACTGTGTCCATCCCATATACATCCTTTGCCCTTGAACAATTAAAGGTATACTATGCAGGATTTGAAGGTTATTGTATGTAAACATCTTTCAAGGTTGCCCCCACCTCCTGAGCACAAAGTCTCTCTCCTCTGCTTTCTGTGCCTGTATGCAACACACATGCACGCACACACACACAGAGGGCGGAAAGCAGTCTGCTGCAGAGCACAGCGGACAGAATGAAACAGACTTTATTCTAGTCGACTACAACTGCTCACTGCCACAAGTGCAACAAAATCCGGCAGTAAGGGAGACAGTACGAGCAATTTATCAAACAACTCTTGAACAAGCAGAACATTGGCACTGTGTCCACCATTTTTGTAGCTTTCTCTTGGATGTGTGCTTGTGATCTGGCACCTGGTTGCTACGTTTTTATACACTCACACCCTGAGCACTATTATTGGCTTGGGGCTACACACCCACTGCCCAAAGGTTGCAGCCGAGAAGCATCCCGAACACAACAAAATAATAAGAAAATACAGGCAGAGGGCAGGATCTCTGTGCATACATACACCGCCACACACTTCTAGTGGGTCATAATATTTTAGTAAAATCCAGCATAGTATGCCTTTAAGAGAGGAAATAATCATATGCACTTTGGAGTTGATCACTTCTGTTTCTCTTCTACTTTTCTTGATAAATGAAGTCGTCAATTGTTAGAAAATGATGATGGATTTTTACAGTTGATGTTCTGGTCACATATCAAATTAAATACCCTAAAAGCTTCACAGATGTGCAAAGAAACATGTTTTTCTTTCATTACAAAATGGGTAAAAAAAAAAATAGATGGTTGAGTTCTGGAAACTTTTTCTGGAATTGTTTTTGACATCTTAAACCAGTGACCTCTTAAAACGAGACAAGACTCATTCAAGAATGTTTTTGTGTTCTTATCCTAAAACTCTCTGAATACCAATAAAAACTACTATATAGAGAGGCAATTACTGAATATAAATACATTGAATGACCATGAAAAAAAGATTATAACTTGTACTGTACTTTACTTGAGTATTTCCATTACACATTGCTTTACACATCAATTTAACTGCATTTTAGATGGAAATTTTGTACTTCTACTCCACTTCATTCATCTGACAACTATAGTTCTTACAGTCTAACTTTGAAGATCAAGATTTTACATACAAAACATATGATGAGCATATTAATTATGATGCAATGTTCAGATAGATTAGATAGACCCAAGAATGTGACTAAAATAAGTTCCACCTTGACATACAGTACTAAAACATTAAAATGCTGCTTATGTATCAATTCATCAGTAATAATAATTTAATAATGGAATAATATGATAACTGATAACTCTGATAGGAGCTATTCTGCTGCTTAATCAGTACTTTTCAAATATGTATGTATATGTATGTTTTTGCTAATACTTCTGTACTTCTACTGAAGTAAAACTAATGATGCAGGACTTTTAGTTGTAATTTAGTATTTTACTTAAAAAAAAAAAAGATCTTGATACTTCTCAGTTTCAGTCCAATTCTCATATTACAAATATGAGATATATGACATATAAATAAGAAATCAGGTCCCTCCATCTGCGAACTTACACATGGAGTTTTAAGGCTTTCATTTTTCACAAACTCCCTGAGGCAGAAATCGTTAATGTCAAGTGATAATATTTATTTGGCCTTTTCATGTTATTATACTGCAATGCAAGATTAAAACATGTTCAAATCTTTTTTTTTATTCCATAAATCATTTCATAGCCCTTGGGTGAATGATGGCCTCAGGAGAGAAAAGAGGTCATTCACTAACTGCAGTTCACTGCCTGAGGTTGCACAGTCCCTCCATGCTTTCCAGCCACAGACAGATCCTCTCATCAAGGAACGTGCCGTTCTCTTAACTGGCGGCTGCCCCATATCAGGACCCACAGTGACGAGTCCGATTAACGACGATAATTAAACTGCCATCTTTCAGCTAAGCAGACCACTGGAGAGACACGCAGCCGTCCAGACATGGGAGTATTTGTATTTGAGCAACAAGGTTTAGGAGCTATAACTATGATATATTCCATCAGGAGTTGGTCTCATGGTTCTCCTCATTGTGGGAGTGTTTGGAGGGTCGACATATTGTATTATGCTGACCCACAGTAGGGCTAAGTGCTTTTGATAAAAAAAAACCCGTATACTGTAAGTACACCATTTGGAAATGGATTGAACAAAGAGTCAATCAGGTAAAGAAAAATACAAACGCTGAGTATTTTATCTGTGGATTTACATGACTTCTGTTCAAGAGCAGAAAAACAAATTAAAGTAATAATCTGCACCATTTTCACGGAAATAAATGTCAGTTTCTCTCTTGATTGCTATCTGATACACACTCCACAGTTCCACATCAGTTTTCTAAACAACATCCTTCTATACCTATATTTCTAATTTGATAAAATTACAGATGAAGCGATGAATCAGATGAATGGCACCAGCAAATAATCGTCCTTAGTATTTACCTTCTCTGCCATCAGTGGAAAATTCAATTTCTCTAAGCTTTATTCATAGGGTGTAAGCCGATATCATCTGAGGTCAGCTTTTTTTCTAAACAGGCATTTCCCGGTGCCATTGTTGTTGTTGCTATATTTAGCAGCACAGGGAGAGGACACACGTGCCACTCATACAGGGGCATACAGGCCCTCTGTTTCACCAGCCACGGTCACAACAGGCCAGTGTGCTGCTGCTGCACAGAGGGCTCTGTGTCCCACTGACACCATTACCATACAGGACAGCAGGTCACCACCAAGTACGGTGAAGCACTGTGGAACTGTGGCCTGTGGCTGGTGCCAGTGCACAGGATTCAGATTTTTTTTTCAGACTTCAGATTGAGTATCAGACAATTTAAAGGTGCAACAAGTGAAACGTGTACTGCACAAAGCAGAGTGGTTCAGTGGCCAAAAGATCAGACTGGTCATTTTTTTTGTGTGTTTTCCAGGGTGTTTTTTATTGTGTCTCTTAACCTTAATCCTTTATACTAATCTTAATTATACACTGGTGATGGAATAAAAGTATTTTGAAAAAAATTAAACAGCTAATTTTACATTGTTTTAGATGCCCCATCGATGCAGAAATCCTTTTTGATAAGACTGGAGTCAGGAATACAAAGAACATGAGCAAACCTAGACTAAAATCTGCGGATAAATAGAATATTATGCTGAATGAGGGTCCCCCCTGCCTGGACACAGACAACCATGCTAATAGCTACATGATTAATATGGTATATTTTCTGTATGGGGAGGTGTTTCCGTGAAAAGCCGTAGGGCCTTAAAATGTTACAACCTAGTTTTTAGTAGCTTACACCAATTTTCCAGCCATGTCTGCAGTCTAAAAATGGTTCTTCGACTCTCGCATGCACCTCTAGAATAGTGGTTGTGCCGTAAAAATGTCCCCTTATCTTTCCTGTCTGTGTAAATCCTGACTTGTCTAATCCAAGCTATATAACCCAAATAGTGAATGACTGTGGTGAGACAGGAAGGATAAGTGGAGGGAAAAAAGAGAGAAAAAACAAGAGGGAGGTAAAAAAAAATCTCATCATAGGAAAGAAGAAAATTGAGTGCACACTTTGCCATTTTTATATAAATAGCAAGAAACACGTGCCTATGCAGAGAGTCACTGCTATGAATGTATTCTGGAAGTGAGAAAAAAGGATTGTTTTAAGGGCTGGCTTGTTTCTGTTTTGATTCTTTGAATGAGTTTAGCATCTTTAGCATATGGACTCACTTCTCTGAGCTTTTGAACACCAAATGTAACATTGTTTGCTGCAACTTTAACACATTTTAGTAATAAAATGTAGAGCTGCAATGATCAGTCGATTGACAGAAAAATTAATTTTGATTAATAATTTGGAGTAATTTTTAAGGGAAAAAATTTCTTGGGTTTCAGCTTCTTAAATGTGAATATTTTCTGCTTTCTTTAGTCCTCTGTAATAGTAAACTGAATATCTTTGGGTTGTGGACTGTTGGTCAGAACAGATCAAGACAGTTTAGGTTGCATAATTTTTCACAATTTTCTGACTAATTGATTAATTGGGAAAATAATCAAAAGATGAATCGACAAAGAAAATGATTGTTAAGTTGCAGCCCTAATAAAATGAAACACATCTCGACATCCATGTGAGCAACTGACGCAGCAATTCCATGAACCAAAACTAAGCCAAGGGAAATTAACACTTCAAATGACATTGTTCATTCAGTTGTGTTGCATAGAGGTGTTTATTCTGGGTACGGGACATGTGAGACAGCCAAAAAATAAAAACAAGAGTCAAGGAAACAGGTAAATAGAGGTGTGGAGAAAACCACTCATCCTAAGTGGGTAAAAATGGATGGATGAAAGATGTATGGACTTTACCTTTCACACATGATGGTGATGTTAGTGCTGATGATGGTGGCAGCGGTAGACGGCTGCGGTGATGGTGACGTCTTGCTCCCTTGGGTGTCCTTCAGATGCCAGGACAGGAAAAGGTGGGTTGCCTTTACACCAGCTGGTGCACCCCGGCCTATGACATCAGGAGTGAGAACATTAGTTTCTACTCATCGCCTCAGATGCATTTTCTCCGACCACTGACTCCCCATCTGCTGTCTACACTCTGTTGTAGCCATTGTACGTATCCCACTTGGTTCATTCTGTGGTCATTTTGCATGAGTCTTACTTAGTTACACAAAGTTATACTGTAACACAAGTTTCGTGCTTCTCATCAAACTTCTCATTAGGTTATTAGCTGGTTGTAACTGAGAATGGTAAACAAAAGAAAAAAGCTTGATTTGTCCAAGGTCCAGCTTTAACAGTGTGTTTACATTCACATGCTACAAACTGAATTTTACTTTTATGTCCCCTCCCTCTACCACAATATAATGGTGGTGAAGAGTGCTCAAAGTATTGAAAGCATTGTTAAATTCGAGTGTGATATTTCTGACCGTGGACTGAGGATTCCACTGATAATGCAATGGATGGACTTTTGATAATGCCTGTGCAGCCAGTCTGCATTTTGTCAAGTTCAAAGAAAAAATAAGATGGCTATTGGCTGTTTGTTTGGGTCTCCCTAACATACTCTTACTGGTTTGAAATATAAAGACAACCCACTTCTGTGAGATTTACATGACAAGAGTTTGGGTATATTTTTAGGTACATGAGATTGTCACAAACCCAAACAAATGACTGTAATTTGAACTGGAAGTTGGTGTGGACTGGTTGTTTGCGTACTGTTGATGCTCTGCTGAAGGTTGTTTCAGCAGTACAGTATATTTGGACATCTCAAGTCTCTGTAAATACTTTTTTCTATGTAAACATTTCAACTTCCACTGTCCCTGGATAAAGTATAGTGCAAAAGTATTCTACAGAATGCCCACAAATAGGGTGGCAGCAATGCACTAGCCATACTCATTACATACTCATTACATACTCAAACCATACACATTAGACCAGGTTATTCACTTCTATTGATAACATTACTAACTTGACCTTTAACCACATGTTCAAAGCAAGTTTATTATCTAATCAACTATTTCTTGTGCACTGCCAGTTTTACACTCACTAAATTGTTGGGAATTTTTTGCACAGCTGCAAATCCTCTGTATACAGATCTGACTTTCATTTTACTTCTAACATGCACAAGCTTTGTCTGCCATCCTCAGAGGAGAGTAGGGGTGCAGCTGGGCTCCATTTCTACCAATGAACACCAAAGTATGTGTGTGTGTGTGTGTCCAAACCAGGGGAGATACACACACACACTGTCTAGTCTCAGTCTTAATGCAGTGCCATACTGGGGACATGAAGCAGAACCTATTGTGTGAGTGACTGGGGGGAGTACAGCGATGACAGGGTACTGCTCGTGACCCCCGGGGTGAAAAGGCAGACACCCAAAATTTGTTTCCAGTGCGGGCCTATTCCAGGGTTAGTACCAGCTATAAATCCAGACTATACCAGACAGGGGGGTTGAGAAAAAGAGTAGAGTTTTCCAGACAATTATACAACTTTTTTGCAAAGTAGGTTTTTTTGTAAATATTATAGAACATGGATGGTTTACATCCATGTCCACTAGTTAGCAGTCCTCTGTCTTTTGCATGGCCCATTGCAGTTTTTCTTGTCGTCTTATCAACACTAACTGCCAAACAGTGACATCACGTAAAACTGTCTGTGGGAATGTGCATGTGCATATATGTGGGATATCAGAGACTGAGATACAAACAAAACGGGGATCCATTCATCAAAACACTGGTCCAAAACCTCACCCTTAGTACTGGTAATTTAGTCTCTAACAAATTCATGGTGTTTGCTAACAAAAAACACACATTTCAGTTGTCTAGTGCACAATAGTAGGCTTACAACAACATAAAAAACCACATAGGCTAAGCTTCACTCATAAGAAATTATATATCTCAATACAGGATTTAATTAGCAAAGTCAGCTGCAGGAGAACATCAAAGGAGACCACAACAGTACATCACTGACCATCAGAGATCCACCACTCTGCCACCTCTGTCAAATCTGAATTACATCTCTGACAGCAAACAGAAAGCACAGGTTTTACTAATGACATTAACGATGGCTCTGTTATATTCAAGTGTCCCAGTAAGCCGTGACAGTGTGACAGTGAGGCAGCATGCACAATACCAAGACCCTAAAACCAAAGCAACTAAGTGGAATTCAGCCATCATTAATTTATACTTTTTTTTTACTAATAAGGTCAAATGTCTTCCATGAAAAAGGCTTATTTAGGGAGTCCAGTAGCAGGCCCAGGTATTGTTCCTACTCTCACAAGTGAGAATGTCTTCTGTGAATAAGACATATATTTGGTTACCAAATAGCAAACAATTGATAATGGCCTGACAAATTGTTGCACTGCTCATTAATCCAGCTATAAACATTAATGTGTTAACAGTAATAGCTAGCTTACAAAGTGTTTGTTCTTTGCCCTCCTCTATGCAGGAGAATCTACCACCATGATATTTTCAAGGGCACTCAACAGATATGATGTCATTGCAATAAGGACCTGGCTTATCTTGGTATTAGTTCATTCTTTAGACTATACAAACCAACTTGGAAAATGAGAGCTCACGAGGACACTGTTTAGCTAGTTTGTTGGTTGTCACTGGCTAGCTAGCATCAACATTAGCTCCAGAATTAGTGACTGTGTTACTTCCACTGCCGTTTCACCCTCCTCTATTGTTGCAGTTGTCTGTTTCTTCATTTGACTCAGTGTTAAAATAAATGTGTCAATTCTGCAGCCTTTTTCCACCATCTGAAATCTTGCTGGCCCAAAAAGATCATCAATTTGGACACAGCTCATTACAGCTTGTAGCTTTCCGTTGATTTGGCATTTGTCATTATGTGCACAGTGTAAACATTACCAGCTGTCTTTAAAAAAAATGATTTTTAATCATGGTTTATTTCCCTTAATGCATTTTCTGCAGTAGGTCTGCAGACAAATTTTTCTTCTATATTTCACACTTGAGCCAATGTATGCTGAAATAGAAAATCTAATTTTCAGCTGACGAAGTAGCAGAGTAAGTGCTGATGGCTGAAAAGACAGCAAAGGTTGTTTTTTTTTTCTCAGTTTGTCTTCAGGACATTGAATAATATTAGCAGTTTTTCGATGAACATGCAGTGAAAAGTGAAATCTGCGTGCACACACACACACACACACACACCACGCAGAATTGCATACACACAGGTTTTGTAAGGTCGATTTAATTCTTTTCTGAACTGAGGTCAATTGAAAAGTGCTGAAGAGTGACAACTGACAAAGTAAGTCACTTGGGATATACTGTGGCATTGGCTGCATTACATAACCGGGAGTATTTCACACCATCTGCATCCATTTTTTGCTAGCCTACTGCAAAAAACTTTAAAACATATACAAACAAGATGAGAGACAACATTTCTGTTGTATAAAAGCCACTTTCACACTCTGCTTCCAAGTTTGAGTGCTAACCAGGCGAGACAGGCTAAGCTTTATTTTCATCAGCTCTGTATTTTCTCTTTGAGTCATCAGGTTTTGACGTTATTCTTGGAGAGCTGCTATGATGCAAGTATCTTGTTTGCTCCAGATAAAACAAAGACTTTGGCCCGCTCCTTCTTCTTCCTCCCTGCTCTCGCTGTCTGAAACTGGACTCCCTCCATCCTCGATTGTATCATGTTCAGCCTGTCCTCTCCCTCTCCTCTCTTTCTTTTCTTGGCATACAGTTCACCACATGAGGTCCTTGCCTGGGAGGCCTCAGGTTGTAGTAATGACACTGTTTTCACTAAACTGCCCTCTCAAGGCAGACGCAGCCCATATCATGTTTCATACCATGGTCCATTAGGCTGGTGACTCATCAGAGCTACCCTGACTGTTTAGTTTTTCCCCTCTGTTCATAGCTACAACATCTGGGGAAGCTGTGGCCAAAGGACAAGCGGACAACATCCCTTTGAGTATGTGCAGTGGTATCATCTGAGAGGAAGATTTCCACAATAGACACCAGCCACCAGAATTCTTGCCCAGTCTTTGCATCAGTTACTTTGTTTTACGGTGCATTCAATAAAAAAAGAAGTATAGTTTTCCAATTTTCCAAATTTATCAAGCTGATACAAATAAGTATAACTGCCAAATTTTACATGCCATACACTACAAATAACTCAGCCACTCAGTGCTTTAATCTAAAAAGTCAGTATAGTACTGTACAGCAATATCCAAGAGACAACATAAAAATATCTTCACATTATCTCACCCTCACTTTCTTGCTCATTGTGTCAAAAGGCAACGTCGACACAAAACACGATAAATTGTGATCAAAAGACAACGTGAGGCAGTGGGAGCATAACTCATGCTCGCTGGGATCACACATGTGGTGATCTTCTATAACTCAAGCAGGGCTGCTGTTCTCTGTTGCCAGTAACTGTCACAGAGGCTTACGGTTTTGGCTGAGCGGTCCAACGAGCAGCTCCGAGCAGGAACATCCTGGAGAGAACAAAGAGTTTCAACATGGGCTGTGGCCTAATGGGCAGGGAGTCAAGATGGTGGCTGGAGAGTTGCTAGTTTGAGTCCATGCTGGGAAAATCAGTGTGGGAAAAGTGAATGCGACGATATTGAGCGTGTCTAAACTAGATAAATGGAAGTTGACAAAATGGATAAACAAAAGCAACATCTATCATTGATCATCACTGCCAACAGTTTTCTGCTGAAAGGCTAAATTAAGTATCAAGTCCTTGTGTCATGTTAAATGCATATTCGTCAGGATGTTTTCACAGCTTGGAGATGCAAATGATCTCATAGCTTCTCATGTTAGTAATATCTTGCCTGTCTATTCATGCACCCTTCACAATCTAACCAGCCAGGCTAATATACAGCAGCTTCATCGATGGCCAATGTTGTGCAAACATAAATTAGCAATTAAATCTGTGAAAAAAGTATGAACTGAATTAATTACATTTAATTACATCTAAATACATTGAGCTATGCTTTATATGTGCATGAAAATGTCTGAACCTCAAATGGTAAATGGCAAGAGAAATTTGATTTAATGGTTGATACAATGAGACAAATAAGAAAACTCTATGCTATGTCAAAATATTTCCTTCTCAAGCTGAGGTGCTGCAGACTTGTTTTGTTTTGTTTTATTTTGTTTAGTTTCTACCAAACTTGTAAGAGTATTGTGTAATTTGTAATTAGTCTTATAAATGACAACTGGAAAAAGTTGAACTTTTAACTTTTACAAAGTCTTTTCTGAGCCAGACAGTGTTTAAGTGTCATGAAGTTAAATACTTAAGAGCTGCTTTTTCTGGAAAAGTAATGCCAGGATTAAGCCTAATGAAAGATAAGAGACAAGAGAAGATTGTTGAAATTGTTAAAAATAGATTGTATATTATAAGTTGACATTATCTTGTTGAGAAAACACAGTCTATCCATACTATGTCAGCTTAGCTGACTTTGCAACAGTAAAGTAGCAATTGTAACAAATTATGTGTAGCTTTAATACTAATATGTGTATTGCTTTTCTCATGAATACCTTGGTTATGAGTTTAAAGTCAAGTGCTACATATATATTTTTTCATTTTAACCTTTTGTCTTGTTAACTAAATTACATCAAACCTTTTGCTCCAAAACTTATGGTTTAACATTGATCTCATATCTGCCCTCACAGCAGATTTGGCTATGAGATATGTTTTTTCAAATTCATCTTTCAATCTGCAAATTCTTTTCTCCAAATAATTCTTCTTGAGGATAGAGCCAAAGTACAGCAGTGGCTCAGTAAGCATGCAATAAAAACCAATGGTTATAGCTACATTGTATGTCTCTTAAGGCCTACTGTGCACCTATGCAAACAGCATCAGTGGATCCAGTTCAAGTTCACAGGATGACCTCAGTTATTCCCTCCAAATCAAGCTTACTGATATCAGAGCCAGAACCAAATCAAAGAGGATGGAGGAACATGATGTTAAGAGCAGCAGGGGTGAAGATTCAGACCTAATGTCTTCAAGCCCAGAAAATGACACAGAAAATAGATTTGTAACAGTGTGGACTGCTGCTCTGATATATCATAAAAAGGATGATATCAGCTTTTTATTCAAACTTCAGTCAGTGGGTCAGTGATATCCATCCTGATCACACAGAGCCATGAAAAGAGTTAAATGTTGCAATGATATTTTATTTTCTTTGGACTTTTTAATTAATAATTTAGTTGCCTCTAGCTAAACTGGTAATGCATTCCTCTCTTGCTGTGGCCACCCATGCTAGTCTAAGCCCGGAAAGATGGTTTAGATAAAAGACATGCAAACAGCATGTGGTGTATTTTTCTGACTCTATTCCTTACATCTCCTAAATCAAAATACATTGAAGCTTTTTTAAGAGATAAAAGGTGAGCATCTTCCTGTACAAGAAGCTAACAAATGACATGCTTCCAGCTACCACAAGCTTGCCTGCTGCTGGTTATCTGCAGTATAATCATTACAATACACTTAGATGACTGGCAGAAGCTGTGGATAGACGATCAACAGGAGGGACACACACTTGCAAACATAGAGGGATGAGTTATTGATGGTTATGGTAGCAAATATGTCAACACGCACAGAATGAATAGAGCTCATCATCATCAACTTACCCCTGTGATTCAGGCCATGTTTCCTGGGCCAATGAGCCAGATCTGCAGGCAAAAAGGAGATAAAATAAAAATAAGGGAGGAGAGGAGGTCTTAAAGTGTGTTTAACCTTGGAGACAGTATCAATCAAAAGAAAGTCTAGCCTTCCCATGCAAGACCGCAGTGTGTGTTTTTCAGCTGCAGACAGTAAGATAGATGTCTGATACGTTGCAGGTTATATGTTTGATTTTGGGCTGGCAATTCTGCTGCAGTCCTCTGCATTGTGAAGAGGACAAGTCATAAAAAGTCTCAGTCACCTCATTTCAGATTTCCTCTGTTTCTGTTTATTGCCAGTACGGTATCCCATAATGCACAGGAACTGCCGATATATCTTGGCTACTTACGGTTAGTGGGGGCATGAACCAGACATTCTGCCGATGCAACCCCACTCTCTCCCTCTCTCTTTCTCTCGACTATTCTCTGTCTGGTTTTTGCTTACATACACACTTTCACTCACACACACACTGACTGAACCAGATACAGTTAAAGAATATGTAACTATGTCAATTAGTCCTTGGCAGTATTATGTGCGACTATGGAGAAAAAAAAGCCAGTAGAACAACGCACGGAAGAACATTATGACCTTGTGTAATAAAACTAAGTGGGGGAGCTGCTGCGGTCGGCACACGTGCACCTCCAGACACCCCAGGGGGGTGTATGGTGAAAAATGTTTCTCAGCATTTCTGCTGCACCGATCAGGATCAAGTTAGCTTAACTCTGCCGAGAATGCAAAATTTACCAGTCATTGGAAACAGCTAGAAATGATCTTTTCTTAAGTGTTTGTTAATGTTCTGGTGTCTGTTCTACACTTTGTACTTTGTTGAGGAAATTTCCCTTTAATATTGTCCACTAACTCAGCTGATACCATTTTTTTCTCTCCAAATCACTGATTTTCCAATTTAAAAAGTGCCACATAAAGGTCTTGTCTGAGACAATTTCCTGATGCTTAGTAACCAGCATGACCTTATAAACCATCTGCACCCTAATACCATTTTTAGCATGGATTTTTGTTGTTGTTGTTTTATGATGTTTACAAAGCGGTGAACAGACCTATACGATGTCTGACAGAGAGCAAAGTGTGGGAAGTGTGGGCACAGAGGGCTGACAGTGAAGAGCTATTGACAGGTATCATGGTAACATGTAAACAAGCAGAGTGAATGAAAACACCATCATCAAGAACTCTGCTCATGTCTGTACCTCACAGGGGCTTTGTTTCAGTGTTTCCAAATGCATATTAAAGAAATACAGTGTATTTCTTCTTGTGTGGATAGTGAACATATTCATTAAATCATCCTTGATAATCATTTGCACCAGCACTCCATGCTAACATGCTAAAATTGTAAGCATTACAAATTTATAAATAAAGCCTCATTTTGGTTGTTGAACATTGTTTACTGTGACAAAAACAGAAAGATGGTTTCAAAATAGCAACTGGCTTAAAAGGTGCGCTGCCCCTCAGAATGTCTACACTACACCTCACAAGGTGGAAAAATCTGTGTACCTGCCAGACATGGTAAGAAAATAAATAAAAACAAGCAATAAAACTAAATTCAGTGTCTTTAAAACATCTGTGTGGGCCAGCAGAGAGGGACATAAACCGGAAAGTGAACACATGTTTGCATTTCCACATGCATCTGTTGTTTGGACATCACCGCCCACACTAAACAGCTCACTGTTTTCACCAGTCTTGTCCTGCTTCACATGGGAGAAACATTCTGAAATATCAAAAACCAGATGCCACACTGTGTGTTCTAGTTGTGGTTGGGGGTTTTATTAAAAAAAAATTGAAACATAATATTGAAGAAATAGAAATCACAATCTGAAGCTCATGGATCAACTCTTAAGTGTCATCATTTTGTCAAACAAAGTAAAATGATATGTTTTCCTTCGACTCCACTGACATCTAGCCTAAATCTACTAGATGAAAGCTTTTCCAAACACTGCAGCATTACGCATTTTATGTGTCCACTTTGTTATGAATAAGTAGAGGAAGAACTGGGTAGATGGCTTGAACAGTCATAGCCACCATGGCTAGACAAAGAAAAAATGCCACATAAACTTCTCTTACCACGTGTTCACACTTACAAACTCAAAGACCAGAGAAGCGACAGGGTGCCAGTCATTTTCAATTGAACCTCAATATACATTGGCACTGGTTGCCAAGAATAACGAATCAAAAGACTCCCAGCACCACAGTGTGTGAGAGTTGAGAAATGAAGGTTACGATATTGTAACCCCAGTTCTATTAGCACTCTACGGGTAAAACTCTCTTCCAATCGCATGCACGTACTATATTCGCCCCCTGAAATTTGCATAAATGTAGCTGGCCAGTGAGGACGTGCCTACCTGAATACATGTGGAGCGCACAGTATATAAGGCAGCATGCCTGCTATCCAGTATCCTACAATCTCTTCAGTGAGCAATATAGGAGTGGCAGGGCCCGTAGGTGGAGGGCTCCACTGTGCTAACAGAGCTGGGGTTACAATATTGTAACCTTCATTCTATCTCACACAGGCTCCACCCTCTACTGGACTCAAAGGGTACAGTGGGTGGAGCCCAATGAATGAACACCTGACCGGCTAAGTTTAGTCGCCACAGCCCACCTCCGTCTTATAGCCTAGGCCTCCGCAGCAGCAAAGTAGGAGGCCCAGCCGACCTAGCTTATATATTACTGAACTGGGTGAGGCCATGACCTCACAGGGCACTACGTCACGCAACAGACCATCTGTACACCTCATTTCTCAGGACAAATGCAGGAGTATCATGGCCAGAGGGGGGTCACGTGAAACAAAGCTGACACACACACTCACCTTTTTCACCAGTCTTGGGTCGATCCAGCAAGCACAGACTGTGAAGAGGAACCTGACATGTCCAAGAGATAGAACTCTATGAATGGACAAGGCACAGACCACGATGCTGCTGCACATATGTCCTCGACACTCATCCCACTAAACAAGGCCACCCACTGCCATGCCATGTAGAGTTTGAGTGAACCACAGTGGAACGGTCTCTTCCCACCTGCCTATAGGCTTGGGAGATGCACTCACAAAGCCACCTAGCAAGGCGTTTCTTGGATAGAACTTTTCCAGCCACACCATCCCCATAGCAAACAAACAGCTGCTCTGTGCATCTGATGGGGGCTGTGCGTTCAACATAACATGCTAATGCATGAACTGGGCAAAGGAGATGTAATTTCGACCCCTGTTCCACCCACAGGGAAGAGAGCAAAATGCATCCAGCTGAATAACCCTCAACCTGAAAGAACTCCATATGTTCTTGGGAACAAGGAGGGATTTGGTCTGAGAGTATCTCCACTGTGGTCACTGTGAAGCGGCATTCACCTGGGGTGAACCGATTTAACTCACATACTGTCTTTGCTGAGGTCAGAGCAAGCAGCAAAGCTATCTTGAGTGACAATACTTACAGAGAGGAGCGCTCCAGGAGCTTGTAAAGATCCTTCACCAGAGCCTCCAGCACCAGAGGCAGTTCCCACTGGGGGATAGGCACACATCACTGGGCGTTGTCTACTGACGTCCTGCAAGAAACATTTTTCAAGAGCGTGGCTAAAGACCAGTCTGTCACTAAAAACCCTTGTGACAGGAAGAGACAGTTGCTGCATACGCTAGTGGCATGAGACAGCCCTCTTTCCAGCAAACACTGCAAAAAGACAGAATAGAACTGACTGCACACATCAGTGGATCTAACCTCCAGCGTTGGAACCAGCTAGCCACAAGCTCTCCCCGCCTGAATGATATGTACAACCTGTACAGACAGTCCAACCCACATCAGCCTGTCCCTTTCAGAAGCCAAGCCCGGAGGGGCCGGCCCAAAATGGGCAGTGTGCCTATTGCCCCCACCTCCTGGGACACAGCCCCCTGGGGCATTGTCCAGGGCTGGGCAATCAGCATTTGAGTCATCCCTGCATACCACAGTGCTGAGTGGTGACCTGGAGCTATCAGGATGATCTCCAACCGCTTCTGTCTCACTCTCTCTGATAAGAGAGGAATAGCATAAAACAGCTTTTCTGGCCATGGCACGTGTGCAAATGTGTCCACCCCCAGGGGTGGTTCATCTTACAGTGTCAGGGAGAACCACAGGGGACAGTGAGTGTTGCGCCAGTTGGGGAACAGATCCACTTCCACCTTCCTGAACTGGGTCCAAATTTGCTTCATCATTTCGGGGTGAAGCCTCCACTCCTCTGATGGAGGGCTGCCCCTTGACATGAGGTCAGCCCCCCCTGTTCTCATGTCCCAGGACGTGGAGCACCTTCAGAGACAACAGATGTTCTGTGGCCCAACTCCACAGGTTCTTCACTATCCTCAACAGGACAATGGACCAAACTCCGCCCTGCCTGCTGATGTAGGCCATCGCAGTGCGGTTTTTGGTCCTCACTAACATACATCTCCCCTGTACCAGGGACTTGAAGTGTTGGAGGACTAAGAAAATAGCCTGGAGTTCAAGGAGGTTGGTGTGTAGGCTCTCCATCAGAGGTCACACTCCACCTATTGTTCTCCCCAGGCAAGTCCCTCCCCACTCAGGGATGCATCCGTGAACACCGTGACGCAAGAAGTCAATTGTCCCAACTGTGTTGCCTGTGACAGGTGCTGTGGGGACCCCCAGTATCGCAGGTTGCCCTGCACGGAGGGGGGAATGGTCACCAGGCAGCGCTTGTGCCTCTTGGCATCCAAGCGAAGGCTGGTAAACCACCTCTGCAGGCGTCGCATGTGCAGCAGCTCTAGTAGCACCACCAGGTGGGCTGTGGCCATGAACCCCAGTGCCTGCATGATGGTCAATGCCATCACTGTTGCACCCCACAGTTTGTGATTGCCACAGTTTGTGCAGTAGAACTGTCTAACTGAGTTCCGAGAGAAAAGCCCACAGCCTGCATGAGTCAACCCTCAGATATTCCACCTGTTGTTGTGGCTGGGGGCTGCTCTTTTTCCAGTTGATCATGAACCCTAACTTGATTAGATGTAAAATCAACTGGGCTTTGTGGAACATAGCCAATTCTTTGGACCTGGCCATGACTACGAGGTCTTTGAGGTAAAAGAAAATCTTCGCACCTTGGTTGCACAACAGCTGAAGCGCCATGTCCACACATATGCGGAAGGTGCAGAGGGCCAGGGAATAGCCAAATGGCAGTCTGTTGTACTCATAGGCTATCCCCTGAAAAGTGAAATGCAGGACCTTACTGTGTTTCGGAGCCAGCTCGACATGAAAGTACGCATCCTTCAGGTTGATGGTGGTGAACCAGTCGCTAGGCTGAACCAACTCAGTAGCCGCTGCATGGTTAGCATGCAAAATGTTTTGCGGGCGATGCACCAGTTTAGGGTGCGGAGATCTAAAATGGATCTCCCGTCTTGTTGGAGAAAATCCACCAACCCTGCTCTCCTTTTCAGTGGCTGCTGCCAGGATGCCTCCACACAAGTGAATCAACCCATAGAAACCTTCACGGTGATGGCTCACCAGTTTAGGTGGAAGCGGGGAGGTAAAGCTAGCCCAAGATGGTCCGTCGCGATGGTCATCACTTGTGGAAAATCCTGGCCATCAGATATTGGCAGTGGGCTTCTGTGGGACGCTGACGTATCGGACACTGATGAGATGTTATCTTCATCATCTGCGAATGAAGCCATTGTCTCAGTGGGGAAGACCGAAAGTGGGAGGGGTGTGTCGTCAGCCAGAGGGGCTTGGTGTCATCGATAATGAGTTCCAACTCACTCTCCTCGCAGCCGAGCGCCGCGTTGAAGCATTGAAAATGCTCCCACCAACTGCCCAAGATTAGACGCCAGCAGTCCACACAGGATGGTGGCTGCTGAAGACCTCTCTCTATGTGGTCTCATCCGAGGCACTCAAAGCATACTCTGTCAGGATCATTGCATCCTAGGAGAAAACTGATCAGTGGGCAAACTCCCCAATTGCTGAAGAAGAATGGGAGCTGGACAACAGACACGCTGCTTCATATAGTATGGAATAAAAATGACAGTTCTGCTGCATCAGTTTTTGTCCTTGTGTTTATTTAACTGTTCGTTGTGAGTCCGACAATGTTGTAAGAGTGCAAGGCTAAAGTGGTGAACACTCTTTTAATGACCTTGCATTGTCCAGATACTCTGACAATGCAAAAGTATCCGTTTTTAGTCTTTTCATTAGTTCAGCATCTCCCAACAAGACTTGACTTAATAATCCTTAGTTTTACTCAACAAACATAGATCATGATTTAAAGATAAATATAATACAAAATGCATTTCATTGTCTACTTCATTTAACTCACATAACTAACAAAGATTGTCATGTTCTTCAATACCACATACTGTCCTGTGTTCAAACAGTAATATACCACACTTCATTTGGGCACACAGAGCACTTTTCCTTCTGATGGTACATCATTTTCAGTATTAAATTCAGTCATAATTAAATTATATGTTCTATGTTTTGGCTCATTCCAAATCTCATGAGTGTGTGAGTTACATGTGCAACACTAAGCACTCCCAAAAGCTACAGACATGATGCGGCATTACAGATTAACACTCAAACTTAGATGAAATCCTATTAAAATATTTCTTTTTCTCTGCCAAACATTTCACTGGAGAATGCATGTAGACTGCAGCTCTCCACATGGGGACAGTTTGATATTTTTTGGCCATTAAATAGTACACGGTGCCACAATTTGAGTTTAATATGAGCGTTGTCCACACATTGTTATTCTACATCAGCTTCACGTCGGGATTTGGAGCAGTGTGAGCTGCCAGAGTGCGGCCTTCCCTCGGCTTCATCAATCACACCGCGACAGTGAATGGCAGGATAATATTGTTGCTGGTGGTTGATTGGGAAGTCCCCCCCGCGACTGTGTGTGTACGTGTGAGACATAGAGGGAGTATGAATGTGTGTATTTGTATGTTAATATGTGTGAAACGTGTGGATGTGTTTTTTTTGTTTTTTTTTTTTGTTTTTTTTTAGTGTTACATGTGTGCGTGAGAGTGTCCATATCTTCTCATCAGGTATTTGTGCATATGTGCAGCAGATCTGCAATGCATGTCACACACACTGTATGCACACACAGACACACAGACATACTCTCACACAGTAGGTGTACTTTAACTCCTTGGCGCCTGGGTCTTCCTGTAGTGCTGGAGCTGTGCTGTGCACTACTGGACAGGCTCTTCCCGTTAAGGGCCCTGTGGTTACGGAGGGACCATGTGCCCATTCACCACTGTTTGTTTTCTATGTCATTATGAGTCCAGCACTCCTTCACTGACCGGCCCCATCGAAATAGTCTCCTTTGTTAGACAGACTCTCTCCCCCGTCATGGAACCATATAAAAACATTTGGCTAGATACACTTAGGTGTGCTTAGAGGTGTATGTCCAAATCACACATAGGTACACACACACACACGCACACACACACTTGCCTCTAATCCGCACGCATGCACGTCCACGCACACACACAGCTTTCCATTCAGCCATCCTCTCATAATGTTTCTTTACTTAACATTTAAAGTTCCTGAAATAGGAATGTTCCTGAATGAAAACAGTTTCTTTAACGGAGCACTCGCTGAAATGCCGATACCGTTTTGGTCCCGCGGTGCATTCTGGGTTATTATGTTTGGGCAGCCACGCGCCGTCTCCATTGCACAGCAAGTCATTAGAAAAAAAATGATTTGATTTGATTATGATGTGGTGGCACGCAGGACACACACAGGACAGGGGATATTTTGTCTATTTTGCACCCTGGCAGCATCTTCCAGCCACTTCTTGTCCCTGCAGTGAAATTGGAGTGTTGTTTTTTGAGCAGAAACCATTTCAAAGCCAGTGGGTAAACCTGGGCCACAGCAAATGTTGTGCTCAGGATATGAGATGGGGAGTGAGGGATAGACACTGGTAATTACACAGATCCTGACAAATAGCAGGTAGGCGGAGGAATACTTGGATTGGGGTTTGCAGGTGGAAATAGGCCATAATATCCTCTAAATCTGCAAATGGAAAACGAATATACCCTCACTAACCTGCCCTCTGTGGTCTAGACAGACCAACACATGCACGCTCATGGGCAAAACTAAAGAGAGCAAACAAAGAGCAGTCGAGTAGAATGTGTAAGAAAGCATTTTATAGAGTTTAGAAACTCTGCAGCGGGCAGAATATTTTAAGAAGGTAGGTGGTGGTTTAAATACTGTTTCTGACTGTTTTTCGTCTCCTCTTCTGTAAAGCTTGTTCTGTGTTTTGAAAAAATATACAAAACATGATGAGGAATATAATTAGAAAAAGCTACTACTATCATTACATTATGCATTTGTTAACACTGGACTAGTAGTCTACCGCCATATTTTATTCACATTTGTATTACTACAAGAGATTGGATTGGCACTGGCACCAATACAAACCTTATAAGTGGATTGGGTATCTGACATGTCTGTATCAGGGGAGGAAAGAGTTGGTTCACTGCAATCCTAATTATTACCACTGTTTTTCATACATAAAAATGTGTTTGTGTGTAACGGAATCAGAATCTGCCTGCATACCTCCATTTTTCGCCCAACTTGCCCAAAGCACAAGCCTCTGTTCTGAATAAAAGGTTACACTATTGAGAATATCACAACATATACTGTATCAAGCATATGATTTGATTGAGGCTTGTACTTTAATTTTAAATTGTTATTGTTTAAGCTGCTGGATTGCTTTATGACTCAAGACAGGAAGATGGCGCTGTTTTTCCAGAGCAATTGCAGGGATAGCAGAGAGTTTTTGGTGACAGTATATAGTGAAAGAAGTCAAAAAATAATGAATAATTAATTCCAACCTTTATCCTCTTCAGTACATAGGTTGCTATGTGGTTGCTATGGTGTCCTGTGCAGATGCTAGGGCAGTAACCATAGATGTATTAAGGAGAATTGGATACCGCATTCAAAGATGCGGCCCATTCATTTCTATGAAAGCTGCTCAGTGGCGCAAAAAAAAGTCTGCCATGTTTCCACGGGCTTACTTAAGCATCTGGGTTTTTGGGCTCCAGCAGACTTCCGGTTGGCTCCTCATTCACTTGAATGGGGATAAAATAATTTAATCATGCAGGAAAATGCTTTTAGGGCCAGTGTGTATCACGTAATGGATCCAGAAGTTGTAATTACACAGTTTGGCCACTGTGTCAAATTGGCTTCACAGCCAGGTGCTGTTTCTGGGGGCTTGACAGTAACATGTAGTTACTATCCTTGCTAACATGGAGTAGCAGCTAGTTGCTAGGGAATTCCAGGCGCTGTCTATGGCCTCTATGAGTAATTGTAAGGTGGTATGATGTTCTTGGTGGTTGCTAGGGCATTCCAGCTGGTTACTAAGTAGCAACACACTAGCAACACTAATAAGTTCTGAAAGAGAAAAAAAGAAAAAAGAGAGTCCACCGATAAAGTCAATATGAAAATCAATATGAAAGTATGGCACGTGTGGACTCAAACACACACAGACACACTTTGGGGAGTAGCCTTTTCCAGCAACAACCACAGGCGCCCTGACCTGTCTGCCTTGTCACCGTTTGATGATGTCATCCGGAAGGTTCCAGCTCAGTAGCCGCCACACAGCAGCATGACTGGGTGGAGAGGGCAGGTGCTCCACATCACACTCACTCCATAAACACACACATGCACACTCACATGCACACATTTAAGTAAACATAAACACGCATTACACTGGCAAGCAGACAGCAAGGCAGTGGTGGCGCTGCGGTCGGCACGCACACTGTGGACATACAGGATGCAGAAATATGAATAAACATGCTCATACTGTACATGAGGCACACATACACACACAGTGGTTCAACCACAAGTGTGCTCATGTATCAAACCCCACCCGGCACAGCCTCATTGTCCCTGGCAGCATTCACTGTTTCAAAGTAATGTTTTCCCCCCAAAAAAACATCAACTCTGTATCCACCAATTACAAAAGCCACATAATTGTAATAATCACAGACTCGGTGGATAAATCAAGAGATCTGCAAATTAAAAACCAAAAAGACTCCTTCTCAATGACAAGAATGAACCGCATTTCTATGAGAAATCAATTAAAACTCAATCAGGAGCAAAGAAACACTAAGAAGCTGCTGGCTTTTATACGTCACAACAGGCCATAAACTCACCACAGCCTGAGGCGCTCCAGCTTGTGGTTCCTGTAGTGTATATTGGGTGGCTTCAGTGTGTGTCACTAGTGTCACTTTGATTCGCCTCCCTCCAATAATCTCTTCATGTTTTCCATAAAGATCAGCAAATCAGCTCGACATATAAATACACAGGATAGTGGGAGGCTTACTGTCAAATAGTTTCAAAAGAGATGCACTTGTTTTTTTTTTGTATGAAGACTATAGATGCAGCTGTTGTGGAAGTCCAATGTTTTTCATGCTCACGAGGAATTTGTTTGGAAAGATCAGTTTTGGTTCCACAATTATATTTAAGTGACAATTAAAGTTGGTTGAAGAATATTTAATCTGCTGTACTAAATCCAGACTGGTTTTTTTGTGACAGATGAAGCAGCAAAATTAAAATGAAACAGAAATTAAAATTCCTTTTTGTGCCAAATTCAGTATATATTGTTTTGACTTGTGTATATAGTCGTCACATTTTTGCAACATTCAGCCACTTTTAAGACCCCCTTAGTAATTAAAAAGCACCTAGTGACAAATCTAGTGATTTTTTGGGTAGATCTTTACTCCTCTCCCTTACAGCTATGGCATCATGTGAATGTGCGTACCTAATAACCAATTACTGATCCACATTGTTTGTCCAGAGAACTCCTTCTCCTTTGTTTTTATTCCAAATTATTTCACTTGAAAATGTAAGATTTTTCCTCCAAATACACACACTACAAAAGAGTGAGTTTATTTTAGTGTCTGCATCCTCTCTATTCATGATACTTCAGTTTGATAGTCAGAACAATTGTACAAAGTTTTTTGATGTTAGAGGTAATGCACTAGTGCAGTGCCCATTCAAAACGTTCCTGTTTGGAACGGGCCGATTACAGTTACAGTGGATACAGATGAGGTACTGTTGTGAGGTATGAATGAGTATATACACCAACAACATGCAAGCAACTAACATTCTATTATACATAGATGTTATAAAGAATAAGTGCTCTAATGGTAAATAAATGTTTCTCATTTCTCAAAATTAGGGCTGCATTTAAAGATAAAATAATGTGTATCCTAAAATAGTGTATCGATCATATTGGGCTCTTAGATCGTTTATTTTCTGTGCCTTCAGTTCGGATTTGAGTGGGTTTGTTTGCTCAAAAGATTTTAACTTTGTCCGGAGTGGCACATCACATTCACCACAGTCTTGCAGCATATGAGACAACCTGGTTTTGAACTGCCTGTAGTGTTTGCTCTGTTTTACGCACATAACTACAGTCATTGTTTTATTAGGCTCTGAAAAATGCCTCCAAAACGTGGGTGACCTACACTCAACAATGTACCTGAATGCCTCTGTGTTTTTTGTGCTACTTTTCTCTTTTTAGAGCACTTTTCTCTGACTCGTATCACGCCTCGTCTCTGGTCTCTCTGACATGCAGGGGCATTGCCCCTTCACAGATCGGAGCGGTTCGCTGATCACTGGTTTATTAAAAGTTTATTAATATTAAATGTATCGCATGTCCAAATTGCACCAAATTCAACATTGCACTCCCTTGGGTCCCCAGCCATACACTCGCCAAATGTGTAGTTGATTGGATGAACAGTTCAAGAGATACGCGAAGGACATACATACAGACAGAGTCTGTATATATGTATGTAGTCCTTCCTATAGTAGAGAGATACTGATGGCATGTAAGCAGCTTGAAACATAATAACCTGATGATAAAGCTAGTTAGAGTCAGTTAAGTTTATCATGCCTTTTTTTTACTTTGATTTTTAAAAATTGTGAATATATGTGGTTACGTTACAATATGTTATGACAATAGTTGGCAGCACTGCTTCAACTCCAAGGACCATACAGGCAGTTAACTAGCTGGGGGAGCAATATTATTAGCATTTTTTTTCAGCACGCCCTACATTGCTTCCTTAAATCCCTGTATTACACCTTTCGCAGAATGTTGAGGTCACAGGGCTAACTGTTGCTTTGAGTCTGGCAATTTGGAGTTATCACAACAGGACTACAGTTATAGCGATGCCAGAACTCAAATGTCAATATTCCACAGGAAATGCCCACCCAAAAAATGAAGCTTAGACAATAGCTGCAGTATCATTATTATAGTTTAAATTTACTCAAAAAGTGAGGAGAATCCAAATTTCTGTTTGACTTTAAGACAAATAAAGAATTTGGTATGTAAATAAGTATGTTACATTATACAACACTTACTAAAACCTGGGTACCAAGGTCATACACAATCGAAAAATCACAGAGAGAATGTAGAGCGATATAAACAAAAGGAAGGAGAAGCATTGCAAACTAAATGCACAAAGGGGACTTGGTTAAATGAATCCCTGTTCAGTTTGATATCAGGGGCAAAACACAGGAAAAAAAGCAAGAGAGGGAATGAGATGCAACAAGTGTGTGATGTATTCAAATGGATAATATTCATTAATATGGTTCACACCTCAAGTAACTGTTCTGAGATATGTAGTTCAGTTTAAGTGCATTGTAATGATATATAATGTTAAAAAAGGAGTCGGAAAAACTGATCCTGGAAAAGATATTGAATATAAATATACTCTTCTTCAGCTTTGCAGAACAATATGAATGAATTAAAAAATGTATTATTTTAAATCCCTCATGTGCCAGTGTACATCTTCTGTCCAGCAGTCAGTTTTAGTAAACAAACCTCCACATATGTGTGTTGCTCAACGTGTGTGGCAGTCCTGTTAAGTGATGTGGGCATGAGTGACGAACCACTTGACCCTGCTCTTGCAACAATAGCAGTGTGGCACAGGGACAGCTGCTCACACACACACACACCTCTGGATGCAATTAGAAATGTTTAGGGAGAAAATAAAAAATTATTATGAACACTTGATTGTGGCTAATTTCTTCAGCAGAGAAATATTTTTTCAAAAAATCACACGGCCTCTTCTTGTTTGCTTTGCTGCAGTAGTATTGACTCAAAAGAGGTTGGTGATAATTTCATTATTTCATGAAGGTATGCAAAATATAATTACTGTCATATTGTATTTCCATGTCGTGTGACACATGTGTGTATGGATGCTGTGGTTCTAGCTCCTTCGTGTGTAGTGTAGTTGCAGAGGCGCTGCACTCAGATACATTTTCCTGAGCTTGGAATACAGTCTGGTGCCCAGTTAAATGCCTGTTTAGCAAGGTAACAATCCACATCATCCATGCTTTATTACTCTCCTTTGTTATTTATTTCAAATCAACATGAAGTATACCACACATTGATGAGCTTTGAATGTTAATTTATGCTTGCGTTGTGTAATTAGGGTTAAAGATTTTAACAGCTTTGCCAGCTGATATGTCAAATCTTTACAGCTCAAAATCTCAGCACTGCACTGCAGACTCACAATTTATTACCCACTTACCAAGCTGTAATTGGGCAGTTTGAATGTAATGCATATGGTCAATGTCTAGTAAAATGCTTTAGCTCTAATGTCCCATTAGTTTTCTCTTATAGTTTCAAAGTTTGTTAAAAAAAACAACAAACATTTGACAACATCATGTATATATTCTGTATCTGTTTGTTTCAGATTTAGAACACTGTTACACTACAATATATTTCACTCAAACTGTACATACTGTATAGCAGTTCATATTGTACATAATAGTTACATCCATTCATACTGAACATGTATTGGTTTATTGTTCAGTCCATACATAAATACAATGTTATAATATTTCTATATGCACCTTGCTACAGTTTGTGCTATATGGTAAGATA
This sequence comes from Thunnus thynnus, assembly GCF_963924715.1. Classification (NCBI taxonomy): domain Eukaryota; kingdom Metazoa; phylum Chordata; class Actinopteri; order Scombriformes; family Scombridae; genus Thunnus; species Thunnus thynnus. The sequence goes on from NC_089536.1 coordinate 20,996,260, forward strand.
CTAAACTGCATTTTGTTGTACTTAGATAAAAAAAAAAAATCTAATCAAAAATAGTCTTTTATGGCTGCAACATTGCATCAAATGTAAAATACTATATGATCTGTGTACATTTACTGTACACACATATCTCTATAGTTCAACATGCCATGTTTGGTATATTTATAAACCCTGGGATATTGATTAGAATTCAATATATAACTATCAGTTTGGCTTATGGTTTTGTGCAAAACCATAATGGTTTTGTGTGTTTTTAAAGGAAAAGTCTGGTGATATTTTATATTTATGTTATGTCAACAAATCCCATGAAAAGACCAAAACCAACAATGTGTTAGTCCATCTTTCAATACTTTCTGACCTCACCAGTCTGTCTGTGGCTCTCAGCACGAAGCCCATTCATTTCCACTGGAAATGTAAATCTCTGAAAACAGTGTGGCTCAGTGATGTGTTTTTAATAGCTTTTGGACAACAGTGGAGCTCTATGGCAGAGAGGAATAAGATATATCAGGCCTTGGCTATATATCAGTACTTGTTAGTATAATTGAATTCATTGTTGATTTTGGTCTTTTCCTTTGATGACAATAACCAGATGATTTATGGGATTGAAGAGGTTAAATTGGAAGACTGCACATTTCTCTTTTTCAGAATTGATTAGCTGCATGGTAATCAAGCAAAAACAAGGCTGTTGATCGCAGCACGTTAAAACATTTAACCTGACAATAATAATTCTGTATGTACAGTAGAATATAGTATATTTCTCGTTCAGTCCACCTCAGCAGTAGGTGTAAGTGAGCTCCTCAGCACTTTCGTAACTAATCCTCCCACCGACCCCAGAGTGCACACCACAGTCCTCACTAATCATTCCAACATTTCCATCTTATTAAGTAAGACAATACATTAATTGCAAAGGCATGCCGAGGCCTCCTGCTATGCAACGTTACCCCTCTGGGGTCTGCCACCGAAACCCCGAAGGCACACGGCTGAAGCTGACACTGAGAGTTCACGGCTTCCACTCTGCGTGCCGTGCAACTTCTCAGCAGCCACAGGAGCAGATTAGAGACGTCCGCTGTGCATTCCTCGCCTAATGATTAAATATCAGGCCGTTTATTGTGAGTGTCACTTTTTGCGGCTCAGAGATGTGGCTCTTGGCAAGCTGTGAAGGCTGCGAACCGGACGCCACTTTGAAGATCTTTTCCCTCCCCTGCTAAGTGGGAGATACTTTCAGAGGATGATTTAGTGAGTGTAGGGGAACATATTGGATGTTAAAAGCACAATTTGGATTGCACTGCAAGGACTGGGTGGTTTTATTTCTTTACAGATATCTGTTGAATTTATCTTGTGGTGTGAAAACGAATAAAATGTAACTTCCTGGTATTCTGTGACTGCAATAAGGATTAGCTTCAAAATTCGTAGGCAAGGAATGCTTACATATAATAAATTTAAAGTATGAATATCCTAATAAATACATATGCACACATATAGATATTTTGCTCACCAGCTGAAGTTGATGAAAATTAAATGCTACTTTCACTATTCTGCCAGCCAAATGGATATTTAGCATTTAAAATCATACATTTTACCTCCCACAGTTTGTTACCTCTTTCCACTTGACTGACAGAGGCTACAGTATCCCTTAAAACAAATTTCTGTAAAATATATATTTACTCTAAAATCAATTTTTTTTCAGCTTGTTTCTATATTGGCGGCAGTGCCAGACATATTTTGATTAAATGGTCCCCTCTGGCTCATAGTTTAGCCAGAGGTATTGGGTTTCACCTAAAATTAGCCATCAGACTCAATTTATTACCTCAATTGAGAGGCTCGAAAAGTGCCCATAACAGCACCCCGGCTAACACGGACTAACCTTGGCCAAGCCATATAATGTTGCATTTTAATTCAGCTGCAGGAATTGCCGGCGAGGCCAAGCCCATTATAAGTTACACCTTTTTTTTTTTCTTTCTAACCCAGAGTGGAGGAGCGTGCTCAAATATTAAACGGGTACAAGAGTGTTAGGCAAACACTAAAATCCAAGATAATTTTATTGAGGTAAGAAAACTGCTTTCCCCTGTCAGCCAGATGACTTTTTAAACCTATTTTAGGGGGGGAGGGTGTTATGAAAGCGGGGACAGAAGACCCACACGCACAAATGCATTAAAATCTTTACAACCGCACATACAGACACACACACACTGAGACGATGAAATATGGTGGTAGAAATCCTTCTGTATAGATCTACCCTGTGTGTCTCCAGTGTGACAGCTTTCAAGTCTGGATCAGATGAGTTTGTACACATCCACATATTAGCCAACATAGATGCCTGTTAAATGTCAGCAGCTATCAAATGATATCGACCACAGCAGCCTGAAAGAATGCCACAAATCTGTTGCAACTATGTGTCTACAAGAATATAAGGAGTTTATCAAAGCTGCTCAGTGGTGACAGAGCTTACACAGTCTCTCTGTGGGCTAAAGAGCCATGCGTATCTGTCAATAGTTATTTGGACTGTAAAGCTAAAGCACTGAGTTGCATCTGTGCATCACTCAAATCTAATCCTTCACATTTCTTATTTAGAGACCCTTCACACAAGAATGAAAAAGAATCTTTGCCCAATACGAACAAAAAGTCAGATGTTTGCCATGTACAAATCCAAAAGCAGTCACTCACTGTTAGAATCCAGTCTAACAGTCTACAGCCACGCTAGCAACTCTGTGAGGCTGTCATGCTAACATGCTCACATGTCCAGAAGGGAGGCTCTTTTTCGTGTTTTAAGGCCTCTGGAGCATGGCAACATGCTGATGTTCAGGAGGAATAATGTTTACCATGTTAACCAGTGTATTTTTGTGTGTTAGCTTGCTAACATTTGCTAAATGGCACTACAGACAAAGTACAGCTGAGGTTGATGGGAATGTAGTTTTGCAGGTATTTGGTCATAAACAGGCTGATAAAGAGACAAAATAAAATGTTGACCTGATGATGGCAATTAAAAGTTTAGGGATCCAATTCATCCTGAGGGGGACATGAACATCTGAACCAAATTTCATAGCAATCCATCCAGCTGTCTAGACATGAATGAAAAACATGAATCAAACTTAATGGTGGCCCCAAAAGAGAAGTCAGGAGATCACCAAAGTCATTAGGATACATCCTCAGGGGGCAATGAATATCTGTACAGATGGAGGAGGAGGAGTATAGACAAGTCTCAGTGCCTCCCGTTGAACATATTGGACTTATGAACTGACAGCACTTTATATAGGATCCCTGAAATCTATGCAATCCATGCAATAGTTGTTGAGATATTCTAAACTGGACCAAAGCAGTGAACTGACCAGCATTGTCATTCCTATAAACAATGCTGCTGGCATGGCTGAAAAAAAAAATTCTTTAAGAGCACTTTTGCTCCATTCTCAAGAGGAATCTTTAAGCCTTTTAGACATTCTTCAGAAGCTACAAGAAATGGTTTGTGTATGCTGTGGTATAGCACTAATGTTATCACAGACAACATACAGTAAGTGAAAGGAGACATAATGTGCATCTGTACCTACTGAAGAAAATACCTGACAAACCTTTGAATTGCATTACAGTGACAACACTCAGCAAATCAACAGTGTTCCTTTAGACTTTACAGTTTGTCTTTGTAGAGAGAGAATTGTAACATTGCAACACCACAACCGCAGACTATCAATTGATGAAGTCTGACTTAGCCCTGCATTTTTTATAATTACATTTACATGCTTGTACTCCCACTACATGTAAGCAATATTTGGTATCTGGTACTGGCGGACTTTCCCAGATTAAATGTGTCATCTGGTGCCTGTGAAGTGATGCAGTTTCCACCTCCAGCAGCAGCAGCAGCAGGAGCTTGAGTTGCATTAGTGTTAATTTGGTCCATACAGCACCTGTGCAGGACGGCTTTAGGATTGATAGATGATGTTAAATTTTTTTGATGACCTTCATTGTATTTTCCTCATTTGTTTGACCATATGGGTGATGGACCATTACACATTTGGATTTTAAAGAAATTTCACCATGGTCAAAAATGTATTTTTTTTCCTGCAGAAGTAATGAGGCAGCTGTAATTTATGTTTACTGAAGGTGTTGATTTTATAACCCTCTCACATGGCTTTTCCGTTTTCTCCTCTCCTCCTCCCTCACTTGCTTTTTTCTTCTCTTTCCTTCTCTCTTTGCTTGCTCTTCTCCTCCCTCTACTTCTCATATCTACACTGGAATCATCCACAGGCACTTTGCTCTCTCCAGCCTATTCTTAGCTTAAGCTGCGGCTGCTCCAGTAATATTTTTAAAGATTATTATAGTATTCACTAACCCTTTTTTCCCCTTAGGCGCCCTTCCAGAGTTTCTTTTTCTCCCTCCTTCCCCCTCCCTCCCAACTCTCTCTTTCTCTTCCCTCCCCTTCTACCTTTCTCTCGACAGCGATCTTTGGTTGTAAAATAATAGAGCATCAGCCAGCAATAATTTGCAGTCCAAACAGAGCCGACGCTGGCTGACGTTTATTGAAACCTCATCCCCCCGCGAGCCGGTTTCCCTTTCCCTCCCAACTCCGTTGCTGCGTGTTTGTACAGACAGGGCCTGAGTCCTGGCCATTGCTTTTAATAATGAGGCCTACGGCCGGCCTTGGCTTTGGCTTTGGCTGGGCAGGGGGAGAACAGGAGGGGAAGGGGATGAGGAGGGGGGCTGCTTTCATTGGCTCTCATTAATCCTGAATAGCAGTCGGCGGTGGAGGAGACGCTGTCAGACATTCAGATGGGCTAACCTACCTACAGACAGACAGGTACAGGTAATGAGGACCAGGGCTGGATCAGACTGAGGAAAGGGGGATGTGTCCTATGCAGTTGGATTAGTCCTGCTCTGGTCAGACAGGTGATGACCAACAGATCGGCCCTACCACAGTCCATAAAAAGCTACAGTAAGCAGCCTAACTAATTGGACCAGGCTGAAGGTGTGTTCAGGTAGAAAATTTCAGACTAGGCATCATTACAAATTAACGCAATGGAAAAGGTCCAAGTGAGCACCAATACATGAAAATTTGCATCTCAGCAAGTTGAAAATGTTTCAAATTAAGCAAAAAATCTGCACTAACATGAATCTAAATGCACGGAGACAAGAAGAAAATGTTTCCAAAATATAAGGTTCTTAGATAAACACACACAACCACACTCGTCAATTTTAGTTCCTAGCTAGCTACAGCTAACATCTGCACAGTCAGTACATTAGCTGTGTAGGGTGAATAAACACAGACTATAGAAACAGTCCAACAATTAATTTACATGAACAATGCAACACAGTGTTCTGAATGCAATTTCAGAGGTTTTAAGGATTGTATTTAAAGATTTAAAACAAGAATTCACAATTCACCTATCCAGTGTGGTTGATTGGTCTAAGTTAAATAGTGGAGAGGGTTCAAATACATAATGTTATTATGTTTACACCTAAGATGAGGAGTAATGTGCGGTCCAATGGTTCTGAAATGTGAGATTTTCTATGAGAGAACGTGGTATGTATATACCGAATATATATTTAAAGACATAAAACTTTTGGACTCCTGAGTTTACCCTTGAGAGTGGGTATTACTTTATTGACACAAGATACTTCAGGTTTGAATCTCCTGCTGATCTTGAGATAGAAGGTGCTATCTTTGGATCATTTACTTGTTAGGACATGAATGTGAGGAGAACTTTATGTTGGTATGGTCAGGATGTTAAGCCCACTGAGATTGTGCAGCATCCTTTCTTTAGTGACATCTGACTCTCACTATCAGCTCTGATCACATCATGACATTATAATCATTGAGGGAGAAAAATGTGTTTTTGATGCAAGACAGAAAGTGTGAACTATGCTACTCTTTTTCAACTGCGGCAGCTCGTTAATTGGAGGAGCACCATGGTGCTGGCACTCAGGTCTAATGGATCAGGTTTTAAGTAGTTTTCTCAGGTCTGTAATAGAGGTGAAGACTGCTGTTACTTGCTAAAGAACAACTGGTGAGATCACTGCAACTGAGAGTTACTAAAATGTATGAAAATCCTGTAAGAAAGTAAAGTACAAAGTACAGAACATCAGCATAAAAATATCCAGGCAGAGATGTTTGTTGGCAGAGAAAGGGACAGTCTGTGAGATCCCTGAATGTGAGACAGGTAGCGAGAGGAAGAAAAAGAAAGTCTGTGCAGACAGACAGGTGGTTCACCGTGAAATTAAACACTCATTTTCTCCTCAGTGTCTAAAGCCCCACTTACTGGAACTCCTGTGGATTCCTCTGGTCAGCGGTCAACTAAGACAAACTAATCACCACGTTCTATGGACTGAGGTCTGACCACAATGCTGCCCAGGACAAGGCCTAGCAGACTGAAAAACACTGAGCCTGGGTTCATTTTCCACCGTCGTCACCATCGCTAACACTAGCCATGCCAAAACCCTCTTAAAACATTAAATACTGTATCAATAATAAAAGTTAAGCAATTAAGTTAAATTTCCTCGTCAAGATCGGGGTGCACAAAACTGTTGAAATTGCGCATTATGAAGTGGAGTTTTAATTGAATAATATTTGGCATGCTGCACAACTTCAGCCGCAGACAGGAAAAAAAAAATCCATACATTTCAGCAGACACAAAGTAGTATAGAGGCGGGCTTGTGTTTCCTCCTACAGGGCTTCTGTGGCCAAAAACAATCTCGAGGAGCACAGCTGAATGTTTTCATTGTGTTTCTTCTGCTGAGTTGGGCACAAGAGTGCTACTCAGCGCAGGCAGAGGCTGGTTCTCTAACTCACACCCACACACTCGATTTATAAAAAAAAGATGATAACCAAACCCCCACCTGCCAAGTGCTGCTGCATGCCAGTAAAAATTGTTTTCAGTGGATAAATCAATAAGGGTCACCTGCCACATTGGCTACTAACTTTTTTAATTTTTTTTTAATTTGAATACTTTGTTTAGTTTACATACAGCCTTTTACCTGTTTTCTCTGTACCAATCAGGCTCCTGGGTGCCTGCCTGTTGCCCTGCTTCTTTCCTCAAAGTGTTTGCATTTAAATCTCAATTTCTCTGCTGCAATAAGTAGCGTGTAGTGCAGAGACATTATTTTATTACAGTAACCAATACACAGCAAAATGTGCCAAAAGTTGGGTGATCTTTGTCTGACAGGTGACACCACTCTCTAGCCCTGACCTAACTTATCTTTAAGCTGCCTTTCAATCCTACTCTCACCAAAGCAAAGAGCAGCTACTCAGCATCTTAACCTGTCCTTATATCTACATTGTATCTGCTTATGCTAAGAAGCCATGACTGACCCTACTGGCTTGATGGGCACTATCATCTTAATGCCATGGCTTGTTCAGTGGTCCAGCCAAATGTAGATAAGAAATATGTTATATAAATTGCATGTAAGGATAGCTTTTTGCATTTGAAATGTTTTACTTTGCATGATTTCAAATAACAATCAATGGAGAGTGTATGCAGGCTTCGTAAACATGCTATGCCATTGCAGAAAAACCAAGTTGATTCTAATTATGTTTAAAGGGTTGGGTACATTTATAAGTTACATATACAGTGTTCTGAAAACAGGCAAATAACTACTCTTGCGATTAATAAATAATTATGGAATGGGACCAGAATCAATTGACTGTACATATAATTTCCTCAGTCAAAAAAGTGGATTTAGTGTCAAAGGAACAGTTTGACATTTTGGGAAATATACTTATTCACTGTTTTCGCCATCAGTTTCTGTGATCAGAAGATCGATACCATTCTCATATCTCTGCATATTAAATTATGTAATTAGAGCCAGGAGTCAATAATCTTAGCTTCATCCGCGCACACACACTTGTATATATTAAGCCCCTGTCCCCTTATTTAAATGTCTATCAGCTAACATGGAGCTGCTGTTGGTGATTTTCCCTCTGACCGTTCTCTGTCCTTCCTCCACCTCCCGATCATCAGAGGAAACAGGGAAATTAGACGGGACACTTCATTCATGTGCAGAGATTAAAAGCTTCAGTGAATGTCGGACTGGTGTGATTGTAAAGTACCAAGAAATCATCTCTGGGAGGCTTTTGACATGTACTCTGTGAGTGTGTGTGTTTGACGGGGGAGGAGTGCGAGCGATCTTCAGGGGCATCATGGGGCCACACGTCTCACGTCAGATTACACAGATCTCGTAATCCTCCCACTGTCGCTGGTGATAAGAGAGGATGGATGAGGGAGGAATGGAAGAAGGAAAAAGAGGATGTGTATGATAGAGGAAGAAAACAGAGTTGGAAGGAACGAGAGAGTGGAGAGAGAGATGGCACCAAAGAAACAGAGCAACAAGTAACAGTTTAAGAAATGGAGAAACCAAGGTAGAACAAAGAGCAAGAGCTACAGGATATATGAAAATTTTTAGTACAGTAAAGTGGGTTTTCGTGTGTAGATAACATTTGTCAAGTACAAAATTTAAACCAGCCTCCATCCAAAAATATAATAATCTGATCATGACCTGTTCATGAACTCTCCTCTTGTTTGCCAGGAAATCAAGAGCATTTCTACAAGCCTGTACGGTGACTTCAAACCAAATGATTTAAAGTTGGAGGGTTGGAGTAGAAGTGGTTTGGTTTTGGTGACTTTGAAAATGGTATATTGGAGGAGTTTATTGGGAGGAAAACATAGACTGGAGGCCACTGCCTGACAAATTAGGGTCAAATAAAAGGGGGTCCTCATCAGATTTAGAAGGAAGTTAGTTTGTAGAGATTGAGGCTTGATTATTATTTGGCTTTAGCTCATGAAAATGGTTCCATATTTTTTTGTTTTTATGTGGAAACTATGTTGATTAATAAAACTAGACAGTTTTTTCTTTTGAGTATTTTGAGTTTTTTGGCACATTGCATTTAAAAAATTGCTCTTGTAAATACTGTGGAAATAGGCTGACTTTGAATTACTTCTTTTGATCACAAAATCGAAAATTCCTGGAAAGACTGAACATTGACCTGTCCGTGGTCCTGATATTAATGTTGTTGTGTTGACAAAATTATATTTGTACACTTATATACTTATACACCAGATAAAACACTTGAATACTGAAGTTGTGCCACTTTAAATAAGATATTACAATTTAAAAAAAATTTCACTTTATTGACAGGTGTCTCAGCCCAAATTTGAATCCAAGTTTCGAAGTATTCCTTGACAAACCATTAGGTGTCATAACCAGCTTGCATGTGATAATCAGAGACAGGAAACATGACATCAAATCTGCCAGTACTAGCAGTCAAAGAATGCAAAGCCACAATCAACTTAACAAACGCCAGCAACAACACATCGGCCCATTCCTCTGATTCCTCCAAATCAGGTTGGAGGGGGGAGTCGATTGAAACAGAACAAGAGTTACGGCGGTATTCAGAGATACACAGAGAGAGGTAAAAAAGTTGTGGGAGGGGGAGTTTGAGAGAGAGAGAAAGAGAGGTAGAGCGAGGGGTAGGAGGGGGCAGAGAGAGAGAGATGGATGAACCCAATTATCCCCCTATTTTCCTTCATGACGCTGAACCTCTGTAACAGCAGAGAGTAGAAAAAGAGAAGGAAAATAATAGAAATGTGTGGAATGATGGAGGGAGATAATTAAAAAGGCCTGCATTTCTACACCCGCCGATTGTGGTGTAATTAACCCATTACAGCCCCCCCTCACCCCTCCCTAATTTTTTCTCCCTGTAATGATTACAATAAGTGTGAGGGTGAAGGCTTTGGCAGGGGAGCGTTTACATGCACACTCCATTTGGTTCACTCAGACATGTCACAGCGATCATTAATCATGGGCTGTTTTTTAACTTCCAAATGGTTGGCTGTGCAGGCTATAAGGGTTTGGGCTTGTTAGCAGAAAGTAATAAAAAATGACCTGCCGCTTCACGGTAATTTCAATAGAAGAGGAATAGCAGTTTAAGGTATGAGAGGGTAAGTTTTGTGCCATCAGACTTACTGACAGTAAGTGTATATATTGTATGTGTAACCAGTGGACCAACAACTAATTCATCTCAACATCAGCTGTTATTCTCAAATGAAAGAAATGCAAGTGAGTGTGTAGTTTTTGCAGCAGCCTCAGTTTTTTAACTGCACGCTTGCAAAAAGTGCAGCTTCAAAATCAAGAGAATCTATTACAAAAGTCCAATCTGCAGAAACATTTGAATATGAATGGAAATAAGTTGATATTAAAGGGCTGTTTCACCTAAATTCTGAAACTTGCTTACTCAACTCCAGTGGTATCTAGCAAATAGTTCTGAAATGTTTTGACCTTTTTTCACACCATGTAAAGTTCTCGAAGTTTAACACATTTGGTCACATATTTCTCTGAAAAGCAAACTTTTAAATTCTCTAATTTTCAGTGAAAAAAAGTAATTACACAACTATTTTCTTTCCTAGTTAACTCAATGAGACAGCAGTGGGAGACAGAGGATTTTGATTATAGGTGTCCTTCTACTGACTACTCTGTGTCTACAGCCCATACCATTTTAAGCTAATTATACCTAAGTACAGTATGTTGCATAAGTTTCAGATGGTTTCCGGGCTAAAATGTTCTCAGATTCGTGTCCTACAGCATAACTAAATCTATATGGTTTGCCACTGTAGAAACCTTGGTATGAAAGTATTTGGAAACCCCTGTTTGATTGTTATGGTACAACTTCTCTTGATGCCTTAAATAATATAGTTCACTGTTAACATATGCCTCTTTGTGTGTGGCACATGACCTAATTACCAACTACACCACTACAGTAGCTGCTGGTAATTTCTCTCTCTCATTTTTTATAGTTTTAGTTTTCAGAGAACATACAGTAGAGGGTGTTATCATACTAATGGTCTGTGTGGAATGTACTGTATCTAATGCTCTAGCGTAGCAGAGCCTTTTCTCGCTTTTTTCCTATTTTTTATCTTCAAAACTACTGCAGGGGCCTCTGTTTTGTCTTGTCTGAATCATACAAGAAATTTACAAAGAATAGTATAGTACTGTTTATCATAGAAGTCCCATTCATACATCTACTATGCTTTATTAGGACTAGATTATATTGTTTGAGCATAAAACTGTACAAAAAAAAAAACTGTGAAATTAAAGTAATTCTTTCAGCCAACTGTTTGCTAAACTGCTTAAAATTTCATACTAAAGTAATCATTGTGGTGGTCGGTACTGGTGTAATAGAGGAATCTATGACATAGAGTAAATATTTTGGAGAAAAAAAATTCTAATGTTATGAGAAAAAGTCATAATATAATAAAAAGACAGCCTGTCCTCCCAAAAAACGACAGTATAGGTCTATTCAGGCCGGCAAAAACGACCTATAGTTACCTTTACGCCATCTAGCGACTGTGGTAATTATGACCTGGAGAAGTGACGATGTCAATATAAGGTGACTTCCTTACTAGAAGGAGGCAGGTTTGGCTGGATGACTAGATAATTAGTTAGATGGCAAAAAGGCAAAAAGTGGCCTTTGCTGCAGGAGACCACTGGCCGCTTCCCTTTTCCAACCGCGAGTCGGGACATTTTAAAAACTGTAACAACGACTGCTGAGGTGTTTAGTGTTGCCATGACGACGAAGGTTGCATAACTTTAAAGAAGTAGAAACCACGTTTCAAGTGATCATTTTAACCCAAACCATGATCTTTCCCTAACCCTAACCAAGTGGTTTCTGTGCCTAAACCTAACCAGACCTTAACCACAGTTTTGTCACACCATAAAACATAATTATTTTTTAACAGCGATTTGTAATGCTTTTAGAAAGAGGCATATTACGGTCCTATTTTGGAAAGCGACATATTATGCTCCTATGGGTTTTTCTGAAAACGCTCCTGTGGGTCGTTCTGGAGTGCAGTACAATCGACCTATATTGTCTGGCCCTCATCCGTCCAATAGAGGGCGCTGAAAACACTATATGAGTGTTTTCAGCGCCCTCTATGTGTGTGTTGTGTTGGGAGTCCTTGGAAACAGACCCATTCTGTTCTTTCAGTATGAGGAATGTTGTAAAAAGATATAAAATTATAAGGCGGCATGATGAGCAGGGTGGCACTTTGCATGGCAGCCTCGGCCATCAGGGTAGGAATGTATGTGTGAATGGGTGAATGTTGGCATGTGTTGTAAAGCACTATGAGTGGTTGGTAGACTAGAAATTTTAAGATTTGGATTCTCTGTGATAGTTAACTTGTATGTGAGGGATGTGGATGACTCATAGATTTCACCAATAAGCATCTTAAGATCATATATTTCTAGATTTTTAAATGAAACCGATTACATGATATATGAGTCACATAACTGGATGTGTATTAACTTTATGACTTTAATCTTGCAAGATTGCAGTTTTTTCTCAAATATTCCAACTTTTTCTCAATCAAAAGGCAGCTGTTTGTGTTTCACTGCAGCCCATGTTATTCTTTAAGCTCTAGTTTCCATAAATTACTGTGACTCTGTTAAGTTTTATGTGCATAAAATAATAAAATGCAAATGTTTTATGTAGCAACTTTTCTCAACATTTCTTTTATGAGACTATGTTACCACCAAAAGGAAGAATATTCACATATTCAAGGGATGTGTGTGCAGCTTAAAAGGAGCTGGAAAACAGCTTAAAAGCAAATTACAGCTTGAAAGTTCTGAGTGAAATATGTAAAAGATGGAAACCATTCCATCCTATGGTCTAAGTCTCCTTGTCATCGCCAACGGCCTTTGTTTTGTGAACATTTGTCTGCAATTTGTCAGTGCCTGCAGCACGGTTTGAGCTTCCTATTTTTGTATGATAACATTATTTTTCTTCATTAAATGAGCTACAACCTCGGATCTGCAACCCAACACTGCCCTTTCACCCTCAATCACCCCTCAGTCACTAACAGAGTCGGGACAAACGTGGACTTTTCTTCAAGTTTTATATAAAGAGACTGCAATTTAAACAGCCCGTTGACACGAACAAGCACAGCATGATTTATTTCTGCCATTATAAACCTTTGCTGATCTTCTCCCCACCTCCACGTCTGCAGAGTATGTTATCTTTCCACCGTCCATTTATTTTCTTTCATTTTCCCTCCTTCTGCTTTTGTCACGGCGGCCAATTGTTCTTGGATTGAGGGATTTGAATTATTCAAGGGGAGAGACGGCAACAGAGAGAGACTGAAAATATTATTTAACCAAATCACAGGTGACTAAAGGGTTTGGAGACTGGAGTTACACCTGAGAGCTGAGGTGAAAGGCGGATACATATTTAGGATTTGGATAGCGTTGGTCAAGAGAAGAGGAGATAAGAGAGAAGAAAAAGAGAGAAGAGAGAAGAGAGAGGAGAGGGAAGGGAAGCCGTACAGAAGACAGAATGAGACTCTGGGGAGATGTCAGAGGAAGGTCGCAGACACCATGCAGACACGGTGTTACAGCCAACAGAAGGAGAAGATGTCACTGGGGGAAGAGGACTAAAACAGATTAGACTCTGCTTCTTTTGCTCTCTGAAGCTTAACCTGTTTCACAGACCCTTCACAGACAACACATGACAAAAATAAGCAACTGAGAGAGATCATTGAGCCAAACACACAGCCTTATGGGCCATATTTGGTTTGTAATATCCCACTATTGACTTACTTAGTTATTGATTTATTAGTGGAAAGGTTTTGGTATCATAAATGTAATATTAACAAACAGAATGATCATTTCTCTCATGAAAAGTTTTCATTTGAGTACATGATATTCATTCTAAAAGGATTTTTCTGGTTTATTTCAAATTGGATCTTATTTTAGTAGTTTTACAGAGGGGCTTTATTTTGGGGGAGACATATCCTGTTTTCATCTTTGTTCACATGGATTATGTTTTTTAACTTTTTTTTTTTTTTTTTTTTTAGGAAATGTTGTTAATTAACAGATCTGGCAAGTCACAAAATGTTGACAATAAATCCATCTGCAAATCATTCACTGACAAAGTGTTTGATTTGTTTTCCCTCCAGTGTCCTTTTTCCTGCAATACAATATCGACTCGTGTCAACTAAAGCATGACTCAACTTTCTTATGGTTATGTTTAGGCACACTTGGTTAAAGTTAAGCACAGATTGTGTCCTTGGATAAATTTTGAAAAAGGAAACCATGACCTGAAGCATGAGACACAACACGTGTTTCACATTTAAAGGACCAGTGTGTAGGATTTAGTGACATCTAGTGTTGAGGTTGCAGATTGCAACCAATACTACTCCCCTCCCCCTCCCCTTCCAAGCTTGTAGGAGAACCTATAGTGGCCATGAAACTTGCGAAAAACATGCAAGACCCTCTCTAGAGCCAGTGTTTGGTTTGTCCGTTCTGGGCTACTGTAGCAACATGGCAGGCTCCATGGAAGAGGACCTGCTCCTTATGAAGATATAAAGGGCTCATTCTGAGGTAACAAAAACACAACATTTCTTATTTTCAGGTGATTATACACTAATTAAAACATACTTATGAATATTATATTCCATGTCTGCCGATATTTCTGCCAATAGAGCCCCCTAAATCTAACACACTGGTCCTTTAATTGAAACAGCTAACACTGAACCAAAACTACCTATCTTTCCATAACTTTAACCAAAGTGCTTTTGTTGCATAAACCTAAGCAAACATGGAACTCAGGATGTGAATCCCAGCTTATAACCCAAACTGTGCATTGTAACATCCATCACAGTTTACAGAATTACTTTCTAGGTCATCTTTGACATATCATACACGCTGTAGCTGTGCACAAACACAATTTTCCTGTACAGTGAGGGATTATAACCAACATTACAGGTGTGTTCATTTTCCATTTTTACCTCCAGATAAAGATCATATTGGCATGTTTACAACCTGTCTGATCATCTGACATCATGTGTTTCTTGCCCAATCAGACTCTGTAGTTACGATGTCACCATATTCCCAGATCTCAGCAACCACTTATGAGTACAATGTTATTATAACTGAAAGAAATGATGGCCAAAATGTATGCAAATAAAACCTACATTGTAATACATTGGAATTACCCTTTAAAGATATAGCGCAAATATAGCAGCTTACACAGTAAAGGCTTTCCTCAATAAATGAGTCAGTGTATGTGTGTATGTGTGAGACAGCTTGTCCTACAGAGCCCATTTAACACATGTTATTAAGGGAGACAACTTCCCTGGGACAACAGTCACATGCGATTCTGCTGATCAAACCTAGCCTCGAGTGCTGCTGTCGCCATTAGCTGGACAGCTGTGATTAATGCCTGTGAACCAGCGGCCTCAACCCCTGAGGTGTTTGCTTCATGACCTCTTCCCAGCCTTTATCATTCACTCTTGGGTTTGAACCATACAATATTTACTGAGTTTCTTTCCTACTTTATTTGTCCAATTGAAGATGCTAAAAAATAAGAGAGTTAAGTAAAGCTTCCTGCACTGAGTAGATTTGGAAATTGCTATCAGCGACTTCTTAAACTCCACTTAGAGCTTAAGCAGAAGATCCTTTACAGAAGTCATTTTAACCATGTGATAATTTGACGTAAGAGTTGAGCAGCTGATTTGATTGTTTACATCTCTGACCAAATCAATTCTATTGTTCAAAAAGGAAGTCAAAAGAGTTTTCTTCATCTATTTCTTTCCGAGAGAACTATTTTGGTATTTTGGAGAAATACACTTCTTCGCCTTCTTTCCAAGAGTTAGACGAGGGGATCAATACCACTCATGTACTAGAGCGGTACCATGCCATTGGTCCAACAGCCCATTATTCAGAAACCCCAACAGTTCGAAAAACTTCCCCCACAGTCCGACCAGTTATCCCGAAAACAAAAACACACTGCTCCAAAAGCCAGTTTCTCCAAAAATAAACACTCTCCCTGGATTTTTTTGTCATTAATATCTTTCTGTATTTTGAGTTGCAAGTGATCATTTTAATTCAAACCATGATCCTTCCCTGACCCTAACCAAGTGGTTTTTGTGCCCAAACCTGACCAGACCCTAACCACAGTGTTGCCACACCATAAAACATAATTTTTTAATAAGCACATCAAAATACACTACGATATTAAGGAACAAAGATGACAGAGATAACCTAACCATACATATTGGTAATGCATCATTATCGGTTATCAGACACTGGTTTATTACTTGACAAAACACACTTTTTATATATTATTGAGGTCTTCTACTAAATTCGGCATTGTGTTTCCCTCAGTAGAACACAGTAGAAAGATTTAATAAAACAGCAGTTATAAAAATGTGTACACTGCGTTGTTAGAGCAGACGACCATTATCTGGGAAACATCATGTTTATTCAATTTACATGGAGCTAAAATTAATACTGAATTATGTTAAATGTTTGCAGAATGAGTTAGTGTCTGTTTATGAGTTGTAAGAAATCCTAAATTATCTTTTAGAAGGAGTAGATGTTTACCTGTAAGCTTGGCTGACTAGGCCAAACTACAGAATAAAAACTGGCATGTCTGTGTTGCTGACTTGTCGTCAGTCATTTAAAATATAAATTAACTTATTAAACTGATTTTTCACAATTCACTTAGTTCGTCTGATAAAATTGGTGTCATGTTTCACAAAGTAGAACTCACAAAGAGAAGAGTAAGAGTTAATAAAATCATGTCATAAAAATTGTGTGGTGGTGTTTCGGATTGTCAAACAGTAATGTTACACGTCTTACTGTAGTTTATTTAACTTAGTTTACAGTTGAGAGTTGTTAAAGGTCCAGTGTGTGTTATTTAGTAACATCTGAAAGAACAGACTTGGTAAAAATTGAATAGATTATTTATAAGTATATCTTAATTAGTGTCTAATCAGCTGAAAATAATAATTGTTATGTTTTCGTTACCTTAGGAATAAGCCCTTTATATCTACATGGGAGAGGGTCCCCCTCCACGGTGGCCGCCATGTTGCATCACCATGTTTCTACAGTAGCGCAGAACGGACAAACCTAACACTGGCTCCAGTGAGGGCCTTACGCGTTTTAGATTCAGTGGGCGACAACCAGAAATGCACCGGTTTTAAAACTAAGAAGAGGAACGGACCGAACATTTTGTATTGTGAGAAGTTTTTGAAACCAAAATTTGATAAATGGAGGATCATACTTATTAAGAAAATCACAGGAGCGTGAAATGTCGTCGTCAAAGAAACGAAAACATGAAGAAGCTAAACAAAATCGGGACAAGCAATGGCATAAAACTGTTATTTATTTTGGTATGTTTATCCAGGCCAGCCAAGGCTCTCAGCATCTTAGAACGTAACATAATGTATTACAAGGGTTTGTGACTGTGTTATGTAGCACTTATTTTCTTGATGTTGCTGTTGTTTCTCCAGCTATGAGAGAGGTCCTGTAGCATCGATGCATGGTATTGCCTTTATCTTCATCCTAAAGTGACTGTGTAATAGGTCAGGGGTATTTCACCATGTGTCATTGATGGCTGGGAGTACGTAGGTTTTCATTACAACCAAAGACAACAAATGTTGATTTCACTGAATAGCTACTCGTCTCTGACTGAAAGTGTGTTAATCAATTAAATAATCTGATCTAGTCTGTTGTTGGGATGAAAATCCGCATGGAATAAGGTTGAACAGTTTCTGGTGAGCACATTAGATAAATAGATAGCTTGATAGATAGATAGATAAATAGATAGATAGATAGATAGATAGATAGATGATTTATAATGATAAGTTCATTAATTTGTGCTGTTTTATTTTTCTCAGGCACTATGGGTTGGCATTATTCACCATGTCTGTGACATTCGCACCCGCCATATCAGAAGTATTGCAGACCAAGTCAGGAGAGGTCTAGGTAAGTGATACACATTTGTTTGCCTATGTAGCATATTAACTTATCCTGTAAGTCCTACTCTTGGTTAAATAGCACTATTTTCACATGCACAACTGTATAAAGTGTATGAAATAGTAAATTATCTCTATGTGTAATGGTACTGTCTTCCACAGAAGCAGTTTTCCATGCAGTTGCTGTCTACACACAGCTCCTGGAGCAGATGAGGAACAGCAGTGCCAGCGAATCATGGGTGTTGTTCCTGCCATGAGAGCATCTTCATCCAGAGCAGTAAATTGAATACCTTTGGTGTGGTATTGGTCCGGCCCTTGTCAGCTATTATGTGCTTGTGCAGCAATTTGACTGCTGGAAGGTGGTCAGATAAGTTTAATCACACTGCTTTTAGTGTTCAAACAGACTAATGATTTGATAGATTATTCTGTCTTTATCAGAATCAACTTTGAAGAACACAGAATAAGCTGTCAAAATGTTTGTTTGAACAGTAAAAGCTGCATGTTTATGTTATCCTTTTATTGTCCAGATTGAAAAGGATGTCCAGAAATGTTTCTGTTAAATAAAATATATTTTTATTACAAATGTCATTATTCTTTGTGTTGTTTTTTATATTTTTATTTTGTGGTTCAAACTAGTGAATTACAGTTAACATAACCTGAAGTGGCAATGAAAATAAATCCATAACATGTACTACAGTGCCCTGTTCTGAGGATCAGTGGTATTCCAACTTCACTACTGTTTTAGGTTGCTTTATAAATATAAATAATGAAATAATGAAAAAATTTTCAAATATTAGGGTTTGGGAATAATGGGCCTTTGGACCAAGGGAAAGTCCCTGCTAGAGGCAGGAGGTGGAAAGCCTAGCTTAGCATTAAGACTGGAGGCAGTAGAAACAGCCAGGCACTTCGTCAAGAAATAGCTAAACCACACGATTCCCTCTAAAAACACAAATTTGTTTGGTTGTTTTTACATTACTGTTTTGTATGGGTTAAGCAATCAAAATAAGAAGATTTAATTTGTGAATTTTGGAGGTTTTGGTAGGTGGATTTTTTTTAATTATGGAGTGAGCCAGGCTAACTGCTTTCAGTCTTTATGCTAAGCTAATCACCGCTAGCTATACTTAACAGCAATATTATTACTCTAATCTTTCAGAAAGCAAATAAATGTATTTCCTTTCTAACTATCCCTTTAAATATATTATATTATAAATATATACTTTTATATTTATTTTAACAGAATTATAATTGCATTTACTGGTCACTATGACCTTAACCTAACCTTTTAGCAAATAGTAGGTGCAGTTTTTTTTACATGTTGACGTTATTATAGCCATTGTTTCAACAGTATTTCAAAGAATAACTAATTTCACATTAAAGTAGTCATTTAAATGCTTTTGTATCAATGGTTTTACATCTAAAGAAACATTTTGCCCAGTTTAAACCACTTCTTGACAAGTCAATACTTACTGGTAGCGCTAACAGATGCTGGTAAATCCCTGTTGGCAGCTGTTGGTATTCTTTTTACATTTTATCATTTCAAGTATTATACATATATTACTTTCTTCCTTTCATTTTTCCTTTTTTTTCTTACCTTCTTTTCCATTTTCCTTGACTGAGGTGGGATTCTTTCAATGCTGTGTGTACCCCTAAACCGAGGTGTTTATTTTGCCCTGCTTGGGAAAATATTTTTCCCGCAATCTCCAAAATGGTATCTACGTTGCTATGGATTGGAGGCAGGGCTCTGGTAGAGTAAACATCAACAACGAGAGCTGTAGGCCTCGGCTGTTTGGTTTAGTGAGCCCTTTTGGGAGTTGAGAGTGAGGGGGAACCTGCAGGAGCCGTGCAGAGTGACGGGCAAACACCAGTAAACACTGACCCCCTTCCTCAGAGTTGACCCCAGGGACTCAGTCAAGTGTCCGTTAGGCTAAGTGAAGGTGAAGCACGTCACCGTCAGTTCCGCTCAAACGCTGCCTTGTTTGGGGAGTTGCTGAAGCCCCATGGTTCACAAGTTCATTAACCTGTTAGCAGCTCTGAGTAGGGCTCTTAGTGCTTGAATTTAGTCTCAAATACTGAAATCTTGTCTTGATCTCATCATGCTTTTGACTCAGACTTGTCTTGTCAAACAGTACAGTTTGCTGCCTATCTAAAAATACACAAAGGCACATTTTTTTCAGTTCTGTGGATGTTATCTCCAAAAATAAAATTTAAATCCCAAATCCGTAACATTGTCCACATGGCATGTGTAGGGGCTTTAATTTGGCTGGTATAATTGCAAGTAATAGTAATCAATTATGCATTGACAAGTCAAGACAAGAAATATGCTTTAAGCCCCTAACCCTGATCTGACTGCAGAGGTTTTGGTCAATACAGAAGGTTTTAGCATCATTGTTGTGGTTTAAATGTACTATCTTGGTTCCCCCTCACTGATCCCATCAACCCCAGCTGTTTTCAGCAATAAAGCTCTGATAAACTTTATATGCTACCTGCCAAGCCCTAAACAGCAGACAGACAAAGCTAGTAACTAGCTGGTGAACAAAGCGAAGCATCTAGCAAACTAAAGGCCAAGATATATTTCTCAGGAGTTGGTGATGGCCAAAACAAAGTTAGAAGGAGAGTAACTATTTGACTTAAGTTCTTCAGCTGGCCAGAAACAGAACTTTAAATTAATGCAAATGATACTCCATGTCCATGGGATCGGTCTGTTTGCTAACACATTAGCCATGACAACTTTAAAAGACCATAATAGGTGAAACATTTGTGTCTTGTTGAGTTAGTCGACAAGTGGCCAAAAAGAAAAAAAGAACGGTGCTGCTTTGAATAAGGTCATAAATTATTATGTTAATATTTGGAAAAGATGCAACAGTGTTTATTGTCCATGTATACTGGTCTTACCCTCAATATACCAAAGTATTTTAGCTATTATGTCCATAAGATCTTTTGAAAATTGTAATACTGTGATTCTACCATAATGATTGTATCCTGACAGATCAGACGCCTCCTTCTGGATATTAATTGTGACAGTTAGTAGGAAGCAGGCAAAGCATAATAATACATATGAGAGACAAAATAAAAACAGTTGTTGTATCATTAATTTAGAGTGGTCTCCACCCGCTCCTGTTGCACTCACGCTACGCCATCCCAAGGGCATATACACATATAGACACACACACACACACTATACACAATATGGCATCCCAAGGGCACAGACAGACTGGCACAGTGCCCAGTAAGACCCTCAAAAGTCCCTTTATAGAACTGTTTGGCATCTTACACCAAGATCAACAGTCCTGCTTTTCACCATGTAGTGCACAACACGTGCACGGACATAGACACGTGCACACGGAGTGTAATTCGGGAGTCAGACAGGAGCCAGAGTTGAATGGGCTGCTTTTCTGAGGGTAAAGTAATATCAAAACATTTGCGTGCAATAAAAGTTTTGCTAGTTTGTTTAATTTCCAAGCATATTATTGTTTTTCTGTGGATGTTGATGCTATCCAACCTCAGGCAGTGAGGGATTGGAATAACACTCAGTGTTTTAGTGGATGTGTTTCAGGCCTACCTGGACCCTAGCTGCCTGAATTATAGACATTTATATATATTAAAAGGTTGTTCAGCCACTGCACAGATCTTCTTTTTGATGGCATTAAAAGACAGACTAGCTACTGCAACAAAAAGATGAATTGAATGTTGATTTCGAATAATAAAGTCCATCAGAAGCCAGAAAGAAACCCATCTACTGAGCATGTAATCGTATGCAATTCTTGTACCCACCTGTAAATGTAAAAACTCAGTATTTTACACTTGTAAAATAATGCAAAATGAATAAAGAGTTTTGTTTGAAATAGCGATACAGCCAAGTTTATCAGAGATATCTGCTGTTAAAAATGAATCAGTGCAAAATATTAGAACATGATTTTGGTATTTTTTAAGTCTTTTACAGAATGAATCACTGTATTTGATGTATGTATTGAGGTACATGATAATGATCTTTAGGCAGTGATGCATTGTTTACTCTAAATGGATAATAAACTGTTTTGTACCAGAAAAATCCTCATATGTCCTTTAATCAATTTCAGTGACCTCATAGCTTCCCTTTCATCTGCTTCCTCTTGCTCCACCTTCATTGCGGCCTGTTTTTTATCACTGGGCTCTCCTGGGCTCTTTATGAATAGGACCTGTTGTGCAGCTCTTTGGCCCTCACTTTCACCAAACATCTTAAGGGTTTCACTCCAAAACACTTTACATTAATTTCAGAAAAAAATTCTAAGCCAGTATTCTAAACATGCAAGCAAAACTTAGCTGCAAGCAAATGTCTTAAGATAATGAATAATATCCATGTGCTCTTCAGAGGAAGGTTGTCATTGACAGATGGGTGGACAGGGTTAGCAAAACACACAACATGAAAGACTACATTTAAAGGCCTCGTGAGGGATGATAATGTGAGGCATGATGACGCAATCTCGGCGGAAGATGTTAATGCTATCTGCAGAAACTGCATATTCCATGGAAACAGGATGGTGCAGAAATTTTAAGGCGCTTTAGCAGGAAGCTAATGTGGGTGTTCAGATGCTGTGGCTTTTGTGTAGCCGACTGCTGTCAGGCTCAGTGTGATCAGTCTAAGGTCTTCAGCTACACAGACGGATAATGAAATGGTATTTAATCAAAATAATGTAAAACTAAGGGGGGCCGTCATGTCAAAATTTCTCCCTTTTTGTTTCTGATTTTTTCTCAAAGGTGATTTACAGAACCAATATGAATGTTGTGGTAGACAAAAAAGATTGCATTTTAAATTCAGTTGGACTTTAAGACCCCTAAAGACCTATAGTCAACCCACACATTTAGTGACTTAAATGTGGCCCTCTCCTGGATTCATTGGCACCTCTTACTACCAGAACTAGGCAACTGAAGAGGTCTAACCTTCTGTTTGTTCCACAAGCATATGAGTGTCCGAACTGTGTGCCCCTCTCTCTTTTCTCCTTCTCTCTCCCTATTTTCTACTCCCTTCCTCTCTTGTCTCTCAGGCATCTCTTAGTAGACCAGCACCCATCCTGGAACCGTTCTGCTTCCCTGGCTGTCGGTGCCATTTCCTGAGGTTTTGGATCTGGTTCCCCATCGTGCAGGAGTTCAGCCTCACCTCATGTCTCTCTCTCTCTGAATGATGTCTTTATCCTTCTCTCTTTCGTGTGTGAATGATGTATTTTCTTGTCTCTTTTCCCATGTATGTGAATGGTGTGGTGTGAGTTTCCTCTGTGTGCATGTGTAGTCTGTCCTCCTACCAGGTATCTATGTTGATGGAGGTCATGTGGTCCTATTGTGTTCTGGTGGCATCTGGAAGCTGCTTGGCGTCCTCTTCATCACATTCTTCATATATGTTTCAAATCCATTATAATTTTGTTATCCTGTTCAGTGCTGTATTCTGTAATTTGTCTTCTATTCTGTACACACAACATCTATTGCACATCTGTCCATCCTGGGAGAGAGATCCCTCCTCTATTGTTCTTCCCAAGATTTCTTCCATTTTTGTTCCCTCTTAAAGGTTTTTTTTTAGGGAGTTTTTCCTTATTCAAATTGAGGGTCTAAGGACAGAGGATGTTGTGTTGCTGTACAAACTGTAAAGCTCCCTAAGGCAAATTTGTGATTTGTGATATTGTGCTATGCAAATAAAATTGACTTGACACACAGGTGTTTTCACTTTTGCTGCCTAATTAGAGGGGCAGTGTGGCCATGTACAAACTGCTTTTGATTGCCATCTCCCTCACCCCTCTATTGGTTTTGTTGTACCTGTTAAGGCGGGACAACCTATCCTATTATCATTCTCATATAGTTTGGTGACATCACGTAGCTCACACCTGACTAAAGGTCTAATCAGCCTCAGTAATTTAAAACACCTGTGTAAGTGCAGGGCCTTTAGGATAAAGATCATTATACAGCGTCAATAAGCTTGATACTATTAAGGGAAGAAAGACTTTAACATGCTGTTGATGATGTACCATGCTTTGGCTGCTCATAGATCCTTCCTTGGAGCAGGAGAAAGCGCTTTGGGACTTCAAAATGGCAGAGCAGAACAACTTTTGGTTCAAGCGAGGAATGAGGAAAGACCAAATAAGGGACTTGGGATGTACCCACTTTATCTTTCAATCAGCAGAGACTTCATTTTTTAAGTGCCAATGATTTTATTGAACATGCTTAATGAGATGAAAATGTGAAAAGTCTTTGGCGATTAGACCCCATCGTGATGTCATCATATTTATTATATTTATCATATTTATATATTTATATATATTTAAGAGGGAAGTTAAGGTGCAAGTAGAATAGGATATCCCTTGATGCAGTCTAGACACTGGTGGTGATGATGAACAAGGGAATATTGGGATCTGGATGATGAAAAGAGGAGCGGCTTCTAATGATTTTGGAGCTGGTGCTGATGTGATGATGTGGAGGTGAATGGGGTAGCAGAGGATTGTGACGATTTACACTGAAATGACAGCTGACAATGACAGATTTAAAGTTTGGCAGCTAAGACATGATAGGATGATGGAAACTGTGGGAGAATCTGATTTGTTAGCTAAAAGTAACGCCCCAATCAGCTGATCCGAGAGCAGGAGAAGTGGTGGGAGAGAGAGAGAGGAATGAGAACGAATGAATGAGTAATAGATAGTCTTCCTGCTTGAACTCACGCTAAGCTCCATTTCTTTTGTCTGTCTCTGCAACGACAAGGTTCAATCACCGCATAACTCATAAATATGAGAAGGACCACATGAATGCAAAGAATATTCACGTTGTGTGAGATCTATTGGAAGGCATGCTGGGAAATGTAGGACAGGATTCATGATTGCAACAGAGAGCTCTCCGAATTCCTGTGTGATTGCGAGCCAACATCAACCCCATTACATCTTCCTCAACGGTGGCTCAGGGTTCACAAGGAAGGAAACACTACCAGACTGCTTAACAACAGTGTGTGTGTGTGTGTGTCACTGACAGAAAAGATTTTGTCCTTCAAATTGAAATATTTGACAGTTGAAATGAGTGATAATTACTCTAACAAAGTGATTGCAGATAAAGCAATTACAGATTCAGCGTAGTTCCATGTACTATTAATTATCAGTTTATTTGGATGTGATGCAGCCAAGTCCAAGTCCAAGTCCAAGTACATACAGTTCTGTACTAATTCTGCTTTTTGTGCGTGGTGTATGTTTTCACTGGAAGAATGACAAAATGACCATATTTCAAAATGTGCTCCCTTTTTGAGCATAGCGGTGATTCAAAATGGTGTGAACTAGATTGGAAAACGGAAATAAATTAGTTAATAGTGGTGCAATGGCTTCAGCAAGAGCTCAAAAAACAACAACTTATACATACCTAATGAAGTCAGAATCTTCTGTGTATTAATTCTAACAGATATTTCAAACTCTTAACATGCCAAACAGTGTCTGTTTCTAGTGTCTGATTGTCCATTTTTAAATCTGAAGAGGCAGTATTCACATAAATACAAGAGTATTCTGGTTTCAAATGACTACCTCTTCACGTGACAAAGACGATGCTTAATCCTTTGGAAGTCGTGGAAATAGCCTCTTTCAGCAAAATAAATCCGGCATGATATCATAAAGCTGGCGCTTGTTTGGCGGCAGTGTGGCGTAGCCCTGTTTGGTCTGTTGTCATGGTGACGAGGAGACAGGAAGGAGGGATGCAGGAGCCAGAGTGAGGTGAGCTATAGCAGGTGATCCTGCTTGTCTCTCTTTATATCCCTCCTCCCATGTCGCTGTGATGGATGAAGGCTTCTGTTAAGAGACACTGGCAAGCACTTCTCTGGATGAGCGTGCGTTCATGTGTGTTTGCATGTGTGCATGTAAGTTTCAACCACAATGTTTTAAAGCTACTGATGCTTCACTGACTCATAAGTGGTTGATATTTTGGATTAACATTTACTGGCTTAAGGCTTTAAAATATTTACTCTTTTCATGCCAAACATTTTTGTGCAGTAGACCTGCTAGTATCTAAAATCTACCGTGGCACTGATGTTCAAAGCACTGCAACTTGAGAAAACACAAAGGCAAAAATATTTTCACCAATCTGTCAACACATGCATAGCATATGAAAAATAGAGGAAAGAAGTAAGTCAAGTAATTTGAAAAACACATTCACCAATTTGACAACACATATAGTATGCACTGCAAATACAGAGAATAGAAACAGAAACATGCTACAAATACAGAAAACTGTATATAAAATGGAGAAACGTACCGCAAATTCAGAAATCACGACCAAATACAGAATACAGCGACCTGCAAATACAGATAATACTACTAAATGCAGAGAAGCACTGCAAATACAGACAACACAACCAATATAGTGTGTTGCATATGTATCTAAACTTGCACATTCTATTTCTTAGCAGCACTGTGTTGTCAAATTAGTCCAAGATTTTATTTTTTCATTTGTGAAATTGTGTTTCACTGTGTTTGTGTTTTCACAATTAGCAGTCAGTTGTGCTCTCAGGGCCACCATAAATGTCAAGTTAACACCTAAAACCTAACAATCTGTGTATGTGTCTGTGTGCATATGTGTGCAAGGGTTTTGATGGTGACATTTTTCAGCTGCAGGTAAGGTAGAGGCTGCCATGGAGTAAAACAAGAGAAACTCCAACAAATCATTCTCACCTGCTGCCATCCACTCTTCAGCTCCTCACAATATCTTGTCATCCCCCCAAATTGCTCTGGCTTGTATCAAATTCCCCTTTCCACTGATCCTTCCAATTACAGTGTGTGTCTGCACACAGTGCAGCGACCACACCGTACATCTCTCTGCTCTAACTATGTTTTTACAGGGACCAGAAGCAGACATTGAGGTATTTGGGTTATTCTTTTGGTTAGATGTGCAGCGCAACTGAAAATCCCACAAAATCGAATGCTAATCGAGCATCGGATTGAGACTGAGGGGTGGTGGTGGTGATGGGGGTCTAGACTGAAGTCCATGACCTACCCTCTCAACGTCAATGTACCGTGAAGTCATACTTTACACACTTAACGGGAGAGGGAGAAGAAACATCAGTCTTTCTACCCATCTACTGGTTCACATGAAAATAAAACAGAATTTATTGGGAAACATGAATCAGAGAAAAAAAATGAATCCAATAATGAGGTCGAAAAAAAGCTAAGTTATGGTGTAGTGGGGGCATTTGTCTACTCTTGGTCCTGATCGCCTATAAGAAAATATCCAATTTCCCCCAACACACACTCATTATCCAAACTCTCTGCTCTCCGTGCGTCTTCTATACCCACAACCTAATTTTCCTTGCATTTCTCAAAGGTGTTTATGGAAAGCATTCGGCCATTTTGACATGAAAAAAATAAGAGATGGAGAAAAAAAAATCCAAATGTTGAGTTTCTCCTAATCAGATGCGAGCAACCAGAACGCTTAAACTGAACTGTTATTCTTAGTGGTTTTGAGGGCAGCGGGCTTGTCGTTTTTGCTGTGTTTATATTTCAGATTTTAAGCAATACATATATAACAAATTATGCACATCACCTTCTCATATTAGACAGAGTCTGGACGCTGGCATGTAGCTGTAGTGGGTAAAGGTCTGCCAAGGCCAAAAACCACTGGAAAAAGTGTGTGGGCTGAGCCGTGGATTCAGTCAGGTCTTTGTAACATGTGCAGGAGATTTTTCTAGAACATGCCTCAAAGAATGCAGCTGCATTAAGTAGATTTACCAAAGGAGTAGTCTATACCTGTCCAAGGAGTATTAATAAGGCTTGGAATGAAATTAAATCAACAATAACAAGTCATCACATTAAATTTTACACCGTGGCAGGGCTTTTCCCTCTTAAAATATTAAAGTGTGTCTTAAAAAAGTAAGCAGAGGCAGAGAGTGTACAAGCAAGTTAGGACGCACGCAGGGACGCCCCGGCCGCAGAGATTATTGAGAAATGACTACAGTTTAGCTCTTCATGTGTTTCACATTTCCCATTCTGATTGAAGTGCAATGGACCGTTTCTCCACATTTCCCCCAAAGTTTACCAAACTGTGGTTGGAATCTCTGCTATTATCTAAACAAGGGTAAAGGGTACTGCTACGATTAGAAAGCCAAGACACTTAGAGCCACATTCAACCAAAGGATTAGTAAGAGCTCTCAGTGTATCTCAATATCCAGTTACTCTCCAATCGTTGTGTGTATATATATATATATATATATATATATATATATATTTATATATATCAATTACAGCTTAGTCATTATTTTCTTATTTTGAATCATAAGTTATCATAAGTCACATTGTACAAATCAAAGAAACTGCTGACATCTTAGATACTGGGATGGCTGCAACAAAATCAGACAAAGCAAGAAACAAGCAATTAGATGATCAGGAAGGCTATAAACAAACTAACATGAAGCCTGATTATCTAAATCACTCTATTGCTAAGGAAAAAACTTGCTTGCTACTGACTCACTTCCTCCACCTCTGATTTATTCAGCGATTCAAATAGGTCCGATGTTGTTTGCATTGACTGTTTCTACCTAGAGAAACAATAGACCAATCATAGCTTTGGAGGTGGAATTAAGGATGGGGACATAATCTTTCCACATATGTTAGCCAGCTAGCTATCCAGCTACATCCATGAAAAATAGCGACAGAAAAATGGTGATAAAAATGGGGATATGCATGGATAAGGTTGACATAAATTTTTAAAAATTGACTTCCAGAAAATAACAACTTCTAAATTACTGAGTTAACCAAGGAGGGTTGAATCGAGGGCAACTGTACTTGGTTGTAGATACCTGAAGACATTTTGCCTCTCATCCAAGGGGCTTCTTCAGTTCTAACTGACAGGTTGGGAGTCCCAGTTATTTCAGGTTGTTATCAAGGTCATTGATGCCACTTGGTTCATCAGTGCCTATGGCTGTTGTAACGAAAGTCATTAGAGTTGTTGGAGTCACCTGGGCCAAGTTTAAACAGCAGTCGTCGGCGTTGTCACATGAGGCCAAATGTGAACAGTTGTTAAGTCTCCTGGGAAGGGATGAAAGGACGACATTGTAGTTGAGGGATAAGTGGTGTCGTAGACCTCCTCCTCTGTTGAGGGATGGTTTCTCTACTTTGACACAGATATCCTTCACTCCTCTTTCAAACCATCTGTCCTCCCTATCCCAAATACAGTATGTACATTGTTGTCCTCAAAAGAGTGTCCCTTATCTTCCAGGTATAAACTGCCAAGTCTTGACCTCAGAATTTGGCCCTCCTGTGTTGAGCCATGACTTTGTTTAATGGTTATTTAGTTTCCCCAATATACAAGTCTGTGCATTCCTCACTGCATTGGACTGCATACACTAGATTGCTTTTCTTGTATTTGGGGGAGCGGTCAGCACAGGGAGGCAGTATTTGTTGAAAATCCTCCTGAATTTCTCAGATACTCTAGACATCTATGGAATGACAATGTTGTTGTGTTTTTTCTTCTTTTGGTCATCACCTGCAGTGTTGCTGCTCTTCCTGGATCTTGTCTTTGCGTTGGAAAGGGCCACCAATACCTTCAACCTGAGCTTTTCTGTGTCCATTTCCTTTAAGTTGCCTTCCTTGCCTTTCCTTATGGCTGATTCTGTTGCTGTGATAAAGTCAACTATCGCTAAATGCTGTGGGTCGATGGCGAAGGTTAATCCTTTGGCCAGGACATCTTACTCTGATTGGGTGAGTTCCCTGTCTGACAGGTTCTTCACCCATCTGTCGTATGCTTCATCCAGTGTGGAATTATCTTTCTTTTGCCTCCAGGTAAGGTCTTCTGCTTCCCTAGTGTTTCTGGCTCATGACTGTAGGTTTTGGAATTTCCGTGTCTGTCTTTTGGCGGGTTTAGATAGTTGTGCCTTCTCAATACAATCAGAGACCATTTCCAAGACTGCACTGGGCAGATGTGATTTCAATTTCTGGAATAAGCCAAAGTTTGAAAGCTTTGAATAAAGAGGCTGACAACTTGAAAGCTTTGTATAAAGCTTTTGAATAAAGAGGCTGACAGCTGGAGTAGGCCATCAGCCTCTTTATTCAAGGCGAAACGTCTTCAAGTATCTACAACCATGTCCAGCTGCCCTCAATTCAACCCTCCTTGGATAACCATGACCAGGATGACAGGGAATTTTCAAAGACAACACTGAGTTAACTGACGCTAGCTACCAACTGTAATGTCGGATATGTTATACCCATTGGTCAGCATAAAACAAAATAAACCTCCCCCTAGCAAGAAATTGGCTAACATTAGCACAATGTCAGGCTTAATGTATGGAACGAAATGGTAACTTTGTCTGATTATCAGGAAGATAAAACCAAAAGTGAGGGCACCCAAAATAATGGTAATAATCCCTCAATTTGAAGGAAAACTCTGTATACTCAACTATGTTGAGTACGGTCCGTGTCGTTACAATGGACAATTGACATAGCACTTTTATGGTTTGCTATCCTTTTTTCAAATTAGTTCAGCTAACCTCAGGGGTTGGTTTAAAACTTGTCTGACCACTCAGTTGTTTTTTTTTTTGCCTTATCTAACTTGTTTTAGCAACGGTGACATGCTCCCAAATCTCAGTAATTAACCTGGTGAGTACAATGTTACTATTAGCAAGTCAAATAATGGCTACAACCATGAAAATAAGACCTGAGTTGTAACCAGAATGACCCCTTAACAGGGATAGATACAGCTTCCAGGAACAACACTGCTAGCATAAAGAATTGCTAGATTTAAGTTTATCTTCAAATGTGTAAACAGCAAGACATCACTTGAACCAGAGTCATTAAAATTTGAGCGTTGAGCATCACTTGACAGCTTACCCCAGCTTGCCGTACTCATGCTGTTATATGCATCTCACTAGAATTTATAAGGTAAAGACATAAGTTTAAAGGAAAAACACCATCCCAAGCCAATGAGAAGCCTTGCTTATTTTTTCAACTGCAAATTAAGCATGATAATTACAAGCTTACAATGTGTGCAATTGGAGTGTGGACAAAAACTCCTATGTTTATTTGTCTGTGTAAGTTTGCCCATGATTAGGTGCTGTGTTCTGAAATTAGCGTATTACCTATGTGGTATAAAACAAACCCTCTTTCTTTTAAAATCTCCTAAGTCAGACATAATTAAAGACTCACTCAAAGTAAACTAACTTTAAAACCCTCATATTACTCTTAGCCAAGTCAGCCTGACTTCCACTCATCTCAAAGCAAACTGAGGTTTTTTCTTTAAAAATGTGTGTTTCTCTTTTGGGCAGGTAAATGGAGGAGATGGAACATTTCACAGAGCTGCAGTGCCTTAATGGCATTTCCTGACATTTTGACACCTCCGTGTTCATATGTGGAAGTTGTGGAAAGAAAAGACAAAGCTTTTCAGGAGCAATTTATGGGGAATCCCAATAATTGCATGTAATTAAGTCTGTCACATTGAGGATGTCATTCTCAGGTTGTCTGCTGCCCCTTTGTTGACTGCGGTTCCAAAAATTGTTCGGAAAAGTTTTGCCTTCTTTCCTCCAGTCTAAGTAAACAATAATGACTGAAACGAAAAGCCATGCCTTCTCAGAACTAATATTACCTGGAAACACCCATATAATTATATATTTTCTCATCTAAAGGAATCAGTCTTATGATCTTCTTGCCTTTACTTTAATTGTTATAGATTTAGTAGGGATATGTGAATAGTAGTAGAAAGATTAAGATGCATTTTCAGTACAAACATGAGGTTTTACTAAATCAGAAATAAATAATGAAAAAGTTGACTTTTAACTATTGTGTTGATTCCAGTGACATTAGCAGAATGCAGGATATATGCATGAGGATTGAATGTGTGTGACTCTGATAATGGAAAGATCTGAGAAGGAGACACACCTAAAGTCTGGCAAACAAAATATCATCTCCCTTGTTCTTCTTTTACCATGCTGTCCAATGAGTGACCTACGTAACATATCCCAAAATGTCCTTGTAGCATCACTTTGACCAAAATGGATGAGTGAAGTAATAATGACTAGTCACAGTTACTACAGTACAATGTTGCTATTGTGTAAGTACTAACCTTACTTTCCCTACGGGGATTATAAAGTATTTTCACGCCTGTTGGGCTGAAATCTCTTCCCAGAAAGAGTTGTAATGAGTGGAACAAATAAATGAATCTTTTTGATGAAAGAATCAATTTTTCAATTGACACCTCACAAACAACCAAATAATGAGGGAGTGTCAAAGGTCAGGGGCCACAGTCACCAAACACTGCACTCGTTCAACACTTAATATTTTATTAGCAGCCCCCCCAAAAACTCATGAAAACACAATAGGTTTTTCTCTGATGGCTGCCACTGTTGCAAAGTGTGATTTTTCCTCTAAATGGATTTGTCAGTCTGAGCAAGATTTGAATTGCCATGCTAAAAAACACCAACCAACATTTTCCTTTCAGACACTCAAATTTGCATGCTATGTGATACCCTCTTAATAAGAATGCATTTATTTAGATGAAATTAGCATGCTAAGGAAATGCTATGTGACACTATGGAAGTTGTTGCATGTTTTTGCAGACAAATTCACACCGCAGTAGATGTGATCTACAGAATTGCCAGCTTTTCCTTGAAGTTTCCCACACGCAGTCACGAAAGGTGTCAAAGTTAGTTTGGCAATGCAATATGAACATAGAGATTGATGGCAAAAGTGCTTTCATTTATGTATTTTAGCCTTATTATGGCAGGCTATTCAGCAGGGGCGGGAAAGCTGGAAAAATCTGCTCAATCACACATGAACATCCAGTAGAAATAAAAAAAAAAGGGGCCAAAGTGACGTTTGTGACCAGCAACAACCAAATGCAGAGAAAACCACAACTAGTCCCGGGTTTGTTTGGGCCATTTGGTGGGTAATTTCATAAAACAAGTTGTGTTTCTGCAGCCCAGTCTGTCTGTAGAATGTCTGCTGATGGAAATGTTAAACGAGCAGTGTCAACGTCAATGGAGAGCAAGAAGGAAATAAATATTATGTTAAATGTTTGATAGGAATGCATGCAAGACCAGTGTGAGGTCTTAAATTGTGATTTGCTTTTTCTTCTTTGACCCGCAATTGTGTGGCAGAAAGCAAGTCAACACACATTCAGGCCTACATTTCTCAAAGAGCAGTTCTACGTCAGTGGCACAGCTCCCAACCATGATTCCCATGAGAATTCATTTATTCCACTGTTTAGTATTGATCTGCATTTAAGAAACATTTACCGCCTGGCAACTCTGTTTAGTGTGTAAACTTCAGGGCAAACAAACCCAACCGCATAACATGATGCTTTTTAATGAGGGCTGGGTTCTGCTGAAGAGTAACAGCCTATCCCATAATCTCTGCTAACCCTCTGTCAAGCAACATCCCCATCAAAATTAACTACAGAGGTCAGTGTATAATCTTCACTTGCACAAAGGGACAATTTGGTTTGTAGGAACTGTACTATTTCAAATAGTACAGACTTTCTGCTTTTTATTAAATAGTCTATCAGTGATTTTATACTTCTATGCCTCATGTCTCATGTTGTCTTTTACTTTATGACTATTTAAGTGATATTCAGTTTTTTATTTAATTCTTTAACTTACATTTTCATTGTGTTTTACGTGACACATTTTGTGATGTTGGTTTTGAGGAGATTGGTTTTGGGGTGTGCTGAGCATAAGAGTGGATACCTGAGACTTGGATTATCCTGCAAATTACTTTAAATCTGCTCTGATCAATATTTTTATATTAAAAATGGATCACATGACTGTGTGTAATGTGAAAAGGGTCACTCATAGTGATGCAGCCACTTGACTGCAGTTCCTCTCAGCTATACGGAGTTTTAGCATCTTTCAGCTCATTGTTTTGGTTGGCTTCAATCTTAAAGCTCTCACCAACATTTCAAGATGCAGCAAGAAGCTTTTTTCAGAAAAAAGCCTTGATTGAACCACTGTACACTACAGCTCAATGTCAAACAGCTGACATAGAGGAGCATTTAGCAGCTAAAGAACCAGATATTTCCCTCAGGAAGTTGGTGGAGACCAAAACAGAGCTAAGAGGAAAGTGATTATTGGATTTACATTTTTTGGGTATCCAGAAGCATGCCTCCAAATGAATGATAATGGTTCTCCATACCTGCTAGATGTGTAAATAAGTGACCAATTGTCATTTGACATATAAGCTTTATAAGGTGATAATATGTAAATATTGTATTTACAGCTTGTTGTGCTGCCCTCATCTGTGAATGTTTTGGTATTAATTTGGTGTTGTGAGTCTCTATAAAGAATGAAAGATGTTGTATACATTGTGGAACTTAACAGTTTTGGTCTCATACATTTACATTTTAATTCTTCCAGTTAGATTTTATTAAAGATACAATCATCAAGCAACAAGCTAATTTATGTTGGGAGCTGCAACAGCATTCCACTGATTTTACCTATCAAGATCAATTTACTCATCATGTACTACTTAGCCTGTGAAAACAGCTGTACAATGTCTTTTGTGGATCTGGAGCCTTTTAAAGTCTGACAAGATTATCCTTATGACGTCATGAGGGTTATTCGTTTGTTTTATCTCAGCTTGGGTTTGGCGACTGCAAAAAACTTAATGGAAAACCTGCATTGCAAACTAAAAATGTGGAGTTTTGTGAAGATGTGGGTGTTTACTATACAGACACAATCTAAAGAAGAGATAATAATGAGTTGCACCATGGGAATTGTAACATCCTACATACTTACCTTGACCTCTGCGTACCCCGTTAAGACCATGTCTTACAAGGATGATCCAAATACACACTGATGAGGTCATGAAATGTCATGTTTTAAATACATTTAACCATCAGAGATTTTCTTTAAACTGATGATGTTGTATATTACCAATGCAGCCAATTAGCTGCTATAAACAGATTTTTCCCCCCTAACACCACACACAACTCCCTCCACCTCATCCATCTTCCCTCCTCCTCTGCTCCTCCTATCTCATCCCTCCCCAAAGGTAACTCAGCCCATTGCCCCATACTCACACCAGCTCACCCCACCTGCCCCACCCAGCTCAATCCTCCCCACCTCATTTGGCTCCTCGCCTTGCATCTTAGTGTCCTCCACCCTTCCTCCCTTCTTTCCTATACTCTACTCTACCCTTACCTTACCCCGCCCATGGCTACAGCTTGGCTGGGCCTGTTGCCCTGTGGTGCCCAGTGATAAATGAGAGCTTTCACACTCAGGGTTTGTCCTGGCTGCTGGGTCAGGGGAGCTGTTGGCACTGCAGAATTCCTGATGAGCGTTTGCAGAGTTACAGCCACCTGAGACGAGGATGGGGAGGGAGGAAAGGAGGAAAGGGATGGTGGAATAAAGGAAAGGAGGTAGGAAGAACTTGTGGAAGAGGGGAAGGAGAAACAGAGAAAAAGAGGGACCCAAATGATATTTTACAGAAAGTGTCTGTTTATATTGTGTGTTATAGTTTGTCAGCCATACAAATGTTTAGTTAGCCAGTTTCTGACAGCTCATGTAACATGTTTTGCTGCCACGAAGAAAATAAATTCTTTTCGAGAGAAAATGAGTTGAAAGCATTTCCTGATGTCTTTTCTGCAGACACAGACTGAGGGCTGAAATTATCTGTCAGGCAGCAAAAAGTACCCCAGTGGCACAGAATGCCATGATTAGAAACTCAAAAAACAGTCTAAGGAATGATGATTGTTAGAGAAAATTATTTGGGACACTTCGAAAAGCCTGGGGATCACCAAAGTCATGGAAGAACCATGAATGTCTGCGCAACATTTTGTACCAATCTGTCAAGTACTGTAGATGTTGAGATATTTCACAGAACATGTGAAAACTGACCTGTTAGTGGCGCCAGAGGAAATGTCAGGAGATCAGCAACATTATTGGGATCAATCCTCTGAGGACAATAAATATATGTGCCAAATGTCATGACAGTCTATCAGCTAGTTGTCGAGTCACTTAAAAGTAAAAATGTCAACCTTGTGGTGGCACTAGAGGAAACGTTGAGGGATCAACAAAGTCAGTTGGCTTCATCCTCTGGGGACCATGAATGTCTCTATAAAATTCAGCCTGGACCAACTGGCAATCAACACTGCCATTCCTATAGCCATGCCACTGGATAAAACAGGTTGGAGAACGGCACTTTGCTTTATAGTCAGGGTTGTCTTATATTTGGGCCAATACTGTAAAAGAGAAAAAAAGGAGGACAAGAAGGTGTAGAAAGACATAATGGGGAGAGGACAAACAGGAAAACAGGGCATAGAAGAAGTGGTGGCTAAGGAGAGGCAGAGGGGCAGAAACAGTATAATGACATAAAAAGTGGACTTAACAAAGCAGATTAAGAGAGTATGGATGCTGGAAAGAAAGGGGGATGAAGAGAAGGAGAGAGACCAAAAAATAGAGAGAGCAGAAACCAGCCAATTGAGTTTTATGTTGTCTGGCTGTGTGTCTGGTCCATTTGTGGTTCTGTTCAGCATTCCTCTACAGACCACTACAGGCCACATAAAGCACAGCGGCACCAAGTCACAAGAGAGAGCAGGTGTGTGTGTGTGTGTGTGTGTGTGAGTGTGTGTGTGTGTGTGTACGATGGTCTTTATTTACGCACCCATGTCTGCTCCATCCCAGTGCACTTTCACTGTGCACAGCGTGAGTGTGGATTTATGGATGCTCTCCTTTGCCTTTGCATGACTTGTTAACTTCAGCAGCCATTGTATTCCAACCACCCATTTCAAATCTGCAGCCGATTCAAGGCACATCCCATACAGCAGGGCGGTCATAGCAGTCACAAAGGACAGTGAGGATACAGGCAGAGGAAACCAAAAAGAAAACTGCCCTGCAGAAAAGCTCACAGTCAGGAAATACAGGATAATAAACCTTCCATAATTTACAACAGTGCGTCTTTTTCTTCCTACGTGTGTGTGGCTGCATCACTGAGCCTCCTGGCCTGTTATTCTTGCCTTCAGGTCTAATTGACGTGATCTTCCACCAACCAGTCCACCCTGGTGCCAGTATGGATGCATGTGAGTGTGTGTGTTGGCTGCATGTGTCACCAGTGTTGCAGCTTAAGTTAAGCTGTCTCAGCCATGCAGCCGCCTGTCCGTCCCTGCAGTGACCGCTGGCAAAAACACCAGGCGTAACACAAACACTGAAGTTGCAATCAGGCAAGCACTAGAATGGGATCTTATAGGAGATACAATATATACCATCCTACAATGACTGTGTGAATGTGTGCATATGTGTACCGTCCAAGTACTATGGAAATAGATGGGTATACATCTGGTTGTGATGGGAAATGATGGTTTTCCACCACTATAGCGGCTTGGCGAGTGACTTCCTGAAGCTGGATGGAAAATGGGAGTGTGTGGGAAATGTGGCATTGGAATGGAAACACTCCATGATTCCATAATTCATGGCAATGCAAAGCTGCTGGCGCAAAGCTTGATCATTTTAATAATGGTCATCATCATCAGTATCCATTCAATACTGTTCATCCAATGTTCGCTTGCACTGTACAATGTTTGCTGTTGTTGTTATCTCAGTCCTAATGTTTATGTATTGTTACATACCTGGATGTACATATCTCCAATATGTATTTATATGTTTGGTTTTTTATCATTTCTTCAGCAGTAATCTATGAAATAAAAATGAAGCACCTGCTCTAGCAATTCAAGACATCAGTATCTGCTTCTTTCTTTCTGCAACTTTACTTTGACTTGTGAATTATTCAGAATTTTTACTTCTCTGCAAATCTAGTTGCAGTGACACACAATGTTAAAGTGCAGTGTTAAACGGTGTTAAAGGGATAGTTCAGAGTTTTTGAAGTGGGGTTGTATGAGGTAGCTATCCATAGTCAGTGTATTACCTGCAGTAGATTTGGGTGGGTACACCCCCAGTTTGGAGAAGCAGGCGGTAATACTGGCATGGAAGCTATATTCTACTGTGGAGGGGGACAGCAGCAAAATGTATTTGAGCCACCAAAAAAAAGGCCCACATAAATTTTCTCATCTGTAGAGCCTCCGTATTCCTACACATGCAGCACACTGAGTTACGCCACAGCAGCACTTTCTGACCCAAACAGCTGATCTGCGTGCATAGGAATACAGTTGAGAAAATGTAGTGCCAAAGAAAGGGCTGTCTGACAGCAAGATAAAGCGGTGAAAATATTGTAAATATAGCGCACACTTAAACTGATATTGTTTTGTTTTTTCTAAGATGGGCCTTTTTTCGGGTGGCTAAAATAATACACTGAATATGGGCAACTACCTCATATAACCCCACTTCAAAAAATCCGAATTATCCCTTTAAAGTTCCAAGCAGCGTTGGGGAGTAGCAACATCGCATGTAGTTATACTACTAGTTCAATTACATTTCCCAGCAGCTTTTGGCTAGCATTTTCAAGATCATGTAACATTTCTAGTGAAGACCTATTTTTCCTACTAAGTAGCAAGGTAGAGCTACATTTTGGGGTTTTTTTGAAGAAAAAAAAGCTTAGAAATGGCAGTCTGCACAGATTCTTCACCATCACCTCTTTGTCCTCTGACTGATGGGAGAATCAAGTGGGAGGACTGGGTTTGACAGCATGGAGCCAAAATAGAGAGGGGACCAGCAGCTGACGTGCCCTGAAGGGAGCAGCAGGCCCTGGGGAGCTGGTGTGGTGCCGGTCCCTCACGCCAAAAAAATAGCTGTACTGCTTTTAAGAGCCTCATCACATCACATAGGTACACCCTTCAATTAATTTAATGATACTCATGTTTCAAAGTCATAAGTGGCAAGAGAGAGTGAGTGTGTGTGTGTGTATGAAAAAGAGGGAAAATACATGTAACTTTATTTGGTAATCATCTGATTCTGTGCCATTAATTTATCATTGACATGTATGGAAATGAACTGCAGACTGTAGTCTCTGACAACAAGATTAATTTGTTTTGTTTTGATATTTGTTAGAGCATTTGTTTATTATATTTCTTAACAATAAATGTTTTTTTTAATGTGAAATAACTTCAAAATATAAAGCTGCTTTTTCTGAGTACCTTGTAAAGTAGCTTGATAGCTTGTAGCTTCACAACCGACTGTTTCAATGTAGCTTCCTCAACACTGGTGCTACATAAAAATAACAAGACAAAAATGGTTGCTTTGATAAGAAAATGGAAAAAAATAGTATTGGTTAATTATCACAAAATTAAAAAAATGCAGTAAGTGCCAATAAGCTAAAACACCGAGGCTTGATACTTTCCCTCTTTGTTGGCACCTCTGTGATTTATTAAGGAAGGTGCAGGTGTTTGCAGCTTGAGTTATTTTCCCACTTTTATTGCTGAGTTCAAGTTCACACTGTTCAACTGGAATTTTCTTTCTCTATTCCCTTCTCTATTCATCCACCCATCTGTCCAACTTTCTTGTTGTGACCCCAGCACTTCCTGTTCCTCTCCTTCTTCTTCTTCATGCCGTCCTACACATCCGACCTTCGACCTGTCTAAGTTTCATTTAGAATTATGGGGCCATCATCGCCCACCCGTTTTGGGAGATCCTAATAAAACACGAGCAGGGAAGCGGATGAAAGAGGCCTTGTCCTGGGTGAAGATTAATTGAAGTGGACAATGGGACAGGGCCTCTCCTTCCTTTGCCTCCATTCATAAGCAAAGTCACAGGTCGCCTTCAGATGTGTCGCTCTGTAGAGTTAAATGGCTGCTACATAGCCGGTAGCAGAGGAACATGTGTGGGTAGGAATTACACCTCCCCTGTTTGGAGGAGTCAGGGTGAGTGTCATTCATTCATTCATTCAGTCATTCATTCATTCACATGGAAATAGTCTCTATTATTTAGACTCGGAATCTCTCTTTCTCATGCCTATAGTGTCAGGATTTTGTTTTCCGGTGTCAAAATGCATTTATCATTTGTATATACTTTTAATTTTATAGTAGATTTACTATATAATTTATTCAATTCATTTATCAATTCATGTTTTTTCCATTTATTTTTAATTTTCAATTTATGTCTGCTGTCTTTCAAATTTCAGTGTATTTTTTCCATTTATTTTGAGGTTTTAATTAATAAAGTTGACACTCTAAAGCTTGTTTCTCAGTTTTATCTACATGTTTATCATTGCATTTAAAAACTTCAAGGTATTCCACTGACTGACTATCGGTGGCGATAATGTAGCAATCAGCCTGCAAAGGTAGGGAAGAAGAGGACTGACAGCTAGCAAACATGGATCTAAACAAAACAACAGGTTTTAAAATATTGAAAGGAAGGAAAAGGTCTTAAACTCCACCGAGGCCATTTTGTTTTGTAAAGATTTGGACTTAAGTCTCAGAGGGCCATTTACCATTAAACATAAATGTTTGTTTCAAAACCTTTCCAACATCAATACAATTTGTCTTTATTGGAAAAATCAAACACTGACAAGAAAATAAATCCCTGCTCCTCACCCAATCAGGATTTTACTTTAGCTACTTAGTGGGTAAAGAAAAAATACGTGAGGGAACTCTGTGATTGGTGGTTGCTCTGTAAATTTGTAGAAGGCCTGTCCAATACAACAAAACAAATCTACAATCTTGAAGGAACAAACCAATAAGGTTGCACCTCTATGAGGAAGGGTTAGTTTACCAAGTAAATAGTGACAACATCTGCCAGTTACAAGGTGGACGTTTCACTGTCTGTTGGAAAGTGGGGATATTTACTTATTATTGCTAATGCTAGCTTGTTGATAACACAGTTTTCACCACTAAACTTGAATAAAATCATAACAAGTGAAGAATGGAAGACATTTGGATGACTCATGAAGATTTGGACATTACAGTTATATATAGATTTTGGAAAGAGTGAACTTTTTGTGTATGGTAGAGGGTCTTGGTCCAATGATCACAATTTGTCACTGCTGGAAAGCTCTCCTACCTACACTGTCTTAAACATACTCTTTATACATCTTTCTCTTTTGTCTTGAAGCATATTTTTATTGTAGAACTTCAAAAGCAACCTCTCCCACTTTCGACACTTTTCATGTAGACAATAATATAGAGTCAGTACAGGGTTTGATCCGCCACTCGTGACTACTCAGAGGAAAAATATCCGCCTCTGCTGTTCGCCCATTTGCAGCTAATTAGACAGCATGTGACTGATTCAGGCCTGTTGTAAACACTATCGCATCTGACTCCCATTACAAAGCAGAAATGAAATAAGCAAGGACCTGAGTGGGAAACAGCAGTAGCAGCGGCAGCGGTCACACAGGCCCCCGACGCTGTGTTACAATGCAACGCCGATGTGCCGCTGCTACATCATGAAGTACTTTACAGCCACTAATTAACACACACAGGCGCTTTGGTTTCTGCCTCAGAAAATATACAAATTAGAAAAACATTTCCACTTGTGCTGTGGCAAGACTCGCCTGATGGGAACAGCCTCACAAATCACTCTTAGCACTGCGAGTGGCGACTAGCACTTTCTCTCCGGATCTAGCTGTGAGCGGCTGTCTGCCCGGAGATCCCAAAATCACACACACACACACACATGTAAATGCGCATACCTCCAGACACATATCTGGACCCTCATGTTGAGATAAACAATCAATTTAACAGCGCTTGGCTCACAAACACTGTCATGCACTGTAGTCAGACAATGAACACTGCCATTCCTAAGACAACTCGACCAAAAACAAATAACTTGGAAACAAAGCAGACACACACCCACACACTCCTTTTTTTCACAGCTCCAGTTGCTCCAGTCCCCAACACATCATTTATTCTCTCTTTCAAGCCGGCCACCGAGCAGCTGTTATGAGTAACGCTACATAACATGGAGCTCCTGGCTGCAAAAAAAAACCCCACCACTGATTTGGTAAATGAACAGATGACTAATTAAAAACACAGTAAGTGTGTGTAATTAATGAGTCCATTAGGTCTAGGTAATCTCAGGGACCCAGTATTAACAAACTGTGAGAAGGCTGGGATGGAGGTGATTAACAGTGTGGCCACATTAGTCCTAATTTACTATACAACCACAGTCAAAACCAGAATCGATGAGCATATGTCAGCATTTTTGAGGGTCTCCCAGTAGGTGTAGGTAATAGGTGTCATTATGCATAGACGTGTCTTTGAAGCCTGTATATATGTGTGTTTGATATTAAAAAGAAGTCAAATCAATGAACTTAATGTGATGTAACATAAATCTCTGGTGTCTCCAGGCAATTTTTTGTAACATATGACAGCTGAAGAGAACAAGTAAAACTCTTTTTTTTCCCTCTACACATACTTCATGTAAAGGAAACATGGAGACCTTTATAATGGACCTTTATAATGACCACATTTTTAAGACAAATAACTAATTGCAGATACTGACAGACTGGT
Organism: Thunnus thynnus; assembly: GCF_963924715.1. Classification (NCBI taxonomy): domain Eukaryota; kingdom Metazoa; phylum Chordata; class Actinopteri; order Scombriformes; family Scombridae; genus Thunnus; species Thunnus thynnus. Next base: position 21,038,286 of record NC_089536.1, read on the forward strand.
TTTAAAATGTAGCAGTGTTCAGATAATTAAATGCAGTGAAAAAACTCACAGCAAAAATGATTAAAATGGACAGCGAGAAAATCTAGTTTGCCCCAGTAAACAGCTACAGATTCATCAGTGTGTGCTCGTGCATTCATTCCCTGTGGAGGTGGTTTTATCTTATCACAACCATCTGCCAGGTCTGCTCCTGTTTTGTCCGAAGAGATTGGAAAGAAGATAGTGTGGGCCAAAAACACTTCACAGTGTAAATAAGTCTGCCTCCTGCTGCCTGCACAGCTGCTTTCATCTCTGCAGCTCATTATACAGCACTTCCCTGGCACAGGACCCAGGTATGATGCAAAGACAGTAGGTAGGAGACTTAATAAATTCCTTTTGTTTACCTTACGTCAGTGTGTGTTTCTGTGCACACATGCATTTGCTTGTTGTCCAGTGTCTGTGTACACATGTAGAAACTTTAGAAGTTCCACTTTTCACTAAATGTTAGCTGAGCAACAGCTACACTTCTCAGTCTCTAAGAGGAACTCTGGCTGAGAGTTTGATTCTCTTTAAGGTTACAAAGATGCAAGAAATGCTATAGTTGCTACAATTTTGTGTTTTGAATATGGCTCATTGTAGCCATGCTAGCAACATGGCTCCAGAGATGACGGTCCGTCGGTGGGTCACTCCACCACTTTGTTCCAGACTGAAAAATCTAAACAAATATTAAGTGGATTGTCATGAAAGTTTGTACAGACCTTTATGTTCCGCAGAGGATAAAGCCTACTGACCAAAGTCACCACCACCACCTTGTGGTTGGCATTCTTAGGTTTTAGGGAAATGTCTATTCAGTGGATGAATAGTAATGAATTTAGGTACAAACATTCATGTTTCCTCAGGATAATGTTGTAACAAACTTCTTCTAGCACCATCATCAGGTCAAAATTGTAACTTTTTAAAATACTTTGGAAAAGCTAAGGAAATCAGCCTCAGCTGTACTTTGTGTTTAGTGCTCATTAGCTAATAAACTAAATGAACTCCTCATGCCCAGTAGGAGGAGAATTACCCATTTTGGCATTTTAATGTGGACAAAGGTATTTACAGAAACAAGCTGAAACTCCTGCTGTGGCCGCATGTCATTTTTGCTCGAAAACAGCGTTTTGGGATTTAGCCAGCTTAATGTAGACGTAGTCTTAGTACTGTTGTTAACAACACAAAAGCAAAAACACATCAGTGTTTATTTCGATTATTGAAGACAGCAGAAACTCCAAGATTTTAAAACCTTTTTTTTTTTAAACTCATTTAGAGGGACTCTGGTGCATAATCAACAGCTAATCTGCATTTTCTCCTCTGTTTTATCAACTTCTTATCACTAGAGCCTATTCTGAGCTGTGCCTGTCCCACTTACCTTGTGTATTATGCCTACTGTGGTGAACATGTCTTCTTGGATACATAATGTGGGTGAAAACCAGTGTAAAGAATGTGGAAATTTCACAGTAGTCACTAAAAACAGAAAATATGAGTCCTTATCTTTTTAAGATACACATTTGTGCTGCTGCAGAGCATCCACGTAAGAACTATACTACCTGCAGGACTGACAGAATCAATTCATATAAGGGAACTTTCATAAACCCCCATGTGCTTCACTGAGTATCTATGTGTTCATATATGCATGTATGTATGCACATGCATGTCGTCTACCCATTTCCCCCATGGGAGAGACACGGAGTGTCAGTCTACGAGGCTGTCAGTGCCTGCTCACTGACAGCCTATAAGTTCCCCTGGTTCCCTTTTGGAATAACAACCACCCCCTTATTGAATAACCTCTGTTTCACCTAACCCCGTAGTGCGCCCCTCGTCTCCCTCCAAAACCAAATCTAAGCTCAATATGAGCCCGGTTAGCCCCGTTATTGATAAATCCACGTTCCTTACCCCAGCCGCTACAAATTACCATATTATAGGGCTTACAGGTATTAGTTTTGGGAGGCCTTGACCCAAATCAAACAAGGAATACCTGAATTGCTTTTGTCTGTCTGGACAGGCAGTGATGGAGACACTGGCTGGAATGAGGGAAATAGATATGTATGAGGGACACAGAGAAGAAGGACCAAACGTATGAGCCGTTGGAGACGGGGATGAAGGTGGCGTCATCTGTAGTCACAACTGATCAATCTCACAATATTGCAAGAGTACTACAGGCCAGACTGACCGCTGTTCACAATTCACCAGCCACATATATAATGCTGTGTTACTAGAACTGTAGCTATACCTACCATTTTTTTTTATACAATTGTAGTTGATGGTTTGCTCCTACAAACTTTTTTAAAAGGCACAAGAGGCAGGAACAAATCTCAACACTTTTGTCTCATGACATTTTAAAATAAGGCAGTATCTACTTGTGACCCCTCAGTGCAAATAATGGCTTAGTGTGGAGTTGTGAGCAGTTCAACCAAGGTGATTTTTACCTCTCAAAGATTTGATTTGAAGGGTTTTTATAAGCTATAGAGACAAAAAATATCCAGTAGTGTAGAAGATAAAAACTAAAATTAGAGTACTGTCAAACAAATGAACAATTTGTGAGAAATAATTCTTTTTCGTTTTCTCTTCTTAATCATCATGTCACCTCTTTATTTTTCTGGAAACCACGGGGGTGTCCTGACCCACAGTTGGGAACATAAGACTGTATGCCTGTGAAAAAGTCAAGACGTTAACAAAAGCAACAGACCAATATTAGAGCCCTTTTGATCTTAACTGAAAAAAAAACATCTACAGTAGGTCCGCCGGTTAGTCTAACTGAAGTTCAAACTAGCCTCACTAGCATCTATTTTGGTAAGTTAATGTAGATAGGCAATATGCTCACCTTGCAACATAATACACCTAGTAATGACTATCTGTAATTTTTTTGGATGTGTTGAGAGCATGTGAAAAATAAATGTATCTGAATGTGTGAATTAAAAATCTGTGAATGTCTAAACAAGACCTAAGAGCCTACAGCGACATTAGTGGCTCTGTGAGGCACAGCGGTGCTTTGTGTTAAATGCTAACACATTTGAGTTTAGCATGTTAGCATGCTAACATTTGCTAATTAGCACTAAACATGAACTACAGCTGAGGATCATGATACATGATTTTGAATTATTTCTTTCTAATTTACATACATTCTCACATTTAGATATATTCATGCTGATTTTTGCTCACAAAAGTTGGCAGACAACCACAAGCTGTGGATTAATTTCAACTCAAAATCTTTTAGACCCTTTTATTCCAGAGCTGCTTTTCTTTGCTTGCCAAGTTTGCTGTGATTCTGTACAACCAGTCACATTGTTCGCGGTTGCTGAGCATGTCTACCTTGAATACACACTTGTATAACTCAATCTGCCATACGGTCTGGCTGCAGTTATATCACCCGAGGCTCTAGACTGAGGTTGAAGTGATGAGTTTCCCAAAATAAGGTATCAGAACCATCATTTCTTGACTATCAACACCTCAGTCTCCCACAGAGGGATGACAGGCAGAGGGGAAGTGAATGGCAAATGCTTTTAGAAGATGAGAGACAGAAAAAGGCTACTGCAGAGAAAAGAATGACAGACAACAGACTGATTCACTCACACAGTTAGCCTATCTATCCACTAGAACACTGTGTAACGATACAAACTACAATTTCCTCTCCAATTTCAAGTGAAACTTCTTTTACACTACCACAAGGCATATTAGTATAACTACACAGTAATCTTTCAATTAATCTGACTTAATTAAGATTTCTTGCAGTTTGGTAATAATTATACATTTTGGAAATGACAACACCATTTCTTCCTAACAGCAAACATGACAAGAAAAGCTATTATTATTAGTATTTGCTTTCTTGGCACGAGTTAGATGAGAAGATCAATACCACTCTCAACATGGTAATGATTTCAAGCTTCCCTCCTAATGCTCGACAAGCAGATGTGTCCTAAAATGTTGAACCTTTCAAAGACAGGTCTTCTACTTATTCTTGTACTAAATGATTGAGCAGCACATTTATAAGAGCTAGGATGATGTGATGCCATCGAAAGTTGCTCACATTATCTAAACAATTCACTTGTCATCTTATATCTCTTGTGCATGCATCCATGGCTTCTCAGGATACACTGGGCTGCATGACTGCAGGCATCCATGCAAACATGCATTTTCAGCATAAATGAAATGTACACATGCATGAGCTGATAGGTTCATATGCACTTGCCAGTGTTTCCGATGTGTGTCAATTTGTTTTACTATAAAAGTGGCTGATCAAGACAAAGATGAGCAGGGATGGAGACCAACAGCCGGAGCGATGGGCAACTGGAAATGAAAATGAAAGATTAAGAAGAAGAGAAGTGAAAGGAAAGAGACAGGAAGGCAATAAAATGACAGATACGGAGACCAACCTTCCACTCACTCTGTTATCCCAGAACGATCTTGACAGTGTTGATATTTTACAGCTTGTTTTAACCCAGAATATGTGGGTCTCCTCTGCACCAAAAGACACATGCTCACTCCACACAGCATGCTGGGGGGTCAAAGGGCAACAGGTAGGAATGCAGCACCATGGGAGCGAACATAATGAAATCATCACACCCTGACCTCAGCCCCAGTGAGTTATGAGGTCTGTGAAGTTCAGTGGCTGATGGGTAAAATAATGGGGTCATCGCAGTCATCTTCTCTATTTGGATGGTGTTCACTGTCAAGTTCAATAACATCCTGTTGCGTGTTTTTGATTTCTTCTTTATCAGTTTCAGGTTGGCTACTAGATATTCCAAAAAGCTACTGCTTCTCCAAATACCTTCAGAGCCAATCAAAACCTGTACGATACATGGTGACTCTCAACAATGACATATACCAAACAGTGTGACATGTATAATGATGGTCAGGAGGTCAGCGTCAGCCTCTCCACTGCTGCCCAAATATCCATTGACAGTTTATGGAGCAGCCGTTTCCTTTGTGGTGACGTCGTCCTGAGTCAGGTCTCTGATGACTCAGCATTCAATGTGAAGGTCTCATTAATTTAGGCCACTTAAGGCGATTTTCCAGTTAGGCTTGTTTTCTAATGAGGCAGGGCAGGGCAATTAGGTGATTAGGGTTATGGCAGCCCCGTGCTTTTTTAGGCATACAGGAGTGGACAGAATCTAGCACACTGTCTAAACCGTGAAGGAGTCATTAGATAAATAGATGACAACAAACTGAACAGAGTCAAGCGCTCCGCACTTAAAGGGATGGTTAATGTTTTATTTCTTCACTCTGTCTTACTAAACGTGTGGCCGCAATCATCATTTTAATGATACTTTAAGCTAATAAGGTGGCATAAAAACCTGTCAAATGTGAACCATTGCCTCATTGAAATCCCGAAAGGAAGTGAAGACTGACCAAGGAATTCCAGCGGGTTCCAAGAAAGGGAGGAAAAACAATAAAGAAAGACTTGTGAAAGAATAGAAAAGCAGCAGCAGGTTTCCTGTCAGTGTCTTAGCAACCTATATTTGTTACTTTCCCTGTGTAAACCTCATTTCTGTGGTCTGTACAACCAATCACCTTGCAACCCGCTCTCACTTTTCAGCACCTTGCACGCATGTCTAGACCCAAAAGGTGTTAGCAATGGGTTCAGTGAGTGTGTGTGTGCGCGCTTCTAGCCAATGATTCATCTTACCATTATTGTACCACATGGAAACATGGTGCTGAAAGGCACTGGCTGGGTCTCGGCTGACAAGTCGACCCCAGGTTGGTGCACTGAGGCTGACCCTGCAGCCACTTGTACACATCCCAGGGGGATTAGCAAATTTGATTCAAGTCCACAACCTGCCCATCACATACGTTTTACAAAGGTGAAGTGATTGATTTTGGCAATGTACAACAAACGCCTAGGCCACAAACGCCCATTTGATAAGATTTTGTCCCAGTATCCCCCATCTGATAAGATTTTTACTTTTATTACAGAAAGTGTATGAAACCTATGACCGAAATAGTCATACACTCAGTCATTGTGTTACTTATGGATGAAATTATGGTGAAAATAAATTATTCTTTCCCTTTTTGCTGGGGACCCCCTGAAATCGCCTCAAGAACCACTTGAGAATCACTGATGTAGAAGACATTGAGGTTCACCATTAACCAGTACAATCAGAAAAGATTCACAATATGTTTTTAGGATTATGTGTGTGAAAAATGGCATAATCAGCTGTAAGAATGGTTGCAAATTGTGGCCCTGCTTACCTTGCCAGTAAGCAGTGATTGCAAATTACTTTTGTCCTGGCAAATGGGGGAACCATCATGTTTCACGAATGACTGTCACTCGAAAATTGCACACATTTGCGTCCTGCATGGTTCACGTATTCTCATGCTTGGATTACAAGTTGCAAATTTGGGGAAGGAGAGCATTTAGAAAAGCGATTTGCATGTACTACTAACGCACAGATTGCAACTGTGGCAGTGTAACGTTTCACAAATAATTGTCACTCAAAAATTGCAAATAAATTTGTGAATCCTACAGGATTCTAGCGTACTCATGCATGTGTCACAACTACAGCATTTGGTTTGATAAGAAAAATGTGGTAAAATGAGGGAGAGGAAAAGATTGCAGCTTGCATTTTGCAAGGTTTTATTTGCCAGTTGGATGAAACAAGGAACAGATGATGACTCAATTTTCATTTAGTCAGTGTAATCACACTTGTCCTCAACACTAGTGGATGTCATAGCAACAGCTATTCAATGTTAACATGTACTGCCAGTACTGGCTGAATATTACAGAGCAAAAGCTCCTAATTAGTTTATGTTCGCACAAAGCTCCACTGTCTCTCAGGCAACACTGGTGCAGAAAATGTACAGGATAGAGTGGGACTTTAACAATAGTCACATCTGTAATTTTACATTGGAATTGCACACAGACATCCTGAAAACTGACTGCCACTGAAAGATCACATATCATGTATCCTGTCAAACTGCCCTTGAGCGACACACTGGAATGCTACATGCATATCCATTTATTAAGCAACCCTGGACACTGAAGACAATCGCCTAAATGTATATGGTATATAAACACGATGCAGCTTCAGTACTTACATAAGTATTTTCTAGGTCAAAGGAGTGCAGTTTGAGTTGGCTTTGTGGACAGTGGTTCTGTCCAACACTCTGACACAGACCTGCCCCTGATAGCCCTGGCAGAGTCGTTTTGTCTCACTGTACCGTCACAGAAAATTCAGGTAAGGGATTTACTAAACAAAATAGTGTCTGAAAATGAGACTGAGGGAAAGAAAAAAGAGAGTGAAAAAAACATTACGGGACCTCTCCCTATGTTTACCTTTGCAATTTTGTCCAATTTGTCTAAATTGCTTAGCTGACCTCTTAGAAAAAAAGCATATGCTTAATGTCAAAAAGCAGCAAAATATGACTGATCACCTTCATTTTGTCCATTTGGCTCCTTGGCGCAAGACTAAATTGTGTATTCTTTCCATGGCGCCAAACCACCCGCCCTGCATTTAATTAATTTCCTCTTATTTATATGGCTGAAACTTTACAGCAGTTTTTCTTCAGGTAACGTAGACTTTCCTGTCTTTGGAAGACCCAGATTGTTGGAGCTTTGGTTAATCATCATTTATGGTCACTTAAATTATTTCATTTTGACTGTCTCAGTTTTTGTCACTGTGGAATTGGAGGTTTTTTGGGGAGGGGATGAAAAAATGGAGCAGAAATTAATTTGTCAGGATCAGATTGTTAGAAGATGAAATTACTGCCATCAGGACCAATCGGAGAGTAATGTTGGTGAACGTTCCTCGTGGCAGGGTAATGAGCAAAATGGCTTTTATACCGTATTCAGGAGGGCAAAGATCTAGCCCAATTTCCTTGTTGATTTGGCTTCCCATGGATCATTGCTTAGTAGGCCTACTGGAGGAAAATGAAGGCAGGATAGAAGAGAAAAAAAGTCACCACTATCAGGAATCTATGGGCATTTCTAAAAGGTAGCATTCATGTTTGAAGCGCTGCGTCAAGTGAACAAGTTGCAGATACAATCTTAATGTAATCCGCTAATTTGGAAAAGCAATTAGAACACAAATAACAAAGTCACATTTACTTAATTTAGAGATGAGAATTGGCCTGAGTGAAACTCCTGAACTTTTTTTTAACACAGCATGTCAGCTTCAGGTTTTAATGCATAGTATAAACCACATTCCTGTCTCGTTTTCCCTTCGTTCTAGCCAAAAGGTAGAACATGTTTTCTTTCTCTCCTCCATATTTAATACAGCTCTGCGCTTGTTTACCTGAAGGCCCCAGCCTTTCCCGTAAGTGAGCCGTCAATCCATCATCTCCACGGTGGGTAACCAGACCAGGCCTGTTTCCACTGGGGTGGAAGCCCCTCTGTGGAGGGACCTGGGTGGGCATGGAGGGCAGGGGTGGGGGGGGGTTAAGAATAGATCTGTACAGCAGGAGGGAAAGAGTGCTGGGGACTGAGCTAAAAGCAGTCATGTGATGAGGGAAGACAGTATATGGACGATGCTGTGGGGTAAAGTGAGCCACATGAGAGATGAGCCAATTAGTTGATTTTGTCAGGTGACATGAATTTTAAATTGCGAGAATGAGATTTCCTAACATTAGGTTTTCATGTGTGTCTGCAGAGAAAAGACCTGATGACTGATGATTAAAAGACTGAAAAATATCTGGTAGCTTGTTAAAGTTTTGTTGGTGAGGTTGATCCAAAGAAAATAATCTAGAGGTACAGTAAGTGTCTTAAAAATTCTCAACAGAAGGTCAAGTAGACGATCAAGTTGGGGCTCTTCAGCTCAGTCCAAATTGTAGTTCAACCCACCAAAGGCACTACGCACCTGGAGCCAGATGCATAATTTTTTTTGTAGATTTACGACTACAACTCGGTATACACAGTCAAACAAAGACAGAAATATGCATATGCATTCTTTTCAGTAGAATTATAAAGCTGTGTGTATGCATTGTTCTGCTTGATAAACCTCAATCATTGCCCATATTCACCCATTTGCATATTGATACTTCTGCCTGCACCACTCGTCTTTGACCTTTGAAAGATTAAATGAAAAGAACATTAAACCTGCAGCACAGAACTTTTGTCTCCCCCTTCTGGCAGTGAGAGTAATTAAACAAACATTGTTGACGCCTGCTTACGTCACGGTGAATAAATTGTTTTGAGTGTCACACAACCCCTGCAAAAGATTCGTTTCACTATCAGAATTTGATCAATTCGGTCCGATTACATTTAGAAAGGTTAGAAGTTTAGAAGTAAATACCAGTTTATGTGTGGGAAGGAATTATATAGTAATCTGAGTTAAGTAAGTAATCCACTCAAGCTAACAATTTGCATTTAGACATAAGAGCAGAAGTGACAAAAATTACTCACATTAAATTATAAGCAAATTTGAGCATTAAATGTAAATGTTCCTTGAATTATAAGAAATAATAGCAAACAAAGTCAGTGTTTAATCAATTCACATTTGTATGTATCAAGTAACTTAATTTGAAAGCAGATTTATTATGTTTTGCTTCTCTTTAATTGCCGGTCAGCATTTTGTCATCTGATCCCTTCTAATCTCACCTTTAACAATAAATGGCAAGTTTATTCTGTGATCAATGATAAACTATATAGTGTTAGTAAATTATGATAATACCTCTGCCTATAATTCAATAATAGTTAAAGGATGTGGCATTCATCAGATCACTTGACCATTTTTCACACATGTGACAAATAGAATCTGCAAAACTCAATCACCATTGTCAACCCTCATATATTTGCAGAGCACTTTTCTCCTGGGATGAAACTGAGAAATTGAATATAAGTGCTGAGCAAAGAGTGAGGGAGAGACAGAGAGAGAGAAAAGGTACTGCAATTTAGACCCAAGTCAAAATTTAATGGTGGAGCCCGAATCTGCCTTACCTGTCTGTGTGTGTCTGTGTGTGACAGGAGGCAGAAACAAGTTCAGCGCCACACGCAAGGGAACATGTGATCTGCCTCCAGCTCTGTATTATTCCAGTGACCCAACCTGAAATAGCACTGCTGTGGCAGTTCATTTATTATAGTCAAGCCTCCTGTTTCTGTCTGTGTGGGAGTGTGACACACATACGCGGGAGGAGGTGTTTCCCACCCCTTTAAATACAAGCGTCAGGATTCCCTGTTCTATTTTGGGCTGTACTCTGACTTGCTCTCTCTGCCTGGACTCTGCTTTTGAATTTTGTTTTGTCCCTGAGGCCGATCCTCTCACAGCCCAGATTACTACTCAATAACAAAGTTGTTCCCAAGTCATCGTCATGTTTTCCCATGGTTTTGTAGTGGAGGTTGACCTACTTGTCTGAAACAAAAACATCTGCAAACATCATAAACGCCTACATTTTGATCAAATACAGCCTTAAATTTTAAGATAAAAATAGCAAGGAGCAAACTTCATGCAAATTACTGTTTAGGTTTTCATCTACTAACTAAATTTATCATAAAGACGTGTCAAGATCTGGGTGGCTTACCACATAATTTTTATTACACAGTCCATCTTTATTTACTTACATTTCTTATTCTGCTTTTGCAGGTATTGTAAACAATTCTTTATATCTACAGGTATTGATCCAGAACAGCTCACAGAGAGCGAGGCATGACCCTTATAAAAAATAAATATATTTTCTATAATAAAGGTCAATATGTTCAATACTGCGTTTACAATATTTTGAGGAATATACAAATTATACTTCATAGTTTATATTATAAATTTATCAAGTATGTTGCATGTATTTATGTGAATATTACAAGAATATATGATGTACTGTCACCTTTTACAAAATATATGTAAAGGAATTGTATGACATTTTGGGAAATAAGCTAATTTGATTTCTGTTGAGATGTTGATGAGAAGATGGATACCACAGTCATGTCTGTTCACTAATAATATGAAGCTACAGCCAGGACACAGTTAGCTTAGCTTAGCATAAAGTCTGGAAACAGGGGGAAACTGCTAGCCTGGCTCTGTCCAAAGGTAACAAAATCCACTACCAGCATCTCTAAAACTCACCAAATGAAGAGATTATGCTAAGCTAAGCTTAGCTAACCACTTGGCTCCAGCTTCATATTAATATGAAAGTGATATGGATCCTCTCATTTAACTCTTTGAATAAAGGTAAGTGTATTTCTCAAATGTTGAAATGTTCGTTTAATAATGAGACTTAATTTGCATTTGTTGTATTGTATGTTGAGTCCCTCTGTATTACTGAGCTGCAACAAGTGTGTGTGTTTTTTTTTTCAATTAACCAATTAATTTTCTTTCCATAAAATACAGAAAAATGTCTATCTCAGTTTACTGGAGCCTGAGGTGACGTCTATTAATTTCAGTCCCGAACATTACAATATTCAATTTACAATGACATTAAACAGATAAAAGCAACAAATCTGAGCAGCTGGAAATGGTGGGTGTGCATTTTTGCATATGTGTGTATTACATGAGGGGACAAAGAATATTGCACAACCCTCTCTTTCTCTCTCTGGGAGTCCCAGCAGGTCCCGTGGCTGAAGCGTTCCAGTGATTTGTTTAATGAAGTCCCAAAGTGCAGTTGCTCATGCTTCCTCTCAGCACAGATACACAGTGACACTCGGGATATGCTTGGGTTCATCTCAGGAAGGCCTGGACTGTGTGGAACCACTGCAGGAATAACAACCTGATTCCAAGCAAAAATATTTACAACGCAACTGCACTGAATTCGCAGAAAGTGTAATTATCCTTATTGATGAAGGTTGGTGGCACGATGCATCATCCTGGTGGCAACAGGTTTGTGTAACATCCGAGGCGAAAAAGAAAATATCCAAATGTACATTTGTTTGCTTTTCTGGCAAGGAAATGTGGACGGACATGCATGCAGGCTACATTACACAGGACAGCTTGTAAAAGTTTGTCCCTGTCGTTGATTTGGCTTTTTTCTTCACTACTGCTCTTTTATGACTCCCATATCGTGTGATAAATCACAGCATCAGAGTGGGGACAGTTTCATGACATCATTCATGCTACATTTCCAACCGTTAGCCAGTTTTTGATTAGGGCTGTAAATCTCCTTCACCCTTCTCTGTATCCTTCTCTCAGACACGCACTATACGACATACATAGTGACAAATGTTCATCAAGGTAGAGGCTGAATATTGTTCTCTGTCTTACTATTCAGATCCAGATGGAACAGAAGTTTCCTTAAAGGTGCAGTGTGTACAATTTAGTGGCATCTAGCTGAACGGACTTGGCAGAAATGGAATATAATAATCATAATGTTTTAATTAGTGCATAATCACCTGAAAATAAGAATCATTGTGTTTTCGTTACCTTAGAATGAGTCCTTTGTATTTACATAGGGAGCAGGTCCTCTTCCACAGAGCCTAACATGTTGCACTGCCATGTTTCTACAGTAACCCAGAACAGACAAACCAAACACTGGTTTAGGGGGATGGCTTCGGCTTAATTTCAATATAAGGGTGTAACATTTGAAAGACTAATATCTTGTAGATATTTAAAGTTTTCAAGATTTAGTTTACTGTCATTTTCTTGTGTATTTGCATACACAAATAACAAAATGCTGTTCCTCCCAGCCAACGTCAGTGCAACAACAACAGAAAGGATAAAGATATGTATATCTAAAAATTCCTTTTAAAAAATGATAAAAAGATATAAATCACAAGAGAAAAAACAAACAAACAAACAAAAAAAAACAGCAGTTCACAGCACAGTGCTTTAAAGTGCATTTAGAGAGAAAAGTACGTCTCAGTTCGATATAGACAGCTCTTGCATGTCAACGAATGACTAGCACTGGAGTTATATAATCCATTTTGCTGTCCAGAGAACATTAGGCAACATGACTGTTGGAACTGCAACAATTTATAATGATATATAAACATGTTTAATGTAATAGTATACCAAAATAAACATATATTGTTTTGCAATTATATTTACATTTTTTAATTAGGACATTTTCTTGGTGTCCCAAATTACCAAACCATGTTTGTTAATTTGGGGCATATGGAGATGGAAGTGTAGCACTAGTGTATTCATATAACCTGATAGGGACCTCACATCCATGTCAACATAGAACCACAGAGATGTAGCCTACAGCCAACTTTTAAGTAGACAGAGTAAGATTTTTTGATGATTTATGAACGGACTTAAAATTGATGATAATCCCCAAATTGTGTGTAATAGTAGGCCTTATAATTTGGTCAAATTAGCCTATCTCAATAATTTTCTCTGACAATGGCAAACAATAAAGCAAAATCCAAATATTGTTTAGTATGTTCAGTGTGTAAATAGTGTTGTAACAAGGAATTTAGTCTAATCAAGTAGCAATGTTAGTGCATGCTGATGCGGGTTTAGCCTTCAGAACTCCAGGAAAGAGGCAACAAGATCGAAGGAGAGAGTACAAGGCAGAGAGGAAAAACAGGTAGAAACGGTAGGGAAGAAGAACCACAAGTGGAATGAGGACAGAATGAAGGGAGTTATCAACAAACATAGACAAATGGTGAAGGCAGGTAGCAGACCCAAGCTATGTGTTCTGGCCAGGAGTATTCATGGAGTATTCGTAAGTCCAGCCTCCAAAAGTGAAAGGTCTCATACAGGGCCACAAGGAAGACCATCAGCTCAGCACAGGATGAGGCCAACCTGGGTGAGTTAATTACAAGTCTAGCAAAGCACAGATTTCTGATGAGGAAGATGGAAGTTCAGAAACTAGCATTTCAATTTGCAAAGTTAAATGGCCTTAAAGGTTTCTCAGGGAACAAGGGATGAGCAGGCCACCATTGGTTTCAGGGATTCATGCAGACACACTCCAGTCTCCGCATGAGGAAGCCAGAAGCCCTCTCTGCAGCCTGAGCAGCCTGTTATGAAGATATCATCTCTGAGATTAGCATCCAAGATGTATCAAGCCATTTGTGGAACTGCGACGAGACAGGACTGCAGGACCATTTAGTGCCTGTGAGAGTGGTTTCATAGATAGGATCCCCCTGCTTCGAGGTCACTGTGAATGAGAGAGGAGAGACCACCACCCTTTTTGCAAGTCTCAACGCGGCGGGAGAATATGGCCCACTCATGGTGATTTTCAAGGGGAGGCAGTTGCCCCATGAGTGGTGCAATGGAGCTCCCAACAACACACTGGTCAAAGTGATGGTGACTGGGTGGATCAATGTAGATGTGTTTCTGGACTGGTGAAGACAATTCTTTACTTCCCTACCAAAAGATGACCCCCGCCCACATGTCCTTCTCCTGAATGGGCACAGCTCTCATGTGTCTAATTTGGATTTCTTGGAACTAATGAAAAACCACAATGTGCATGGCATGTGCTTTCCTGCACACACCACCCACATTCTGCAGCTTGCAGATGGGACCTTTTTCAGGAGCCTGAAGTACAACTGGAACCTGGAGAGCTGTATCTTCACTAGGGAAAATGGTGGGCAGAGGCTGCAGAAGCCTGTTTCTTGGAATGTTTTCAAAGGCACCATAATGTCTAGGCAGGGATTAAGGGCAGTGGGATCTATCCTCTGGACCCAACTCATATTGACAGGTCTCTGTTCGCTCCAAGTCTGACTACTGACAGAGAAGAAGCTCCAGTATTTGACAACACTGACTGCAGAGAGGGAGAATGCTGTGACTGAGATGGTGACTCTCTACTTGGACATCTCCCTTGCAGTTAACCTGGACATGCCAGCAACATTTGATCAAAGTGTGTCTGCCACCTTCGTCCCCACAGTGGCTCGTTCTACATCTATCCACTCTGCTGATACAATGTTTCCAGATCCCAGCAACATAGTCGAGGTGAAGACAACTGATTTTGATGATCTCATCACACTGCCTACCTGCAATCGCCCCTCGACTGGCAAGCCCAAAAGATCCAAGCCTCTGAGCTGCTACCTTACAAGTGAGACACACTTTGACTATGTTTGAAGCAGAGCCAAAGGGAAAGGGAAGGGGAAACAATTCCAAAAGTAACAGAGAACTGAGGAGAGTTTGTGCAGCATTTGTGGAGAAAAGTACAGGGACAAAAAGATCCGAAGAGAGAAGAGGGCCCTATCTCACGCCTGGCGCAAAGCGGCACCACGCACCACTCAAGTGCTAGTTGAAGACCAACGCAGTTGTCATTTTCCTGTCCAGCGCCCATGTTGTTTAAATAGCAAATGCATTTACGCCCATCTGAGCGCCCATGGGCATGTTGGTCTTAAAATGAGGTGTGGTGAGGCACATTGTTGGCGCATTGCTGTCTTGAGGCAGCAGAAAGTGATTGCGCGATTGACCAACAAAAACCTGGTCTGAAGTCAATGGCGCAGTGTTTCACTGTTATTTTAAGGGCACATTATCAAGATAGAAATATGCTCCTACATAGTCGGCTGCACAATGCGGGTACACTCTGCTTGTTACACACACATGGACGCGTAGCAGCGCACAGACATTCAAAAGATGACAAAGGATTACAATGTGAAAGATTATTATTGTGTCCATTAACATATTTTAAAAAATACATGCCATAATGGTTGTCATAATATTTATCAGAGTGAACTAATCACAGTAATGACGGATGAAATTGTCTAATTATCTGACCAAATCGTGGCAATACACAAAGGTATTTAAACAGATGGACAACAACAGATCAGACAAAGATCGACTTTCCTGCTGCATCAAAACATGATGGCATGAGGAACACATGAGGAAATAAATGAGGTGAAAACAATGATTAAACTAACAAAGGAAATAAATCTACACAGCTTCTAGCTGCTGCCAGCAGCAGGATCAGCACCTTGGAGAGCTGATCAAGTCCTGATAACTGTGTTGATGATTCTTTACATGATTAAAATGAATGATTTAATTTTTGAACAATATTTAAAAAATATTCTTTTACATTTTTGACAGTACAGTGATCAGGTTTCCATACTTTCAGCATTAAAGCTCCGCTGATTTGACCTGTTACTCCATGACTGAACAAAATAATTTTAAGGAAACCAAAGCTGTAATTAAAAAGATTAAACCTTTTCAAAAAACAAATGAAAATAAATTTGCAACAAATTCATAAACAGGACCTTAAACTGGTGGTCTGGGGCTGACCACGGGAGGGTAGAGGAGCAGCAGGGGCCAGTGTGCTCATTATGGATCATGCACACAAGCAGAGAAGTGTCTCTTTTTACTACTTGGCAAATGTGCCATTATAATAGCAATTAGTGATTGATGATGATGAATCATAACCTTTGCAAGGACTGCCTTTAAATGTGAGACTGTGAAAGTTCAAGATCCATGCTTTGATTGAAAAAAATAAAGTTTCCGTGTTAATGCTGTTCCAAAAAATTGTTGATGACATTGATGATTATTCTGTTGTTTTGTTTTGTAATGTTTTGATGAGTTTTTGACAGTTTTAATGAGTTGATAAATAGATATGAATATGTTTAAAAATATTTTGAGGAATTAAAGACTAGGTGGATGAATAGGCTCCATTTCAAAAAATAAATCAATTATTAGTCGTTAATGATGGTTAATTGACACGTTGACGAATTTATGTACTGTTGGTTGATAAACTGATGAATTAATGAGAAGATAATTTAATTCTACAAAATTATAATTTAAATAAGTTAAATGTTTTCAAAAACATTCTTTAATCACTTTAAATCCTTAATCAGTAGCCTAGCTTATAGAACCTAAGCCTATCTGTTAACATAATAATCCATTAAGCTATCATAAAACATCATAATAGGCTAATGCATAATATCAAGTAACCCCAGACATATATTTAAGGTGAAGAAAACAAGAAATCAGTTTAAAATATTCTTTGAAATATGTCATTAGGGTTTAAAGCAAGCATGTCCCAAATTCCCAAACATGTCACTGAAAAATGGTTTTGTGTCAACTACAACAAAATGGTGAGCCATGCTTTGTAAAAATATCATAAACACTTAATTTCTTCACATTAAGAAAGTAGACACCTTGAGAAATTCAGAAATATATCATATGTTGGGTTTTTTTTTTTTTTTTAAATTGATGACTAGAAGGCGATCACAAGATAGAATTACAAAAACTGTCCCAATATAGCTGAATTTGCCAAGTAGTGCTTAAAGCATACTTAAATGTAAGACTCTAACTGTTGCTGAACAGCAGCATCTCTCCATTTCCCCATATACTATTGAGTCAGTTGCTTTTAAGACATCATCATGAAGACTACAAGAAGGAAGCAACAAGCATGTCTCTTGGAGAGGTAGAGTGTGTTTACTTCTCTGTTTTACTTTAATGATAAAAGCATTGAAAGGTCTGTGGCATAAAATGTAGACTAATAATAGCAGAAGTAGAGAAAAGTCAGGGTGAAGATTGACTGAATGCAGTGCGTCACAAGTTCAACCCCATTCATTTTCTATGGGATGCAGGGGAAATGCCTTGTCTAGCACTGTGGGATAGCAGGTGACTGAACAGTAATGTGGGGAAAGGGAGGGGTCAAGAATTTTAATGAAAATGTGAGCGAAATTCCCCTGGAAGAAGCAATACATTAGTAAATCATGTTTTGCAGGTGTGGCTTAAGATCTGTAACAGAAAGGATCTTTGTTGTGATTTTTGGTATCCTTATTTTGTATGTCCTTTACCTCCAAGACCACAGAAAAAACACATATTAACTGCTGTTTGACACAAATTAATGTTAGTTAAGTTGGAGTTAACTGGAGTTAGTTGGAGAGAGTCATAAGTTGCCAGTTTGTGCTTGCTAGCGATGAAGCTACTTGCTAGCTTGCTTGTTTTGAAATGCCCATAACAAGCTGGTGCTGCCAAATTAGCGACTAAATTATTTAACTTGACTTCAACTTTTTTTCAACTCAGTTCGATCAACTGATTTACTACAGTACAAGAGTTAGTGTATTCCAGTAATCCAATGCCAACCTGAAAAGTTTGTGAAATTACAAGTAGATAAGATGCATATTGATGAGATGCTTGAATAATAACAATAGTTAAGAAATGTTTAAGTTAGTTTAGCTTTAATTTAGTTTTAAATCTTGTAAACCTTTATAAATATGTCAATTGTCTTTACACATTTGCAAATTATTGCTCAATTGAACAACCTTTCCAAGCAAGCTATAGCTACTTTCTATTCAAAATAGTTGGAAACACTGGACAAGCATGATTTGACAGAGGTGGTGTCCCACAATCTGTTTGCTTCCAGTGGGTCTTCACCATCATAAAGCCGACAAACTGACTCAATAATGTCAGTCATCTTCCTAATTTTGCTAACTTTAGCCAACATAAGCAACTGCCACTACCAGACCAAATAAGGCTGTTGTAGCAAAACCCTGACTATATTGACGTGACCAGGGTGTGTTTTATTGCTTATGAATTCAACTTCTCATTTGTATGAGTAACGTTGTGTGATTTCATAAGTCATGATTCAGAAGTCTTGATCTTGAGTCTGGTCTCAACACCACATTTGTATTTTTCTGTCTTGCACATGTTTAATTCAAAACCTGTCTTGGTCTCAGCAACTATTTGATCTCACTGAATCTATTTTCTGCCCTAGTCTGCAAACAAAGGGATATTAAATATTGAAATGTTACGGTTCATAATAATCTGCCTTGTACCCATGAAAAAGGCAATGAGGCTGTGCCAGCTCCCGTGTTACTGTACTTTTACTGAACTTTACCTCTGACCTCACTGTGGAAGGGAGCAGGTCAGGACAAAGGTGAATTTCCCTGAAGGTATTAATAATTACATTTCATCCTTCCTGCATTTAAATCTCATAGCCAAAAACAGTCTTCTCTCAAGTAATTTTAGATTACAGTGATTATAATAAACGATTATAGACAATCTGTGGTGAAAATAGCAGGAAAGAGAAAAACACCAAAATGAATTGGTTCATTAAGAGAAGGTATTCGAGAACATTGAGTCTAAATTCAAGCCAGTGTTTTCTTTCTAGGCTGCCGCTGTAACTAACCACTCAAACCAAAATACATCACAACCAACAGCCAGATCCGATCGCTGAGGTCACCTCTTGGATGTGCAGCTTGGTATCCAAGTGTACCAGACA
Organism: Thunnus thynnus; assembly: GCF_963924715.1. Taxonomy (NCBI): domain Eukaryota; kingdom Metazoa; phylum Chordata; class Actinopteri; order Scombriformes; family Scombridae; genus Thunnus; species Thunnus thynnus. Next base: position 21,057,279 of record NC_089536.1, read on the forward strand.
GAGAAATTGAATTAACTTCGTAACAAAACTTCATGGTTTCTTTCCAATCTGGCGTCATGAAGTCCGTAAACACTGTTGTTTTACAACTGGGTTATTATTTCCACGCCGAGCCGAGTTCTCAGCAGTGTTCCGAGATTTGCAGGAAGCTTTATTAACTAAAAAGAGAGTGAGCAGTGCTCGACTTATTTAGAGGTTGACACTGTGGTGTTAGAGGATACGGTGCTATGAAATCATTTCATCATTTCACTGTCAAGGGTGTGGAATGTTCCCCGTGTCTTTCATGTCGGAGAAGAGGAAGAGTGAGGGACACAGGAGAATGAATTAATATACAACCCACATGAGACAGTGGTATTTAGTTGAAATGTACGAAATTGCTAAAAATGTACACTCACCACATTGTAGCCACAGCCATATGTTTGTGCATAGAATACATTTACATTCCGTACACTCTATAACATTCATTAAAAGTTTCCCTCGCGTTACGAAAGTGACTGTGAAACTTATAATTCACCTAATTATGGTTATGCCTCCATATTACCCTTGCCCTGTTTTCTCCCTCTCTCATTACTCTTATAAAAACACATAAATCAGAAAAGTATACACCGTACCCCTGCAACACAATGCACTGGGGGATACCCTTTAACTATCCTTACACGTCTCAAATTCAAATTTCTACTGACATTCCAGTTCCCCAATCCTCAGCTCGGGTGTCAGAAAATAACACTGAGGAACTCTCGCTCTGCTCTCCCCTGCATTATTCCTGGTTGAAAGATAAACAGAGTGGGAGCAGGTGGTTGTGGGGGATTTTTGCAGAGACTTCGATGTAATGTCTGGTGGCAATTAGGTGTAATACAGGATGTCAAAGCCCACAGCCGCTAGCCTCAGATATCTGCTGCCTAATGTTAGCTTTACAGATTCACTCTGGCATATGGCTTTGACTGAGCAGCCCAGGGCCAAATTAGTGAAAGCTATTACCTCCTTTCGTTCTGTGGCAAAGGGCACAGCAGAGAAGAGGAAAAAAAAGGGGCAAAGCATACTAAGGGGAAAGACTTGCACAAGTTGAAAAAGTTACATATACTCAAGAATATCTCATTGTTGTGAACAAAAACATACCTCCATGTATAGACCGAACTTCTCCTCCAAGGCGTTATCTTAAAGCCAGCAAGCGGATTGCAGAGTGAGGCCTCGCAGAGCAGCGCGTAGATCTCCAATATAGGGAGTGGTATTGCTTATGCAGTAACCAGATCTGCGATATCCTTCGGAAGGGTACAATGGTCCGGCCAGTTGAATGCAGCACAGATGGAGAAGGGCGGAATACACAATTAGAGAGTCCTTGAGAAGTGCAGAGGTGGCCAACAAAGTGCTGATGGGGAAGAAGAGAATAACATGTTGGCATATTGTACAGAGGAAGTCAAACAAAACAAGCAGCCAAGTATTTTTCTGTGACACAGATCTGCTTATAACTGCACTGTTGGATTGTTAGATAGACAGTTTGATGCAGCTAAACTCAAACATTGATGGATAGTGGCTCATCTTAGTCTTTTGTTCATACGATGATTCCGCACTTCAACATTTACATCCAGTGCCAAAGGCTCAATGCCAATGAAGAGAGTAATGTGCCCTATATGTAGGTAGAAAGTAATGGATGGGCTATAGTGAGAGTTGACCTCCCTTTACTGACCAACAGTTAGAGTTCCCCCTTTTCTAACCATAACCACAATGGTTCCCTAACCTACCAAAGTGTTTTTGTCGCCTAGAAGTTGTATTCAAAGCAGAAAAAATGAGGCTCTTGCACTGTACGTGCTGGATTCCAGTTGGGGGTGCAGCTAATGTTGGCAAATAGCAATTAACAAAATACTTAATGTTAGTATTTAGTATTTTCAAGCTTTATGAATGATTACGATGTCGCTCCAAACTCTGTAGACACAGGACCATCACAGGACCGCAACACATCACGTATACGGTATGATAATGGCAAAGCCACGCAAAAAAGCTGATTTTCACTTTTAATGTGAATACAACATAACCCTAACCATATTTAATTTGCCATAATCACAGTCTTTTTAAGCTTAACCATACTGGAAACTAAGGAAAGTATTTGGCATTGAATATAATCCAGGGTTTTACAGAATCGACCAATATTGACGTTCTTGTGTGCCCATAGGGTTGTGTCCACTGCCATAAAAATAATTAGCAGTGGATATTTATATGCAGTTTTTAACTTGGTATCAACTCCAAGTCAAAAACTGCACAGAAACAAGGGTGTAGGTTTGGTTTTAACTTTGTAAAGAAAATTTTTTTTCGGACGGCCAAAATAATTACGTGTGTGTACTTGCTCTCTATCACTCTTTTCTTTTTCATAGGCACATGTGCACACACACACACACACACACACACACACACACACACACACACACACACATAAAGAGCCTGACTCTGCAAAATGTTTACTTCACTGAATATGCATTTGCTGACTTGCCTGAAACTGGACTTGGATCATGATTTTTTTCTCAGATTCTTACATTTTATTGTATTGATGGACTACTTAACTATAAATCTGAGACCAAAATTAATATTTAAAAATAATCATAGACTGTTACAAGAACTGTTACAGTAACATAAATGTATAGAAACGTGTAGGTAATGTGCTGCTCTGTAGAGGTACGCAAAAAAAAAATCGATTCTGGTTCAACTTTCTCGCTGCAGCCCCTGTGGCCCCCACCCCCGCAGCCCACGCACAACGCACAACCGTCTGCTGCCAGCTGGTTACCTGAGGCTAGAGCTGCATGCACATTGAGAATAAAAGGAGAAAGAAAGTCATTTTCTCTCTCTCTCAAAAAAAAGTAGTCTCCTTGAAACTTATGACAAACTGCCAAAAATGAGCCAATGAGATGCAGCAGCGAAACAAGCGTTTAAACAGCTGTTCTGTATTTTGAAACAGTCAATAAAATTTAGTAAATTCCGAAGCTGCCCGTTTCATTACTTTATGTTCATGTCATAAATATACAAATGTCAATTAGATGCTAATCTGCATGAGAACTTAAGAAACAGCAACAAAATTGGTTATAATAATCATCTGCTTATAGTGATCAATTTGACCAATTTGATCAGCTTAATGTAGCACGCAGCTATTGTTTGTTTGATTTTGTTATTTGAAGTATGAAGTTATTATTTGAAGTTTTGCACTAAGCAGTTTATCTTTGCAATCTTTTTTATTTTTGCATTAAGTATTAATTTGACCCTTTGTCTCAGGGCTGCCTTGGTTTCCTGTTGACTGAGTGAACTAAAGGAACATAAATCTTACTCAGGTTGACATTGAGTAGTAAATGTTTACATTTGATTCAGTGTGATTTCTTTTCTTTGAAACTTATAAAAGTGTCTACTGCAGTCAAATGGAAAGAATAACTCAAAACATCAGTCTAGAATCAAATCTATGAATGTATTGAATTGAGAATTAATTTTGATTTAAGAATCGAATTGATTTTGAATTGTGAGTTGTTTTGAATTGCGAATCAATTGTGAATCGAATCATGACCCCAAGACTTTGAATTGAATTGAATCGTGAGATTTCCTGAATACTCCATACTCCCCTACTGCTCTGTAACTCGCTGCTGGAAGGTTTTCAAACCTCACCTGAGATTCTGTCCTTCTTTCAGTTTGTGGATTTGGGCGACACAACTCGAGAGTTTCATGACAGAGCCACAGTGATGCTCAAACCTTTAAACCATCTCAAAGACTTCTATTTGTATTCATTCAACTACTGAACTTATGACTAGATCTTTCACTGTTACATCAGAGCTCACCTGAGAGGCTGCAGCTCACCTGTCTGTGTGTCTCTGTGCTGATCAAGCTGCTGCTGACAGGATTTTCATAATAAAATGATACCTGACAGTCACAAACAAATCAGTTGGACAAGCTGTGGATAATTTAGCTCATAAATGATGTTAATGTCTTAATGACACATATGCAATAATAACTGCTCTTGATCCATTCATGGAAAAGGAGAGAGACTGTAATAATAGTAAACATTCTCCCACTAATTCAAAGATTAATGTTTGGATTGATTATAGAACATTCTTATTAACTACACTCAACCACAACTGACACTTTGGTTCTTCTTTAAAAAGCACCAGATGTCTTAATTTGCTTTTGGGAGGAATTTTCACCAACAGTAATAAAGTTGTTTAATTAAACAGCATGTCTGAGCAACAATCACAAATTCACTAACAAGACCTAACACCTGAAATTAAATATCATATCAAATGATCTTAGTTTTGTGCAGTGAAGTCGTTTTCAATTCTGTGACGTTTGGAATGTTTAAACTATAAATACTAACTGCTATAGATTCTCCACCTCACCAACTCCACTACTGCTACTGCTGCTAGTCAACAATGTCTACAGTTTGACGTTGAGGGTTGCCAGATCATCAAGTCGAGTATCCCGTATATCCTGCTCTTCCACTCTTAATCATAATAGCGCACTTTTTTTTTGCAGAAAACACAAATCTGGCAACCCTGCAGAGATCTTACTGTTAACATTACATGAAGTTACATCAGCTAGATTGTTTGACATCAGTAAAAATATCAGTAGGGACAATCCAGCAACACCTTGATATTGGTAGGGAAATGTCCCTACTGTCCATACCCAAATCTATGCCCATGCACAGAAATATTCACTTTGTATTATTTGTGTTTAGATCATTTTGCTTGTGACATATCTCACGTTAATTCTCATACAATCCAAAAAACTGAAAGCACAAACTAAATTAAATAGACTATCACCAGTTATATTAAAACTATAAAACAAAATGTCATATATAATCTTTTTTCCTATTTTTTCCTTTGTGTTTTTTTATGTTAGGTTACTGGGAGAGCAAAACCCTCCACATACAAATATTTTGCTTTCATATTCAAATATTGGTTTGGGAAATGTCAGCCATCATCGCAACGTGAGGATATTTTACTGCAGATCTCATTAACTGATCAAAGTGGGTGTCCTTGAACATTTAATGTAACCGTGAAAAATTGCAGCTTATGCATGCAGAACTGCATGAGTCACGCTGAAACGGAGCATGCACGCTCACCAACCCTTTCTTGAATAAATAGAGTTATAAGAAAAAAATCAACTGTGCAAGCAGTGAAACATACCTAAACTCTCCTTTACTCCCTCCACCTACGCTGTATCGTTTTGTGATATAAATAGTTAGACCACAATTTTCATCAATTTCCACAGAATTTAAACCACAGCTTGTAGGAAAACAGGCAAGCATAGAGGTTCCCGCAACACAGGAAGTATTGTACCATTAAATCTGACAGGCAAGGAGTGGTCAACCTTTAATCCGCAGCTCTATTCCCATCAGTATCTTAACAAACCTCTTTGCTCATGGATTTAAGGATGAAATAGTACATTGATGGCGTCTATCTACACGCACACTTACCCTTACTTGGTAAAATAACACATTACGTCTCTGCTGTGGCTGCAGGTTAATGTATTGGTCTAATCAGGATGGCAGGAAACGCTGTGCCGTCATCATCTCTTTATGAAAAAGACTATTCACTTTTTTTAAAGTTTTAATCATGTTTCATCCATGCAATGATGAAGGTTGTTGTTGAGGACATTTTAGCAGATATTTTAATTCATCAAGTCTTATTGCAATAAAGTAGTAAAAAGCAACGCAAAAATCAAACTCATAGCTCTCACAGCAGATGTAACAAACTATATTTTTCACCCAAAAGGGATCATGTGAGACAGAGAGGGAAAAGTGTTTTATAAAAGTTGCTACATACAGTATTTTGTGTATCTATTAATTCAGAAAACATTTCCGAACCTTTTTCCCCCTGGAAATTAAGCAGCTGGCACACAGGTTTGGGGTGTACAACCATGCAATTATAAGGCGCCTTCCCATTGATCCCAGTATGAACAGCAGTCACGTCTCGTCTGTTTAAAAAAACCTCCTCATGCACTCCTTTCTTGTTGAGAAAAGTACACGTTGTCCTCATATTTTTACCAAATCCTGTTTAACATATGGAAGAAATATTTCACGTTTTTTCATGGATTCATTTAGTGTTTTTACCCATTCGTTTGTGTTGAAAGTCATGTGGACTACAGCTCATTCTGTAAGGTACTAAACTGAAGGCAATTAGAAAGATAATGGCAGACATTAATAATAATACCAACAGAAAGATCAACATGCAGTCTCCTCAGTCAGATGGGAACTGACATTCTTGCTGTACCATAAATAATACTGAGATGCAAAGAATGTTTTATTGCGATTTGCTTGTATTCCTCACTTCAGTTGCAAGTTATATCTCTGTTGTTTTTTTTATGTTCCACACTTAAGGTATGTGATGACAACAGACCAAAGTCAAAGATGACAATGAGATGCGGTTGAAAGCTCTGTAAAAAAAAAACTGTAAGTACACATTGAATTTTCATTTTATTTGTTTCTGAATTTATGATGCTCTAAATGTGAAGCTGAACTTAATGTCAAAAACATAATAACAAGAACAAGTTCTTTGGATTTCATCAGTATGAGGAAGTAAAAACTCTAAAGCTCTAATGATTTGTCAATTTTTTTCATAAGTACGAGGGTTCATGTGATGTTAATTTCATCATCTGCTCATGATGTCCAAAGGCTAATGCAGAACATGTCTGCTCTTCGTATCCATTTTGGAATATTTTTGACCCTTTAATGTTAAATCCCTGTGTGGATATCATACAGTACCTCTCATCAATGCATGGATCCTGTACGCTTTTTAAGTTGTGTTTTCTCTGCGTTTCTGTTTTAGGCCAACAAATGTACTTGCGTTTTTATGCAACTACAAAAATATATATATTTAATTGGACCTGACTGCATGTTTCCTTGACTTCTTAGTATCATGTATACTGTGTGCTTGTGTACATTCATGGATCTGCCTCAAATTATCTCCTAAAACTTTTACTGTTATATTTACCTCTGGGATATGAATGGCCTATATATCACATATAAAGAGACATTTGCAGAACACACAGACCAAATATACACATATATAAGCATGACTTCCATACAGATCCACACTGTCTGCATCTACTGCTTGGGTTTACAAAGGCTCCATAGCCCCAGACAGATTGCAATCTGATCTCAAATAAGCACTGCTGTGAATCCATTCATAGTCAAGCCAAACAGCCACCAGCAACACAACAAGTCCACTGAATCCAAACCTTCACGAGTTACAGCGCGAAATCCACCAAAACATCTGTGTGGCACTGGAAGGTAATGGAAAGACGTTTGGGGAGCGACCCAAACCGCAGAAGGAAGTTGCATGTCGATGTTCTCCCATACGTGAAAACGCAGGAGCGTTTGCCAGGTGTCAGCACCAATCGACATGACCGCCGGCCGTGGAGCGTGGCTTGCCGGCTTTCACATGATCAGCCACGCCCTTGAACCCGCCGCGTGAAAGTGATTCGACACACAAGCAGGTACGGTAGGAAAGCAACTGGTCAGACTCACGCGAGCTATTGACTGGGTGCTCAGACGTTTGGTTTGGCCTTCTGTGTCTGTGTGTGATAAACTCACAGGTCACCTGTTCTCCATTGAATACCACATTTACTCCTTATAGGCACAGTTCATTATTGCAAACACATGCACGAGAGGGGGGGCTTTAAAGTCTACAGATTAACACAGGGACATGAAAGGATGAAGATGTCTCAGCACACAGGAACAATTTTCTGTCTCTGCTTTTAACCTCAACATGTTAGTTGTATTGCAGGAGACAGCAAGGCCATAACCTTCACGTTTGTTAGAATATAAATAACAGGCAAATGCGGAGCTTAAAGCAAGAAGCTTATATGGCTGTAAAATACGGCATCTAACTTAAACTGTATTTCTCCTCTTTATTATGGTTTTTCACAGCTCTGACACTTTTGGTGCTCTGACCACCAGGAAAAAGATGGTGCACGATGCTGCTACTGATGGAAGCCATAAAACTTGTTTACTGGAGGGCTTTGGTCTACACTGCAGTGGAAGATAAAAATTTGCATTTCAGGTTACAACTTTAACTTTTTTTAACATCCAAACAGTGTAGATGATTGGGTTTAGCTAGACTTGTTTATGCCTGTCAGAGGCTGGAGGTCTGTAACACAAATATAAAGGTCTGTCTTAGCAATGCTCATAACCTATACAATGAAGCTGTTAAATAAAACACTATCATGAAAATAAAATACAGTTTGTACTTTTGAAATGACAAGGAAAAACTGTTTTTTCTTAATCTTACAGATGTTTTAGAAGTGTTTTTAGGACCAGTATGTACAAAACTTAAACTTTATGAGAATCAGCTGAAACTTTGACTAATGTGCCAAAAATTCTTAGTAAAAAGTGGGACTTGAAAGCTTTGTATGAAGAAGGAAAGACTAATTTGGCATTTGTGAACAGTTCGCAGTTTTAGAACGTCTAAATTCATCAAATATTCATTCTTAGGTTTTGTTACATTTAATACCACATTTTTATGTTATCCACACCGGCCCAGGTAAATCAACCTTATCTCAGTTGGTAATAGAGCGGCAATTAATAGAATATAAAAATAACTGCTAATACAGTCACCCCACAGTTAACATCCCTGAAGCAAGAAATGTTGGGACATTTCCTGTACGCGTTGTACAAATGGACTAAGGCCACTTTGGGCCTGGATGGCAGCCGTGTTCAGACAAGTGTTAAGTCAAAAACAAACAAAAGCTACATGAGTGAAGTCTGGAACAGGACATTGTGGATGTTGGCATGGTGACACCTGAACCAAGCACATGTACGAACATACAGTACCAGTCAAAAGTTTGGACACACCTTCCCATTTACTTGAATGAGAAAATGAGTTCAAACTTTTGACTGACACTGTATGTCTGCAGGTGCTCGCACATTTGTACACAACTACATGTACATATATGCATGCCTATGCAGACACATGGACACACTTCTACATACACTGAGGGAAGTGATGACAGAGGAGGAAGGAGGATCTAATTTTAGAGGATTTCGAGCCCGCAAAGGCAGCAGGTGTGAGAGGAGTCGTTCAATATTTGTTGATCCTCTCACCACCCTTACTATAGTGCCTACCTCTGAGTCTGAGTCCCGAATGCCTTTACATAGACTCGGTCTAACCCTATCATTAGTATAATTCTATTTCATTTGAATTTATGTACATTTGTGTGTTTATTTTTTGAGTTACATGGCTGTGCCTACGTAGAAATCTTGAAATCCCATCACCCCTACAGAGACATGCAAACCCACATGGTCGGTCTGATTAAACCTTTAAAGAATAGCTTGGCGTTTTGGAAAATACGCTCAATTGACTTTCCTGCTGAAAGTTAGATGAGACATGGGAATGACATTGATCTTCTCATCTTACCCTCGGCAAGAAAGTGAATAATTTGTGACAATTTTCCCAAAATGCTGAACTATTGCTTTAATGGCACGTAGGTGCATTTAAGAGCTGCTAACACTAATAACATTTCCTTGTTGTGGTTTCAGTGGAGGGTTTAATGTCCCATGATGGTGTAAATGCTGTTTCAGCGGCTTTGACGCTATGTCAAGAACAAAATCCCAAACTGTGAAAACCTCAGTTTTTTTCCTTACAGCCAGGCTGTGCATCTATTCAAATGTGTGTACACAGGGTCCAGTTTGAAAGACCAACAAGCTGGCAAAGACTCAAGACCCATGTAACTCAAATATACCTCTCCAGTGAAATGGAGACAAATTGTATATCTTAAACTAAAAATGGAAACAAATTGTATGCCTTTTTCCTCCTAAAATGTGAGACAAATTGAGTGAAGGCAGAGCAGAGCAACTTTTACTGCTTTATTTCTTCAAAACATATGGAGAGTTCCATTAATGCAAGACCACATCATGAAAATGGATGGAATAGAAAAGGGTTTCTATGCCCACTTGCCTGTGTCTGTATTACGAGACCAGACAGAGGGTATTTCAAATAAATACAGGATGCCACAGAAATGTACACTTCCCTCTAGAGGACCAGGGTCCAGGACTGAATCTGCACACCTAAACACTATATTCATTATGCCTTGGCCTCATAAAGTGATTACATTAGAGCTTGATGATTGGGACGAATTTGCTGCCAGGGAGAACTTTCCAAACAGAAATGGTTAGCCTTAATGGATCGCCCGCTCTCTCTTTCTATTTTATCACTCTCAAACACCCAATTTCATTGTCAGTGTTGCTCTTTTTGCGAAAACACTCACTTTCCATCACTCTCTCTGTCTCCATTAACAAAGTGCCAAGGTGCAGCGGCGTGCTAGCGAGCGGTATGACGTTTGCCCAGGTGACACATGGAAGGTCAAATAATGCAGTTTAAAGAAAAAATAGCCCCTTGGATGTGCTTATAATGTTAGTTCTTGTTAATCTGTGATGTTTGGAGTGTTCCAAGAATTATTTTGTGATGAAGTGTTGTAATGTACCTTTTCGCTGTAGCCACTTTCCATCAACTTGCCTTGTTCTAATGCTGTTTAAGTCTGTGACTTTCATACATATGGGTGAGAGAGCAGTTTTCAGTGGTAAATGAGGAGGTGGAAGTCGTACTGTATCATTTTTGACTGCATTTTAGTTCCAACCCAAAGAGGGATTGCTTGGAAAATATGAAGTTCTACTTTTAACTGTTGGCAGCTAGAAGGTACAGTTGTAGGGACATTCATTTTGTTTTATGCTATAATCATTTTGTTATTATTGAGTAACATTCAAGAAGAAATAGTCTGGAGTTGTAAATGCATGTCAGGTGCGCTATAAATGTTCAAAGAGACACTAATGCCACGGCTACTGCCATGGATCCATTTATATGTGCTCCGAAATGTCTTCATATCTCTGAAATTTGAAATTTTAACGACTGCCTTCCAAAAAACACTCGCGTGACTTGATGAATAAAATACTTTTTTTGTACAAAAATGAGTAGCAATTTAGTCCAGCTCCTGGCATCAACTTTTACTTGTCCCCTGTTGTTCTCCCTTAAATTTCAGTGAGGAAAACCAGACCTCAGCTCTAATAGCTGTGAAGGACAGAACCATCACATGTAAAACTATGATCATTACACACCGGGGGGTCGAGTTTTTTCAGGGGTGCTTCATCATGTTGAGGGGGAAAGATCTTAATGGACTTTGCAACCACTGGAAGGGGAAAAAAAAGACGATGGCTGCCTGTTAATCAAGTGATTTAATGTGCATTAAAATATACACGTGAGAGGAAGATCATATATTGTGTTTTCTGCTGCTATAATGAGAGGATGGAGTCTGCAGCGTGATCACTGCTACTGTTACAGGCATTACTGAAACTCCCATTTAGATTCAGAGATGTGAAGTGACTCTAATAACTGCTGCCATGTGGTGGAACACAATACATAACACATTTGTCATTATGCTGGGTTGTACAGTATGTAGTGTTAGTAATGGATTTACTCAAATACAACCACAGTGAAAGTCTCAAAATAGAAATCACTTAGAATGCAACCCTTGCAAAGTAGTTTCAATCTGTGCGAATGTGTAATTGTGTAATTGTGGAAATTACTAATCTGGACCTCTACCAAGTCAAATTAGCAGATCTTTTAAAGATAATTCCTCACATTTCAGCCAAATCACTCACAAGTAACCTTCCTAACAACCAGTTAAGCAGATAGATGGGTGAAAACATGACCTTTTACCAGTTTTTTTAAGCTTCATTGCAACTTCGGTACAGTGACTGTGAGCATGCAGGAGTGTTACGTGACAAATCATGATATAATCACAGGGTCAATGCTTGTTAGAGTCACCATCTTTATCTTTCTGTTTGGGCAGGATAATGAACACCAGTTTCTATAAATTTTCGACAGTTTGCTTCTGAGGATACAGCCTTGTTTGGTTTGTAAAGGCTCTGATAAAATGACCATCCAAACTGACTGATTCAGTCTTTCTATTCTCTTCTGTGCTTATATGAATACCAGACAAATTAATTGCAATAAGAGCACACTCAAAAAATGAGGGCAAAACTTTACAGGAACCACATGTGACAAATGCAGTGTGTTGTTACCATGGTGCAGACTAAAAATTTGTTGTTTTCAAGCAAATTAAATTTCAACATGTTCAGCTTAAATATACTTACTTACATACATACTTTAATACCCAGAACAATGGTTTCAGCCTTCCAGCTGAGTCACACAACAGACTATCTGAAACTTGTCAAGCTTTCAAGTTGTACCCCTCCTCCCTTCACACTACACACAAACACACAGCTGTTTGACTATCATCAGTGGCAACTATAAAGAGCTTGTTGTGTGGAAGTTAGTGATGGAGAGGGGGGTGGGGGGGTGGGGGGGGTGGGGGTTCTGGCCTGATGCTTGCTGTGACAGCTCCTTTGTTTTTGCTTGACCTGCACCAATTCCAAGATAGAGCAGATAAAGAGAGCTGGCTGAGAAGTCAGAGACAGATTTGGAACAATTAGGGTGTGCATGGGTACATGTTTAAGCTATTATATCACTAAATCTGGTTCCAGTGTCACAGATTTATGACACGATAATGACTTTTATATGGATCATATAATCTTTTATGAACTTATTGTTGTTTTTTGGGAAATGATTTGAACGCCTTTAATTAAAACAGGACAGTGATGCTAAGCAGTGCCATACCCAACATGAGGGACACGTCTTGTGACTTCTGATAAGTGGCTTTGTGTTGTCATGACAACCATTCATCTTGTCTCATGGGCAGGGAGCCTGAATATGAGGGCAGAGTGAATGCTATGCAGCTGGGGCCCTGCTGAATGACAGTGGCATCTAGCAGCAGGGATATAAGGCCATCTTTGTTTGCCACAGGTGTCCGCCTGCTAAAAATGCACGGACGGCCATGCTCACACATGCATACATGCATGGAGATATGTGCACATTCACACACCCCAACACAAAGCCTCCCACATATACTAGAGCTCCTGTTTGAATACTGAGCGACAGTCAAAGTTATGACTGTGGAAGAAATAAGTAAAGGAGAAGATGTTAGTGTGTGTGTGTTCTGAGAAAAGGAAGATACAGGAACTGTAAATGCATGCACACACAGACCTATATACAGTATAGGTCTATATATAGATATCCAGTATGATATACGCTGCTACAGCAAACACATGAAATATATCTAAGTGACATTCATGCCAAGTTAGAGTTCAATATTTGGGAGGAAGATAATTTACTTAAATAAAAGATTAAAATCGAAAAAAAAAAAGAGTGGGGCAAAAAAGTTGCTTAGTCGGTCATTCCACCACCCCCGTCCCCCACCACCAACCCCAAAACGAGTAGGGGGTTCTTGAAAAAAAGCTAAAAATGTTTGCTGAAAAACTTTTTTGGCTTCCCTGTTTTTGCTTTGCGGTCCTCAAATCGAGCGTCGTTTTCGTTTTCTCGAGCCGCGTGCCAGACCTGTTGCCACCCGCGGCCTTGAATGGCTTCTTTCATAGTCCAAGTGAGCTGACCAGTGAGGCTTTTCTGTTAATTTTTACTCCTCTCTGATACTCCCTGAGATTTTTAAACACACTAAATAAGATATATTACCCTTCTTAGAAAAAAACCAATCCAGCTTAACCTTTATAACTCCCCCTCCTGTCTACATATACCTTTACAGTTTCATCCCTGATTTCTCACGTCACTTTTGCACAAATTTGCAGACACAGACACACACACACACGCGCGTATCTTGCATCCTTTCCCCCCTCCTCAGACGCTCCTCCCTCCCCTCCATTTGTCCACCTCAGGTTAGGAGCCACATTTATGGTTCCTGGTCCGCAGCCAGGACTGAAAAGGGCGTAGCATCCCTCTCCTCGGACAGGTTTGGATTTCAAACGGATGCCAGCATGGCCCTGGTGAGAGGTGGGACCACAGTCGGACCACCGGGGCCCCAGCTAAAAGCCTTGTCTGTTTACCGAAGGAGGTCGGTGTGTGTGCGTACCGTGGGTGGTGCCGCCACTACTCGAGTTCATATTTGATTTGGTTTCTGATGCAGAATGCTATTTCGATCAGGAATGACGACGGCTAACGAGGGATGCTCTCCTCCACGACATCCAGGGTGACACGGAGCGTCGGTGGCTCGCGGTGGGAAGCGGAATTCGCCGAGAGGGAGCAGAAAACAAGCGTCGTTATTGTTTCGGAGAGATTCGTCATGGGAGAGGGGCAGGAGCTGGGGATGCGGGGGGTTGCTTCTCCTAGGTGGCCTGCGGATGGAAGCGGAGCGGTCAGTTGATTTGTTGTCCCAAAAGTTTGCTGAAGTTTGCCGAAGGTGGAAGCAAAATTATTGCAATTTTTCATCGGGAAACACCAGTAATTGCCACGGCACACGCTGCCAAATATGACCACGGTTCCTTCAGATGCAAAGCTGGTGTAAATATGTCTTCTTTGGAGTCCATAAATATGCTAAGTGTAAATCTCTGAAACCACAGTGTCTCCGAGGGCAGCAGTTAAACCCAGGTTTGAACCAGGGATGCAGAGAGGCAGGCAGGACACCACCTAAACTAAATAGAACATATTCACTCAGGTAGCCTTCCTGTCCCCTTTTTCCAAACTTACATGTCACCTCTCATCTTTTCCTCCACACCCATATCCACTCCTGCCGTCTTCCTTTAACATTCTGCAAAGAGGGCTTTAGCTGTTTCATGACCGAGGCCACTCTGAGGTGGCAAAAACCCTGCTGTTGCTGGGGAAGTCTGTTAGGAACAGTACCAACTACACCTATACATCTCTGCCTCCTCGCCAGGCCAGGAAGAGTCACAGACCATTTAACTCGAGTATTAATGACCGACAAGAGCCCGCTGCCTCTAAAACTAGAGTATACAGACCTACGAGAGCATATACAGACAGACGCTGGGGCAGAGGGGGTGGTGGAGGAAAGTGCAGAGGGCGAGGTGCCAAGGCAAAGAGAAATGAGGTGTGGGAAGGCGAGGTAGAAAGAAAACAAAGAGTTGAAAACAGAAAGAGTAGATAAAGATTGAATGATTTGAAAAGGCACGTATAGTAGGACAAGCCAAGGAGATAAACAAATGTCAAAAACTGCAGCCAGCAGTGATCTGGGGTGCAAATGGCCACGTGGAAATATGAAGCAAAACAAAAGTGGTACAGCAGAAGTCATGCAAACTCTACAAGGACTGTGATTTCACTGGGATTTAGCCAACAGATGATACTGGGTCTGCCATAAGTAACAAATGCACTTCATTTGTTTTGGTTTTGAGACTGGAGAAGTAGTGTGCAGTAATTTGTGACCAGAAAACTTTGATTAACTTTGAATTGAACGTGTAACATTTGTGGCTTCATCTGTCTGTAAAGTGATGGCTTTTTATCACTCATATCTTTACAGAAATGTTCCTTATGGCTTCATTCACATGTAACAGGACAGAAAAAGCAGAATGCATTTGCTGGATATTCATAATTTCATCCATGCAGTTGGTATGACTGAAAATTTCAAATATAAGGAGTAGATGGTTGGTCTAATGATTATTGTGAGTTTTTTTAGCCTAAAAATGATTTTTTTTAGACTGATATGACTCCAAAACAACTTATTTTTTATTTGAGATTTTATTATTATCTTTTAGATATGAGATTTTATTTAAGCAGTTGAGCGATACATTTTTTCAGCATTCTGAATAAGGAGAACAAGTCATGCTTCTGCTTTAACTTATTGCGGTCTTTATGTAAATCTGACAGCATCAGTTCAGACTTGTGTTGTGTTGTTTTACAGAAATGTTACAAGGTCCGAGCTAATAAGATTGCAGTTGTTACTTTTATGTAAAAGGGACTAAATTAAATTGTCATCACATTTGAGTAAAGACGTGAATGTCCAAATAAGGCATCTGTGATTTTAATTGCATGCATATCTCCTGTTTCTACAAGACAAAAGTACAGCACTACCTATGTACTACATATATGAGAAGACAGCGATATTTGTTTTTTGCTGCAAAGTCTTCTGTTTCTGTTTCTGTTGTTTGAGCAGTTGCCAAGTAATGAGTTGGAAATTACTGATTTTGTTCAGTTGCATTTGAGAGTCTTGTGATTTCCCACAAGTTCATTTTCCCATGCAAATACAGACATGTGAAAAATTAAAGGAAAAACTGAATAAATAGGTGGAAAAGTGTAGTAAAAGTAGATGCTTCCATAGAGGTCGCGAGTGCTCAGTAAATGATGAATGATTGAAATATGAATATGATGCAAGTCATAGTTACCTGATCTAAACACCTCTCACATCACACAGAAGTTTTTTGGGGTTAATTCATGAAGGCATTCAGGGTTATTGTGAGGAATAGTGAGAGTCTAGTTTTCTGTTGGAATAGTGAGCAGAAATCAAAGACAATGTTCTCGGTGCTGAAGCAGCATCAGTGGATCTGTGACTATGAGCACGTGCGAGTGTCAGCCTCTCATCTCATCTTTCAGACTTCTCCTCTTGATGTCCAGCTGAAAGGTCAGGATCAGAGAGAGATGAAGGCACCGTTTAATCAGCGCCTCACCGCTGGAGTGCTGACTTTTGACCTCTGACCTCAACCACATGACCCCGCCCTCCAGCAGTTCCACCGCTCACAGCCGATTCAAAGGGCTGCTGGTTGGCCATCGGGGGGCATGGTGAAGACCTGAGGGGTCAACAGGAACAGCGGGACCCATCAGAGGCGTGACGGCTCCCTGCCGGGCTGAGCTCGTCCCCTCAGGTGCATCACAGACGGCCCTGCACCCACATCAGCATCTGTACATGATGCTTCTACACACAGTGAATCCTATGCTGTGCTCATATCACAGGTTACATGCAGATATTGAATCACTGACCGTATCTTATTTCTTCGGATGATTGTTGATACACATGTTAGGATGTGGAGAGCAACAGAAGATATGTGTGTCTGTATTGAGGCATCTCTGCAAATAACAGTTGTTAAAATCACCTTTCTTGCTTTGCTGTGTCTCATTTTTGTCAATGCCAACATTGGAAAGTTAAGCTGTATTGATTAACCTGCGGCCATGGCAACAATGACAAATTCTCATTGAGTTGTATAATGGGATAAATGATTTTGGACACTGGAAGTAAAAGTCCCATTCATTGTTTCCAATGACAAATTTACATGACTGATAGTTGGAGCATTGCTACGGCTTGAATTGGCATAAAACTCTCTGGATTAAATAATCAGTCAAAAAGATGAACAGTTGTGTCAGAAAATGTCTGTTTTTTGATACAGAGTCAAATGTACGAGCCCATGTACACAAAAACTTTGTGGGAGAAGTTAACTTCGACTCCCATGGTGCATTTTGGCTAGAAACATCTAATCACAGAGGTTAAAACACAAAAGTACACGTGCTGCTGTCGGTGGGTGAAAACTAAAGGTTACACTATTAAGTTTTGGTAAATTATTTAACTTATTTTCTGGGTCAAGTTTGGATGAGTTGGGTAACAATGGTGCCACGTTTGCTTTTTGATTCCCCACATCTCTGATTCGTGCCGAGGTTCATGGATATTGCAGTATTTAGACCCGGCCGCCAAACTGACAGACTAAACATGATTTCTCAGAAATGACAGAAATGATAATTAATCTAGTAGCTTGTTACACTATCCAGGAGAGTCCACAAGAGTTTCAGTAAGAAAAAATTGAAATGGGAACTTTGTATAAACTGAGTAAAACACTTCTGGAAGCACTGGCTCCTTCCATGTAACTCTTTTTAAGAGCCCAAATACTGTTCATGTAACCAACGGTCACCTGCCACAGAATTTGATTTGTCATCATAATTCTGTCCTCCAGTTTTCAACTTTGTTTTAAATCATGTAGCCACAATAACAAAAGCTTTTTATTTTATTTTATTCTTTTACTTTAACAAAGAAGTGTCCTTTCATCACTGTCAAATCCGAGTAGAGAGAAATCCAAGTCCTCCATTATTTTCGATTATTCCATGTAATATTTCTATTTTTGCTGCTCATGAGAGGCTCGTAAATGAATTATTTCCCAGATGATAATCGATATATAACGGCCGACCCCCACGCATACAAAATACATGACCGGAACATCACAGCATGGGTAATACACTAATGACATCTTGTAAATCACATCTTTACTGCACCATAACATTACTGTACGTGAGCCAAACAAAACACAATGACAATAGGCCATGACAACAGCAGAGTTGAGTGGTGCCACATGTGTTCAATATAGGAATGGACACAGGTTTAGCTCACTGTTAAATAATAGTGTAGTGTGAAAAGAGCCTATGATGCAGAGGGAAACACATGTACACACTCTAAATTTGTAGATAAACACACACATACACCTGTTTGAACACATTGATTGAAGGGCGCATGACCCAACCGCGTTTAAATATGCATACACACATATGAATATAGCCATAAGCCCACACACATACACGCACGTGCTCCCGCATGTACTCAATCAAAGCTTCCTGTTTTGCCTCCGAGCTAAAGCGGAGCCCCATCGGCTGTGATGTCACTGATGAGGTCACTGCTTCGGTCACCAGCAGCACTCTGATGTTCCCCTGAGAGCGGTTGGTAATTATGAAGTCATGGATCAACACACACTTGCACCCACACATACACACACACACACACACACACACCTCATCTATTTGCAGCTCCAGCTGGTTCCTGGGTCATCTTACAGCTCGCTCCATCAGCGGGAGCAGCGGCAGCCTGAGAAAACTTCACACCATGTTCCCGCTGCAAGATGAATTCACAGTGTCAGGATGGAGTGTCTGATGGAAAAGCAACCCCAGGTCTAGACTTGGATACTGCGCCTCAGTTTGAGAGAAGACAATCTCATAACACAGAAAGGTGCCAGTTCAGTCGGTTAAAATTTCCACTTAACGATGCTTTAGAGGAAAATATTGTAATTCTAACTCTATTACATTTCAGGCTAGGAGTCTGGACACAAAACACAATCTTAATGGATTGTTATTGATTAAACTACCTGACAGTTTGGGAGGAAAGTTGAAATTAGAACCACCGCAAGCCCATGACTACACTAATGATTACTTTTTGGTGTTCTTTTATTCAATATTTACTAAAACGTTTAATGTGGGATGTTTATGTGTAATTTAATATTTTATGAAGTGTTACTGCTACTTTTTACTTAAAGATCCCCTCTAGACAAATTTTAAGACATAAAAATACTCTGCTTGGAGTAATAATATGTGTCTGATATGGTTTTCCCACAAAAAAAAGTTCAGTTACCTCATTAAAATCCTTAAAATGACATCTACTCCGTCTCGCTCATTAAAAATCAAGAATCTATGAATATGCAAATATATTTCATCTCAGAAGTTGAACTGCTGGACACAAGACGTCTCAGTGTTTGTGCACTGAAGGCTTCAAGTGTCCACATCACACTTGTATAAGTTGCATATTGGAGCACGTCTGGCTCCAAACCAGTTGTGATGTCACAAATCATGCTTGTACACCCCCCACTTAAACTCACATTTTCAGTGATCACAGAGAAACTTTCCACTTTCAGCAGATGAATGTGAAAACAGCTTCTAGTGTCAAACTCTGCACATACATCATTCTGCACAGTGAAGCTCAAACATGTAGGAACAAGAAGAAAAAAAACACATTTTTGAGTGGAGGGGGACTGAACATTTCTTCACCGCTTCAATCGATGATGTTGTGTCATCACCGCTATCCCTTGATAACCATGCTGCAATCTTTTTTGACAAAAGTGAAATAAAAGTGATATACTGGTATAAGGACAGACTGAAACAATCACTTTTACTGGAAACGATCACTAATCTCGTACTTAAAAAGATCCAACAAGCCAATGTAAGTTTCTATAAACAAATTAAAACAATTTTGTCCCTCAGATTAGATTAATAACCATAGACTGTGGTAGGTTGAGCAATAAATCACTGCAAATGAGAATAAATAAGTGGAAAGTCTGATATGTTTCGATCATGTTTCAGATCTTTAGCAGGTTACATAACTTTTATAAGTTACATAAATTTTTATATTTATTCATTTTAACAATCAACAGTAACCGATTAATCTAGTAGTGACTCAAAATGACCAAATTACAAAGACAGTAACAAAATATTATAGTTGCATTCAAGTTCACACCATCTGTCACTGACTTGACATTTCATTTTCATCATCTGCTGTCAGGTGGATTAAAGCATCCCTTTAACATTTTTCGCTAACAAGCTGAGTGACGCAGGACCACCAATGTACAGTGAACTAGCTCGGCCTTCGCACCACCTTGTTGCTCTCTCTGCAGCAGCAGGGCAGTGTGTCCTCTGTGTGGCCGAGCGCGACCTGAATGCAATCAGGCTCCAAATCTCCAGTAATGGACTTTACATTAAGCTACCCCACACTGCATCCTAATTGTACACAGGAGGTTATATGGACCGCGAGCGTGTGTTCGCTTACATGTATATGTGTGTGTGTGTGTGTGTGTGTGTGTGTGTATATGACATCATGGTTAATCAGAGATTAGACTTCTCAATGAGCGTAAAGCACCATGGAAGCAAAACATGTTCACATGCACACAAAGACAGAATTGTGATGAGGAAACTCACATTTGTTTGCCCTTTCGCTGTTTTTCTTTCCCACACGCACGCACACGCACACACACACACAAACACACGTTTTCCACCATCTTCATGCACTGTAGTTATCTGATGATCTTTCTGCATTTAGAATAAAGTTTTCACTTTTTATTCTCTTTCTCTCCCTTCTGTGTTTTTCCTTTTTCCTTGTTAACCTCTGTTTATTCTAGATTACAAGTAAAGGTCATACATACATACATATGTGTGTGTGTGTATGCGCCTGCAGTATGTCCAATGTCCTTCCACCTGTGTGTGTAACTGTGTGTGTTCTACGTATAACTGTGTGTGAGCAAAGTGGGAATGGAGGAGATCTGGCAGTCATCCCACTCAGGACATTTGACCTTGGAGAGATTTTTTTTTTTCTGTGCAGGATTTTTTTTTTTTTTCAGCCCCTCTCTCCTTTTCCCCTAGCAGAGGCTAAAAGGCTCGAAAGGGTGGAAAGCAAAATATTTTCTTTAGTCTCCTGGACGCCAGGTTGCATAAAAGGTTCCAAAGCCGTTTGCATCAAACCTCGACCGTCGAAACCACAAATTCTGTTTTTCTAGCCATAAAACTCCCCCCGCCAAAAGAAGGAGGGGGTGAAAAAAAGAAAAAGATTTCCATTCAGTTGATTCTTATAAATTTAAATGAACTGAAAAAAAAAGGTTTACTCCCCAAAGGAAAACATGGAGTTAAACATGTGATATGTGTCTGTGCTCGTGAAACAGGAGCAGATAAAGACACAGTATGCTTGATCAATATGAGTGATTTACAGCTGACAAGGTGAAATGAAAATCAACCATGAAAAGTCTATTGGTAGTATATTGAATTCTAGGCAATTACTGTGTTACGGCTACGGAAACAAGATCAATTTTCACCAATTTTACAGAATGTGTGCAATGAAAAGGAAAAAATTAGTCTAGAGAGGTTGGAGGGTCAGCGCTGACTCACACGTGGGATGAAAGTTTTGATTCGTTAGTAGCCACGAACACAACAGACGCCAGGCCGGCGATGGTGGAGATGTTAAAGTGTGCCGGTTACTATCACCACCAGCCTCACAGCAGGATGTCATGCTGTGTGAGTGACGTAGAGTCCAGTCATGTGACTAGGCAAGTCAAACCTGAGTGTGTTAGGAACATCCTCAAGTCAAATTTGCAACAAGCAAGGACAGGCTGTCAGTTTGTAGACACATTCAGGAGAAGGAGTCACATTGCACTGTGTAGGCAGGTGAATGGACACTTTATGGACAGTTCGTGGTACACTAGAGTATGTGATTGTACAGCAGAGGTGTGGACTCAAGTCACATGGCTTGGATTTAGATAAGAATCAAGGTATGAATCTGACAACTTTAGAATCAACCTGACAAAAGCAAAACAAAAAAGAGACTTTCGATTTTAACACCAATGACTTGAAATTTCACTTTGGCTTGGAAGGACTTGATCTCAAAGATTAAGTTATAAAACCTCTTCATTGGTCTGACAAGAAAAAAACAGTTTCAACAGCAGCCAATCACATTGCACAAGCAGGAGGGACAGATGTGTTTGTCAGAGCGGACCAGCTGACAGACATTCCAGATGATCACATTTGGATGTTAAAACATTCAGGTAGAGGCTTCTCAGTTTCACCTGATGCCGATGATCGCTTTAGACTAGTCTCTGGCAGCGACAGTTTTATTCCTGGCATTGTTGGAATCTGTTTGAAACGTCATTTCAGAAATACATTTTACAAAAAACACTATATGTTAAGAGTAGAAGCGAATACATTATTCAAACATACACAGATAATGCACTCTGAGCAGATACGTAAAATATCCACATGTTTCGCAGTAAAGTTTGGCAGACGTTCCACAGGTGTTGCTTCTACCTCATGATCAGACATGCGAGACTTGATGGTAGACTGGCAAAGTTAGGGACCGTCCTAAAATTGCATGCAAATGGGCCAAAGGAGCTTTTCAGATTTTTGTCAATAGCTTTCTTATTTTTTCTTCATGGACACTTCAAACTAACTGCATTTTCATCTGGGCGTGCTCCCAGACCAGTTGTTGAAGATCATCCAATATGGCCCAATGCAATTCTGACTTGTATTTTTCCACTTTTCTCCCTTGCACTATTGATTTCTAACTGGGACCATTACCAGTTACACAGTTTTTATTTAGACTCAGTCAAAACTTACTTTTTTTTCTTTCTTACGATACAATACAAATCATGTATTATTTGATTATATCGGGTGCATCGTTAAAATATTATGTTATTTTTGTTGGCAGCTTAACTTATAGATATATGTATGAGGAGTATAAATGCCAGTAGAAAACAATTTAATACAGAAAGTGCAGACTAGACAATTTCTAACAACTTTCGGTATAAATCCAAGGATATTTTGGTGACATAAGCAGATACAAAATAGTATGTTTGCATTATGCCTTTACTATATATATTATATCTAATTTATTATATTTGTTAAATACAATTGAATAAATATAACGTTTTAACAAACAAATAACTAAAATTTGCTCTGCTTTTTGGTACTTTGTGTGACAGGTTGCTGCGCTTCATTTCAATTAGTGCCCCAGGTTTCATGTTACTATCAGTGTGTATGTTCATGGAATAAAGTGAGAAAGATCAGAACATATTTGTTATGTTAGTGTACAACAACACCTAACCATGTTCTCCATTAATGAACTCACTGTACCTACCGATGCTGTTTGTGTGTGTATGTTGTGTACTGTGCATGCATGTTGAGCAGTTTCCAACACTGACATGTTTACAGAAGGACCACACATAAGTAAAGGACTTATGCCAAGCCTGTGAAATATCCAGCTACAAGTGTGTCAACATGCACGCACACACGTACGCACACACACACATATACATACACTGCATACACAGAGTTTGGAAAGCCACAGAAATGTACCTGGCAACGTGCTATATTTTGCATTAAGTGCCTCTCCCACCCATATAGTTTATGTTTGTCAATATAAACTATTTCAGCAAATATTCCCTGACGTCGGTTTTCACTGTGACTCTTAGATTTACGGCCCCCATGTATGTTATGTGTTTCTAACTGGTGCTGCTGGAAAGCTTCCACCATCTTCAAATAAAATAAATCATGCAACATACACTATTTTAAAAAAGATTTTGAATATTTTAACAAGGAGTTGATTTTTTTTCCCTTTGGTGAAGTTAAACCACTGATTATAAAAACAAATGGTAAAAAGCTGCACTCTTGCACTTGTGCTGGGGTTAAAAAACCTTTGCTCTGCAGGATTAATTTATGGGGAAAGAAATTTAAGTGTGAAATAACACAGTGTAAGTGGCAAAATAACATCTCTACTCTAATGTATTGACTATATAGAATAATACTATGTACTGTATTAAAGGGGTAGCCACACACTTTGAAAACAAATGTCATTGATTGCAACTACAGTATATTAAAAATACAATTCTAAAGGTAATAAACATTCCACTACAATGGAATGGAGTGCAACCATTCCCAATGAATAGTTAAACATCAGTAGAATCAAATCAAATTCATTAAGAGACTGATTTCACACAGATAAGAATATATGAAACTAGTCATCTGTACTCCTAACATTTACACAAGCAGTTGAAAACTTTGCAATGAATATTGTAACCAGGATGTTTAATACACTAATATCTATCCAGTCACATTCCTCCAAGCCAGTGAAGAAAGCAGGCAGCGCACGTCAGGTTGCTGCCTACACTCTGACCTCTGACAGTTTAACGGCGGTCATGCTCTGACCTCTCACTGTCGTCACCCAGCGTCACCCGACCTCTGAAATAAAAAGACACGATGAAAGACAGAAGGAGGCAGGGAGAGCCGGGTGGGTGTTATGCTGATGTGTTGACACTGAAGGATTGTCAGCGTGACAGCTGCTGTTGTAATACACCCACCTGCGTGATATCCGGCGGTAACTGCTCGAAAAAACACCTTTTACTACTGGAAATGTATCCTTTTTATGTAGCCAATTAGATAAGATGCATGCTCATGCTTGCTGAGTGAAGGGCTACAGGGGTTTCGATGCTTCTGTGACCAAAGACAATGTCTGAGCTCACCCCTCCCGGCTTCAACTCCCTGTAATATTCGGAGTTAATTTAAAGCAGGTTTACTTCAGCACACGTTTCTCTGAAGCAGGGCTGCTCTAAAGGAACAAATAATCTCATTGGTTGAGTTAAATCTCACTAGGCGCAGAGGAAGGACAGATTTTTGGAATGCAAGTTGGCAAACGAGAGAAACTGTGGTCAAAATGTGCTTTAAATGAACAATATAAATGGTAATGACACTTTTTTCATGATCTTGGCATTTGTGACCCCGAAAGGTCAGCGGAGCCAAATAGCAAAGGTGCATGTTTTCTATTAGTCATAAATATGTGAGGCTGCATAATATGAGCTTCCTTAATTTTTACCTCTTGCGTTTTTGACCGAACTCCAAGCAATTAGACAGAACAAGAATTTTAGCCCCACCCACTGAGTTTAATTCAACCAATGAGATTATTTCTGCCTCAAAGAATTGACTGTCTCGGGGAAATGCTAATCTATGAGTGACATGTTTGATTTTACATGCCGTAGTCCTCTATTGTAAACTCACTCCATGGTTGAAATCACCACTGGAGCATTTTCAAGCCGTAAATCAGATCATACAGTAGATATATAGCCAGTGGTGCTGTTCACCTAAATGTCAGCTTTCTGGGCCAAGGGGCAAAAAACACTAAAACATGCTCTTCATTCAATCACACCAACCCACAGAAACCTCAACAGAGATAGTTATCAATCTAGCCGTGGACTCTTGGTGGAAATTCACAAAATCTACATTGTTAGGAGAAGATAATGACTGGAAAAGGACTCAGTCCAGACTGGCTGTCCTCCAGCATGAAGCTCTTCCTCCCTGCAGAGCTCTGAATTCCATCCACTAATCATCCATTAGTGAACTAAAAGAACTTGGATGAATACACAACCTCAAACATCCCCCCCCTATTCTGTGTGTTTGACGTGCTGCCTTTGTGTTTACCTGGTAGACTGCTTGTTAAGCAGTTCATGCATGGGGCCATTTGTGTCACAAGAAAACGAGTGTGTTTCGCAAATACGAACAAAACATTCAGGTACAACGCACCGCAAACAGCTGCAGTGCATTCATTTTCATTGCCTAACATTTAGTGTCTGACTGCTGCACATCACATTACCCCTGCCTTACTGACAACCCATCTTCTGATTTAGCAATTTGAGAGATTGGGGGTTGAAGTTTTGCAATTTTCTAGTTATGCAACCTTTTGCGTTTAACCCGTGGGGCTCTGAATCTTCTGCAAAAAGCTGATATTCCCCAAGTAAAACACAAGAGAACTCTATTGTAATGCTATCAGTTAGAGATGTGCAATATCATATTACTCAATATAAAAGCTGTGGGCTATGAAGATGAAAATTAGTCATATCATGATATTAACAAGCCTTTGTGACTTGTCATCTACATCAAAACTATGTACAACAGCAACACACACTGCTAAAAGTGAAAGGAACATGGCTGCTGACCCCGCTGTGGAGGAGGCAATTCCAAAATAGGGACAACTTCAGTAGTGTGAAAGTGTTTTGATAACGTCAACCTCTCGAGAAAGTTATGACATGTCATTTAGTTATGACATTGACCACGACATAAGACAATGAATGACCTATCATTACATCATACTTCTCTTGTACCTCCAGAACAGCACAATGCAACGTCAGGAAAAAAGAACATCAGCTCAATCGGTCATACTTAGAAGGAGATGTGCGAGATAGAGCTCAAGCAAAAAAGCATTGAGTTGAAGTAAGTTATTTTACAAATATTAAAGTTATTTATAATAAAAGCACAACTATGCTTCTCTATCTGCTCCTCCAAAACAACCTGAGTATTTCTTATAGTGTTATAAATATGCTGCTAAAATGTCTTGCAATGTATCTTAATGATAGTATATCATGATATCATTTTAAGGCCTTATCGCCCACCATTTCTACAGCTAGAGAGATGATTATTTCAGTATATGCTGTTTGAAAAGTTGATTCATTTGACAATTCGCAACAATCTAAAGAACCTCCATAACCTCTGTATTATTCATAGGAAATATAATACCACAATACCACTATCTGTGCCTTAGCTCCAAATAACCTCTGTCTTAAGACAGTAAATACATTGTTGCACATCGCTGCAAAAATTAATCATGCCTAGAAGATAAACTCCAAAAAGCAGGGTTTG
Source organism: Thunnus thynnus (assembly GCF_963924715.1). NCBI lineage: Eukaryota > Metazoa > Chordata > Actinopteri > Scombriformes > Scombridae > Thunnus > Thunnus thynnus. Next base: position 21,084,053 of record NC_089536.1, read on the forward strand.
CATGTGAGTATATGCATATTCAAATCTATTTGCATGTCCACACATGCATATTTAGGAGTAAATATGAAAAAAGAAGTAAATTACATGTCTTAATTCTAGCCTCTGTTAGTATGTGTGTGGGTGTTTGTGTGTGTGGACTCAGCTGGAGGTGACTACATGGCCTTTCACTGCCCTGTTTCCTGCTGTAACTATAGCTCAACGTGAACCCGGCCACCCCCCTCCCATTACCATAAAGCAACACAGCGAGCACAATTAAAGATAATTTAAGACTTAAGCAATTAAGGTCACATCTCCTCTGGAAACACACGCCCACGGAGGTCCTGGTATCTGTCTACCACAGGATGAATTTGGACAGGTTTGGTAGTGTGTGTGTGTTTGTATGTGTGTGTGTGTGTGTGTGTGTGTGTGTTGTACACTTTTGTAATTGCAGCCGAGGCACAGGGTCAAGCGGGGTCTATGGGGGGCTGTTTTTGGCTGAATTGCCTAGGAGGAGATTAGGACAAAATGACACACTGTGCCTACCTGCGTTCCAATTACAACTGGGTAAACACTGACACACACACACACACACACATGGCCATGTATGCACAGAAAGCAGTAAGAAAAAAAAAAAAAAGTTATTCAGTTTGCATGCGCACGCAGTAAGAATAATCCCATCTTCGTGCAGACCTCCAACACTATGGATTAATGACTACAGGCCACTGAAGAGCTCCGTCTTAAAGGCCTGAGTGTGGCGTCAAAGTATAGTTGGCTCCGCTTACTGATGTTATATCAACAGTGTTTTATTGAGTGGAAATCAAGTGGGATTTTCTTAAGGAAGAGAAGTGTTAAAAAAAGCTTTGGTCCAGAGCTTGCACACAGCCTGCACTCTGTGGTGTTAAATTATGTTATATATGCTGTTATAGGTTTACAACTCCCACCGAGCACTGTCTGCTGATCTTAGAGCCATCATCATAAACCTACAAACACACACACACACACACACATACAGAGTATATTCCCTCAGAACCACACACCGCTGACTCATCATTTCCAGCAGCCAGGGAGGACAGAGTCATCCCACTGCCCGTGTTTCCCCTATCGCTCTTCTCTCAACTGTTCTCCCTGTGTGGTCCCCTCAGCGCTGCAGCCACTGTGACTGCCACCTAAGGCAATATGGTGGTGGGAGGGAAGTAAGAGTGTGTGTGTGTGTGTGTGTGTATGTGTGTGTTAGGGGAGCAGGAGGAGTGGCAGGAAGACATTGTCACCCACAGGGGATTGAGATAAAATGGATGAGGTGACAGTGATAGGTCTGCTTGCTTTTTTGTTCTTTTTGCTACACTGTTCAGGTAGCTTGCAGGTAGGTAGCAGCAAAGAATGATGTAACTCTTCTTGTCTGCTTCTTGTTCTCCATTACAGATGTTCACAGCTGTTTTTTAGTGTCTTGGAAAGAAAACTTTCAAATCATCTATACCTTACACGAGCACTACATGCTGTTATAGTTTCTTACAGTCACCTTTAAACATCAGTCCTGAACACACTGAGTTCCTGTAATTTTTACTTAACCAAATTGTTACATTTTTGCACCAAGCCCCGTGTCTTTCCACTAAACTGCCCTTTAACAAAAGGCAAGGCAGCTTTATTTATAAAGCACATTTCATACACTGGGGCAACTAAAAGTGCTTTACAGAGTAATAAAAATACAGTAAAAGTAAATTATTTACAATTAAAAAGCAAAAGTAATAGATAAGAGATACAAAAGATAAAATACTTATAAAGATAAACTAGCGCAGTTCAAATCAAGTGAAATAGAAAGATAAAAGAACACAACAAATGCTCCCACTTTTAGATGCACATTGTGAGTGAATATGTTTTTCTAGAATTTTCTCATCCCCTGTCTTTCCTGATTCTACTCTTGATCTGATATTTACATCAGATCTCACTACAGACGAGAACTGTAGATTCTCCTCTCGGTCAAAAACCACACCATCCACAGATGGATGAGAATCACCCCCCCCCCCCCCCCCCCACCCCCCACCCCCCACTGCATCACCGTGTTTTGTTCTAACTCTTTGGACAGCCAGGAGGCCAGCTCAAGATGTCCTAAGGGTCCTAGAAAGTTCATATGGCACAAGCAGGTCAGAGATGTAGTATTTGGGCCCAGAGCCACAGAATGATTTGTAGACAAGCAGCAAGATTTTGAAATCAATTCTCCGAATGACTGATAGCCGGTGTAAGGATTTTAGAACTGGTGTAATGTGGTGGTATTTCCTAGTTTTCGTCAGGACCCTGGCAGCGGTGTTCTTAAAGCCCTGTGAACAGACCGTTGAGTAATACAATCTACTGGAAATAAAGGTGTGGGTAAGCCTTACTAGGTCTTGCTTGGACATTATTCCTCTGACTCTTGCAGTATTTTTTAGATGGTAGTAAATTACCAATTTGATGTGGCTATTGAAATTTAAATCTGAGTCCAGGATAACACCAAGATTTCTGACTCAACTTTTACTTATGGGATACAGGAAGTCAAGTTGAGAGCTGACATTGTGTCTCTCTGTCTGTGCTCCAAAGAAAATGATCTCAGTTTTATCTCTCTTTAGTTGGAGAAATATTTGCCGCGTCCAGTCATTGATTTGTTCGATGCAGTGACACATAGATTTAACAGGTCACCTGGTGTAAGTGATATGTAGATTTGCGTATGTCTGCATAGTTATGGTAGGTCACTGTATTGTTTTATATGATTTGGCCTAGTACTTTCTGTCATGAAAATATGACTTGGACAACTTAAGGACAGGTCCTGAGAGTCCCACCCAGTTTTCTAATCTTTGCAATAGAATTGTATGTACTGTGTCCACAGTGTCAAAAGCAGCACTGTCCAGGCAAATGTCAAAAAAAGGAAAACGGTGGAAAAAGATGCTGGCAATTAAATAATTAAGATCTTGTTTTAGACCATAAATTAATAAATAAATAACAAAGCCCTGTAAATAAGTAAAAACATACTATATGTACAGGATATATAATGTATTTACTATAGCAGCTATACAGTATATAGGCTATGTATATAGCCTACGTGTGTGTGTGTGCATGTGTGTATAGATAGATAGATAGATAGACAGATAGACAGATAGACAGATAGATCAGGTGCTGACTGATTGGTGATTCAGTGCTATGTTTACTGCAAAGTGGGAGAAAGCAGAGCCCATAGAAGAGTACCATATATCTACTAGCCATTCATTGACATAAATGGCTCTTCCTCATTGGCAGGTCGTATTTATGGTAGATCCCACATAACATGAATGTGGCATCAGACTCAATTACACACCACAAACTTGTGGTCTTTTAGCGATTTAGTTAAAAACGATGTCTGATAACTTGTTTTAATAGTGGTTTGTTTACAATTGCATACAAGCTAACAGCAAGGTTAGTAGCCATGGCAACTGCTACCTACAGTGTAAGACAGCAATGTATATTCATATTTACAACTACTGTAAGTACAACAGTGTATAGTTGAGAACACAGACACTGAATATTTTTGTATTGTTTGTATTTACAGTTTTCACCGCAGCATGTAAATCAGGAAGTGTGACAGTACATGGTCGACCTCACTAAGACTCTCTCTTCATTCATAAGGGTGGCTCGCAGTGGGAGTCAGGGGGGGCCTCCTGTCAAGCCAGCTGGGAACTGAGGCTAACAAAGATGGTATGTTACATGGAAACATGCACTTGCACCCTCACACATACAATGCTATTAATAAAACTACATGGTTTTATGCAGAGATCATTACCTATAGCCTGAATTCTATCAGGAGGCTCCTTACATATGTTTATTTCCTACAGCAATCTACAAGCTCATTCCAAACCATCATCTTCCATGATGCAGGAAATCCCCAACTTACTGTGAAAGCAGATGAATGGAATTGCCATCACAAGCGGAGAAATGGATGTGCCACAGACTCTGGAGTGTCTGCTTGAAGTATATTTCTTGTTTCATGTGGAGTACCCCAAACAGATGAAACACATTAATAGAACATTATCTGTTCAAACTAGGAAATGGTAAGAAAGCAGTGTCTATTCCAGTGCTTAAAATGAAAAATCAATTTTCACAGTGAATAATTGAATTGATGGAAATAGTAATTTTCAAGAAAGTGTTTGCCAAGATTAAAAATCTTTACTCAACAGTTCTTTTGCTTCTGCTGGTTGAATTTAATCCATCTGTCACTACTACTGTATTCACTGATATTTATTGGTAATTTCAAATGTTGAGGATTGCCCAGTGATATTTTAATATTTAAAATCCTAACTGAAATTGAAATTGTATTTTTATTTTACATGTGGTGCTAATATATTTTAGTCACTGTGTGTGCATGGAATGTTTTGTTCACTGTAATGTTTTATATTGTGTAATGTAGCCTACAATTTATATTGTTTATAGTAATGTTTTTATATGGTTCAATGATCAATACAGTCATTTGAAACCACCTCTCTCTTTTCTTTTTCTTCAGTCTACAATAGGTTGGTAGTGGCAAAGGGCTTACTGTATGTTATCTAAGTTTTAAATATTATAAGTTATTGGTTATTTTATTTAAATTAGTAGTAGTGCTTAAAGTAACTTCATTTCATGGTAATTCTACAGAATTATTAAAAATATGTGGCCAACCAAAGCAATAAGGCAAAAGAAGGTTTGGGATATTGATTGAACTTAAACTTTGTTTAGCAACAAAGAACCCCAAGGACTCTTAAATGTGCCCTCTGAAATGGTTCTATATAGAACCTTTTGAGGGTACCAGATACATACCAAGCTATAGAACCCTTAAAGGGAGAACCGCTTATTCTTTGTGTGTATGTAACTATATATAGAATACATGGAGAGAATTTCATTTCCATTTTTAACAACACATATTCAAAGGATGAAAACTCGCCAAATAATAGCTTCTTAGGAAGGAACCTATCCCTAAAAAAAGGCACAAACACCCCCTCCTTTCTTCTGTCGTGCTTCAAACTCTCTCAAAAAATATGAAATTTGGTGGGGTGGATTCAATAAGGATAGCATTCCTATTCTTGGTGTCCAACCAAATCTCTGTTGAAAGCATAAAATCAAGCTTGTAAGAGGTTATAAAATCATTGATTAAAAGTGACTTTTTACACAGGGACCTAATATTAAATAGTTCTAGTTTTAGGTTTGTTGGAGCAGGGCCTGAGATATTTGGCTTACAGTGAATATGAATCAGATTTGTAGGATTGGAAGATTTTACTGTGACCCGTTTATCTAATCTTTGTCTTGACACTGTGGCTATTGTATTTGGGAAGGTTGTTCTCTCCCAGGGCCTTAGCTTGCTATAGGATCATTTATGAATATTAGTTTTGGAACAGCAGAGACCCAGAGTGTCCTAGTTGCTGCCACTGCTGATAGCAGCCGTTCTTGTGATGTTTAAGGCCTTAGAAGACAGTAGTGTTGGTGAAGGCTGAGGTTGACAAGGTGTTTGAATTTGGGGGGATGCACTGGGGGGAACACTGGTGGGCGGAGTATAGGTGATGGCAATATCTGTGACCTGGCCATGCTCGGGGTGAGTGGGATCTTGATCCCAAACTTCACCAAGTCCTCTTTCTGGCTTGTAAACCTAAGAGGAGAGACAGGGTAGGGAATAGATGCTGGAGAGTCAGATGGGAGTGGGGATAGAGGTGGGCGGAGTGTGGAGGGAGGATCCACAGAGAGGGCAGGTGGGGCAGGGTCACTGTTGTCACCCTGGAGCTGGCACTCTTTCTGCGGAGGAGCCTTTCACTGGTGGAGAGTAGGGCAGGAAGTTGTCTGGTGCCTCAGACAGTGTAGAAAATTGTCTGTCAGCTGTCTAAGTCCATGTCCGTTTGGGTGGGGACCCTTTCCTTTGAAGAGATCATCATGTTCTCAAAACAGGTTGAAGTTATCAATGAAATGTATCCCTTGAGACTCAAAAGAATGTATTCAGTGCAAGTAGGCGGCTGAATTTATCGTTCTGTCAATAGTCGGAAGAGGCCCACTGATAAATGATTGCATTTCTAGATCATCAAGTCTGTTAAAAAGTTTAAAGAAATCTTGGTTTAGCAGTTCTGATTCCCCCTTGCTGGTATCCACGGCTCCCACATGTACAATAACTTGTTTGATTCCTGGGTGGTTGGACAGTACCTGGGAGAAAAGTCCAGTTATGTCACTGACCATGGCACTTGGATAGCTGCATGCAATGATTTCATTGTTCACAGCACTGATAGCACTATCTCCCACAAGGAGTATATCTGTCTCCTTCACCTCTGGCCCAGATTCTTTGTCTCTGTGAGCCTAGTGCACCTTCTGTGTGCCGGTGTCAATTCCATGTTTCCTTTTTGTGAACAAAATCATTATTTCTTCCCAGTTTCCCATTCATAAATGTGCTTTCCAGCTTGTTCTCACTTAGTTCAGACAGTGGTTGTCTATTTTTGAGATGTATATCTGGGAATGTTGTATTTCCCCTTGTAATGTTATTTGTTTTTCTCATTCTGTGGTTGTGTTTTGGCTTAGCACCAAGTGTATGCCAGATGGCAGTGGAATCAGTCTGTTTGGGTGCCACTTTAGCAAGTTTCAGGAAAGACACTGTATCATCTAGGTTTAGCATATTAGCGGTAGGATCCTGGTTAGAACTGCTTTGATATGTGGTAGCATTCCGGTTAGCCCCAGAGTAAGCCGTCTTACCACAGGTGGTTATGGGAAGTGTCGCCTGGAGCATGGCGATTTCTTGTAGATATTTCCGACAGGTTTGGCATAATGAGTCCGTTGTGGATTTTGATGGATTCGAGACGCTGGGACTGTGAGGCATTGTAGAAATCCATGGCCACAACAGGCTAGTACTGCTAGTATTGCTAGCAGGCTGCTAGTAGGTCACACCAGTGGTTCAGCTTGTAATATTCTTCAAAAGTGTGATTGTTCTAATGACTTGCAGTTTGTAGCGGTGGAGAGAGAGAGCAAGCATTCCCACTAGCACTGAATGTTTACGCTGAATCCAAATTCAAGTGAAGTTCAGTCTATAATTAAAGTAACTGATCTGCAGAAAAGTGTTTGCTTATGAAATAATCAGTGCTCAACACTAGTCATTGCTCTTTCAAAAGACTGCTGATTGATTGTACAACATGTTAATTTAATACTTTTGTCAAGGAGCATAAAAATCTAATCCCTGCTGCGGTTCTGATGAATTGCTTCAAGGTTTTTAGATGTTTAAGTGAGTCACACAGGACCTTTTTCCATAAATATAATTTAATACTGGCCTCTGAAAATGTGTGTACAAAATTTGCTTCCTAAAGAATAAAGCTTTATCCCATTAAAGGTATATGGTAATGAACGTCCCCATCATGTAAAAATCTGGTTATCTACAGCTGTGTTACTTTAAAAAAAAAATGGAATCAATTAGGTATTACCACCATTACACAGGTATTTGACTGTTATCAGCCTATTGAATAAGTGTTATCATCACATATCTGTCCCAAATATATGGGCTATGAGCTAACTCTGAACCTAACTGGTGATTTGTACATGTAGACTTACCAGTGGCTAACATTGGCAAGCCAGCTAAGAAGCTATCACATGTTAAAAGAGAACTTTACAGTTATCAGCAGGAGTGTTCCTCTTCTTTTGGCTAAGGCTAGCTGCCCTCACCTATCTTTGATCCATGCACCAAGCTAGCACTTCTCAGACTAGTCTTATCTACTGAATACTCAGGGAGGAAACTGATTATCAGCCTCCAACTCCCCGTCAACAAACAAGCTAACTTTGTAATGTAATGTAATGTAATCTAATAAAAAATTTTGTTGGTGAAAAAAGTAATCACATTACTTACTTGTTACAGCAAAACAGCATGCTGTCCATGGATTATGTTACAACACAGATCATTTCTTTATTCACAAGATCTTCACCTTTTTGATGTTGTATGTTACAATTGTTAAATAAATGTCCTCTGTGTCGTGCTCACTGTTTTGAGTGATCTAATATGTGTGACAGTAAGAGAGAACATTGAAAAGAGTCATAAGTAGAATGACTGTAACCCTCCAGTATCAAGGCTCCCTCTCCTTTACAAATTCTCTGCTGACAATACTGCTGTAATACTACAGTAATCATACGAGAAGAGCTGGAAAAATATGAGAATTCATTTTATGTTGCTGCTGTGCAAGGACTAAGATCTGACACTTTGAACAAATTGTTTCCTTCCAAACCTATCGACCATTTGAAATATGTAGCTGCTACAAGAGCAGAATACTTTTCATTATGTTTCATTAAAACTAAAACATACTATGGAACATAACTGAATTCATTAGCTACCCAGAGACATTCACATAAGAAATAATATCATTCCAGATGACGTAAACTCCAGTATATTTGAAATACTGAGCAACAAATATCAAGCAATGTTTTAAAATGGCTATGCAGTGTTTTGGAATTAAATCCTTCAGTCTGCAGAGAGAGCAGCAGGTCCTGAACACAGGGCGAAGAATATGAAACACAATACTGCATAATAACAACCGGTTAAAACCTGTTATCCAGCAGGAATGTGCAGTGTCAGAAACAAAGAAAAACACACATCCAAAAACAGCATCGAGATTATTTTGTTTTCAGCCAACTCTGAGATTGCTAAACATAGCCATCTCCAGGCGTCCATGGTTTTAACCCTCCGGACAAGACGATTAAAACTTTGTTGCTTTTTACTAAATTGGGCATTGCTTTAAACCTATACACAGCAGGGTCAACCTGTATGAACTGTATAAACACACACACACATCATCTGTGTTTCACAGGTCATATGCAGCTTCATGTGAGGTGAGGGCTGCCAGCACAGAAGCCACAGCGATAAAACACCAGCCACAACTCCACAGTCACAGGCTAAGAATATGTCAGCCACCCGGCAGTCACTTACTCAACTTGTAAAACCAAAATATCTTTCTCTGTCTCTGTCACTCACTCAGGTCTGATTTTGTAGCTGACAATCCTGTCAAGTAGGTGTTAAGATCTGACTTTGCTCGATTGTCATACAAATGTTTCTGATTTAGAACACTGACTATAAGACTGATTGTAACTAAATGTCTTCAAAACATCTATGCTGTTTGTGTATATTACATTCCTCAGAACAAAATCTGATATATTCTGATTCTCAGCTACTTTTTCATTACGGTCAATAATTCCTCTCTCTTTTTCTCTCACTACCTCTTCTTGTGATTCTCTTAGCCTTTTCAGTGCACCTTGTGTTTCTCTGTCTGAACAAGGGCTAAGTTGAGTCATTCAGTCAGGAAAACCGCACACTTCTGTCATAGGGAGAGAAGAATGAACGCACGTCCTCACCACAGTTTAAAAGGAAGGTTCACAATTTTTCAAGTTTGTCTGAAAACAACAGTCTGGTGCCTAAACAATAGGGGTGATATCAAGTCCGAGGAAACCCAAAGAGGAAATGGTATGCTAAAAAGAAAATGTGTGTGTGTGTGTGTGTGTAATGTGGCAGATATCCACTTGATATGACTAACTCAGACTGCTGAAGCCTCATAAAAACTTCAGATAAACTTTTAAATGCATTTTTGCACAAAATGACTGTGTGGACACACACTGTGTGGATTTTGGCCCTCATCACTTACATTGAAAGAGCGTTTGTAGGGGATCTTTTAATAGCTAGTATGAACATATATATATATATGATGTACAAAGAACTAACCTTTTTGCTGTACTTCACATCTTTGCTCATGCCATCTCAAAATTACACCTTGTGTTGTATCTAAAAGTATCATTGCACTCTGTGCCCAACAGGCAAAATGATACAGTTTTGTTAGCATACTGACCTTCCAGCATCACCAAATGAATAACAGAACTAATAGCCATGTTTTAAAATGTATTTGTTATTCAGGTTTGTCATTAATATTAACTACTAAACTATATCTGCCAGCTACAACTCTTAAACAAGCCTTTTAATGCAGTAATACATGTTTATTAGCCATAACAATTTCCTCTTCTCTGCTACTATCATAATCTCCATTTGACAAAAAAGTGACTGCCAAGCATATCTTCTGCCTGTTTCATCAGTTTTGCATTTCCCAGAACATAGCTGCTAACGGGGACTGAAGAGACAGCAACATTTTAGTAATGTGGCCAAATGTGTGTCTGGAGGCTGTTTAGGTGATCTAGTGTTCTCTAGTATTCATTGTATTTGTGTTTCCACCTGATTTTATAATGTCAAAACCAGTCTCTTTTCCTCTCTGCATCTCTGTCACACTACATACTCTTGCTCATTTATTCACTTTTGTCCACACATACACACACACAGATTGTATCACATTGTCCGTTCTGACTCGGTCAAGTTCATGAGCAGCAACAGGGGAGATTTTAATTAAGGAGCCATCATCTGACTCGACTGTGGCAGCAGGTGGGTAAGGTTTGGAGAGCTAGAGTTACACCATACCATCACCATGATTGACTGAAGACGAGCATCTCAATACATTAAGTGCTCAGAGAGGTAATACACTTTTCTTGATTTGGCTTTATTAGGGCACGGTGCCTAAATCCATATTGTGTAAATGAACAAAAAATAGCTGTTTGTTATTTTATCCACAGTCCTCTGCCCATCCACTCAAGCAAGAGAGGGTTCATCACGTTGTCAGTTGGTAATAGGGAGAAGAGCATGCTTCATTGCATCACTTTCTTCTTCAATATTTTTACACTTAATCTGGGGATTTTAACTCTTTATGGTCACAAACTCTGTTCTCTAAACTTTCAACTCTAGGCTGTTTCCTGATAATATTTGGAATTTTTTAAGAATTTATTTTAAAACCAGGAAATATGCAAGCATAATGTGCCTTCATTTTGATTTTTAGCAAAACAACTCCAACAAAGTAAGAAAAGTTTGTTCAAAATTTGTTTCTGTTCTGTTTCTGCCAATAAATTCCCAACATCCCCGCTGACATCTGAAAGCATCCCTGAAGTCCATATGGCAATCCCACAGTAAGTGAAACACCATATGATGTTGTCAACCTCAGAAATGTGATGCTGGTGCACCCCGTGTCTTCTGTAGGTGGTGCAGAGTCTGTTGGAATGGATGAAACAAGACTACAAGTGCGATAGTCTGCTTGGCGCATCTCAAGTCACCAGCTGAAGCGAAAGCAGCATTCTCCCGGGAACTGAGCTTTGAGCCTCAAACTTCTCTCAAAACAGCAAAAAGTAAGCACTGATTAGTATATCACACATAACCTCAGTTATTTACCTCAAAACATGATGGAATGGGAGTCCTGTAAGAATCTGATTATGAAATATGTATGAGATGCGATGTCGAAAGTTGAAAAAGACTGGTTGCATGGTGTCTTTAAAAAAAAAAAAAGTTTTAGGATTTCCAACATTTCAAACTGTGAAAACTAAAGATAATCACACGCAAAAGTGTAAATGCTAAACACTTAGCATGTATTCAGTTTTTCATTCAATATGTCTAGGTTTGCCCTTGATAGTTTTTATTCCCAGAAAAATAATTTGCCATGTCAACAGCATTTTCTGATGACCTGAACCTGCACAAAGTCATAGTCAGATTATACTTATCCCATTAACGCTGCAGTACTTTGACAGTTTTGGGGTTGACTTATTTGCTGTCTTACTGGTAATTTGAGGGTTGATATCAGTTTGGTCTCTGTGTGTGCAGTGGTCAGAGTGGTCTAGTGTGGGGTTTGGAGGTGTGGGAACATAGTTAGCCGCAACCAAAATAGCAGGAATGTCACTCCAGATGACTCCAAAGTTGTCTTATTTGCATGTTGTGTCTTCTTAGCTGGCTTGCTAATGTTAGCCACTGGTTAGGCTACATTCAAGAATCAGCTGATTTACTTCAAAGTTGAAGGTTGTGAGAACAATGTAGCTTCACTGAGAGAACTGTATTTCATGCCTTCAGTGGAGCTAATGTTAAGCTATCTGTTGATGCTCAGTAAATAACTCAAAACTGTCAGGATGCTTGTTAAAACACAATGTCTCATCTTTTTTTTTCTTTTTGAAGTTGCTTAAGAAGCACCTTTGATGGAGTGTTACTAAATAATGAACGTAAAGTAACAGTAATGCTGGCATCATACTACACAAATTCAGCCTGATTTTGACACAATTTTGTCGTCGCTGATAAATTTCCATTGTCGGGCCCAATAATGAATGTCGGGAACGATGAACGGGCCTTGTAGTGTGACATAATTGTTTCTTTCTTGACATGTTAATACATTCATTATCTCAAGTTCTCTTTAAAGGATAGACAGCCCATACTTTCCTCTTCATGACACACAGGAACAGGTCCACAATCATTTTTTATTTCTTTTCTTTTTGTAACACAAGACTGCCAATATCACATATAGCACTTCTGTAGCCATGATTGACAATTTCTCATCCTCCTCCCCGACAACCTATGAACTCGCACAAGGTCATGAACAATGATTGGTCTTGGTCATACTTGTAGTGTTGCCAATCTCCCGACCAAGACACGGCAAGAATTTATGGCACTATGATTGCCTAATCTGACATGCTAAACATCGTGAAAGACAAAAATATCGTGTAGTCTGATCCTGGCATTAGTAATCTAACAAAATACTTTTGCTGTTGAGTAATTAGCAAAATAACATGATTTCTTTTTAATGAGCAATTCATAATGTGGAAATTATTCTATTTTTCAAGTAACTTGAATAACTTAAAATAAAAGGAGAGACTGATGGCCAAAACCAAAAAGTCCAAGATGAAAGGAAGAACACCAAGATTATAGCATCAATATCCGTTTTGCTGGCTTATAAAGGATATCCTTAAACCTGTATTGACTGATTGAATTTTTTGGCCACTTGGGGAAGCACAACAAGCTGTAAAGACAGCATCTCATGTATTATAATTTTTGGGCCCCCTTGAAAACGAGATAGTGCATCTCAAGGGACTTATTCTCAAGTACATTTTTTCATTTTTTAAGAATAAGAGGTTATGGTGAGCGTGTTAGCAAACAATTTAAACAACCAGAAGATGTGTAGTTGGTGGGAAAACCAAAACAATGAGCTTAAAGATGCTAAAACGCACCGTAAAGATGAGGGCACTGCAAAGTATGGTGATAATTCTCTGTGGATTTGTCACTACGTGCAACACCTTTCACATTACATTTACTCATTCCAGTCAATCCATTGTATATATAAAATTACTGATCAGTACAGCTTGAGATGCCAATCTGTTATATTGATCATGAACATAACTAACTAGTAGTCACTACAGGGCAGACCGATGGTGCCCTGAAAAAATTTGTAATCATTTCCACATATTCTTCTCCTTTTGACACACAGACAGAACATCTGTACGACCTCCGACTTGGGTTTCCACCATCTTCACTCCTCTAGCCTCTTCATCATTTTCTTACTCTTTTTCTCCAACTAGCTGCTGACTCACACCTTCTCCCCATTTCCTCCTCACCATCCTATCCATCATCCGTCCAGCTCTCGTTTTCTTGCTGAATCATGTCCATATAATTCCACTCTTCCACTTTTCTCTTTGTGGCCCTCTCAAGGTTCCTCATGCAAAACTGCTGACATTCCTCCATTCTTCAGTCTTTTTTTTCCCTCCCGCTCTCCTTCACTTATCTGAACTGAATGTGTGGAATTGCAGACCGAGTATCTGAGGTCTGAGAGATCAGTGGAGTAAAACACTTTCAGGCAGAATCTCCTCCTCGAGCTCAACCCACAACCGCAACCCCAGACCGAGTCCCAGAATTTAATCTAGCACACGGTCCCAGAATTTAATCCAGAACCGAGCTCAATCAACCAGAAAATGTGACATGTGTGAAAGACCCAAAAGCCATGAAACCAGAGCCCAGACACCTGCTTTGGCACTAGGATCCTGAGGAGGGAGGGGGGTCATTTCAGTCATTCTTCCACCACATGGTTTTGCGGAACACTCCAGATGACGACCCACAAACCAGAGCTTTACTTTTGCAGTCGAGTCCAGAACCGAAGGAGAAAAAAAAAAGCCATAACCAAGCAGTTGTTGGACTGGAACTCATTTGAATTTTTTCTTCCATCACCTGTTATTTTTTGCTAGTTTTTTTTTCTTTACCGCCACGAACAAACGAATAACCAAAAGACCCAGACATCTGGTACCAGAGCCGAGCCCGTTACGGTCTGTATTTCCCCTTTTATTTATGGGACAGAAACAGAACCACACAAATGGGCCGGGGGGAGCTGCCCCATAGCATATGCTCCTCACCGCAGGAGAGGAAAAATAAACGCACGCCAAACCCTAAAAACCTAAACTAATGTAGGAGCACTCTTGAAAACGAAATTGCCCATTCAGTATATCCATGCTGAATGCCTGAATTTTTTGAAATGTGTCCTAATGTACGGTAAAACAGTTATTTTTGACAGAATAGCTTGCACAGACTGTGGTGGTGAGAGAAACACAGGCCTTGACACATGGAGAAGTATGTGCATGTAAATGGAAAGACCTGCTAGTGACTTCTCTTTATTACAAATAACAGATATCACACCTACTATATATGATGTAGATAATCTTAAATCATTTGATAAGTCAAAGTAGGTTGAAATAAGATGATGCCAAGACAAGGAGGTGAAAATGAGAGAAAGAGAGCCAGCTAATGAAAGAGTGACAGAGGGACAGAGTGACAGAAAGACAAAGAGAAATAACTGTGTAATTTATTGTCTAATATGGAAACAATTACCTCTTGGCAAGGCAGGTTTGGCACAGTTTAGCAGATCTGCTATGGCCAGGATTGTTACTGCCTGCCTGCATGCCTGCCTGTGTCTCCTCTTACTTACATATCTGGGTGTATGAGTGTGTTACTGGACTCATGGGTTTGCACACAAGCAGTCAAAAGTCATCGGGTGACTGGGAAAGAGAGTGTATGTGGATAAAAGACGATAAAGTGAAGTAGGAGAGACAGAATGGGAGGTTAACCCACATACACGCTGTATGGTCCAACCACAGGCCGTCTGCTTGGACTCCAGTGTTATTTCTAACTCTTGTTCTGTAACAGGAAGTGAATGTGATTGTGTGCCTCTAAGAAACAGAACGAGAGAGCGTGCACAAGTGCTTGCACGTTATAAAGAGGAGCAAAATCAGTATGGTCCACAACAACACATAAACCTGCATTAATTGATTTTTGGCAACTTGGGTTCACTTATTATTACTGATATAGTTAATATGTTACCAAACTTGGGCTGCAACTACCGATTATGTTCGTTATCAATAAATCTGCATATTACTTACTAGATAAATTGATTCATCATTTTGTCAATAAAATGTCATAAAAAGGAAAAAGACAAACAAAATCATGAAATAATCACATTTGACAGTGAAATTAATGCTTTTTTTGCAGGAGAAAAGACTGAAACAACTGGTCCATTATCAAAATAGTTGCCAAGATTATTGCAACTAATTGATTAATGGTTTCAGCTCAATACAAAACAGTTTCCCAACATTCAGCAGACATGGAGCAACATTAGCATTCATTTGGAGTCATGTCTCTGGCCACTTGATGAATGTAAATCCAATATTTACTCTCCTTCTCATCTCTGCTTTGGTCTCAACAAACTCCTGAGGGAAATATTTGGCTCTTTAGCTGCTAAATGCTCCACTATATTCAGCAGCTAATTGCTAACTTTGTCTGTTTGCTGTTTGGTACTGGGCAGGGAGCATAAAGTTGATTTATCAGAACTTTCTCACTGAAAACCACTGCCTGCTGCTGCTGGGAACGACACAGGGTGGTGAGACTAAGCCAAAACAGTTAAGTTACGAACTGTAAAACCAAAACAATAAGCAGAAAGACACTAAAATGCTCTGTAGAGCTAAAGGCAACTGTACTAAATACTTGATTCATCACTATGAACAACCCTTTTCACATAGTATGATCATCCATTGTTTCTGTAGTTTTGTCACAATCACATCTTTCAGCTAATGCAATAATAATAATAATAATAATAATAATAACAATAAAAGTAATTCATTTGGTGTCATTATTTCTGATAGGAATGAGGGCCAAAACTACAAAGATAAGACCTGTTCTCGTGAACAGTACAGAGGGTGCATGAGATTGTAGGGTGAGTCTGAATGTGTGCATTCCTAAGCATGTGTAGGAGATCGCTCTTAATCTGCCTGTGTGGTCATCATTTATCATGGAGTGTGTTTTATGGCTTAAACGTGCAGTTTTAGGCACGAGCCTACAGTGCACAGCAGTGAGGTTGTGCATCATCCCACATTTAATCGCTACCCTGACGACTTGACCAAGCACCTTTCACAACTTACGGATTTGGTCGTTTATCAAGGAACTCTGTTGATCCACCCAAACCCCTGCACTTCTCCTTACTACTGGATGGTGTTTACTCATCCACCTGCAGTGAGGATTGCACTAATACTTGGGGTGTATCTCTAGATTTATTTTTAGTAAGACCAAAATATTGAAAAGGTCTCTTGTTTAGGTCATGCATTTTATTGCTTGTAAGTCCTCGGCCATCATGCACTCAGCGTTACTTGAAATACACTATTTCACTTTAGTCCCTTGCCCCACCCTGCAGTACCTGCCAATAGATACCCACAACTGCACCATTACCGCTACCACTTCCTCTCAGGAAATGAACTGGGATTCTGATTGGCTCGAGTCTCTGTCTGGCACAGGATGAGAGAGATCTGATTGGCAGGGAGGTAGCGGGCCTCAGCCAGAGCTCTCTGCAGGGGGCGGTGCTGAGAACACAGATCCTGTAGACACACATTCACGCACACACATTAGAAGTAGTATAGCACATCCTGTCCTAAAAGACTCTGATAGAGCCACCAGGGTTTGTAGCTAAAGAAGAGTGCAGCAGGAGTTTCATTTTATTTTTTTTTCACGGGGAGGACTTGGCCGGTTGACAGGGACAAATACTCACAGGGAGAGAGTATAGCGTGACTTGTATGCAGAACGCTGAATCATTTTGCTCTGAGGGGAACACAACCATGCAGAGTAGAAGCTCTGGAGTGTAAGGGATAAAGTATGGACTTAATATGAACTTTTTTTTACAATTTTTCTTTTTAAAAGAAGTTTTTGGGAGGGCGTAACGCCTAGATCAAAGAATTTTCCAATATTAGATACTGTGACGAGTTACTTACAGATGTGTTTGTGAAGGCTGAGCTGTTCTAAAGACAGGAATGATGAACAAACCAAGGACAAAATGACAAAATAGAGGAGGCGGTGACAAATACTCAAAACGCTCTTGTAGCTTATGGAAAAAATGCATAGCCTTATTTAACTAGTTACAGTATTTTAGCTGACCTATGTACTGTATGTTGACCATAGCTCCCTTTTTGGTTTTCAACTTAACCACAGTGCTCGTTTGCATTCTAAAAAACTCAGCACAGCAGCTTCAAGAAATGTTTCTCTAACTAAAACTACAGACTGCTGACTCTCCCAGGTCAGAGGTGTAGCGTTACACTTTGGCTGTCAGACAAACTACCCAGACTCACAATAACGACATGACGCAGTGAGTGGATGGATTGAGGGACAGACGGAGGAAGGGAGCCGGAGGAATGTAAAAACATGCAGGATTAGAAGAGGGGGAGGGGGATGAAATGTTGGGAATATCGGAATGGGATGAAAGCGTGATGGGTGGAGATAGGAATGGAGAAAGAATGGTGAGATGTTGGACAGTGATGTCCTCTCTGTACTGATTTATCTGCACAGTCAAAGGAAAACACCGTATATAGCAGCTCTTGTGGGCACAGCTGAGGGTGGAAGTCATGTTTTACACCATCCTCTCTTTCTCTCATTTGTTTTCCCACATATGGATGTGATTTCTAGTAATCTTTCAGGCTTTGTGAAATGACAGCCAGACAGAGAGACTGAGGAATTATGTTTTGTTGCCAGAACATGACACTTGGGTACAAGATGTTGTGGCTGACAAGGTATGCACTGACACAAAATATACCGACAGCTCAGAAACGTCCATGTTGCATGTTTTGAGCTCAGCTTTTGGTTTTGTGAAATGTTGCCCTTTCTTACCATTCTACCATGCCTCTCTTGCTTATTATTACTCTTCACATAGCGAATGTCAATCAAGCAGCAATAACCTTAAAAAGCGAGCTGGAATTGGGATGGTGGAAATTTGAGGATTGACGTTGGCTCTAACAACATGCTATCCAACTACAGTAAAGTGCCCCAAAGAAAGAGTGTGAAACTGGATTGAGATGGAGGAAAGGCAGGCTGGAGAGCTAAAGGCCCATACTGATCGTTTAAGGAAAAGAAAAAGTAAATGTTCCGAAAATAAACCACAGAAATTATTGCAACCCCTGGGAAACTTGTTAAAAGCTCATAAAAGTAAAGTCTGCTATAATACATGAAGCTATAATGGGGATCCATTTCACAGATTTTTTTTTGTAGGGTGAGTTTTTTTTTCTTCTTCTTTTTTTTTTTTTTTTCTCAACAGGACGTGGCAAGTTAATGAGGGATTGGCAGCCTTAAGTGTTACAGTACATGAGTCCTGAAAGCAACCTCATAGCCAATATAGTCTTAGCTGTAGGTTTGACCTTTTGTATACCTCACATTGGTTTGATTGGTACGCTAAATATGTATCCCAGCCTTCTTAGGAACTTCATGCGTTTATTCACAGCAGAAAGTTCTCAGTGCTCTTAAGAGTGAAACTGAATAATACTTTGAAAAATGAAACTATATATACATCAAACTGAGATCTTACTCTACACACGGCATATGTTCATATTGCTGCATAGGCAGTAAAAGTGGAGTTTTACAATGACAACAGCAGACTATCACGTGCAGCAAGTAAAACCACTGTGGGAAAATTGTGCAAGTGCAATGCAACATAGCAGGTGTTTGTATTTACAGTATAGACACAGTTGGGGGGGGGGGGGGGGGACGCTTGTATCTTTTGCTAGATTCATCAGAATTAGCCAAAAAATACAGTAAAGTATATACTGTTTGTTTCAAAATCCCTCTTTTCTCTCCCTGTAAAACAGTTTTTTTGATGACTCATTCTACATTTGCACAGTGAATACGTCAATGTATCCAATCCAAAATGATTTTAGCGCTGAGCTAATCGCTCCCATCATATGAAACCACTGAGGATCTCGTTAGCTTGTGTGTCATAGCTAGCTGTCTGACACCACAGATGATGGTTGTGTTTAGACATCAGTTAGCAAGGACTTTGTTTCCATTTCCCAAAAGTGCATGGCTTTGGTGTGAGTTCATTTCTCCCTCATTCTCCCCCTCCTCATCCCTCCAGAAACTCCATTCTTGCTAAATCGCACCCGCTTTCCAACAATCAACTGAACACCCTAAATGAACTGAAATAACACTTGAAGTAGGCTATGTAAAATTCTGCTTGTATTCTGTTTCATTCAGAAAAATATCACTTTATGGAAGCTAGAGATGTTCTGACTGATATTTCACTGTCTTTAATGATGCTGTAATCATTTAAGGTCTTCTGAATCTTATTTATGCCAAAAATATTTTGATGAGGTAGCATATATACCTTGTATCCTACTGCATTTTCTTAGCTTTGCTATGTGATGCTAAACAGTTGAGCATTGCCTGAAACTTGCATGTGGTGTTAAAAGCAACAAACTGTAATATTAACTGTTCAAATTATTCTGTGATAGTTTAATTAACGTGAATCAAAAAGCTATGAATCAGCTAAAAAAGCATGATTTATGATAGCTTAGCTCTTATCTAGTTCATTAGCCTTTTTAGCAGCTTGACCAGTTACCATCAAAAGAGTTTTGTAGTGATGTTAAATGATGGAAACATGTATATTCCATTCATTGTATTGATCAAATGAAGCTTAGAATGTCAGTATGTATCTTTACTTGATATTCATTTTGTCATATCTCACAACGTAGCAACACACTTTTTCTCCAGTGTTTCATCTACATGAATCTAGCATATCACAAAGGACTGAGACACACATACACCCACACTGGCCCATGTCTGGACAAATTGAAGGTGAGTATGGTCTGAGTCAGAGAAGGCAGGGGCGAGTTGGCTACTGGGGTCTGCTCTGCGTTCAGCCTAAATGCTTCTGATAGACCTCGCTTGAAAAACGACATGGTGTTGAAGCAGTGGAAATCAAGAGCTGCTGGCACAATGTGTTGTTTTAACTGCCGGGTAGGGGGAAGGAGCGAAGGGAGGACCACTAAGAGCAGAACATTCCTCCTCTGCATTGATAGATGGATGTAACCTCTCGCAATTCATCTAGCTCTTGTAAAACACTCACAGAGACAAATTGGGGAAGGAAGGAGCAAGAGCTCTCAGTTTGGAGCCAGCATCGAATCTGCTCCAATCCTGTCCTCTTACTTCCTCCTTTCTTTCCCTTTGCTTTCATCTTTCCCTCTATATTTGCTCTACAGAGGGAATATATGTGGCAGTTTCAAATGTTTTTATTTGCCGCCTAATCTAATAAATCCCAAGGAGATGTTTGAACACTGCAATGTTGTATGAAGTGCTCTATTTAATGTTGTTTTGATCTGCCACAAAGTGTAATTTCTGACAATTTCACCACAAACATGATGTTCATGAAAAGATACCTCAGAATGCTTGAATATGAACTTGCATCTTTGCAATTTTAAACTACAGTATGTCTCTTGCTCTATTTTTGCTACTCATGCTCTTTCTCTGTCCTGATGTTTCGGACACTCAACTGTCTAATAAAACAAGAACACTGTTTAAAAAAAGACATCAGAGTCCTGTCATTTCTTCACAAATCTCACCTTTCACTCTCTGTCCTCAACCGGTCCACCCACATCTCTATTTCTCCCCCAACTCCAAGGTGATGAGAGCTGTGATTGATCAGCTTTTCCAGCAGGAAATGAGAGGGCATCTCTCAGAGGCCTGTTTAAACAGCAAGTTATACTGTTACAGAGTTGTTCCAGGACAGCCTTTCACGTGACGGGCCGACCTGCGTTGCTTAACCAGCCGACGTGAGTCATAGTTCCCTACCGGGTCCTCATCTCTGAGGTGTTCCTCGTATGCAAGTGTGTGCATATGCAAAGAAACATCATTGTAATCTTTATGTTCTCCTGTACTGCAGTGTTTTAGTCTTGACACATATAGTACGCCAGCTTGTAACTGTGCTACTCGTTTAATGCAGAGAATACCAAATCTCCCAGACAATACTGGCAATTTAAGTTCACAACTTTCTTGCTTTTCAATTTAAAATGATAAAGCTTTGTAAACTACCTAATTTCGCAAATAAGAAAAGCAAAAGTATATGTGGTTATTGCAACCATTTTAAACTTTTTAAGTGTTAGAATTTTTGAGGAGTATGCAATTTCATGAATGGAATAAAAAAAAATTATGATTTATTATTTATTCATGTTTTACGTGGTTTATTTATATTTTTGGGGGTCATTTGGGGAGAGCAAAAACAAGCTGTTAACACAACACTGACATGTTATCATCCTATACATTTGGTATGACAAATTTGTTAGTGAGCAGTTGCTTATCTACACATCCAACAGATAAGCAGCGACATTAACATTAATTTCTAATCTTGTTTCTGGCCACACAATGAATGCAAGTCCAATATTCACTCTCTTTTAGCTCTGTTTTTGGTCTCCACCAACAACTGAGAAAAATATCTAGTTCTTGAGCTGCTAAATGCTCCACTATGGTCTCAAGCTAGTTGCTAACTTTTTCTGTGTGCTGTTAGCGCTGACTATAAATAGCTGCCTGCTGCAGCTAGACACAAGGGTAATGAGAGCGGTGAGAGTGAACCAAAACAATTAGCCAGAAGGTGCTAAAATGCACCACAGAGCTGAGGAGAGCTGCAGAGTCAGATCGATGATAATTATCTCTACGCTTGCCACTATGAGCTTCATTGTTGTGTACATGTAATCAATGATCTATTGTTAATATAAAAATATTGATTACAGCTGTTTCACATTTTGGCATTTAATGTAATACCAGTATTACTGAGGTGAAGCTGAGCTGCTGCTTTATTCCAAGTTTCAACATCATACATTTTCCACCTCCTCCAATTTTATTCTCTCCTCTGATGGTGGAAAAGCATCTGCAACAATAGTCAGATCGTCATGGGACAGTAAAACTCTCCATTGAACCCCAGACTTATAAAACTGTGGGTGAACAGCTCCTGAATCAGTTTCCATTGCAGGATTCTCAGATGTAGCAATCCTGAGGCTGTAAAATGATATCCTGATCTTCGTCATACCAGGGGTGGACAACACTGACATGCTGATATCAGATATTTATTAAGTCAGTATCGGCCAATATAATTACAAAACAAGACATTGGTCTAACCTGTGTGCCTGGTTTTACTCTTTGTGATAAATTACTTTTAAAGGAGAAATAACCAACATTTCTAGCCAACTGGCTTCTTCTGATAATTAATCAAGTAAAGTGCCCTGGAAAGAAAAATCTTAGATAGTCATTTGTGTCCAGGTATACTATTCTGCCCATTTAGTCTTGTAACAGAGAGTTGTGAGCTGAAACTTTTCAGGAGCACTAATTCACAAATTCACAGATCTTGATGTGTGTAGCAAAAAAAAATAAGTTGTCGCTGTGTGGTTTGAGATCCTGCAATGGCTGCTGAGGCAGCATTGTTACTGTCTGGTTTAACTTCCTCATCTGCCATCATGATACATGCTCACTGTTAATTAAAGGAATCCACACACATACATCTGAATCCAGGAGAAAATTTGACCAGAGCAATTAGGGTCTGGACATTCCCGGCATCCGCATTAACACCGGCCCCAAAACACACTTCATCTTGACAATTACAAGTTCCTCCAAAAAGAAAAAAATCTGACAGAAGAGGAGACAGAGAAAGAGTAACGGCGAAAGGAGTTTCTTCTTTTTAATCTAAACCAGACTTCCATATCTCCAGCCCGTTTGCGGCCGGTTCCACCTCTGAGGCAGAGCCGGCTCAGCACAGGATACTGGGGAAATGAAACCCGCAGTATTAGTCTTCCCAACACTACATATTAATCAGCATTTAATAAAAGGAAAATAAATTGCTCTCCACTCCAAATATTATGAGTGTGACGCTACCTTTATTTTCATTTCACTGCAGGTTTTTCCTCAAAAAATCTAAAATAAACAGCACTGGTGAAAGGAGGAGGGAAGGATGGAGAGAGGGAGGGAAGAAGACGTATGACTGTGGATTTATGTACGTGTGTGTCTAAAAAAGAAAATCTGAAATTAAATAAACATGTTGATGAGGGAAGGGGTTTTGATACACCTTGCCTCGCCATGTCCGGGTTAGAAACTTATGACTCCTGATCGATGTTCTAGAACACGAAGTTTCCATGTTAGAGTGGTGGCTACCTTCCAAAGGTCTCTCTTTCCACATATGTGATTAAATCAAACACGGAAATCACCCCTGAAAATGATTACCTTGGCTTTTATAGCATATGGGAGTGAGGAAAACCCCTTAAGTTGTTAAGAGTTATGTATTGATAATGCCGTTGCAGAACATGAAAAAGCAGGTACTGATTTCAGGCCCATTTCTTAGCAGTAGGAGTGTAAGGCAAAGCTACTATCTATATCTTTATGTGTATTTCAAAAAGTATCTGCACATACACCAGACGTTAAAAATCATGCTTCATTTTCTGTGTTGAATTGTTTTTTACCGTCATTTATACTCAGCATAAATATAGTTTAGCTGCATACAAAATAATCAAAATAACATCATATTGTAACCAAGTACCTGTTAATCAAGTGATAAACCGTAATTTGTACTGTATTTGAATCCCATCTTCTAAAAAAAGAAAAGTAAGTCTAAACTGAGTCTAAATAAAAGTTGGGTAAATATTAATGGTTCGGGTGAAAATGAACAGTGGAAATAGTAAAGGATGTTTCAACAGTGGAAAAATACCAGTCAGAATTGCATTTTGCAGTATGACATTTTTCTACAAAAAAAAAACAAAACTGGAGGTTGTGTGTACAGTACAATAAGACGAGGCCCAGATGAGTGTTAAGTTGGTCTGAAGAGTCTGTGATAGAAACCTTAACAGGTCATAATAGCTCATTGACCATAAAGTATTGTTTAAAAACAGGAGTGCAGGATATGTGAAATATGTGAAAAGCTCTTTCAGCCATCTTGCATGCTTTTTTGAGACAGTCCCTAACTTCAGCTTGTCAGTTTTCCGTCGACTGTGGGATCATGCACAGTGCAGGCTTTGATATTGGATCATGAGATAAAAAATAATAGGTTTGCAACATCAGTCAAGCTTCATCTTGAACTGTCTGATCAAGCTGGTGAAAGTTAATGAGGATGAACCTGCCTAGATCTTGCATTATTTTTGCCTTGAGTATATTTGTTTACATTTTGACAAATTTGCATCAAGGGTAGACATGCTTTTTGGGGGTGCTGGGAGAAGAATTTTACTCCAAACTTTACATCCCCATTAAGCAGAACAATTAACTGAAGTTGCCCGTTCAACTCTGTGGCTGTAAAACTGATTAATGCAGTCCCCTCCTTCAACAACTTCTGCTGTCTTTGAGCAAGATGCTTTATATCTCACTGTTGAAGTGCAGCGGACAGTAGAAGTGCTCTGGGTGCACTGTGCAGCGCCCCTGTGTCAGTGTGTGAATGTGACAAAAGGCATCACTGGAAAAGGTCAGGTCTGCCCAGTTAACTGTCCCTGGATAAATAAAGGTTCAAAAATGAAAAAAAAAAAAGTATGTGGGAGTTGGAGTGAGGTTCCTAACTTTACTCTGATTTTATTTTAGCTCAGGCTTTGGAGCCACAGGATTTAGCCATGCATCAGTTTTGCCAAAAACGCAGAGCAAACTGTATATGCTGCATTAAAAATGAAGCATATACAGTATACTGCGCAGACACACCTCTGTTCATAAAGGTATCCATGAGTGTGAACAAGTCCAACACACACTCACTCAGATGCCACACTGCACACACGCTGACACACTGCAGCCCTTTTACCTGTGGGCTCAGCTCTTGCCCCAAGCCCGATCTCAAGTTACCTGTTTTCCTTCGTGTGAGTGTAAAGTGTATTCATATGCTCCTAAGAGGGCTGAGATTGGAAGGAGACTGTTTTGCCAGTGATAAAAATCACTTGGCACCTAGCGAGGAGTCGGCATCACAGCACAGGACAGCACAGCACAGCATATCGCAGCAGAGCGGAGCACAGCACGGCACTGGCACAGCTTCAGTGTACACAGGCAGGAGAGGAGGACAAGCCACACATGGGTCTGAAGCAATATCAGGGCTCTGCTACTTAACCACTGGGTTAATAGGTTTCATACTTTATTTTCAGAGGGAAAAAAGGGTAAACACTGGAAATAAATAGAAAAATACCTTTCCGAAGAAAAACTCTTGTGACTGTTGCAAATTAAGATCAGTCAGTAGCAGCTACTGTAAAGGCTTTCATCATTTATTTGTGATACACTAGTAGTGCAGATAATCCTTCCTTAAATGTTACAGCGGAAATTTTGAATAATATGTTGAAGCACAAAATACAGACCAGATTACCAATCTAGTCTGACACTTATAAACAGAAAACCTTTGAAAACAAAATCCTCTTGGGAACTTGGGGATCATCAAACATCAGTGCTGGAAAATCACTGGTACAGTACAGTACAGTACTTGCGTACAAATTTAAGGTACCTGTACTTCAGTATTTCCATGTCACACTACTTAATATAACTACTCCACTGAAATTCAGAGGAAAATATCATACTTTTTCCATTACATTTCTTTGACAGCTGTAATTATAATACTGGCTACTTTGCAAATTAAGATTTTACAAATGAAACACATAATGAGCTTATAAAATAGGATGCCTCGTTGTATATTAAATTACCAAATAGTACATAAAATTCTAAAAAAATTGCTCCATATCAACCAACTACAACAGTAATATTCTATTCACATAATAATTCAAAAAATAATAATACTATAACCCAGTACCTCAGCTTTTGATATTTTACTTACTGTAAGTACATTTAGCTAACAATACTTCTGTACTATTGAATAACCAACATTTTCAATGCAAAACCTTTCTTTGTAATGGAGAATTTTTACAGTGTGGTATTGCTACATTTACATAAGTAAAGTATCTGAATACTTTCTCCACCACTGTGGAAAGTAACCATGTTTACTCAGGTACTGTACAAATCTGAGGTATTTTACTTGTGTATTCCAATTTTCTGTATTTCAGAGAATTATTGTATTTTTTACTCCACTATAATTATTTGAGAGATGTAGTTACTTGTAAGTTTAAGGATTACATTTTATTTTTTTGCATAAATGTTATCAGTTTTTAAAATACAGTTCATTTTCCAGATTAAAATACCTAACAAAATGTAAAGTATTTAAAATTAGCTCCGCCTCATCCAGCCACAACAAAAGTTGCTGCCTACATGTCAACACATCTGTAATTATAATCTAATGTATAATGATACTACACTTCGGCAAATATTTCTGTAATTCTAGAACTTTTACTTTTGATACTTAGAGTACATTTTGCTGATAATACTTCTGTACTTTTGCTTAAGTGATATTAATATGTCAGGACTTTTACTTGTAAAAGTAATTTTACATGGTGGCATCACTCATACAGTGGAGGAAAAAGTATTCGGGTCCTTTAAGTACAAGTATACAGTAGAAAGCGGAACTTCCACAATTGCTACAACTTGACCCCTTTTTCTCAGATTGTTTTCTCTTCTTCCAGACTTCAAGGGAACCCATTCTGTGTGTCCCACAAAGGGCATTTGTGCGATGAAACCCTGCATGGCCCTGTGTTGTCTTATGGGAAATTGTCTAAGCTTCCTATAAGCCCATATTACCCAGACAGACGTCAAAAGGTTTTGGCTTGTGTTTTTCCTGTGCATTAACACTATGTACAGAACCAAATGAGTTTATTAAAAAGTGCTAATTCCAAGCAAACATCATTGATTGCCAAAATAAAGAGCCTGCGTGCAGGTCTTTGATATGAAACAGTGCTGATATATGTTTGGCTGACACTTGGGTCTACCTCTGTGTAGGTGTATATGTGAACGGTTCTCCTCGCTGCTCGCCCAGTCAGCTGATAGTGAGTGCTTTTCTGCACTGTTTGCATTAGCTTACGCCTAGATTTCCCTATTAGAATCTTAAACTCGAGTTGCATGACAAATATAAGGCGCCACACAATGCCAAGAGTAGGCTAGAGGTGAGGGATTAGTTGCAATAAGCCAACACTTTCGCCTTCTCCTCACACAGGCTCAATGTGTAACGTGTCCTAATGGCAGAGGTAAATTGAATACTTAAGCTCGGCACACATAGGTCTCCATATCTTCACTCACAGCCACCTACATCGCCGCTTTACCTGCCAAACCACACGGCTGAATGAGCCTATGAGATAGACAGAGTGCTCACTGTATGTATGGCCCTCTGCTACTCCACCGCTCACTCACCACAGTGGGTTTTTACTCGAGGAGGGGGTCCCGGTGACAGGGGGCCAGTGTTACCTTTAGCCTTGGCTCATTCGCCGTGAAGGACTCAGGCGTTATTCTATCACGGTTTTATTCGAGCAGGTTTTTCCGCGTCTTTGTCGCTCTCCGACTGTTGTTCAGTTTCATTCTTGGTGAAAGCGATACCTCTGTCTTCAACTGGTTCCCCAGAGTGGCAATATTTGAATCCTCAGATGGCCTTGCAGTATCAGTTCCTTCCTGAAACAAGCTGACACTTTCTCCACCCCGTCTCGTTCTCTCTACCTGATGAGAAAGACGTCAGCGGACATTCCTGCATTCCTGGGTGTTAGATGCCGCTTTAATAACAACCCCAGAGACAGAAACATGATCACTTTCAGTGTGTTCCTGTCTCTATTATGCTCAGTCTTCATCCCATTCTTTTTTTTGTCTCCGTCTTTGTTTCTATGTCTGCCTATTCGGTCGTTTATACCTCTACTATTTTCTCTCGAAACTGAAAGCTGTATAACGCAGCATGGCAGCCTACATGCTGGCATCATAAGCGAAGCTAATCTGGCATCATGATTGCACAGTGTTTACCTGGCACGCTCATCTTCAGCGGTCACGTCCGCCCACCCTCGTCACCCTTGAGTCAACATCCCCATTACTTCCCAACGTCGTCCGGTCTCCATCCAGGGTCCAAGGCCAAGTTCCTCCTGTGGCTCCCCAGAGGCGGGCTCACTGGCCCTGGGTACGGCTGAGCCACGAGGCCAGGGTCAGCAGAGGTAAGAAGGAAGTAACTGGAGATTTTTAATTACGAGCCTCAGTGGTGCGATGAGCAGCTCAACTCGTGGCTCCGAGTTCAAGACGACTGAACAAACCAGAGCTTAGTACGGTTCCAGAGTTTTACAGAGCAGGCTTTAAAGCAGCACTTGGAAAAGTTTTGATGTAAAAATACACCCATCTTTTCTGCCTAAATCACAAATTGAGGCAGCTTAAGAAAAGAGTGTGTCATCCTCTGTAATTAAGACCCTGTGGATTCACCCTATTTGCCTAAATTATGGGTATGGTCACTGGCTCAAAGATCTGCAGGAAATGTGAAATCAAAACTGAACAGCAAACTATAAAATTGTCCCTTAAGCTGCAGCATTCCATGTCCTGTGTCCAGAGAAAGCTGGATGCAACAAACCTTTTCATTATCCCCATTTATTTTTAGGTCAAAGAAATCTGAAGTTTAATAATATTGAGTTACATGATTTCTTCTCGTTTTGAATGTCCTGGTGAGTGATAGCTGGAGAGACTGGTTCTTCAGGTGAGGAATCAAGTTAAATAAAACAGATTTGTTAATCCAGGGTAGCCCTCAGAGTCGTCTTTATAAGCTTTATATCATGCCTCATGTACTGTGCAATCCTGTTGAGGTGCTACACTGCATTGTATCCATGTTTTGTCAAAGCCTATGCATCATATGACGTGTCACTATGCTGCGGTAACTGTGCCTTTGCAACTTAAGTCTTATAAATCCACATTAAAACTAGTATTTTTCCTATTTTCTTAATAAATATTCAAAATGGTAAAGAAGGCCTGAATGACACCTTCACGGAAAATACTGCCAGCATTCTAGCTCCCCAATACAACAGCTCTGCCATAAATTCTACATTCCCGAAGTTTATACATTTTCAGTTTTTGTTGACATTGTCAGAAAGGTGATTCTTTTTTATTCTATTTTACGTTTATTATTGAGGTCGTATTGGGTGGTGGTGTACTGGAGTGCTTTATATTGAAAAACGTTTCTAATATTTTGTCCATTCCGTTAACATACATGAGGGGCAAAATATTAGGAACACCGTGCTCAGATGTGTTACTGTACAATATACTACTGTGGTTTGACAATATTCAAGGATTGCCTGAAGAATGAATGCTGGACCCGTTTATTTATGTATAAAGACTCACAATGCTTCCCAGTGTAACACTATAGAAAAAAAGTGATCCCTCACACTGACTGCTTGTTCCTCAGTCACCTTAAATCAAACCGTCCAGCTGATAAAAGCATGACCTCTCACTGCACCTCCTCCTCCAAAGCATTCTGCTCCTTTTTGTGCTCCGTTAGAAGACATTTTGATGGCAGGAAATCAGACTGGGCAATTTCCTATCGCCACATGTAACACTAGATTAGTGGGAAGGGGGGGTGGGTGTTGGGTGCAGAGGCAAGACAGGTCAGAGAGGGGAGAGTGGCAATGTAGCATTGTAAAGAAAGGTATGACCTGAACGGGAACATAAAACTGGCGCTATGCAAACAGTAGGAAGAAATCCAGGTTAAAGTTATTCTTGAGCCTAAACGGACTGGACTCGGCTGTCGTGTCAGCGGAGGATTTCAGATTGGACATTTTGACTCAGCATTGCAGTAACTGCCGCTCTCATTTCCTGCTACATGCAATGCAAAATGACTGATTGCGTGTTCAAGTTTTGTTGGTGGATTATTTAATTCAGAGGTAATTTTAAGTGCATTGGAGTTGGAGAACTACAACCGTTCATCAAGCTACATAACAGAGACACTGCTATAAAATAACATTATGAAGCAGACGGTTTTGAAAGGAAATCCGTAAGGTTTCACTGCTGGTTTCAATGAATATAAGATCTCTATAGGGGATTGCATTTCCTTATGGTGATGGTCACGTCATTTACCCCTTTAAAACCCCACCAGCCATGACCTCACAAACAATTTGAGAAATTCAAATCAAACCTCACAAGCAAATCTTTGGTTTTAAAGGTAAGGTGGAGGTAACAAGTGATTCCTGTCAATGCTCCCATCTGAATCTTATTTGGACCGGGCCTGCGCGCCTCATGGACACAATCACACAGAGCTTTGTGAGATAAACTCCGCTCAGAGAGGCTTAGTTCAGAATTAGATGATTAGGATACTGGAGGAGGCCTTTGACAACACCAAAGCTCATAAGGTGATGAGTCCAGATGTGGCGAATCAGGGCTGAACATGGTACCACAGCTGGATTGTTTTACACACAATGAAATGCACCCGGTACCACTGGACACACAAGTACTGTACCATTCATGCAAGCATGCATACATTGCTGCAGCATGCTTATTCAAACACACGCTCACAAATGACGTAATGCTGCGTTCACATTGTTTTGCGGTCGCCAGCACACCACATGTTTATGGCTTTAAACGGAAAAATAAATGGAAGGAGATTGATGATAGTTTACTTTCCCAACTTTTGTCTAGAAGATACCTCAAATATTTACAACATTAGCTAAATGAAAAACATTCATATGTTTGTGCACCTGCTGTTCTTGTCTCCACTGCCAATGAGTTGACTTCCCATTTTGGAATCTAGAAAAAAAAACCTTGTAAATAAACCCGTTTAAATTTTCTGCGTTGGCTTCCACTTTAAATCATAACAATTGAGGAGGTTTCCAACACTTGTATGTTGCAATTTGCAATCTTGGATTTAGCATTAAGTGTGGGGTTTTTTTTTTAAATGGCCACAAAATAGTAACTGTAGGAGGTTGAAACTCCTTAGTGATCTAGCTTTCGAAATATTTCTTTTGGAACAAAAAACACACTTACCTGCACAAATCTGGAGCAAAACCATCAGAAAGATAAGCTCAGAAATGCAAACCTACTTGTGTAACACTACACAATGTCCCAAAATAGATTAAGGAGGTATGAGGGTTGAAGCAAGTCTATGTTCATGTATTTCCTATGTGGTTGTCAGGAATGGATAAAAGACCTCTTAACTGTCATTGTGCGGTGCCACGTATTAAGGAGGAACACAAACTCATACTGTACACCACACCATAATGTCAGAGTGCTGAAATGTGGGTTACAAGGCAGAGAAAAGCCGGATGCTGACTGGTCAGCTCGCAGCGTCTCTACGTGCAGTCTGTGTTATGAAAGCCTGGCGCCGGATGTGTTGGTGTTTCACCGTATTGCAGCGGTTACAGTCATCTTCCTCCGTCTCCCCTGCTTCTGACACTTCACACCATCACTTTACACTTGAGACAGGAAAAGCACATGTTACTGTACAGTACTGTACTTATTTCATGAGTTTCTGCCCCGGCTCTCTTCCCTCTAGGGTCCTCCGCTTAGTGTTGGTGGAACGTTGTGTGTTGACTCATGTCCAAGAGGAGATTTATTTAGTTGAATATCAGATAACTTCAAACAAAACAAGAAAGAGAAAGTACACTGAGGGTATTATGTGAGGCGCACGGGAGAGAATGGACTTATGAACACTATGCAAAGAAGTAGACACTGCATTTCACAATTTATCTACTGTACATGTTTATGCTCTTTATATACCCAAAGAGGTTGCTCTCTACCTGTCCTTGAGTATGATACATTTTCTAGAATATCAGTATGATAAGAAAAAGAGAATAAGGCAGATTACTGCACAGCACCAAGAAAATTACACTTAATTCCAGTAAATAACTTGATTGTATGTAAAAGAATTTTAGCCACACATCAGTCCTAAGTGAAATGTCTTCACAAATATTGGATGGATTATTGAGGAAATATGTATAGATATTCATATTCCCCACAGGATGAATTGTAATAACATCATCCGGTCACAATTTCTTTTTGTCCAATATTTAAGTTTATAACTAAATAACTTCAGAAATGAGGACTAAGCTAAGATGGTGAACATGGTGAACATCACACCTGCTTTAAGATGCTGACATTCAGTTCAAAGCACCGCTGTGCCTAAGTGCAGCCTCACAGAGCCACTAGCATGGCTATAGACTATTTTAAGTGCCACACACTGATGCGGAGTGTCATTCTATTTGACACACATCAACTGATGTCTGTAACACACACACACACACAAACACACAGCACATCATACAGACAGAAGTAGGAGTAACCAAGGCACAGGAGCTGGGATGTGTAAGTCCCGGAGGGAATGAGATAAAGGCTCCATTCACACCTGGTAGTAACATGCAATCTGTATCTGGATAATTACATCCTATCTGAAGGCTTTTGCATTTATACCTGGTTATAATAAGCATTCTCATTATCTTTATTCTGCCCACATAGTGATCGCAGACTTGTCAACAAACATGTTGCATCCCTGATCAAGGGAAGCAATGCTGTGGATGGGTGACATCCTTTTTTTGGTGATGGATGATTTGCTAACTATTTTTACTTTTTGTGGCTCTCTCCAGGCAGCTGGAGCAGGCAGGAAGAGGTGGAGTAAAGTGACTTTCAACTAGGTGGGCGGACTTTTTTTCTGGAGCATGCGGTCACGCCGCACAGATTACATTTACACCTGGCTGAGATCTGATCAGACCACCTCCAGATGTGGTCTGATTGACGAGTTTACATCTGATCACAATGCGTGTGTTCGTACCTTTTTCCTTATCCTGATAAGATATCAGGATACAGATCTCATATTAATGCCAGGTGTGAATAAATTAGTTTCTTAGAAGTGTGCTTTGTTATTAGAAGGCTTGTTTGTAGAGCAAAAGCAGCTTTAATTATTTGTCATTTTAGTCCCCCTACCCAGCCCCATAAAGGTGGTCTTTTAATCCGGATGGTTGTGGTCAAAAGCAGGATGGAGGTTGAGTAGTGGGACCAATGCGAGCCAGCCAAAGCAGTGAGATATCATCACCGTTTCATTAACTAGATCTCTCTCTGTGTCTGAGCAGAGTGACTGTGCAGGAAGAACGCAGGTTTCCTGCAGCAGCAGGAGCTGGAGGAATAACAGCAGTGACAAGTCAAATATGAGGAAGCTGGTCAGAACGCTGGCCAAGTAATAATTACATTTTGATTAGGTAATAATGTTAAATAATATTATTATGGTCTGTCCTGTAAGTAGCATGAATAGTTGAAGAGCAAACAAAATCATTAAATAACTTGAAGTTGCATATTGAAACTATGATATTGACTTGGTGACTGACTGGCTGTTTTTTATTTCATGTGTTTTCAAAAGGAGTTAGTCAAAAACAAAAGTTGATATGTGAGCACACACATACACACACACACACACACACACACACACACACACACACTCACACATACGCACCATTTGTAATGTGATAATACCACCACTGCCAGTTGGTTAAGAAACTGCTGACTTGTAGTTTAAACAACCCTAATACCAGACAAGAACGTTGGGCGTTGAAATTTGGACGGATTGTGCAAAACCTTGGATTACATTCACTGACAACTTTTTTTTAATGTGCAATGCCATGGCAACTACAGCCCACTTCATTTTAGGGAGAGATAGTTGTTATATCAAGCAAAGTATGTAGTAGTTTCAAAGTAGTTTCACTTCTATAAGACTCACAATGGACAGTTTGTTTGTTTTTTAAGTATAAAAATCGATCTAGTAGAAGCAGTGATGTTGTCTGTTTTTATTCAATGCATTCTTCTGTCTTATCAGAAACTGGTGTCTGCATTACCCAAAATGCAACTGAACCACTGACAGTTCGGTTAAGAGATCCAGGTGTGTTATGCTAGTAGTGGCTAATGTAGCCTGGAACCACTAGCCTCCGGCAGAGATGAGCAGTGGGCTACAGAGGTCTGGTCACTTCTTTCTAACTTCACACCCTCAGATTTTTTTTTTTTTTTTATCATTTTCAAATTTGTAGCTTTCAGCCCCAACTGACACTGATGTCACTTGACACAATTTATCAGATTTCACACAGCTCTCTCTCTCTCTCTCTATATGGAGACACAAAAGGCTTTATTCAACTTTTTCTTCATATATGCAGTAGTTCTCCCAAACACCTGTATGCAGACTTTGATGTGTAAAATCAGTGGAGTTCTGCTTTAAGGTATTGTTAGGCTTAGGCAACTGAAACACTTGGTTAAGATTAGGAGAATATCATGCTTACTGCTCATAAAAAGGCAAAAGTTAATCGCAGATCTGTTGCTGCGACGTCTTGCACTTGCAACACAAACATCCACCACACCAACACTCCACTTCTTGCCTCACTATATAAAAAGGCAAACACTACTTCCTTGGATGTAAATTGTGTGAACTTACCAATATGTCAAAGTCATTGTCAGATCCAGGGAAGATGGGATGAATCTATTGATTGTAATGATGTATTGACTTTACTGCACTTTAAATACTCCCCGTGCTCTTAAATCGTCTCGTTCACTGTCTAGTTTAAAGTGTTGCATGCTGTGCTGCTGCTCTCATTCATTCGAGTCTTCTCTGGGAGCGACGATCAATCAGGATACATTTTAATGGGAACGTTTTCAAAAAGGGAATTTGGCTCAGATTTGTGAAAACAAATGCACATGAATTATTTTTAAAACAGTCTCCAAAAGTACATTCTTCCATGTAATTCACTTTCTGATGAGGAATCTTCTCTGGTTGGAAAGAGATGTGCTGATGCTTTCACCTGCCATCCAATAATGCTCACAAGCACATCAAATCCTCGCGCACTGCAAGGCACCAATTACCATCAACCATAACCGTAGAGACGGAGAGGAAATCGAGCGCCGCTGGCCGCGAGACAAGCAGTGTCACTGTTACAAAAGAGACAGAACCAAAAACACACCGAGGAATAATTTTAGACGCCGTCTGCCCTCCCGCCCCCCCCCCCCACCACCCCTCCCTCACCACCCCATCCTGCCTCCTGCACAATTCAATAAGCTGTAAAAATGTGCTGCGTTATGGTTGGACGTCCTCCGTCGCCGAGAGTAGCGTTTCGCTGCGTCAGAGCTTTTACTCTCTCAAATCTCCGCCCGAATCATGGGTGCTGCTCTCTGTCCAGGGAAGGAGGGAGTTTTCCAGTGGCACGAGCCACCCGCTGACAACTGCCATTCTCCCCCCCACCCCCACCCCACCCCACCTCCCCACCCCCAGAAAAACCACCCCCTCACACACACACACGTCCTCCCTCGCTTAAACCCAAACAACTGCTCAGCATTAAGGTGTGGATCTGTCATTAGTTAGCTTGGCCTGGCTGGGTGAGACCGTTGTTATTGTTAAAGCGAGGGCTGTTTGCACAAGCCATATCTTCGGAGGGAAATGGTACTCCTCTGCGGCTTTCTCGACTCAGCCTGAGTGGATTGGGTTTCCTCTCGCTTTTCCAACCTCTCATGCAGCGCGCTATGATCAGCTAATGTACATATTTTAATCAGCAACATCTCTGGCTGCTGGGAAATGTGACCATAAATGTGATCAGGTCTGTTTCCTACAGGTTTTTGGGGGGGAAGAGAGTCGACTCGCTAACTTTTGGGGGTATCTAGGATGATTTTCAGCTCAGGTTTTTGCTTAGCTCATGTCATTTGAAAGCAAAAAAAAAAAGAAATGGAGGGAAGCTGAATCTCAGAGTAAGATAGAAATACACATTAAGCAGCAGGGATTTGGTCAGTGATGGATGGTAGATAGAGCGATCCTCCTCAGGAGTTGCCTGGGTCTTTACTAAGTGTTGTTTAAACAGCACGAGGAGCAGAATGACGTTCGGTCAACAGACACCCGGTGCTCAGACGCTCAGATCACAGTGGAACAGCCACACACAAGCTCGAGGCGGCTATTAATCACTCAAGCCTTTCTCAGAATGGCACCTCACACCTACCTGAAGGCTGCAGGCACCAAGAGATGAGATGTTTCCCTCAAATTCTCTCCATTTCTTCAGTGTTTGGATACTTTTGATCCTCCCCGTTCCTCCTGCTTTCTACTGCTACAGCAGATTACATAAGGGCAATATGTGGCATTTCAACATCAATAACTCATGACAGCATTAACGATGGTGCTATAAATACCATGAACAAACACAAGCAGCACCAAGAAGATTGGCATCCTTTAAAAGGCTAGTCCAGTTCTACAAAGTTAGGTGAATTGCTAGTGACATGAAAAAGAATTTCCAAGTTCCAAAATATTGCATCCAACATGGAAAACTCCATCAAGAGTCTATCTTTTGACTGTCAAATACTCAGCACCTGTAGGTTTGAAAAGTGGCTGTGAAAATATTTTAGCTTGTTCCTTTATGGACAACGGTAGCTTGGATTCACTGCAGTTACAACATTTGGATGCTGATGATGATCTAGCAAACAGGTCACAGCAAAAAAAAGTAAAAGATGACAATAAAAACGTCAAAAATCTTTTAATCTGTGAGTTCAGTATGTTCCAAACCGTCCTCATTTACAAATAAATTGCTAAAGATGCTACTTCTGGCAGAGTTTTGGAGCTATGAGGAGTTGATAGTGTAACACAGAATTAGCTTAGAGTTTTGGAAAACACAGATCAAGGGTGAAGAAGTGGAATATACTACTGTAGGAGTGGTTTTAGAAATTTGTATGAACATTTTCTTTTTGTTTGTTTGTTTGTTTATTATTGCCTTTTTGCTGTGCCTCTGGTTCACTGTTGGAGGCATCTGTAACTACTATGAATCCGAGCTGACTACAGCTTCCATCCTCCACAAAAGAACAAGGTGCAAACCTTTCAGAGCCACTGTCTAAACCTGCGGATGCTGAGCATTTGATACTCAAATAGAAAGATTTTTGAGTATTTCTTTAAGGTTTGATAAAGGTTGATAGACAAAAAAAATCCCTGTCAACACATTTAGTATCTACAATAAAACTATAGACATGGAGCCAAAGCAGAAAATAAACTTTTCTTCTAGGAGATATATTGGCTTGTCAAACTCAGGTATAACTAATAACATTAATAAAGGACATATTCTGTCCAAGTGTGGCAGTGCCAGGGAACTGCCACTGGAACATCTTACTGGCACATGAAAATAGAACAGAACCATCATTAGTGATATTTGCAACACCTGTGCATTTCCTGCTGTGACAAGTCAAAATGTCTGCAGTGAGAAAGGCCTACAGTATCCTCTGTGATGGGAAACAACAGAAGGTAGTGCTTCTTTGACAGATGCAACCCACTGACCT
Source organism: Thunnus thynnus (assembly GCF_963924715.1). NCBI lineage: Eukaryota > Metazoa > Chordata > Actinopteri > Scombriformes > Scombridae > Thunnus > Thunnus thynnus. Next base: position 21,121,281 of record NC_089536.1, read on the forward strand.
CACAATACTCACTGGTTTAGATTGATAATGTAGCGATTAAAATCGTGCATTTAAAAAAAGAAATCTGGACACACGTTTCTCACATTCATGGGTGTGAGGTGTAGAAAAATGTCAAGCGGGCCTGATGGGACTCCCCAAAGAAAAGCAGACAGAGTTTAGCAGTTGACTCCCACTGTTTGTTCAGATTTTTACGCTGTAGCTCCAAGTCAAGATGAGAAGTTTCCCAAGACATCGCCCCGCCTGCCTGCCTGCCTGCCTGCCTGCCTGCCTTCGGTCATCCACCGCTGCCTAAAAGACCACAGAATGGACGACACTTTCATGCTGCAACAGCTTTGAAACCACGAACAGATCTCCTGAAAACTGTGCTGTTAAGAGCTGAAGCTTGTTCGATTGAAATTGGTAAAAAGCAGTCGATTCAAGGGAGACAAACGCATGCGTCTGTGAAAGTTAGAGATCTGAAAGTCAATTTTCACTTTGGAGAGTTGACAAAACTGAAGTTGTCGTCTAACAGAATCTTTTTTTAGGAGTCTAACTTGCCTGTGTGACATGCGGAGGAGGAGGGGGAGTGTATTCACGTGTTCAACCATATGTTGGTGTTAGATTTGGGTTTTTTTTTTTTTTTGCAGTTTTTACTTTTTTGACAAGATGTCACGTGGGTGTGGAGGTCATACTATATGTGCTCTATGTGTTATGTGCTCTATATGTGTGTGTATGTGTGTGTTTGAGGTATGTAGATCTGCCAGGTCACAGCTTACTGCCGCTGTACAAGAAAGGCTTCACCCAGTCTTTTGTTTTCTACATATACGTAGTTATCTTTCTTACTAATTATCTTGTTTTTCTTATTATTGCCAACCTTCTCTTGCCTTTCTGTCTCTCTTTCCCTCCTTCGGGTTCACACTTCTGACTCTCCTCCTTGTCCCCTCCTCCTCCTCCTCCTCCTCACCATCCTCTCCCTCCTTCTTCCTCTCGCTTTTCTTCTTTTGCAAAACCTCCATTAGCCGTATTTACTCTGTCAATAGCAACACCACGTTTTCCACCCCTTCGCCGCAGCTCTGTGACTCAATGCGTTCACGCCTCTGTTGCTCTACAAGCAAACACGGTCGTGTTCTGGCGGGCCTGTGTAACAGCACGCAACGCAACACGCGACCGCAGCGTCGTCCCACGAGCTATTAACGCAGAGCCAAACTGCTCCCTTCTATTTGTGTTCAAAGTGAGTATCTTAAATAAGCATGTCTCGTGTAAATAAACCCACGGGGGGAACGAAGGAGTCGGCGATGTTAGGCTTTAGTGTTTTGGAACCACAGGCCTAATTGGTCAGGGAGAGAAAGAATTACTGAGTGATTCAGAGTTTGAGCAGTCGCAGTGAATGCAAACAAGCAACATGGCACACATTACCGCATCCAAAAGACACTTGTATTCTCTCTCTTACACAGACGCATAGGAGCAGAGAAGAAAAAAGTGTGTTAAAAATAAAAGGCAGCCGGTGTCTGTATGTGCAGCTACGGAACAAGCAGCCGCACTGAAATTAGCTCTACCTGACATCTGTGAGCTATTAAAAGCGACTTCAGGTAGCACATGTTGTCCACATTAGCCTGAACTGAGATTTACATTTCCACATCTCCACAAAGCATAATAAACAATCAAAAGGGGGGCGTGCGCAGGCAGGTTACCATCAGCGACCACGGCAGAGCACTCGGTATTACGCTGATTGGAGAGCGGTGCTGTGTTTGGCTGAGGGGAAAGGACAAAGAGAGTGTGTTTAAAAAGTCAAAATGACTTGTAGATGATGCACATTAATACAGCTGTCAGTGGAGGGATGCACGTTCGCTCGTGTGTTTGTGCAGTTTTGAGGTAGTTTTGCTGGAGTTTTTCTGTTTTCTGCAACTTTCTACTTCTGCTCCACTACATTTCAGAGGGAAATATTGTTGTTTTGACAATGTTTATGATGTATATTTATAAGTTAGGCCCACTAGTTACTTTGCAAATTAAGATTTTCCATTCAAAACATGAAATATGATGTATTGTTACAGATTAAAACACATTTAAAAAAGGTCAAATTGGCTCGACCTTGACTTAACCAGCTACAACTTTAAAATGCTCCTAACACATTTATGCATCAGTGATAATAATAATAATAATCCAGTACTGTCATATACAATAATAGAACTCTGGAAGGGTTATTCTGCTGAATAAAAGTACTTTGACTTTTTTAAAGTACATTATAGTTGAGATTTTGCTTGCAGTGGAGTGTTTTTACATTCCTGTATTGCTACTTTTGCTTAAGTAAATAATCTACTTCCTCTAGCAGTGACAGACAAAAAAATAAATAAAAAAAATCAACCAAAAAATGTGAGGTGTTCCTTTCCAAAAACGATGTGTGCAAAAAGTAGAAACATGAAAAGTCAGAACACCCTGGTTGAAAAACTGCGTGTTAACAGGCGAGATGAGCTAATATCACAGACATATGGGGAATTCAATTTCAAATATCTGTATATTTCCAGAATGGATATAAAGTTATAAAACTGTAACAGAACTCTTGAAATGTTCTCATTTTTATGAGGAACATTTGGTAACAAAATGAGGCCAGCGTGGAAGTTGAGCAGTCAGCAAAATGAACAGAATCCGCCATTCACTGGATTATTGCCCTGTTGTTGGAAATGAGAAGAGCGATACAAATCAGAAGCTGAGCTTTGACAGCAACATGTTGCCCTGCAGCAGCCTGCTGGAGCGCCTTCTCCCTCCTCCTCCTCCTCCTCCTCCTCCTCCTCCTCCTCCTCCTCCTGCTGCTGCTGCTGCTGTCAGGGAGGGGGGGGGGGAAGGAGTTTAGCGGGTTCCTAGACTGCTGTCTCCCCCTATTGACGAGATGATATAACTGTAAGTATGGGACTAGTGCGGTGAAAGACGTTTGGAAACACATGAAAATGTTTTAAAAGTGGGAATATGAAGCGTCTGTAGCTGTTTATGATGCATTCATGTCATAAATTACTTTGTTTTATTGATAATCTTTCATGTGATTTGATCTTTTACTTGCAGCATCCTTTTTTATGAATTTATTTCTCTTTCAGTGTTTTTCCTTCACAGCAAAAACAATCACTTTTTATCACTTATCACATTTATATAAATATTCCATGTATGATTTTATTGTGAAAAAAAATCTATAGGAAAAATATCCAGAGAGAAAAAGTGTCTGTATATGTATATATATATGTGTATGTGTGCGTGTGTGTGTTGGTGTGTGTGCTGTGCTGGTAAGCAGAAGAAAAAAAAAAAAAACGGGATCAAATTCCTGTACTTTGGCGTCACATGCTCTCGGCCAATCAGATCCGGGCTTTCCTGTGCGGCATGGTAACGCTCTTATAAAGCCAGCATGCAAAACGTTTGCAGTTCAAAGCACTCACGCGTTCTGGGGATTGTACTTGGAGACTAGAAAGGAGCACTTTACCGTTTTCATCCCACAGAGTTGAAAGCAAATTCTGACCAGCTGGTGTGTGTGTGTGTGTTGTTTTTTTTTTTTTGCTCTTTCAAGTACGGACCCGTTTGCAGATTACTCATTCTCCTATATGTGCCCATGCTGCAGAGACACTCTCCAAACTCAAGTTTTACGCACGGCGCCGGAGCAAAAGAGGATCAGCTGCGGTTTTTTCTGCGCACTTCTCTAAGTTGAAAGACTTTGATCAAACTCATTCTGGCAAGGTAAAGTCGCTTTTAGAGGCATTTTCCTCTCGCGAGAAAGCAGAGATAACTCCACCGTTTCACGCGTAATTTGGTACCAAACAGTTTTTCGTATGAATCTCCTCGACCCTTACCTGAAGATGTCGGAGGAACAAGACAAGTGTCTCTCTGATGCCCCGAGCCCGAGCATGTCCGAGGACTCCGCGGGCTCTCCGTGCCCGTCCGGTTCGGGTTCCGACACCGAGAACACCCGGCCGTCTGAGAACGGGCTGCTCAGAGCGGACGGAACCCTGGGCGACTTCAAGAAGGACGAGGAGGATAAGTTTCCCGCTTGCATCCGCGACGCTGTGTCCCAGGTGCTTAAGGGCTACGACTGGACCCTCGTGCCTATGCCGGTGCGCGTTAACGGATCTACCAAGAACAAGCCTCACGTAAAGAGACCGATGAATGCCTTTATGGTGTGGGCTCAGGCTGCGCGGAGGAAGCTGGCGGATCAGTACCCGCACCTGCATAACGCGGAGCTCAGCAAAACTCTGGGGAAACTCTGGAGGTAAGTGTGATTACTCTTCTTTTTCAGGTTTTACGCACGGATTTACGATGCGATGTGTATGAAATATTCATTAGACCTCCTATGTGTCCCAAATGTGCACTTATTCTACCCCTGTAAACGTTAACATTGTATGATTTTAATTATTTAAACATTTTATTTCGCTTTTTTTTGTTTTGGAATAGTATATTTTAAAGTAGAAAAGTTTTTAAAGTACATTTATCGTCCTTTTTACGCACAGACTTCTCAATGAAGGCGAGAAGCGGCCGTTTGTGGAGGAGGCTGAGCGGCTCCGGGTGCAGCACAAGAAGGATCACCCGGACTACAAATACCAACCCCGGCGGAGAAAGTCTGTGAAGAACGGACAGAGCGAGGTGGAGGACGGCAGCGAGCAGACGCACATATCCCCTAATGCCATCTTCAAAGCTCTCCAGCAGGCGGACTCTCCTGCCTCCAGCATGGGAGAGGTGCACTCTCCGGGTGAGCACTCAGGTGAGCAGATAGAAAATATGTTTATTTCAGTCTCCTCTGTTGGTTCCACATTTCACTCGCTGTTTGTTTTAATGCCTGTTTTGACTCCTTTTTATCTATGTAGTTCATTCAAAAACTTTTTAAATGTTCTGCTGGTTTGTTTTAAAAGTACAAAACAGGAAAAAAAAGCACGTAATCTAATCTGACTCATCCTGTTTTCATCTTCCAGGCTCCCAAGGGCCCCCCACCCCTCCCACCACCCCAAAGACTGATGTCAGCTCAGGCAAGATGGACCTTAAGCGTGAAGGAGGTCTCCGCTCTCTCGCCGACGGCCCCGGCGGGCGCCAGCTCAACATCGACTTCCGCGATGTGGACATCGGCGAGCTGAGCAGCGATGTCATCTCCCACATCGAGACCTTCGATGTCAATGAGTTCGACCAGTACCTCCCGCCTAACGGTCACCCGGGCTCTGCAGGCGGCCCTGGCAACACCACAGCTGTCACCTACACCGGCAGCTACAGCATCAGCAGCGGCGCACCGGTCAGCCCGCAGGCAGGAGGCGCTGCAGCCTGGATGGCTAAAAGCCAGAGCCAGCAGGGACAACAGCAGCAGCAGCAGCAACAGCAGCAGCAGCAGCACACTCTGACCACCCTGGGGAGCAGCAGCAGCTCAGAGGCGGGTCAGGCCCAGCACAGGACCCAGATCAAGACGGAGCAGCTGAGCCCGAGCCACTTCAGCGAGCAGCAGGGCTCCCCTCAGCACGTCGCCTACAGCCCGTTCAACCTGCAGCACTACAGCCCCTCCTCCTACCCAGCCATCTCCAGAGCGCAGCAGTACGAATACTCCGACCACCAGGGGGGCACAGCAGCAGCCGCCTCCTACTACAGCCACGCGGGGGCGGGGCAGGGCTCAGGGCTGTACTCGACTTTCAGCTACATGAGCAGCCCCAGCCAGAGGCCCATGTACACGCCCATCGCCGACAACACAGGGGTGCCCTCCATCCCCCAGAGCAGCCCACAGCACTGGGAGCAGGCGCCAGTTTACACCCAGCTCACCAGACCCTGAGCCGCCCTCCCCTCCACCCCACCTCTCCCCCCACCCCGCAGACTTAGAGACAACAAAACACAATGACATGTACAGCCACATGCATACACACACACACACACATACACACATACACACACTCCAAAAACACTTTACTTCAAGGAGACTTCTTCCTCCAGAGCTGCTCCCTGAATCAGACACTTGAATTCCAAGAAGAGGAGAGCTGGACTTGTGATTGGCTCACGTCGTGCCTTGCTATTGTATCATGATAGAAACTATATATATATTTTTAGAGAGATGAAAAGACTTAAGAAAATCCTCTGTGAGGACTTATGATTGTTGATATTTCAGTAGGTACTGTGTATGTTTCTTTGTTGTTGTTTATTTTCTTCATACGCTGGCAGTTTGTAACCCATGGGGGTGGGTGGGGTGGGGGGGGGGGGGTTTGGGTAATTATTTGTACCTGTAGATATAAAATTAAAAGCTTTATATTTTAACCAGTTAAGCAACTAACCACTCATTGGTAGTTCCGTATCTGGTTCTCTCTCTCTGTTCTATTTCATGCAAGGATTTCTGTTTGTTTGTTCTTTTACTCTTTTCTGTGCCATTCAGCAAGTATGGTTTGTATTTAAGCTGTTATGCTGTTGATTAGTTTTTTTTTTTTTGTTTTTTTTTTTTCCAAATTATGTGTCATGATCATTGGAAAAGTTATTAGGCAATACAGAGAAAGAGAGACTTGGTTTCACAATGCTGTGTTGAGGGAGGGAGGGAGACTGCAGCCCTTTCCACCATCCGTGCCTTGGATTTTACATTTTCTCTTAACTTTTTTGTATGTGTGTCTGTGCGTGCGTGTGTGTGTGCATGTTTGTGTGTGTGTGTGTGTTTGTGTGCGTGCAACAGCCACAGCTGAGATTACACTTACCGTCCAACAGCGTGTGTTTGACAGCTACAGGAAGTCACCTTTGACCCCCTCGGGTGTCCCCCTGCAGTCTCCCACTGTCCTGGCGTTCCCAACACACTCCCTCCACCGTCCCCTCGGTCAAATCCAGTTTTAAAACTTTATTTATTAGCTTTAATTTTATTTCAAAGTAATTATTTTGCATACTATTCTTATAACTAATGAATTGTCCTCTTTACAGTGTAGACGGCATATAAATTCCCTGTTGTTGTTTTTTTTTTTAATTTTTGTTTTTAATTTTCAACCCAGGGGGTACTTAGACAAAACGGTACATGCTGTAATCTTTTTTTTTTTTTTTTTAATTTATCTTATCTAAAATGTCTATTTTAAGTATGTATTTGCCTTTTTCTGAGGGTCAGGGGGGACTATCTAATGAAATGTGTACGGATTATTTGTTATTTGTGAATTTCCTTTTAAGTTTGACTTTAAACTAAGGCTGAAAGAACTGGAATATGTTATCTCAGTTACAAGGTTTTTACAGTTTTTCCTGTTTGTTTTTTTTTTTCGTGCGATCGCCAGAGGGACCGTCCATCCTTTCTGCTCTGCAAGCTCCATTTCCTTCTCTCTCAATATCAAAGAACTGATGTTTCCAATAGTCTTTTTTTTTTTCCCCCCTTCTACTGCGATCTTGCCATGTATTTGTACTGTCTTTAAAGAATCTTTTGTATATGTATTTGCAATAAAAAAGAAAACGCTATTAAAAAAAAAAAAAAAAAGAAGGAAAAGTTTGTCATTCATATCGAAACTTCGGATACGCTCAGTTACGCAATCAATAACACATCACACCGGACCACCTTCTAACAGATTATTTTTTCACATGCCGGAGTGAGTGAAAGGGTTAAGAGACGAGTGCCAAGAAACAGGACTAGTGTTTGTTTTCCCAGAAGACTTGTTTTTTTTCCCCCTGCTTTTATTTTCTTCCTCCCTCTCTCCCGTCAGCTGGTACCAGCAGGGGGTTGTGAGGCTCTGGGGGACCTGCAGAGGGGGGGGCACTTGATGTAGTGAGTGCGTTAAAACTACTGAAAATACTCCGAATTTATTTCAATGACTGATTCTTGGGAGAGCAAGAAAAGTGGGGTGCACAGGTCCTGCTTAAAATAAATCCCAGTAGGGGGGCAGAGATTCATAGAAGGACTGTAAAATCATGCACTTTCATATGACGGATGTCCTCAGAAAACCTCATAAGTTCTCTGTTTTAGCTACAGATACTCTGGTAAAAACTCATAACTCAGAAGGCACAATGGTCAAGTCTGTATTAGTTTCTGAAGGCTGACATTTGAGATACAAAGTACACAGTGTGGGTGGATGCCATTACAATATTACATAAGCACAATCTAATGCAACACAGTGCAATAGCCAATCAATAATTATCAGCTTTGTAGAGCTTTTACTGAAGATTGTTTTTTCAGATTGTGACAGAGCCACCTCCTCCTCTCAGACACTTTGTCCAATCAAAATCAAAGAAAGGACATGGTGGCTTCTTAGAACTTAACACATCCAAAATCCCATCAAAAAGACAAAAACCAACAATGCTTTAAGTCTGTCTCTCATACTTTCCGACTTACCTACCCTGTCAGTGGCTCTCAGCCCCGGGCTCATTGGCTGCTATCGAAACTGGTCACAAATACACAGTTTTATTTTTAACAGCTGGGCTCTGTAGTTTTCAAGTAACATTACTCAAAGAGGAGGAAATCATGGATTTGTTGGGGACTAAATTCTCAGCAGGAAAGTATGTGCGTGACTCCAGATAAACTACAGTGTCTGTGTCCATGGCGTCCATCGCCGCCACCGGTGCAACAGTGTGGCTCCCTGATGTGTTTTTAATGGTTTTTGGACAAAGAGGAATCAGCGATATCAGGGTATGGATACACAGACAAGTTAGTTGGATCAATTCATTATTGATTTTAGTATTTTCATTGGATTTGTTGACCGTCAGAAAAATGTATAAATATAATAAATATCTCCAGACTTATCTTTGAAGTAAATACCTACATAATGGTGGCAATTTGAAACTTTATTGAGTCTTGTACAGTATGTGTCTTCTCATTGAGATGTGTGTCTTCTCTCCTCGAATAAAACATTATTTCAATCTTGCTTATAGGCTACAAATGCTTAAATTCAGATAGATAAAGATGTCATCATGTCATGCTGTTACATCATACCTTTAAAATGCACTGTTTGATAGTTTCCATAGCGTTGCTCTCCAAAGAAAACCACCAATCTCCAAACTGAGTGATTTTGAATATTTCTGATAAACTGGAGTATGAAGAAAAATCCTCTTTTCTCTGATGCTGAACACACCGTTCAAAAACCCATTGGATCTGCATGAGTCACCAAACCCGGCTGTTTTTTGTTCTGTAGCTCATGAATAGTTGACATTTTGGAGATCTGTGCTTTTCTTTGGATAGCGACAATAGGTGCGCCAGGTTCGAAGAATGGATGATGTCTGTTGTACAGATGTAAATTAGTGATTTTGGCTTCATAAATAGATTTGATTTTATTGCTGGACAACACAGTAGGTATAATATTCTTGGGTGGAAAGCGTACATGTGTAACTTTTTCTTTATTATTTTCATGTTTGAGCTTCTGCACAACAAACCCTGGACTTTACATGATAGTGACAACGGTGCTGCTTAACAAATGCTGAATGTGGGGAAATTTCGGAACATTGTACGATTTACCCGTTACGGAACAGTGGATTTGTTCTTGGTGTCCCTTCAAACAGAACGAGAACTATCACAACTAATTACGGCAAATAAAACACAAAAACAGCAGCAGCAGCCATTGAAGTCCCTTTACTTCTTTTTTTTTTTCCCCAGTTGTATCTTACTAGTTTTCTGAGGTATCAGATATTGAATATATGAGTGGGTACAAGCTGCTTGAACAGCAGACCCCTCCTCTCTAGTCTTTAGAGCTGGCATGTGACAAAGGTCAAGGCAGGGAAACACAGTGATGTCACGCTGCCGGGGGACCAAACACCATTTTCCTATGCTGTGGATTATGTGTTAGGCGACACAATATTTTCATACTCATTGGAGGCAGCTCATTTACAGGGCTGAGGAGCCCAACAGTTGAGACGGAGATGTAGCCAAGACTCACTTCGTACTGCATGACTGCTGATGAACTGCTGACTTACAGCTTTGTCCCAATGAGGAATTATCTGGAAGAAAAGGTTTTCAGTTATCACAGCCATCGAATAATGAAAGAGTTTGGGTAAGTAGTCATTTTAGAGCTCTATTCCTGTTGGAACATACCAGTATGATTTTACATTTTTAGGTCTTAGATGCAAAAATATCAATACAGTTGGATCTGACTAAAGGTTCTTGACACACAAACCAAAAAGTCACTGCTGCAACAGAAACAAGATACAGCACACTGACAGAAAGAACACGGAAAAAGGATCGATCTTGTCCCTGTGAACTACTATATGTGCCAACGCCAGTCGCAGACAGACAGAAAGGTTACAGAGGTCACATGACATAATTCCTTGGAGTTGGTGACCTTTAAATGTAACAGAAAGAGCTGTTAAGTGTGGAAAAAGTCCACTGACTAGTCTGCTAGGTCCTACTGTCCCTGTGTCTGCAAAAAAGTGAGCTCTATAAGTCTACAGTGTTTTTTCACACCCTTATAATCAAGCTTGTTTTGAAGTAAAGTGGAACTGCAGACTTTTTGCATGTGAAACGTGTGTAGTTTGGTTTAGCTGCTGCAGGTAAAGCATTACAACAATGCAGCTAACAACCTAGATTCCTGGTGTGCACTTTGAAGTAAGGTGTCCAAACATTGTAAAATCACACTGTGATGTGTATTGTCCTCAGTATTTGTTCAGTTAAAAGATAAGGCTGGCAATTTTCTATATTTTTCTTATTGTCAACAAATCTCATGTGCAGAACCAAACCAACAATTAACTGATCTTACAAGTATCGTGTGTGTATCCAAAGCCTAATATATCTTCTTCCTCTGTGTAGCGCTCTGTTGCTGTCCAAAACAACAACCACCAATGAAGGTCCACAGAACAGAGGAATAAGATATAAATCAGGCTTTGGATACACACACCAGCCATATCTTTTAATCATTTAGCTGGTTGATTGAAGTTGTAATCAACATTTTGCATGTTTTGTGGCTCCAAATGGCAACAAAAGGTCACTGCACTTCAGTGCTCACATATATGTTGAAAGTCAACCGCACGCTCATGTCAGCTGGTCTGTGATGCTTTAAGAAGACAAAACCTACAAACATTTAATATTGTTGAGTCCAATCTGATATTTATATTAAATGTAAGCAATTTTGAAAAAAGACAAATGCAAGTGGCATGTGGAGGTTGTATTGTATCATCTTCAGTCCCGCTTCCTCACCAGCGTGACAGTCTTTACATACTCATGCTGTACAGGCAAACAGTGTTTTGCTCACAGAACTTATTTCCAAAGATACCAAACACATGAAGCTTGATTTTTGAGAAATGTGTAGGAAATGATGGTTAAGACATCTAAAATATTTCCATATGATGAAACGATGCAACCGTCAAAAAACATTTAGTCTGGGGTTTTTACATTTAACTCAGCGTAAACATCAAATAGCTTCAATAAAGAGCTGGAACAAGCTGATAAAGAATATACTGTGTGTGAAACTGTCAGACAGTGTGGAATAAGGTGATTTTTACAACATTAAAGCTATTTAAAAGGGAAAATGAAAGGAAACTGAATGTTTAGACATCATATGACGCCATGCAAAGGTATTTCAGCTGCCAGTTTAACAGTAAACCAGGATTTGCAAAGAAAATACAAAGACGCATTATAATCAGATGTATATAAGCTTATGACCAGGATGCGGGTGTTCAAATTAAAAATTGCTATATGAACAGAGAGTTTCTTTTTTGTTGTTTTCCTTTTTTTCAAGTGGAGAAATGTCCACATTAGACATAAGAAATTTCATTTGGGTGCCTCAATTATTAGGGAGTGAATGGTTTTCACCTCCACTCATACAAGAAAATCTCAAAAATGTGCAGCCTTAACCGTAGTGCAAAGCCCTCAGATATTGAGCAAATGATAAAGAAAAAGATGGGAGGAAGAGAAGGAGAGGTGGGATAACAGGGTAAACAAGAGACAGAGACACATGGAAGGATATTAAAGGTGGAGAGTGGGCGGACTGTGGTCAAGAGCAAGTAGCACATCGTCCCATCTGAAAAAGCCATCAGTCTCTGCAGGGCTCGCATGACAGGGGAAATGGTAGTAACAAGCACAGGACAGATGACATGTTTCATATGGATGTTTTCCACAGCAGACAGCCAAGCAGACAAGTCACGTCACACCAGAGGCATGAGAACCGTCTCCGCCAAATAAACTGCGATCGTGAGCGCCGTGTCTTACCAATCAAATTAAAGTAGTGAGTAGTACTGTAGCTACTGAAAAGCCCAATTTGTGCATCTTCTATATATTTAATGATAAAGTCACAGCTGTTCCTTTGGTAAGCAAAAGGAGCAAACAAAAATTCTTCAAAAAGTTGACATTTTAGTAGAAGGAATAGTTTTAAAATTTTGTGAGTTAGATGAAAAGATTGATACCACTCTTGTGTGCGAAATATGAAGCTACAGTAAGCAGCCTGTTAGCCTAGCTTAGCACAAAGACTGGAAACAGGGAAACAGCTAGCCTGGCTCTGTCTGAAGGTAACAATATCCACCTACCAGCTCACTAATTAACAAATTGACAAAAACTTAAGTGAAAAAACAACGATTTGTGGTTTTATGGAGGGTTATGGGTTGGACTGTTTCTTAGCTGGGAATTACTTATAACTTGTGAATCTTGTCATCACCATGAGGTTGTGGGGCAACAAGCAGAAACATCAGGAAGTCACTGTTCCTGGCACATAACCCCACCTAAAGCTGCATCTTGTCATTTTTACACTTTTTGTACAGATGAAACAAACAAGATATAACGTGTCAATCAGAAAACTTTAGAGGTGCTGGTAGGCGGATTTTGTTACGTTTGGACAAATCCCAAGCTAGCTTCTTCCCCCTGTATTTATGCTAAGCTAAGCTAAGTAGCTGCTGGCTCCAGCTTCATATTTAGCGTACAGATGAGAAAGTGGTATAGATCTTCTCATCTAACTCTTGTTGAGAAAGCAATTAAGTGTATTCCCCAAAATAATCAAACTTTACCCTTAAAGCAGGTTCTGCTTGGCTGTACATTGATTAGAAGGGTGTCTTTAGCATCTATCTTAAAGGATCAATTCACTCAAATAAAAAAACAAAACAAACAACAACAGTAAATCTATTGGTGGCTAGCAATGCAGAAAGTTTTGATTTTACTCATCCAGGTTTTTAGATTCTGTGAGATTTCTGCCTCCTTCCCAATACAATTTAGGTAAATGGAATTTGCGGTAGAAAGTAGTTCCAATGAAAGCTGATCACACTGTGCAGATTATCAAAGCGTAACCAGAAGCATCTGCACAGCCAGATACAATAGGTAAGCGAGAAAATATGGTTTTACTTTGTAAAGCTTTTTAGGGTGAACTGACCCTTTTAATGACTCAATGCTATATAAAAAGAAATGGCATGGCTAGATGCATTCACAATCATCTACGCTGATAAAAGAGGTCATTATTTCTGTTACTCATAATCTATATATAAGACTGTAAGACTATAATCATATAAGACTATAATCATGTTCATAAATTCCTCATTTTAAGGCTCCAGACAGCATGGCAGCCCCAGCCTCTAACTGCCTTCCCCTGCGTCACAATGCATAGTTCTAATTTACAACACTGCAAACTCTTAATGAACAATGTTTGTCCCATTATAGACACTGATCACGGGTGACAATGCAGGTCAGCTGGATTTGAACCAGAACTAATCATACAGGCATGCCGCTGTGACGTCAGAGGCTCCTGAGTGACAGCACTAACCGTAGGCTGCCGTACTGATTACCATCCGATACCCCTCCACACGGGTAGTAGTTATAGGCTTGATACGGCTGACAATTACGGACCACACCATTGTTGGAGTAGTGTGAGGTTTAAAAGATGGAGCATGACAGACGCTGGTGAAACTCTTGGGTTTGGTATGAGCAGGGCAGGGAGGGTCAGGGAAGAAATGTTTATCTCATCAGTCTCTGAGGTCACTAGAGATGCAATAAGATGGTGTGGTGTAGGGTGGAGTGAAAGCAAGGCAGCTAAGAATATAGCTCTGAAAATAACAAGGAACGTGTTTCTACTTCAAATGGGTTAACTCCTAAAACACTATTGATTTTGGAAAGCAAAGTTTTAATCAATACCTTGAGTTCATTCACCATTATTTAAAAATGTACCAGTCAATGAAAGTATCAGTGGAGCAACAAAAAGTTTTTTGCCATCAAGAAAAAAAGTTTTAATACTTTGCCAGTAGCTTTCAAAAAGCCTGCTACAATGACTGAACTTGGCCATTGAAGGAGGCCAAACGTTAAAGCTGCTAAACTAAATATTTTCCTCAATGGATCGAATGACTGTATGTGACAAGTGTTGTTTGTAGTGGCAAACACAGATAGAGTTATCACCCAACTCTGCAATTCCCTTCAGCTCTACACAACTGTTTTGCGTCTTTTAGCACATTGTTTTGGTTTTACGGCCCAAAAAAGTACTGTTTTGGTTCGGTTTCACTGTTCTCATCGTGCTGGTGTAGAGTAGAAGGGAGCTGTTTTCACTGAAAGCTGAAAACTGAAACACTGAAAGAAGTATTAAACTTTCTGTGTGTTATCTGCCCAGCAACAAAAGTGGTAGTGAACATTGACTATAGCTGCGAAAGAACCAGATGTTTTACTTGGGAGTTTTTAGAAAGAGAAAACAGAGCTAAAAGGAGAGTGACTGTTGGGATTACCTTTGCCAGATGGCAAGAAATACGACTCTAAATGGATGCTAATGTATCAGCTGCATTTGTGAATATGCAATGCTTTGCTATTAGGATATCCACATATCAGTTAACTCAGGTTCAGATGAACTAAAACAGGATTTGTTAAGGTTGAATAAAAAAAAAAAAAAAGGCAAATCCCATAGAGAGCAGAACCAGAACTTCCTGGTTCCATTTCTACCTCACTCTAAATCACACTGCTTTTTTTTCCTTTGCGTTTTAACACTGTTTTTAAATTTCTATCTTAACTAACAAATGTGGTCTTAAAAAAATTACAGTGGAATTTGTAATGAGTAAAAGTCTAGCTAACAAGTTAATGCTAACAAGCTAACTGTTGCTTATTTTTGTTCACAAACACCTCAAATTCTAATGGGGAGTGCTGTTATAGGTACTCATTTAGTATCTTATGGATAGTAAATCCAGGGATCACATTCCACTTTTTCAAAAAGACAAATTAGAGAAATGCTCAATGAGAGATTAGATTGAGGACTGAGCAGTGATGTCAGTAATTTTTCTCCCTATTTGAAAGCCAACAAAATAAACACTTGCCCACTCAAATCCCAGTATCTCCCCAGCATTGCTAGCACAAACTGCAGTTTGTTTATGCAGAGCAGGGACTTAGAATGAAAGTGGCAGGCAGTGTTAATGCAGGCAGTTTTCCCAGGAACAAAACGACGAAGGAAAAAAAAAAAAAACAATTAATATTCTAAACCAATTCCACTCTGAGAATCTGCCCCCTCCTGAACCAATGGGTGGTCTTTTCAAATGCAAAATACTGCACAGCGACAAAAAGAAAGGTTAAGAGACCAAGAGGCTGTGATAGAGACAGAGAGAAAAACAGACAGATGGAGAAGGACAAAGAGGGAGAGAATATGCCGACTAACAACTCTGGAAAATAGAGGACAGTTAGACCATGCAAGCATAAACAGATAAATGAGTGAAAAAATGTACGTGGGAAAGACTGTTGACAAGCACGAAGGAAAATTTGATTGGGTTCTAATTGCTTGGGATTTAAGTTCTAATTATGTTTGTGCGTGTGTGTGTGTGAGAGAGAGAGAGAGAGAGAGAGAGAGAAAGGGGGAAGAAACAAACAAAAAAAAAAGCCGCAAAAAGCTGTGTGTACTCGACAAGGTACTGTAGCTGTGTTGTGGTGTTTTTAATGCCCGCTCACAGGCAGCATGCCCTAATGAAACAATGACTTTAATTGCATTTCTGCTGCCATCCAGCAACATGGGAAAATGAAAAACACGACGTGAGCCCCGGTATGAAAATGAACTCATTATATAAAAAACAATGGAGAGCTGCATTTGTTTTTTGCTAATTTAGCTGAGGGGCAAAACTATGTACTGTAAGAGTTGGCTTCACGTTGCTGCGGGGCTGCTTTTACTGCATGAATCTGAGTCTGAACTATACTGTAGTCAAAACAGCTGCCAGTACATGGGTAGGTATGAACACACACACATTCCCAATACATACATACACCTCCATCTCTTTAGGATATTTACCCCTTTGTCCCTAAATGGCATTGTTTATCTGTGTATATGTGGGTGAATGCTGAACTGAACCCGCCCCTGGCCCCTGTGTGAGTTGTGTGTGTGTGTGTGTGTGTGTGTGTGTGTGTGTGTGTGTGTGTGTGTGTGTGTGTATTATTGGTTTGGTGACTGACCCATCTTTACAACCTCTTTCCATAAAGTCACTTCTGATCACAGCGGAAACTGTACATCAACGTTGAAAAGCCAGTCTGGAAGTGTTTTATGACACTTTTACACAATTTGAGGCTGAAGCACTGAGTCCTCAGTCTCCTGTGGAAACAGGCATCTGTGAACCAAGAGAAGCTACAAGTGGAATCAGATGAATGAAGGCAGGCAGGGTTTACTACAGTACAAACATGTTTATCCCTGACAAGACTGGCAGCCAGAATGGGTTTCGAGTCAACCTCATTTTTTTACTGGTACCGATACAAATTCTGGTTAACCCGAACAGAGCCACACCGGAGCACCAGCCACCATCAAGATGATGTAGATTTATGTACTAATATAGATAATGGGTCAAATGTATGGTATACTGGATATACTGTACTGTATATTACATTTGCTCTCTTGCATAGAATATAAGACCTGTCCATTTTATTCTCGCCTGACGTTGTTTTCCACATGCAAGGCGCCTTACACTATGTCATTCAACTTTTCCAGATTTTTCCATTTCAGTCTCTTTCATACAGAATGTAATAAGTCTACCTTTATGTTTATCCATCATCTTCCAAAATCTTCCTAAAAAGTTCATTAGATCACCAACATTACAGGCAACCAGCTCTTCCTGCTTCACATCACTCAGATATTGTCTCATATTGTTATCTTAAGCAGCTTTACAAGAGCACGTGATTAAATGCCTTGCTCACAGGATGCTTGACAACACTTAAGATGTAGGTACTTTTTCATTCACTTTGCCCATTTAGATTTTCAAAACCTATCCTGGATTCCAAATTGGCAACCTTCCCTTGACCACAGGCCTGTTACCTCTGCATCCTGACTGGTCAGCGGGCTTGATGAGTGTTCCCTCAGGGGTCTTGAAACTTTCTAGTGGCTGGTGGACTGAGGAGGAGGGGCTTACTATTATGCAGAGGTTTATGAGCTTCTAGGGGCCTTGACAAATGGCCGCTGCTGATAAAACCCTATGAGTTATTTCACAGCAGTAGAACATGTCAGTGATGGAGTAAAGTGTACTGCAGAGCAAACTCCCCCAGGACTGAAGCTTATGGGCAGAGAGAAGTAGATACTGATTTACATGCAAACACACACACACACACACACACAAGCACTAACTTGCACACACACATGCATGCTCAGACACCTCTCTCAGATAAGTAGAAAAATTTTTGATTGCAAAGCATTTCACTCAGCTAAAAGCATAATACAGAACATGCATTAATAAAGTCAGCCTTTGCTGAACGGCAGCCACTCTGGCCACAATTGACAATTAACGAAATAATGTGGAGAATGTTAAAACATGGAAACAGTAGCACAAGCAAGGAAAAATAACAGTCAGTGAACTGACTCAGTAATGTCTGCTATTTGTATATCTACTTTAAATCTGCTAACATCAGCTAAAATAAGCAACTGGTCATACCAGACGAAATCAAGCTGTAACGGCAAAATTCCAGAGTGTATTGGATAGAGCAAGGGTGTGTTTTATTGCTTGGGAATAATTATTTCTAAGAGGAAGAATGTGTTATGTCTTCTTTCAAAATTTACATGGTGTCACTTTAATACCACTTATCTAGAGTCTAGTTTAGATAAGGATATTCTGCTATTGATTAAGTTTGATTCACAGTTGGTTATTTTATTTCTTTGTTCAACACAAGATAAAAAATAACATTTTTATACGACAATATTACAGATAATAATTTCCTCTCAAAACAGTTGTTTCAGTCTAAACAGACATTTGACTTTTAAGTCTCATGCTGTCTTTTTTTTATCTCTACCTCCTTCCATCTGTCTCTCTCAACTTTATATCTTCTACTATCTCTGCTGTTCAGTTTTCTACTCCCACTAATAATTTCCCTTTCGGGTTACAGCTCTTCCAAACACCCACTCACCTCACACACCCACCGACCCAATGTGTGAACCATCCTCCCTGCCAAGAAACACACACACACACACACAAAACCAGCTCGCACACATATACAGAGCCACCACATAAAACGGCTGCTGCGCTGTAATAGATAGGCAGAGGTTTGGATGGTGACACCCAGTATCCATCACTGAGGCTTATCTGTCGGCCGAGCTGGGAGGTTCAACACAACGTGGCCAGATGTAGAGGAGGCAGGGAGGGAGGGAGATCGCACTGTTTCTGCTGTTCTGTAAACCACCTTGTGCACTGCGGCTCATGAGGCGGGGGACGTGGACGGGGGTGGGTGGGAGAGAGAGAAAATAAAAAGACAAGAGGGAGAGGGGAGAGAGTACCATGTGTTCCATACCAATAAACATTTACGTGGGGGAAAACAAAATGCAGCATTTTGGCTTCAGTCTAGTGTACACAGGTGTTCTGGCATAGAACTTCAAAAAAACGTTTTTTTAGAAATATGCTTATTAGCGTTCTTTCCGAGAATGAGATAAGACTGATATCAATGTCATGTCTGTATATTACACACACACAGCTGAATCAGGATGTGTTAGCCTAGCTTAGCATAAATACTGGGGGCGGGGGGCTAGCCTGGCTCTGTTCACAGTAAAAAAAAACTATGCCCACCAACATCTCTGAAGCTGTCAAATTCACAGAATGCATCTCGTTTGTTTAAACCGTACATGAACAGAAAAATGCAAAATTGACAGGCTGGAGTTAAAGGCATAGTTACATTTTGAACTGATTTATTGATGTACAACACTTCATCCATTCACACAGTACCTCTGTGCAGCATCTCTGGCGACAGTGTGGGCTGCCAGACACAGACTGTAATGCACAGCTTTTGTTTTTAGTCATGATAGTACCAAACCTGGCAACCTTACTGTGACGGCAAGACTTCAAGAAGCTGCACACAGCATGTGCCCTGTGGTTTTATGCAAAGAAACAGCTTCACTTTGTAAACCCAAAACCTTGATTGTCATTTTCATATTTTTATTTATGTATAGGTTCAACAAACAAGATAAAGAGTGTTAATTTGCCAGCCCAGAGGTGTTGGTAGACGTGTTTTTGAACTTGGCCCGGCAAGTTGTTTCCCCCTGCTTAGGCTAACCACATTCTGGCTTAAGCTCTGTGCTTAACACCCATGAAATTGAAATAGATCCTCTCATCCCACTCAGGAATGAAAGAAATATTTCTCAAATTGTTAAACTAGTCTTTTAAACCTGGCCATATAGCTGTAAACACAATACTGACATTTTCTTTTTCTTATAAAGTCGATGTTGTGAACATGTTAGCAAGTAGTGGCTTATAAATGTCAAGCAGACACAAAGTGATAATTAGCGTTCATTTGCTGGAAATGGAGCTGATGAGAGCTGATGAGATTCAATCAGTAAAGTGGCAGACCACAAAATCAAAACAATGAGCTGAAAGATGCTAAAATGCTCTGTAGAGCTTAGAGGAACTGTAGAGTCGGGCAATAATTTTCTGTGGGTTTGTCACTATGAGTGAACCAACTCATATAATGTGCTCATTTGATTCACTGTTAATATAATATTATTGATTAGAGCAGCTTTAAAGAACCAGAGATGGGAATTCAGCAGAGCTAACAGGAGGAGGGAGTAAATGAGAATGTGTTTGTCATATTCACAATATAAATGTTATCACGAATCCAGGACATGTGCATGTCTGTTGGCCGAGAAGATAACCTCTATGATGTCATCAGCAGTATCTGGCAGCACTCAGTGGCTTTCAGTAACACACGCACACACACACACACACACACACCAGTTAGACCTCACAGCTTTATCACACCCCAGACCTTCAAAAAGGGGCTTATCACTAATCAAAAAGTCATGATTTACAGCAGTGGATCACCCTGCAGCGCTTACACAACGTTTTCTGAGTGACTAAACACATGTTAGAGAGACTTGTAATACTGGGAACTTGGCCAGGTCATCTGCTGAAAGTATTCCTGGATGTAGATAATACGAAATGAAACTTGTTGCTGAGTCGACATCAGGACTGACTATTAGTGAAAAGTGATTTTGTAGATAGTCTGCCTCAGTCGGTTGGCTTTAGAGAAATACAGAAACTGTGCAAAAAGCAATCAGTTAATTGTCATTTATGTTCAAAAGGATGATACCTTTTCATAAATCATTGGATCATCTTTAGTTGTTATCAGTTTAAAGGTTGACTGTGTAGATGTTACTATATGTTCATTTTGTGGCTCTGCTATGGGTGTGTTTGTTTCAAGGAGTGAAAAAATGGTTAACAGAAACAAAAAAACAAGAAATATACCTTCTAATAAGTTCATGTGAAGTTTTAAAGGAAAAGGTTAAGTATCTGGACACTAGATTTGACTGAAAAAGGCATCATTTATCAGGCATATGGCCAACATATAGACACCAAATTAGTTACATCGGGGTGATGTCATTATTTGCACAATTAATGGTAGGACTCCATACATAACCAGAATCAAATACATTATCAGTGCCTGAAAGAATGACAAAAACAGCCTGCTTGACACAAAATATACACAAATAATTGCTAAACTGTTAAATAATAATTGTGAAATTATTTGATGGTATTGAGAGAAAGAGATACAGTATAACAAGATGAGTCTATATAGAATTGAATTGACCAGATAGACAAAATTCTTTATAGACAAAATTTACAAACAAAGAATTTAAATTTAATTCAAAGGGAGGAAAAATAATTCTTTATATAACCTCCACATTTCTCATTTTACCTCCAGAGCCACATTGGATGCTTTCACAGGCTACCCATGATGCTTCAACTGAACATGATGTGTAAAATCTGAGAAGTGCCCCTTGAACCTCCATAATATAAGGAAATACAGACCCAAATGTAATGCAAGGAACAGTCTAAATAGCTGATAGAGACAACCTGAGTTAACCTTTCCCTGTTATGTTTTTTTGATTTATTTTCCTCCCCATACTAGACATCATTTTATCAACAATGCAAAACACTGATCATATTTTTATTTGGACAGAGGACCAGAGCAAATAGTGTGTGTGATTTCTAAAGTTAGTCCAGAGATTCAACAGATGCAGTAAAACGTATCATCAGAACTTTCCATCATGGTAATTGATAGGCTGTCTGGGGAAAAGGAGCATTCCTGTAGCCTGACTCCCGTGTCTCATTTTCGCTAATAGGACATCGCACTGGGGAGATTCTGGCTCCGAGGAAACAAGGAGCTCGCGTCGGCGAGAGCGGCCAGGGAATGCAGCAAGGCAGACACAACAACTAGAGAAAGTAGAAGGAGAGGAGGAGGAGGAGGAATGTGGATAGAGGCTTGAAAGAGGAAGAAAGTGTACAGAGAATGAGAATAATAAAAGCGAGAGGTGGAAGACTTGCCGAAGTAGCAGTCTCTGTTTTTTTGTTTTACGCTGAGGGATGAGGTCCTGAAGCTGTGAAATTCAAGTCATAGAGTGGGAGAGGTGGAACCAACACACACACACACACACACACACACGCACGCACACACACACACACACACACTGAGAAGTGTTTATGCTAGCAGATGCTTCAGACATACCTGATTGAAAGACCATTCTGCTGTGGTCTTTCATAATATTGCATCATCTCATAATATTACAAAGCTTGGTAACATGAGGCACTGCTGTGAAAATAATAGTAATAGCAGGCCAGCCTGAGGGAGTTATGTTTGCAGCAGAAGCAGAAAAGGGCTTAGAGTGGCTGTTAATCATGGTATTACGCTCTCAAACTACTGATGTATGTTGCAATCTTCCCAAAAGATGCACTGTACCTGTTGCTCTCGCTAAAAGACGTTAAAGCCGGCCATTGCAAACACGACTTGCAAAACAAAACCTGCTCGTAATATATTTCTGTGTCAAATGATGTAAAGTTAATCTTACCTGATTGGTTGACTTAGTATTTCCACTGAAATTCAAAGATTGATCGATGAAAGGAATTACTGAACATGAGATTATTGGTGATAACTTGAAACTAGGCCTTCCTGTGTTCGGCCTGCACTTCCTGACTTCCCTAAATCAAGTGTGGTGCTTCTTCTTCTTTTTCTGGTTTTACAGCAGCTGGCATCCATATTGCTGCAGTACTGCCCCCTTCTGGACCTAAATCCTGTTGATCTCCAGCTCCTCTGCAGTCAGTTAATGACTTGCTTTTAGAAAACCAAACAGCCATATTGTGCCCTCCCTACTGCCTCCACTCTAATATACTTTTTACCCTAGTCTCTAATAGTCTTAATAGCTATAATTCTGTAATCATTTCCTGTTTGTCTACTATATGCTTCCCGCATTAATGATGAGCAAAGCAATTCTTTCATTCAAAAGATTTGTTCACGGAATCGTTTAGTGCTTGACCGGAGCTCTGACTGTGTAGTCGCACTCACTCAACTGAAACACGGCTGAATGTTCAGTTCAGCTCGCTAACTACTGAACTGATAAGCCAGCGAGCTGAGAATTTAGCTGGATAAAGATACCGTTTGCATACTGAAAGCTGTATTAAGTCCTGCCCTATTATGTACAGCACGCATATTTTCGCAACACCTAATTATGAAATAAAATATTTGGTAATTCCTATTTCAAAACTTCAAGACATGAGAGGGAGAGAGAGAAAGAGGGCTGGGTCTGAGCCATTCAGTGAGTGGGAAAATCATTCAGGCCAGGAAATATAGTGCGAAATACAGCCCCAGTCAGGCCACTTTTTAAGCGGGGAGTTTCCTGCATTCTGGTGACTTTTAGTGCATGTGAATAACAAACTAATGAGCCAGCAACTGCTTAGTACGATGTACTATTATGAACCTCAAAGAAAACCAAAGGTGCATATCATTAAGGGGGGAGACAACACAAGGATTAACTTTTAACCAATATTTATTAAATAATAAATAACTACATAAACACCTAATATACTAACAAAATAGAAAATGTCTTGTACCTGCAGGTTGCTCTGAGGTAGTGGCTTCTTGAACCAATGCTACTCTCTCCACCTTCAAAAAGAACAAAGCAATAGCACAGCACACCATATCTTTTAATGTACCAATATAATATAGTTAACAACTCTCTCCACGTATTTAAAGAACAGATCAAGAGCACAATACCCTATTCAGATTACTGATGTACACTAACAGTTACCTATCAAAGGTTAAAATTGCCTGTTAACCAACACAAACATTAAATAACAGAGATATTTAAGTTTCAACAAATTACAGTAGCCTGAATAGTGTGACAGAAGACGTGTTGTCTCAATAATTTTAAATTACGAGCTCAAATTATGAACTCACTGACAAAAATTTTCACCAAAACAAATGAATTTTCAAATAATATTGACCACATTAACTAGACTAGACCTGCCAATTATGCCATCAATGTTTTTGAGGATATTAGAAAGGGAATTACCATTTTTATTATCGATTGTCGGGTTTCTTGGCAGCTTTAACGTTGACAGGGGACGATGATGACGCATCAGTAACGTTAGCTACGTTAGCTAGGTAGCAAACGTTAGCTAGCTAGCATGTTTATTTACTGACTGACCTGGTGGCATTTAGCAGCATATCCTGCAAGTGCCTGTCTTTTTTTTCTCTCTTTCCCTCTCTGCTCCACCTTTCCTCTTTTTTCCACCGTCTATCTTGCTGCTAACTTATTTAGCTGCACTAGGTGGGCCATTTAGCAGGCCAGGCCACCGGGAAAAGTCCCGGTGCTCCCAATTGCCGGTCAGGTCCTGCTCAGGACTAACGTTAACTGTTCCTTCACAGTGAAAGGATCTGAGACAGTCTCAGCCACCCGTTTTTTCATATTGCATGTTTCACCACACATTTTTAACTATAAGAGGTGGTGAGATTTCAAAAAAATTCAAGGACTGTCAAACATAACCTAGCTCATTTTAAATTTATTCAAAATCTAATGAGTACAAATTACATTAGATATACAAATAGAAACTATTAATACTGTGCATTTAAAAATATCAAAAGAAAATATTAGCATTTATTTAGTTTATTACATACAGAATGCCAGTACAGCTGTGTTGTGAATGAAAGCAGTAACATTGCAGGGACAAGCACGTAAAGGGTTACGTCCGTCTTTCCCAGGTGATTTGATAACTAACACGTAATACAAGTTCTTACGTTAACAAACAGGCTCCTTTTTTCAAGAACGGCTGGAAACTGGACAGATTCAGAAATAAGGGAGCTCCTCTCAGTCCGCGCAGAGCTGTTGGCATTCATCAGCGCTGCATTACCGCCATCCGCTGGACTGTCCTTTGCCCCATCTATTCCGGCATTGCCATGGTATGTGTGAAAAGGTGCAAGACGGAAATGTTCCTGAATGTAGCTGCATGTGTGAATAGTAAAAATCATTAGCACTGCCTGAAAAGTCATCCCAGTAATTTACTGGGAACTATGTTTGAAAGAGGTTTTATAAAATTTACCCACCAGCACCTCTAAAGCTCACTCTTTAAACTTTTATAATGTTTGTTTAATCCTTACAAAAACTGAAGAGTAAAAAAAGACACTTTGAGGTTTTACAAGGGGAACAATTTCTTGGCTGAGAACAGTAACTTCCTTCAGGAGTTACTCTCAGCAAGAAAGGAAAGTGTTTTTCTCAAATAATGTCAAACCATTTCTTTAATATTACCGTATCCAATTCTCAGTATACTTATTATTAGTGCCCTTTTCCCATTTGTTCCCCTACTTCTTATGATATCAACTCTATTTTGGATTGAGTGTAAATGCCGTCCTTTTGGTGCTTTATCCTCCCACTGTTATTACTCTCATTCCCTCCCTGATTTTGAAAGTTTAATATTAATTTCTATATTTTTGCCCTGTCTTTTTAAGCAGTTTGCTTTCTTATTTCTGCGGGAATACCTACATTATATGTGCTGGTACTAGGGGTGTAACAGTGCACCAAGTTAACGGTTCGGTATGTACCTTGGTTTTGGGGTCACAGTTCAGTACGATTTCAGTACAGCAGGGGGACACAGTTGTGCTGCAGTGGAAAAGGAAAACAACTTTTCCGTTTCTTGAGTCAGGACACCTGCTGACAGCTATTTTACGCTGATTTATGGTCTAAGTTTATATAACGTAGTTCAAACTAGCTCCACCTCCAGCAGTAACATGCTGCTTACACACTGACGCTTTAGTATTAATAATCTAATGATGTCATATATAATAATATATCAGTCAGAGAGACCAAACCACTACTTTTACTGCAATACTTTAACTACATTTTTCTCCCTCAGAACTGGTTCTTATGACGTGCTGTCTGACCACATCAGACATCAAATGTGTTTGTTGTTGTTCTGAACAGCTTCACTCATAGACGGAATGAAAAGCTGACCGTCACAGAGAGGGGAGGGGGACGGGGGAACGCGGTATCATTTCATTACGGAGATAACGGATCATATTTTAATAATAGTGTTATGGGTCTCTCGTTTGTCATTCTGATGGTAGGGTAAGCCAGGCTACGTTGGCTAAGCCGGCTAACATACCCATGAGCATGCTAGTGGTGCATTGCCAAAATGTTCCAGGTGGAACTTGTGCTTTGGAGTTATTGTTCCGCACATTGGACTAAGTGGATTATTAAACTATTTTGACAGTAATTGTTTGCGTCATGGAGCATATTCTTCATATGACTGCATGCACTAAACTGTAATGTCCATACCGTGACGGTTTGGGACAAATACACGTAACGTTACACCCCTAGCTGGCATCCACATGAATGACATCTCTTTCCCTCAATCAACTATTCTTGAGTTAGTAAACAAGATTTCATATTGCAGATCCTGATAATTGCTCGAGTCACCTGATTTAATACTTATGAGTGCTGACTAGGGCTGCAACTAACGATTATTTTCTCAATTAATCCATTAGCTGTTTGGTCTATGAAATGTCAGAAAATGGTGAAAAATGTCAGTCACTGTTTCCTAAAACCCAAGATATGTCCTCAAATGTCTTGTTTTGTCCCATCACGGAGTCCACAAAGCAAAGATATTCAGTTTACTATCAAATGATCAGGTGTTTGTCCTCAGATTTTGACTTAGTGACTGGAGCCAAACATATCTGTTGGTGGATTATCTTTAGATTAACTGATGCCAACAATAAACATAGACTCAATACTGCCACACTAGAGAGTGGACTGAGAATTCAAAGCATCCATCCATTTTCTAAACCCACCTATCCTGTAGGGCCACACACAATACTGGCATTTCAATAGCCGTTGACAATAAACATACCATCCTTCACATGTTGAAAGGGTTAAAGGTTATCCTGGACAGATAAATATCACCTCACTTTCCGACTTCATCATCCATCTTTTTATGGCATTCATGTTAAACTTCCTCCAGGAAATTCATTTTTTCCAGTATTCCTTATCCAACAGCATGTGACTGCAGAGAGACATTCTGTACTAAACAATCTACTCAGTCATCTTATATTCTTTCCACTGTTGATTTCAGTTAGTCTTACATCTTTCTGTATGTTGTTAGGAGTGATTATGTATTGTATTTTTGCTGCCAGCTGGAAATTCCCAAAGACAGACTATGAAGTATTAAAGTCTATTATCTAAGCCTTTAAAGAGGCTGTTCTTTACTGTGATTGTGGGCACAAATGGAATGAAAACAGAAAAAGACAGCATGTGTGCTCAGAAAGGCAGAATTAAGAAAACAATACTTATGTATTTTTAATGTTGTCTATGGAAATAAAGACATTTTCTGTAGCTAATACGGTTTTACAAGCGCAATTCATTATGCCAAAACCTCTGCCAACAGTTGGCCTCTTTGCATAATTTGCCCTGTGGCTACTGGCTCAGTTAACAACCAACATTTTGATGCTTCACACATTAAATCATAATATGTTTGTGACTTCAAATTGTACCGCATATAGCCGGAAAACATACTGCATTTTGTGCCCGGATCTAACAAATCCCTTGTCGGCCGTAATAAGATTTTTTACCTTCCAAATTATGATGTTCCCTCCTCTGATTCAGGAATATGAATTACGCTTCCTCCCTCTCTGATTATATAACTCATTTTGTCTATAGCTGCTGCTGTTAGTAGCTAGTAGTAGTGGCTGCTCCCTTCCTCCACTACTCAATGCATTTGCATGCAATTAAGAAATCAGGTCGGAGAAATTAGATTATGCAGGTAACTGGGCAACATGTTTATATGCACTACCGTGGCCTGGTTAATGTAAACCCATGTGTATTTTTTTTAAAGCATTACTACTGTTGTAGTACTGAAATACAGGTGCTTCCTGCACAGTGGGGTGGGGAGAGCCACATGTTGTCTAAAGTTCTTGTTAAGCACATGAGTACTTGTAAAAAAGCCAATTAGAAACCTGGTCACTCGTATACATGGCCAACAACACAGTTAAGGAGAAATCTAGTAGGGAAATCAACATTCTCTCATCCTCTACCTTGATTACAGTGACCAGGTTTCTAGTTTACCTGATGTTTAAAGTCCTCCTCCACTCAAAAATATGTTTTTCTTCTCGTTCCTACAGCAGAATGATGTATACGCAGCGTTTGACACTGGAAGGCTGTTGTCACATTCATCGAAAATCAGGTTTTATGGGGCGGGCCTGTGAGCACAAGTTGTGACATCTCAACTAGCAAACTAGCTGGTCTAGTATACAACTTACACAAGTGTGATGTGGAAACTTGAAGCCTCCAGTGCACATACACTGAGAACAGACTTCAGTGAAGTAGGAGACATCTTGTTTCCAGCTGCTAAACATGTGATATCAAACATATTTGCATATTCAGACGATATCCATATATCCATATATCCGTAACCATATCAGACAGATATCATTGTTCCGAGCAGAGTGTTTTTATGTCTTATTACATGTCTGGAGGGAATCTTTAATAAATCAGCTCGCTGGAGAAAGCAGACTGTAAGATATACTGACTCTCAGCATTAACATACAGTGAACGCCAACAACAGAACATCTTTAGGGCTTTTGCAAACTTTTTGAGGTGTGACCATCATTTGTGAGTCATCCTCAACTCAGAATGCACTCTAGGCTAGTTGCACTGTGTTGCAAAGAGGCCTCAGCTCTGTGATCAAAAGCATACACACACCAATATGGAATCTAAACGGAAAAACACCTTTCGGAACGAGCGCTTTGAATGTAAATTTTGTGCACGACATTCCAGCTGTTCGAGCGGAGCAGCCCAGTGCGATCTCAGTGACTAACAGCAGAAGCCTGAGATGGCTCTGGGCTGCTCCCAGGTGTAAATGTATGATATAGTGTGAGTGTGAAGAAAGGCAGAAGAGCACACATGCTGAGTGAATCTCTGCTGGATGAATAACGTTTAATAAAGTCAAATAAAACGCAGTGGGAAGGCCTGTTTAACCAAACAGATCACTTGGCTGGAGCTCAGTCTTACATAAGAAAAATTCAACAACAACCTTAAAGTTAACTCTTTCTCTCTATTTCACGTCAAATGAAACTCGTTACTGTTGTATATCGTGATCGTGTTTGTAATTTTCCCCTTTAACAGCAGCAACAGCTCCAAGACAAGACAGATGAACATTTGGCCAGCAGATTTTCCTCCCTCCATTTTTTCCATGTTCTGTCTGTCCCTCGTTACTATTAGCAGGCGAAACCGAGAGGTTATTAGAAAAACATTATCAGGCAGCGGCCATGGACCTGACAGGGAGCCAGAGAAAAAGAGAGCGAGGCTGAGAGATTGAGGGATAATGACAGTAAGACCGAGGAGATGATGTCGCCCCTGAGGAGTACCAACTCCTGTGTGGGAGTTGGGTGGAGGAGGCAGAGCTGAGACTCATTGCTCACACAGGAGCAATCTTATCTCATTGTCATTAATAGCATCCTGCTGTTCATGTTGTCTTCTGCAGCACATCAGGGACCTCCACTGCACTATTTCTTCCCTCTTTTTTTTTTATTACAGCGCACATATGACATATGAGTCACAGAGATGGACGGGGGAAATTTTATACAGTGGGTGTTGTTACACTATCATTGCAACAGAGGATGTTCGTCTGGACTTGCTGGAAGGCTATCGTAAAAATCATAAAATTGAAGTTTATTTCAGTCATTTATTTTTTATTAGTTGATTTCTGTAACGTATTTAAACTCCAGATTTACACATATTAACGCTTTGCACCCGAGGGACATCATTTGCGTCAGAATTCATGCCCTCTAAATATAAAAATCCCACACACAATCTCATTAACATGGTTCATATATCCTGGACAATCTCCTCTGTCCATTCATATATGGATATTTGTGCTGTATGGAATAGATAAAGACAATAAAATATACATTTTCAATTTACAATTTTCGTTTTCTTTTTCATAAAAAAGCATTAAAAGCATAAAATAGCATTTCTGAATAAAAACAAGCAAACACACCCCATCCTTCACATATAGTTCCAAGACTCATGGCATTATAAATCTTTAGGGCAGACTATCTGTTTGTGACTCGTACAACAGTCCAGAACCACTCCTGAATTTCATTCATACCTAAGACAAAATTCTAAGCACGATAAAATTGGTGAATGTGACAAGTTCTCCTAAATCACTCATATGTGCCTCTTAAAAATGAACCTGTTCATACAAGAAGTTCTTGCATGAGGCCCAATATTTATTCCAGGCTCTGACCTCATCACTCCCCAACCCCGCAGCGCACACTTGCACCAACAGAGAGAGAAATTGGGGAGTGATGATAGCAGATATTTTAACCCCCCGGCTTTGGTTCCAGCTAAGACCTATTTTGAGTGTCGTTTCCCTGTTTTCACCTCAGTATGTTTCCATTCACACGAAAGCATTGTACCATGGCCAACAGTTAATTACAAAGAACAACAGGATGGCTGTGTTGTTGTCTTGTCACATGCAAAAAATAATCCCAACATGCAAGCCTTCACTTTTTAGTTCTTTGTTGGTCTAATTTACCAAATTGATTCTTTTAATGTACTGAAAGCACAAACACGAATGTACTAAAGTTACTGAAGTTTAATTTGTGACTATATGCTTAACAAGTCCTGTAACAGAACTCTATGAAGACCCAATCATGCAACCTAATATGACTATACTTTTTACCTTACGGTCCTCATCCTGATAAAACTCTAATTGTTTTTTATGGATCTGGGCAAATTTTGAAGAAGACTGATGATAGCTGCTAGTAGCTGCTAGCATTCACTGAAAAACAGGTCAGCTGTCAAAACAACAGCCAGCCAGAGAGCACTCAGGACATACAGAGAGGGAATGGAGGAAGGGAGCAGAGATGTGAGGAGGAGGAGGAGGAGGAGGGTAAAGGAATTCTGGGATGCACAGACCCTCCTCAGTCCCCCCTTCCCTCCCCCCTTTCTCTCCCTTCCTCAGTCAGGAAACCCCCAGCGGTTTTGAGTGGAAACCAGATCTCTCATCTCTAGTCTGCATGTTGCGCTGGGATGTCCCGGGCTCATTATCCTGCTCATTATACTCCCCTTTATTCCCAAACATAAATACTATCTCCCCCATGTCTTTGTCTGTCTCTCGCTTTCTCTCTATCTCTCTATCTCTCACTCACTATTCCTGTTTGTCTGTCTCTCTCTGTCACTGTTTCTGCCTCTCAACCCCCCCTATCACCCCCAGCTCCAGGTCCCAAGTTGACCATTAGAGGGCCAATGATGCAATCAACTTCTCATTAGTCATCATGATTGACAGCTGGCATTGTGCGGGGAGGGGTGGCACATTGGTGGGTCGGGCCGTCACTGCTGGGCAACTTCTTGATTTAATTTCAAGACAGACTGAGGGGAAGGAGGAGGAGGGGAGGACAGAAGAGAGAGAACCACATGCAAAGGTGTGTGTGTGTGTGTGTGTGTGTGTGTGTGTCAGACACTGGCAGGTCCAGAGCCAAAGCCAGACAGCAGAGAGCTGTCAAAGAGGAGGACATGTCCCTGACAGCTTACATCAAAATTTTTCAAAGAAAAAAGTTTAAGGTCAAAGTTGACTATTTTTCCTTATTTTTCCAGAAATTTCGCAAATCAGATGCAGATAATAGTAAGATGAACTGCTCAGTCCTCCACAAACAATCAGTGAAACTATTTAACTATCCGGAGATACAGACACATGTTTATGTACACGTCATTACTTAACACATTGAAATCAAGATTCCCTGCAGATCCTGGGGAGTGCTGAGAAGCGTTCAAGTCCAGACTCTAACCTCTGTTATGGCCGGCGCTGTGCTCAGAAACAGCTGTCCTATCAGCAGCACATCACCAAACGTTTTCTAGTAGCCTACATGTATATACACTGAGGTCCAAAAGTCTGAGACCACTTTCCCATTCAAGTAAATGGGAAAGTGGTCTCAGACTTCGTAAATGTGCAGAGTTTGACACCAGAAGGCTGTTTTCACATTCATCTGATATAAATGGTTTCTCTGTTCTCACCTTAAATCTGAGTTTAAGGTGCGTACCTATGAGTGTGATTTGCGACATCACAACTATTTTTGGTTTAGTGTACAACTTGTGAGGTGGAAACCTGAAGCCTCCACTGCACATACACTGAGAATTGACTTCAGTGAACAAGGAGACGTCTTCTGTCCAACAGTTAACCTTTTAAAATAAAAAATATATGCATATTCATAGATTTTGAAGTGAGGGAGAAGAAGTAGGTGAAGTTTTAAGAATTTCTAACGAGGTAATTGAACTTTTTTGGGAAAAATCAGTACAAATTATTATTCAAAGCAGAGACTTTTTATATGTGGTCAAATGTGTGGAGGGAATGCTTAACAGATGCATCAGTTGGTGAGTCTAACTATCACATGTGGCTGTTTAGTTGATAGTTTCATATTTTGTTCTTTCGATTAATCACTGTCTGTTAGTGGAAAAGATTTCCTACCAATTACCATACTTGACAGCATGAATTTACTCTAAAAGAACTTAATTGTTCCCACTTTATGCAAGAGACAGACATGTCAAGCTGACTGTTTGCAGACACTCCAGTCTGGAGTGTAGTTACATACACGTCACTAATAATCCATAGAATTACACAGAATACAGAATTTCTATTTCTTTCTCCTTCATTCTCTCAACCTTTATTTCTCTGTTTCTGTTTTCATATTCACAACATTCAAGCCTTCTCAAGGAGGAGGGTTGTGAATGAGTTGACACACGTTCAGTGTGTTTACATGCACTTGAGTATCCCAGTTATGATCACGTTTTTGAAGTATCCCGTTTTCGTGTTTTTGGGCACGTCAACGTCTTATCCCGATTTTGAGAAACCCGATTATGCTAGCTGGAGTATTCCGAAAGAAACCTGGATACTGTTGCATGTATACATCTTATCCCAGTTTCTGAAAGCTGAATGCTGACTACCTGACTACTTCAGCCAAGTGACTTAACAGAGACACAAACAACGGCGACAACGAGAGCATCTCACTTCTGGAGCGATGAAGAAACTGAGTTTTGTCTTTCGGTGATGAAAGAATTAAATATACTTGGCAGTTTAGATGTAGAAAATATCGAAATGCTGACTTATTCAAGTCTTAAGTATACAGGCTACAGGCTCCAGTTTCCCAACATGTACAGCGGAGCAAGTCGGGTCACAGTGGAAAATACTAAAGAAACATTCCTACACGGGCAAACATCAAAACAAAAGAAGTGGCTCTGATCCAACAACTTTCATATTTTACAAAACATCCACTGCTCCCTTGTCTTACATGGTGGCAGTGACAGCCTGACACTGGTCAAAGTGGAGGACATGTTTAATATTTCCTGTTGCTCTCTTCTCCACTTGCTGGCAATAAGGTGAATAAACCAAATCCACAACACGATGTTGGCATTTAATAGTGCTAAACCTGCTATAAGCCAAAGTGATCTCATGTTCAACAGCCACAGTCAAATTCATTAAAGTTACAGAGCCGGTTTGTGTTGTAAACATCACAGGCGCCTGTGTCTCTGTTTTCCTTGTAAACGTAATACCCCCGAATATGATCAAAACTGGGATAAGCCTCATAACCAGGATACCTAAGTCCATGTAAACACAGTCATTCACATAGACCACCAAGGCAGGTGTGACCCACGTCTCAGTGTTGGTTTGAATGGCCTATAAGTGGTGAAGGAGTCTATTGTAGGGCCACTTTTTTACATAAAACCTGCATAGTAACCAAACATAAGTCTGACCTCCACTCTGTTAATCATCCAGGCAGGGGAGACAGATGGTCAGTGCAGCGTGCAGGTTGAAGTGACCTCAGCCGGGGAGCCTGTCAGACAGAATGACGTGTTGTCTTACTGACTGATTTCCTCCTGAATAAAAATATTACAACAGCAACAACAAGTGGCTTTATAACATGTCAGATCAAAGAGGAGCCATTAATCAAAACTGCCTTCCTACTGTCTCCTTCTCACTATGACCGCCTCTTATTATGTGGCGCTACATGTCGGCAGCCATTGCAGCTGTCACTCTTTCATGCACGATGACCTGCCACGCTACTCTTCCTGGAGATGGAGTGATAGCGACGCAGCTGCTGGGTAAAGATCAAGTTAGATGTTCGACAGGGGGGGCGTCTGTAAAAGAAGGATCAGACTCAAATCTGCTATGGCATTATTATTATTTATGTGCTCATGATACCACTCTGCTACTAAAACGATGAAAATGACGTATCTGCGTACACTGTCAGATGTGCACCGTGCCCTTCACTCAAGAGTGCACAAACAGATTGATTGACAGGTGGATAAATAATACAGAGACTGAAGGACAGAGTGTGAAAGTAACGGACAGAAGAGTGGCAGGGAAAGATGGATGAGGACAGAGGGATGGACAGATGAAGGGAGGAGAAGAGGGAGGTCTGACGTTGATTAATGACTCTCTGTGTGTGTATGTGTGTGTGTGTGTGTGTGTCATTTGGTATTACAGTTACCTTTCTGGACTTTGGTCATTGCTTTGTGTTTGTCTGGTGATCTGTGGTCTAGGAATACAATATCTTTCTGAATATTTACTAGTTGTTTTTCTGCATACAATGTTTTAGCATTTGACATTTACTTACGCAAGTGTGCACACAGTTTGCGCATAGTACCCTTCACATGCTGATCCATATTTATGCATACTAGGAATGCTCCTGAAAGTCGACTCCCACTTGAATCATCAGTTTTTCAGTTGAAATGAATGAGAAACTCTACAGAGAGGATGTACCATTCACATTACCAGGTCTATATTTTTATTCTGGGGTTCTACTGGAATATGTTTGCTGGATACAGTTAAAAAAAAACTCCATTTATCTTACTAGTAGTCTCTTGCAGATGTATTTATCATGACTTCAAAAAACCTAAGTTCCTCCACCCTACTGGTTTTAGATCACAGTTTAATGGGTCACCAACGGGTCAGTGAAAACATTAAAAATAAAAAAATCAGAAGATCTATAAATTAGAGTTAATACCTTTCTACTCACATTAAAAGCATTCTGTTTATGCTATAAAATAGATGTTGAGCTTTGGCATACTGGAGACAGCATCTGTGTTAGCTTAGCAGTTTGCCATCAATAAAAGCTTCAAGGTATTTATAGCTGGAGACAAGCTCAACCTTTTTTTCATTGATCTATGTCCATTCTTGTACCATTTTACTCTTCTGTTATTCAATTCAATTCATTCTCAAAATGATCTCAGGGCACTTTTCACATAGAGCAGGTCTAGACTGTACATCCCACAGCTGTATTCTGTGTGCAGTTCAGGTGATTCCAGGCTTTTCTTTGATTTCCGTAGATGGGTTTTGTAACTACGAAACACAAAACTCTACCCATCTTCAGACTTTTTCCTACTAATTTTCACACTTAAAAATAGTTTTGTTGTTGTGTAGCTGACATGTAACATGGATTTAACAAAGACATCTCCTCTGCGAACCTTCTGCTCTCACGGTAAATGAGACTGTAAACACAGTTATTGCACAGCAGTGGTCTCACACAAGTGATGTAATTCAAGTTCTACAGTACAAATTAAAACACAAATACTGCCTGAAGAGAATTACATGGATATACCAAATTAACATTACATACACTATCAGCTATTATTAATTACTTTTTAAGTTAAGATTTAACATATTTTTCCGTTTGTTTTGTGAGTGTTTGTTTGGGACCCCCTTGAAAATGAGATGATACATCTCAAGGGGCTTATCCTGATGTTATACATTTCTACATGCAATCATTGGCTCTGAACCTTTTTGATGTGTGACCTTTTGTGTAAAATCAATGTCTAGTTGTGGCTCCTTGTCACATTTCAGATGTCAATGAGTTGTTAGCATTTCCACCAAAGAGACGTTTCCCCTCTACACTTCTCACATGATTTCATTTCAATAGCTGTTCACGTGATTCAATATTTCACAAAAAGATTTGTGTATCAGAGCTTGGTTTTGTCTTCTTTTCTCTCTTGTGATTGGTTTATCTTGTGGTCCTTTGGACTCCAGCTTCAGAGCCATGACCAAAGTAATATATAAAGTAGACTGACTGGCTCCACCTGGCCCCTCATCAACAGTAAAATGCTGCTTACACATTGATGCATCAATAACAATCTAATTATGTCACATATCATCATTTATCAGTTACAGGGGACTTTTGGGGCCCTAATTCATTTGGAGGTTCCAAGCAGCTGCTTAGTTTGCTTGATGTGTGACAGCATGTGAGGGAGAAAAGTCACAGTTTAAAACACTGAGGAATTAAAAAACTGAACTCTATAACTGTCACAGTCACTGAATTTTAATGACCTGTTCATAACAAATACATGGAAGGAAAAAGAAATGTAGGGAGGTGGGGGTAAGGTAAGGGTGAGGGTAAGGGTAGGAAGGGTACAGGGCTGGGGGGGTTGGGAGAGGGGTTTGGGGAAAGAGGGAGCTGTCGCTGTTATTTCTTGCGACTCAAGCTCTAGAAGCTCTTCTTCTTCTACTTTTTCATCAGGAGCTCCTGAAAAGAGAAAGACAGCACATTTTGAGTTCAGTTTCAAAGCTCTGAAGTGATCTGAAATCAGTTGTTAGAATTAAAAAGATGAGCTTGAGGCAGCAAACCTGAAGCTGGAGGTTTTCCTCTGTGAGGCGCTGGATCTCCTCTTTCCTCTGCGCCTCCTCCTGGATCCAGATGTTATCTTTGGTCCTCAGCGTCTCCTCCAGCTGTCTCTTCTCTTTCTCCCACTGCTGTGACTTCCTCTCTCAACTCTCACACAGCGTAGAGAGCTCCTTTCTGGACTTACTTTCTATGTCAGAGAGCTCCTTCTGGAGGCTCTCTTCTCTGCCTGCCTGTCAGCCAGCTGCTTTCGGAGTTTCTCCTCTGGAGTCTCACAGGTCAGTTGACTCTGTTTTACAGCTGACTCTGTCTCATTCAGCAGTGCCAAGGTGTCAATGTGAGCAATGGTGTGTGCTCGTCTTTTTTCATTAGCCCTGCTGATCTCTTCGTCTTTGACCCTGAGGAGGTCTTCAAGCTGGCTGACTTTTTTTTTGCCAGCTCTTTCACGCTCTTCAACCTGCTGAACTCAACAGAGGCTCTCTTCCTCTCTGTTTCCTCTCTCTGAGTGTGGTGGTGCCGTTGAAGAGAGATGATCTGATCATCTCTCTTTTTGATCGCCCTTGCTGCCTTCTCAAGCACTTCGTGTAGCTTCCTCCACCAGAGAGCCATGACGGAGTCATATTTTTACTCCTGAGCAGAGAGCTGGCGGTGAAGAGACCAGATCTCTTCTTCTCTGTGCCTGATCTTTTTTTTTTCCTTCTGGAGGTCACTTTTTAACTTCCAGTTTTGTTCTTCAGTGACAGAGAGCTACCTCTGGATGGTCCTCCTTTCATCCAGAAGCTGCCCTCTCTCACTTCTCCAAGACTCCCTCTCCTTCAGGACCATGATCTTCGCAGCAGTCCTCAACTCTTCTTCCATTTCCTGCATCTCAGCCTTCATGTGCCTCCTCATGTCCTCTATGCCTCTGTTATAGTCCTGTGCAACACAAACACAGAAATACATGAAGATGTTTTTATATCACTGATGGCTCTATTTTTCCTTACAGGAATAATAGTGAGAGGGAATACGTTCTATACTAGAACCATTTGATAAATCCTTTATTTATTGTTTATTCATTCATATTAATCTGAAGTATTTATCCAGGAAGACATTCACAGATATCTATGTTTTCATCTGACTGACTGTGAGAGATGAGTTTCATTAAGAGGACATTGTAAATTTGTATGAAATGTAATCTCATCATTCATCTCATTACAAACTGTATCTGTGCTGATAAAAAAGTGTATTTGTCTAAGCTTTAGACACAATATGAAGCCACTAAAACATGCATAGTCTTATGTAGTAGTGTAGTTGTGTGTCCTTGTTTGATCAACTTACCCTGCTGGCTCTGCTCTCTCCTCTTGCCAAGGTGGCTGATGATCTCTTAATCAGTGTGAATGATCACAGATGTTTGACAGAATAAAATAAATGATTTGAGCTCAGCGAAACCACACAGACAGTATTGATCTTCAGTTTTACTCACAGAAAGTGAACAGGCTTTTGTCCTGCAGTTCATGGACACGGCTTCATGTTTAATCTTGTTTGTTAACCTTTGCACAATTTCTGTTTGTACCTTTATTGAATACAATAAAAGTGGCTTATTTGCAGTCAAGTGGTTTCCTATATGGTCATTTTAAGCTGAATATTCTTTGGATATCTTTAAAACAGAGCACATGTTGGTGTTTTTCTTTGTTATCAGACAAGACCAGAAAATCCTGTCTAAACAAATCTGATTGGTCTTAAAATATGATTACTGGTCATATCTATACAATTTCCTTACATAGGACGTGTCTATCAGATATCAGATATAACTTAAAATCACTTTGGTCATATACTGAAATATCCAGACAGCAGAAATCACTTGTGTAGGGACTTCAAACATGGTTACATATGATAACTTTATAAACCACAATGCATCGCTAATGATTAAATCAGTGGCTCTGAAGCGTTGTGGCGTGACCTCTTGTAAAAATCGTTGCAGTTGTGTCTCCTTGTCACATTTCAGATGTCTACAAGTTGTCAACATTTCCACCAAAGACATGTTTCCCCTCTAGCATTACAGAGAGGTTTAAAATATAGAGAACTGTGCAGCAGGAACTTGGTTTTGTTTTCTTTCCTCTTGTGATTTATTTATGTTGTGACCCTTTGGAGGGGGCCTGATCTCAGGTTCAGAGCTTCAAGTGAACTAATATAGTAGAAATGAGTTGAATAAAGAACAAACAAAGTAGTTGAAACTAGCTTCACTTGGACAAGCCTCACAAGTAAAGGCTGCTTACACATTGATGTAAGGGTAAGAGTAAGGGTAGGAGATAGAGGAAAGGGTTAGGGTAGAGATAGGGTTGGGGGTCAGAGGAAGGAGTTAGGGTAAAGGTAGGAGTAAGGGTAGAAGGCAGAGGAAGGGGTAAGGTAAAGGTAGAGGTGAGGGTAGAAGTGGAGGTGGAAGAGTAGAGGGGTGGAGTGGGTGAGGAAGGGGAGGGGGTTGAGGGAAGAGGGGGCTGTCACTGCTACTGTCATTTCTTGCTCTAGCTCAGGAAACTCTTCTTGTTCTTTTTCATCAGGAGCTCCTGTAAAAAAGAAAGACAGCATGTTGTGATTTCACTTCCAAAGCTCTCAAGTCATCTGAAATAAGTTGTTAGAATGAAAAAGATGAGTTGAGGCAGCGTACCTGAAGCTGGAGGTTCTCCTGTGTGTTCTTTCTTCTCTGCCTCCTCTTGGAACCACGTCTTCTCTTTCGACAGCAGCGACTCTTCCAGCTCTCGCTTCTTCTTCTCCCACTGCTGTGCCCTTCTCTCCCAACTCCCACTGAGGGCACAGAGCTCCTTTCTGGACATTTCTGCTGCTTCAGAGAGCTCCTTCTTAAAACTCTCTTTCTCACAGAGTTTCCTCTGGTAGCTCTCGTCTAGCTCTGCCAGGTTCTTCCTGCAGATGTCCCCCTTTTCTGAGAGCTCCTTCTTGAAGCTCTCTTCTCTTTCAGACAGCTTTTCCTCAAGCACGTCACATCTAAGTTTGCTCTGTGTAAGAGCTGCTCGTTCAGCAGGGCCAAGGTGTTAATATGAGCATTAGTATGAGCTCTTCTTCTTTCTGTGACCCTGCTGAGCTCTCTGTCCTTTTCAATCCGGAGTGCCTCCAGCTTGCTGACTCTTTCCTGCTAGCTGGATTCATCTGCCGAGGCTGCCATCCTCTCTGTGCCATCTTTCTGAGCGTGGAGGCTCTGTTGAAGAGAGATGATCAGTTCGCTCTTTTTCATCTCTTCTTCTGCCTTCTGTTGTTCTTTCTTGAGCCCTCTCCGCAAGATGGTCCTGGAATTATCATGCATCTCCTTCAGAGCAGAGAATTGGTGATTAAGAGAGCTGATCTCTTCCTCTAATCTACCAATTGTCTCCTCTGCCCTGTTGAGGTCGCTCTCCAACGTCCTGTTGGCTGTCTCAGTGATTGACAGCTGCCTCTGCAGTGTGATCTTCTCATCTAGAAGCTGCTGCCGGTCACTTTTCCAGGACTCTCTCTCCTTTAGGACCATAATCTTGGCAGCTGTCCTCAACTTTTCCTCCATTTCTTTCATCTCAGCCTCCATCAGTCTTCTCATGTCCTCCATCCCCCTGTTATAGTCCTGCGCAACACGAACAAAAGACATACATGAAGACATTTTCATAACAAAGAATACATAGTTACATTTTATATTTGTACCATTCAATAAATCCTTTATTTATTGTTTATGCATTCATATGAATCTGAGGTATTTAACCAACCAGACATTCACAGATATTCATGTGTTCATCAGACTGAATGTGACAAAAAATTTAAATTATGACCCAATTAATTTATAAATTTGTGTGAAATGTAGCATCATTGATCTCATTACAAACAAACTGATAACACTGTATTTGTATAAGCTTCAGACAAAATATGAAGCCGTTCAAAACGTGTAGTCTTGTGTACATGTGTAGCAGTGAATCAAATGTGTTAAGAGTCTCGTGGTTTGGACATCTTACGCTGCTGGCTCTGCTCTCTCTTCTTGATGATATTGACAATGATTCAACACTTGAGATAGATGTAAGATTGATTTGTGAGTCTAACAGATGATGTCTTCTGAAGACACAACAAATGCTACTCAGTTCTCCTGGGTAGTCTATGTTGCGTAAGAATCTCGTTTCTGAGATCTTCGACGTTCAACATTCTAGATGAACATGATGTCATCATTTCATTACATTTCATTACATCAAACAAGAACCTCTTGTGTTCAGTTTGATTGATGTCACTGATGATGTTGATCTCTTGCTTCACTCACAGAAAGTGAACAGACTTTTCTTCTGCTGTTTGTGGACATGGCTTCATATACACATCACATCATACTGAGGTTTTCTACATTATTGTTGCTAATAATATACATCACATCCAGATTCATAAAAGTGAAAATGTTTCTCATAACGACAATGATTTTCATTCTG
This sequence comes from Thunnus thynnus, assembly GCF_963924715.1. Lineage (NCBI taxonomy): Eukaryota > Metazoa > Chordata > Actinopteri > Scombriformes > Scombridae > Thunnus > Thunnus thynnus. The sequence continues at coordinate 21,161,877 of NC_089536.1, forward strand.
TTTTTAATATGAATTATTCTGAGGTCACACACACCTTGCAGTCTGCATTCATGTATCCAGAGAGAATGTGTGTTTGCAGACGTGCCAAGCATTTTGTGTAGCAGGTACGCATTTTGATATCAAAGTACACTGGTACGATTTGTCGCCCAAAACTATGCAAAAAGCCGGTGACGACTGTGGGTTCAATTGTGCACATGCAGTACTCAAGCCGAACAGCAAGAGGTGGCAGTGTCTAGCCTGCCGAAAAGCAAAAGAAGAAGAAGAGTTCGAGCTATCATAGTGCTGGATTCATTCCCCTTGCCCTCACCCAGATATGAAGCGGGGATGATCATGATTGACAAACGTGTAACGTCATCTCAAGAGACTGCAAATCGACAGCAAAATGACATCGATTTTATCCCTTTCGTTCCCCATCCTCACTCCAGCTGGCTGATTCCTCAAGTGAGAACGGTTCCGTTAACTCCTTTGCGATGGGAAACGGACTGGCTGAATGTGGAAAGTTGTAATTGTGAATTGACTTAAACATGACTTTTCATAGTGCTGTTTTCATAATTATTATTGCAGCCAAACCTGTTACCGCAATGAGGAGCAGATCACGGCCCAATGAAAAAACAAACAAACAAATGAGTGCACATGCTGCAGAAATAACGTTACCTAGAAAGTTACTGGGAGGTGTGTGTGTGTGTGTGTGTGTGTGTGTGTGTGATGTTATGATTGCCACCAGCCACAGTATGACAGGCCAGTTGGGGTCTTTGTATTTGTCAGTGCAACATTAATATGAATATAGAATACAATGATAAAATAAGAAAAGCACATAAGAGAAAAACTGTTATCCGACTACAAACTCATTATTTGGCTCCACCCACTTAGGATCACCTCAACCAATGAGATTATTTTGTGTGTGTGACTAAATGTTTGACTACAACTTGCATGTTAAACTTACACAAGTGTCCAATTTCACAAATACAAATGGAAGTCAAGTGAGTCGATGGAGTTTCAAGGCACAGACTAACTCTTGAAGGCCGTGACCTCCGCTCTGCAAACTTCCCGTCATTAGCCAACCAGATGATAACATCCTGATGACATCACCGCTCATCCATCATTTGACTGGCTGGAGCGCTGCTGCAGTGATTGCAAGGCCATTGATAGTGATTGGTGATTGTGGTGGGATGCTGATTATGGTAAGCACTCGAGCAATTGTGTACCAATTGTGTGTCTTTACTGTATGTATGTCTGTGTGCATGTAAAGCTCCACTCAGTCAGCTGCGGTGATGTGTTCACATTAAAACCTGATTACTGTTCAACCTGCTGACCCCAACCATGAACCCTAACAGCTACGCGGCTTCTTCCTCTTCCTCCACATTCTCCCCCATCTCTCTGTTTGCCATCTCTCCTTTTTCCTCTTTTTCTTTCTAACATTTTCAGTAAGTTAGAGTAACAGAGGCTTCTAAGGGAAAAGGCATTCCCAGATTTTAAAACTTGAAACCCAAATAAATTTGTAAAATACGTTTATACATGTCTTATCACCCTTAAGAAACATGGCACCATGGCACCTCAAATGCTGTGGGATTAGGATTTGGGTAACAATATCTGACCATGAAGACACACAGTGCTCTTAATTATAGTGTCTGTTGTGTTGGGAGGTATAAAATAACCCTCTCTGGTCTGGGTTTCAAGTTAATATTAGTTTGGTTATCGTTTCTTTCCATTTATCACAGTGGAGCAAACATGATTTTCAAACCACATTCATGGGCTATTCGAGCCCCGGTTGCACCATCGTGGAACCGTGCAAACCACAAAGCCAAAAAAAAGAGACTTTAAACTGACCCTGCACCCCGCAAAACTCTTTCAACCTTTCCCCTAAATCCTCTCTCAAGTGAAAAATGAGTGGAAATGAATACAAATCCCCCACAATCCTCTTTGGCTCTATCTCTCCCCTAGTTCTGGGCTGCTTTTTGCAATTACAACACACGCACACACACATACTTTGTGGCTACACAACTGTATTTAACACCCCCCACCCACGTGTATCCACCCCACCCTCACTCTCCTGTGTGTCTTTTCACCCAGTGTGCTGAGAGCCAAACTGCTGTAGGCCAGGCCAGAAACACCCTGTTAGCAGAGAGAAGAAGCTAATTGCTTTGGGTGAACTGCCTGGTGATACTGAACACTGAGTCTTAAAACCTGTAATAACTTTTTCCTCCCCTGGCGTCTCTTTCGTTAGCAACACTTGTCCAGGGTACAGAGGGCTGGCGCTGGCTGATCAGCTGAGACACACATAGAGACAGGATTTGAGCTTTAAAGGATCGTTTCTCTTCATTACAGCTTGGGTCTAAGTTTTGTAGTTTCGGACATTATTCCCACTGTTTATGATAACATTGTACATACAGTACCAAATGAATTTCTGAGATCTTGGAACATGGCAACATCACTATAATACAATCCAACAGGGCAAGAAACACTAATGGTAAGATGATAAGATAGGTTGTAAATAAGCCTGAAAACTTAAAGTGAGTACAGTCAAGACCCCAGGAGCAGCAATTGGCCTTGAGGTGATTTTGGCCTAGTGGTCACAATTGGTATTGCAGGATCACATGATGCACATTAGCTCAAGAAGCCTTTTTTGTATACACTTTCATTACGACTTTCAGAGACGACTGTAAAACGTCAAATACATTTTTGTGTCACAAACACCCCAAAATGACTTGCTGTATTATCAGAATTTAACCCATAGGTATATGGGGAAACAACAAGAGGCTAGAGGGAGTCTCTAACACAGATGGTGTAAGGGCCAAAAAACTTTGGCATATATGCCCTGTGGGCAACTTTCATTGGAATGAATGGGACACCATCTTGGAGCATGGAATCCACTTCTCGTAATACGTCCTTGGTAAACTGTGATGGATATTTACAACTCACAGTTTGGGTAACAGTATTACCGCTCGCCTTTGTCTTCTCTTCTAAATAAGTTTGGCTAAACTGAGGCTAAGCGTCTTTTTAGCAATGCACAGATGTCAACAACTAAACTTGAGTAAAATGCTATTACTGAATGATCAGAAAAACTACAAAAAGAAGATAGAAGTTATTCCTCGTTGATTTGGTGATATCTGGTGGTAATGCCAAGGGGCCAAAATGTTTGATCGCGTGAACAAGTTTCAGTGTATAAGACTAAAGAAGATAGTTAGCATTACCATCAATGACAGCGATGCTGAACTCATGACCAAAATATTGTTTTTTGCATTATGTAAAATGTGTGCATGCACTGTCCTCGCTCTTCCGCACTTTGTGTTGTATGTGCATAAATGTGAAAACCTTGTTACCTTGCGAGGCAGCTGGATTCGCGAGATCACAACATAGCAAGATCAAGTGAAAATCCAACTCGTCAGGCTTCAAGTTATGTGCTTGTGTCTAAACCACCAGTGGTTTGAACCAATCAGCATCCAAAGAGGATCCTTGCGCGATCTTGTTATCTTGCGAATCCAGCTGTCTTTCAAGCTAAGACGTGATAGACAGATGGTTCATCCAATCACCTGAAGTGACTACAGGAAGCAAATACATTGAATTGCTATTTCTGAAAAAATGTGACGATAAATAATTTTAAAAATTAAATTTGATGTAATGAAAATCTCAAGCATTATAATTCAACATAACAAATGCATGCAGCTTTAGTTGTAACCAAAGAGAACAACTGATCACAGTTAAAAAAAAAAAAAAAAAAAAAAGTGCACTAATCTGAGAAATCAGACACTTGGTTGGAATGAAAACCGCCTCACTCCTGGAACATTTGGTACATGCCTGATAATCACCGCCACGCGTAATCAATCCCCTCATACCTTTTATGATCCCCAAATAAACCCTTAGATATTTGAAAGAGCTTTATGCAAGAAACTGGCAGAGAGTTGAGGGTCAAACTGAGAAGGAAAACAAGACTCTGTGGTTATCCCCTAAGGCATAAGCAAGCAGAGCAAGAGATGTCAAGGTAACCTCAGACAATTAAGATTGTCTTACTAATAAAATAAGAGAAAAAATGGGTGGGCATGATCTTAATTCCACAAGAATGAATAAAAGAGAATATAATTGTATGTACTGGTGTGAATGTATATACATACACTCATGTCCACTAGAGACTCAGTGTGTGTCCAAGAGATGGATATTATCCGCTTCACTGACTACCTTTCTCTCTGCTTAAATGTTGTTTCACCATCCAACGGATGATCGAGTTTCTGAGCTCCAATCTGTGGTGAACAATGTGTTGCCAATAACAGCGTTCACATGAGTCTTGATACTAACCCCAGCGAGTGCCAATACCTAATTTTAATTACGGGAAACCTCTTGGTCTGCCAAATGCTTTATCACTTCTAATTGCCCCTGTTTCGAAACTATGTTGTCTCTACGTTGAGCAACACTAAGCCTTTTTACGGACAGTGCAGTGATAAATGTTTGGGAGTTCATCCTTCATGTGTCCTACATCAATACTCCCAAAATATTCCTTGTCACTTCCAATGATAACTAAGAGAGAACAACTTGATTTTCCAGTCTCGGGAGGATGGAGAGCTGCATAAGTAGTTCAATAAGAATAAGCTAAAACAAAAAAAAAAGGAGACTTCTGCAGCGAGTACATCTGAGATGCTTAGCAAAGAGATGCATCTTATGATCGTTAAGCAGATTCAGTGAAGGCAGCATTAACCAAGGAGCACAGAATATAATGAATGGCTGATACAGTAGAGAAGATGAGATCTCATGGGAGAGGGGAAAGGTTGTGGATGAGAAGATTATGGAGATGGAAATATAGGAAAATACCAGAGGGTGAAAGGTGGAAAAACAGCAGAGAAAAGCAGAGGATATGGTGTCCTCTGGAAGGTCAAGAAAAGAAATGTTGATATGCTTTGCAGAACGCTCTTCTTGAAAAATCATCTTCTCTCCGATCTAAAGGTGCACAGGATGGGAAGTCAAGAGAGTAAGAAGTGTGTTTTCTGACCTGAACCACCTCAGCTGCAGCGTCTTACACATGTCCAGCTACCAAAAGCCTATTGAAGCTTTGCTATAACAAGCGGCTAGATGATGAGGTGCCTATGAGGTAGAAGTGAAGAGAGAGGAAGGGCTGGATAAGATGACAGGATCAAAGTCCAATTCAAACCGGATAGCTCTCCTTAAACCCTCCCGTCACGTAAGGTCACCCCATGAGCTTTGTCACCTTATGAATTCTCATGGAGCATTTTATAATTTTTTATGGTTTCCCCACTTTGCTAGAGCCACGCCCTGAGCACAATGAGCTGCATGCTGTGCTTCAAATGGATGGCCTTTAAATTGAAAGCATGTTATTGAGTTTCTGTAACACTCGTATAACTTCCTCTCTTGGTTACTTGTAACTAGTGTTACCTTTAAATGAAATCCTTCATATTTCCCCAAGGTGTGTAATACCATGAACTGAGCTCTGAAAGCCAGCTCACATGATTGAGGTCTTGATCCTCCTGTTAGCTTGTGTTCCCTGACACACAAACACACACACAAACATTCTCACCCACCCTCTGGGCCTATAGTCCACCTTGGAGTGTGTGATTGGGTACTAAGCCAGCTTACCATGGAGCAGAGAGAATCCCTTTATGGACCTACACTGAAGCTTTATTACTAAATTATAGTCATACACATGCTGTCTGCATTAAGTTAACACTGTATCTAATGGTATGAATTTAATAATATGTATTCATGTGGATATGCACAAATGTCTACTAAGGGTGAGATTACACCTACAATTTGTTGTGTTTGATCTGAAGAATAGAATACGTTTATTTTTAGCTACAGTATGTTGGCAGCGTGGCTCTGGGGACGGCAATGTCCCTATACCAATTTGTCCCAGATGAAAATATCTCAATAACTATTTAATAGATATCCATTAAAATTTGTAGACATTCATTGTCCCCAGAGGATTCATCCTAATGACTCTGGTGATCCCCAGACTTCTGTGCCACCATGCAGTTCACATTTGTAGTTTGGGGTGAAATGTCTCAACACCTATTGGATGGATAGCCATGTAATTTGGTACATATTCATGTTCCCCTCAGGATGAATTGCTATAACTTAGGTAATCCCTTCACTTCTCCATGATCTCGGAAAATTTTTTGGTCCAATACTTTTGATGAAGCCTGTAGCTGTAATTTGTTTTTAATATTAATTAACGCTCACACACTTAACTACAAAGGTGAGCAAGATAAACATTACACATGCTAAACATCAGCATGTTAGCATTGGTATTTGTGAGCCTGTTGCTATGCTAACACTAGCCTTTAGCTTAAGCAAAGCTGTGCCTAATTACAACCTCACAGAGCTGCCAGCATGACTGTAGACTCTTTAGTCTTGTTTTAAATTATTGGGTTTGTTTAGGTTCACACCGCTTTAATACAAGTGAACCTGGACTTGTAAACAGAAATCACATGAACTCACAAGTAGCTCATTTATTGGAAAGAGTTTTGTCATCTGTCGTCCTGCAATTAGATTAGATATTTTGGCAACAAGGGAAATCAAAATAAACTATTCCATTCCTTAAAAAATCAGTTGAATGTGATGAGCATTTATCTCTTCTTTAATGCCTCCTTAAATTCAAATGGCATTACCTGCCTAAACATGCCAAACTAATTTTGGTAAAACATAATGTGAAAGCACTCCTAACCCTTTCCCCCCATTGGAAGCGTGCTAACAGATGAAGCCATCAGACGTGAAGTTGGAAGAAGACCCGCAACATCTGGTGGACATTTTGTCAAGAGTCATGGCCTCTCTCCTTTTATTTATTTGTTTTCTTGTCCTTCTCCTCCTCTACAACCATTCTACCGGCTCCTGTCAAGCTGGGTTGCGTTGGTCTATGCCTTGCTGTTTGCGCAAGGAATTCAAAGGAAGGAGCAAGAGTGCAAACTAAATGTCGACAAGTGTGTTCCAAGGTCAAATAAGCTGTGTGAAAGTGTGTGTCCATCTAGTCATGTTTAATACAGTGGTTGTTATTGTAGGAGGCTGGCTTCATATGCTCTGCTCATGTATCTACCCTTTTGACCCCTGACAAGGGAACAAAATTATTTTTGACCAACAGTGCTCTTGAGGATGGAGCATAAGTGCAGCAAGCTCAGCAAGCCTGCTGTAAAACGCAACATACTTAAACAGCAACATATGTTCATACGTCATATCTGTGCATTAATAGACATGAGTTTGATACCATTTAGAGCTGAAACAGCATGTTAACCCAGTCCTTGCTCTTACAAGTTGATCTCATTTTACCTCCTTGACCCCGCTGGTTTTGGATCAGGTTTAGGCTCGGCCCAGTTTAACAGGGATTCACTTGAGAGGAATTGGCATCTTGAGTCAGGTCTGATCCAGAACTGTGCACCATTTCCACAGAGAGTAATTGGGCTGATATATGAGCGTGTGAATGTACGACCATGTGCACAGGCCTTCACGTTATGTAGCTATAAACTAGCATGTTGTCACACATTTTGGGCACTAGCTAAGCCTTTACGATAAAAAGAAAGTGAAGTATGTCATAATGAGACAGATGGTTTCTGTTTTTCCTAACTGCCTTATCTTCATCCTGCCATTCCCATCTTTACAATCACTGTACCTCTATTAGTTAGCTCATTTCTAGTCTAACTTGTTCTCCTTTCACAGTAAGTAGGTGTCTCGTCTCGGCAGCTCAGCATAGGCTCTGCCAGCTCTACAGTAGCACACCCTTTTTCCTTTTTAGAGATTTTTAAAAGTAGTTTCATTTTTAATGTGACAGTATGACTCAGTATCCAGCGATGCACAATGAGACCAATGGCTTTTATTCTCCAAAGTCAGTCTTCTTTCTTTTTTTATCATTCTAATAGACAGTGTTTCAATATACAGTATATATGGTGAGTGAATTTCTTATCCTTATCCTTATCTCTTACTACAAATGTGCAAAAACCCTGCTGTTAGACATCAGAAGATGTAAATATAACATATTTAGCAATGTCAGTAGTGCTTTTAGGGGACACAAAAAAGAAAAAGGAAATATTACTACAGCATCATTTCATCAACATCACATCATCAGAGCAGCGCTGTACTGTGACAGAAATAAAGAAGAAACGGTGTGACATGAATTTGGATGCCAACAAACAGTGTTTCATGACACTGAGAGGACGTGACAGGCACAGAGATGGGTGAGAGAACACATTCCATTATAGGTGATGTTACACTGTCTGGTAGTTTAATAGAGGATGTTCATCTCACTTGGACAGTGTCTTGTATGAAGATCCCAAGGCAGATGTTGGAATGTGAGAATTTTCCAGCAACTGCTAAACTGTAGTAATTGTGTTGCAAAAGTAGTTTTTCCAAGAAAATTTTTAAAACAAAGACCTTTCAACTTCCCAGTAAATTGAGCTTCAGTTGATTTGGGCAATATGTTTATACTCCCAAATCATTCAGATTACAAAATTATAATGTTTATGTCAAACAACTGAGCTTCAGTTGATTTGGTTTAATATATTTATACTCCCAAATCATTCAGATTACGAAATTAGAATTTTTATGTCAAACAAGTGTCATTTCCTTGTGTGAAATTCAGACAAACAAGTTCTGTTAAATCACTTGTATGTGCCACTTAAAAACAAATCTGTTCAGTAGTTCTTGCATGAGACCCAGCGTCTTTGCCGCTCCTTTTATTCACTAGATAATAGAAGAACACCACATAAAACAGTAATTTAATCTAAACCCAGTTCATTATAGCACCTACAATTTATGCACTAAATTTAAATTTCACCATCTTTTACATTGTAGCACAAAATCCCTACCTAAAGGAGGTGTTGCCATGCAAGAAATAAAAGCAGATTACTAGTTTAAAAAAACATGATAATAGGAAAGGCTTCTGTTGGAAAGATGCTGTGTTGGCCAAAGAGGCCATACACACATGCACACACACACTAATCATGCTTTCCAATGCCTCACAACGGCACCCAATATCCTTGAAATAACAGCGATGACCAATCCACAGCCAGTGCCCTCATAAAAAGCATCTTGACGTGTGACTGCTGATGGAAACTCTCTGTTCTTCTAATAGTCCTGGAACAGAACGCAGTGTCCTGTCCACTCTGAGGAGGGAAAGCGCTTTAAAAAATCCTCAAAGGTGCCTTGCACAAGGTGCCTCAAAGGTTCTTCAAAGGTTCTTCTTTATAAATGTGTCATGACTCATCACAGTACAGACAGGATGCTTTAAAATGTGCAGTGTTCTCCACTAAATCCTTTTGTGGCGAGGAACTGTAAGGTGTTTATTGGCTTCGTCTGTAAACACACCAAAAGAAATCGTCCTTTAAAGAGTGTACGCCTCAGCCTCGCCCCTGCTAAATTGCCTTTATCTTCTGCCATAAACCTCTCATTTCATGAGTGGGTAGGTGGGTGTGTGTGTGGTTAAAAGGACCGAGGGTGGTGAGTGTAGCTTGGCTTAATGTCATATTTTCCACATGTCATATTTTGAAGAAAACAAGTCTATTTGTGAAGTCGCCACAGGAGCAGAATGTACCTTTGCTACAGGAGCGTGTTACGTCCCCGAGTGCTGGTGTGTGTTTGTGTGTGTTCATGGTTGTGAGTGTTTGCAGGAGCCTGCTTGGTGGCTGGTCTCAATGGCATTTGTGCTGTCACTGGGCAGCTTGGCTGGTGAGCTATGTTATTACCAGAGCTTGGTTACACACAGACATGACCAAAAATGCATTAGAATATACAGCAGCCTTCAAGTTTTTATACTGATTGAGTTGTTTCAACAGACATCCAAGCTCAAAATAAATATGGCAAGTCCTAAAAGTCACTCGTAAGTATTTTGTTCTTTTTAGGTGTTGAAAAGAATGTATTAGCTACACATTTTCCCAAATCCACAGTACCCTTTCTTCCTCTGTCACTAAACTCTTACATCACTCATTGTGTGTGAATGAAAAATGAAATATGCGTGTGTGTTTGTGGGCGACGGATAATGAAGCAGAGAGAGAGAGCACAAGGCTGTAATTTAGTAAACCATGAGATTGCGGGGGTATCAGCATGGCAGAACAAATCAAATGTCACAGTCACCCCGTCTCCCTCTCTCTATGCCACTTTTCCATCAGGGGTATAGTTAGTATGATGGGTATTAGCCCATACCCACATCCCATAGCCATAACTTTGAGGTCACTGCTGCAGTTTAAAATGAGACCTCTCTGGGCTGTCATTGTGTGTGCTCCCGCATCGGACCAAGCGGCACCAGAACAAAATGAGGCCAAGACCTATCGTACATTTTCCACTGCGGCTCCCGGGTCATTGAAGACAATTCAATGAGCCTGTTTGTCAAGAAAGCCATCAGGGAAAATGAAGAAATTTCACATACATCATTTGGTCAAAAACTGTCCTACAGTGTAATAAATTCACACGTTCACCAAGGCTGTTACCTTGCCTCTTTAGATATTCAAAATGTATTTATTTCCTTGAAAAAAAGTTGTCTTTTTTGTGTGTAATGTGAAATTGCCTACTTATATACAGAACAGTGATGTAAACTACACAGTGAGATGTTTCAGTGACCTGTGTTGCCAGATTGAGTGTTTTTCCACCCACCCGGTTTTCAACATTACTTACAATACTTTCTATTTATTTAGGCAAGTAAAATTTCCCAAGGGCAGGTTGCAATAATTTAAGCTACTTCTTGTACAATTTGGGTGGTCTCCACAGACAAAAAGTTCAGCTACTGTACATTCCAATATGAAGGAATATACCTTTCTTCCAAGTAGATTGAGATTGATACTGTTCAGTTGGCTGATTCTGTGATCGCGTCCTTTCAGAGTTAATAACAAGTTTCCAACTTGTAAATAGGGTTCACGTCAATATCCAAGTTGTAATTACAAGTGGGAAAATCAGATTTTATTGAAAGTGCCAATATAGCTGACTTGGTACTTAAAGGTCCAGTGTGCAGAAATTAGTGGCATCTAGTGGAACGGACTTGGCAGAAATGGAATATAATATTCATAAGTATGTTTTAAATGGTGTATAATCCCATGAAAATAAGAATCTTTCTGTTTTTGTTACCTTAGACTTACCTTTATATCTACATAGAGAGCGGGTCCTCTTCCACGGAGTCCGCCATGTTGCACTGCCACATGTTTCTGCAGTAGTCCAGAACAGCCAAACCAAACACTGGCTCTAGAGAGGGCCTTTTCACAGTTTTATGGCCACCGTAGGTTCTCCTGCATGTCTTGGAAGGGGTGGGTGAGGAGAGCGGTATTCAGTTGGTTGCAATCTGCAACCTCAATGCTAGATGTCACTAAATCCTGCACACTGGTCCTTTAATAATACAGACGTGTCTGAAAACTAACATTGATGCCTCGCATCAGTCAAAGATGTTCAATAAAGTCAAAGCAAACTTTAATTGATTTTTTAAATTGTATTTAATGTATTGTATTGTGTCAATGCACTCTTTACACAACCAACTCTTTATTTCAGTTTATTATATTATTTAGAGATTAAAACTTTTTTCCTATTCCAATTGTCATTCTGTAATTCTGTGATAAAACACTTGTAACATCAGCATGAGTGAAAACTTATCGTTTCGTTTGTTGCTACTTTTATGACAATTGGGTGGGTTCTGGGCTTTGACTTTTTGTCAATCTCATCTGGCAAAACTGACTCAGTTGCCCAGAGTAGTGAGTAGTGACTGGGCTGTAACAGCTGTGTAAACGTATGCCAGCTGGATGGAGACTAAACAACACAGTATGCCCAAGAATTGCACCCATATTGGATGATTACCACAAGATTAACGTTGATTTTCAATGTTGCCATTGAACAAATTGTCCAATATCAATGTGTTTGTCTGGTGATGGGTTGCTCTAAAGTCAAGCAAATTCCCTGTGTCACAGTAACCCACATTAGACAACAGTTGGAAGCCTCCTGGAATATTTGTGATATAACTTCAGAGCCTCAGAAAGGCCTTGAAAAGTTTAACTCATCATCCTACTTTAAAAGTTTGGAGAACTGATGTAGATTCCGCTGACGTTGATCATGTTGCTTTACGCCAGAAAGATGAAGGAAAACTCATCCCAGATTTGATGGAAACAGGAGAATATTTGTTGACGTAGTCTGGTCTATCAGGTTGCTGAGCTCAGGGATTTTAACAGTGGGATCAGTGAGGATGGGTCATGACAGGCTAAAGTGACTCACAAGTGCTGTTTGTTTTGTTGGGATGTGAGAAAACTGTGGAACAATTGTGCTTCAATGAGGTCAGTGAATATTCTCCTATACTGTCTGTTATAACCAGCATGTGAGTAAAGAAATTGCAGACATTACCTTTGCTGTTAACCCAGATTTGTATATTTTAAATCACTCATTTCTCTATTCTGTTATTGTCAACTAAAAAAAAAACACTTTACAAATCTAAAAAACAATCCTGCACCTGAATATAAGAACTTACACTCTTGTTACAGCCCTGTAAGTTTATTCTGTTTTGGGGTTTGTCCCAAGTTCAGATCCCAGATGATCCTCAATTTGTCATGTGTCTGCTCAAGGCCACACTGTTATTTGTGAAACGAGATGATAACCAAACATGCCTACACAGTATGAGTAAAGCCGGTCCAAGGTGTTGGATCGGTGGAAAAGGCTGCAGCCCAATGTATGTCAAAACGAAGGTTAACCAAACAACTAATCAAACCTGTTTGTAGCAGGGATTAAAGCAAAAAAAAAAAAAAAGCGGTGGTGCGCAAAACACATGTGAAGTAGAAGAGGCTTGTGAAATAGAAGAAAAGGAAGCTAAAAAGTGAGCGAACAGAGATAAGCATGGAGCTTCTCTGCTGCTCATATCTAGAAATAGAGAAAATATATATATTAAAAAAAACCACAGAGAAACATGGGTGAAACCGTATATTCTTTGTATCCGCAACACCTTCTGTTTTAGTAAGGAACTCACAAATTTGGATTATCTCATCATTTGGAGGATTTTATCCAGAATTCTTATGTTTAATGAATACATACACGTTAAGAAAAGGTTGCTGCAAAGAAACTGTCAACCTAAACCCTGAGAGCAGGTGTGTGCAGTAGAGAAAGACAGGAGGGCAAAGGCATCTTCCCCTTTTATTACAAATGCCAAATTACCCTGTTTTTTGAATGACTGAACACTTTAACATCCCCATCAACACCTTTGTTGCCTTGTGCTCCTCATGACCACAAACCTAAATTGGATATCAGACATTTCGGGACTGACGCTTCATATGCTCTGTTTGGATCTAGCAATTTTGAACAATTCTCATGTTTTAGTCATTTATCAAATTGTTTTTGTCGGCTGTTCTATTTGTGCACTGCACCTCTCAGGGAAACACATCAAAACCAGTTACTTTAACACAAATATTACTTCAGAACTGTCATGTAGACGTGGATAATTGAAGGAAAATTCTGTGACTTGTGATTTGACTGAAATATGTAATAGTCTAAGCAGGCTTTTTTGCTCACCTTGTTGATCCCAGGGACTTAAACACTTGGCCTGGCAGAGAAGGGTCACGACTTGCAGTGACTCAGTGCCATTGTTTATAGGATGGGAAAAAGGGAATATGTGAGAGAAATGGGCTGGAAGACAAACGGAAAGTTTCTTTTTTTGTGTCAGAGTCATTTTTATCCTCATCCTATTCATCTTCTTCTTTCAGCCTGCTATGAAGAGCCATCTCATATATCTTGATGATGAATACGAGTTTGCAGTGGAGGTTTGAAGCCAAGTGGCGCAGGACTGACGGCGAGACTGACCCAGACGGACAGCTAGACAGATAGTCATCCTGCCCGCCAATCTCACCTTGTCCTCAGAGAGGCTAATGTTTCTGGGAAAATCCCACTCCACTTGCTGCCCTGTCAGTTCCTTACAGCTGGCATGGGCATGTGGATGGATGACAGAGAGAGAGGGAAAATGGGATCCAGTGGGCTGATTAGACAAAGAGAGGAAAGGATGTGGGTGCAAGAGGAGTATGAGTTCATCCAGGTATGTTTTAATCTGCGATCAGATAATATATTCTACTCTGGTTCGTTCTCACCTCTTCTAATTGCCTTCCCTTTCCCCTCGATGTGTACAACATAGGGACAGCAAACCCGTTAAAACAGCTCAGACACTTCCCTGGCAAACAACAGCTCTTCAGTGTCACTCTGTTTCAGCAACACTTAAATCACCACCAGTCTCAGGGTCCAAGGATAAAAACCTTTAATATATGACAACAGGAGGCAAGCAAGGGGAAATAAGGTGGCCGTTTTTCAGATTTTGCTTTACTCTGATTTCTCTCGACTTCCGTACAAATTAGGTGCCATTATTGGGACGACAAACCTGGGCATTTGCTCCAAAGGGGAGGGTCGGATTTGGACGAGCTGTCTAAACAAACGCAACAATGGTTTTTATTGTCGCGCTGGCTCGAACTCACCCACACACCCCTGGCAGGGAGCACAGCTTTCAGTGGAACAGCCCGTCAGTAAGTATAAACTTGATTTGGCTGATTATGAACTTGAGCGGTGCTCTTACTGAGACATGGCTTCACTTTCTCTCTCTTTTTCTTTCACTCCACTGTGTTCCCAGCTGTTTTTGGATAGAGAGATAAAGGAAAAGGAGGCTGACGGAGACAGAAAAAGGATGGAAAAAGGGAATGTTTTTCGCTTGTCCTTGAGTATTTTCCAAGTGTGTTTTCTTTAATACCACTCCATAATAGATTTTCTTGGAGCTGTCCGTTCCCTTTTGCCTTTCATATGTGTGAACAATGAATATTGGTGGCTGCCCAGCTAGTGAGGCACTCCCGTCTGGCACCATATGTCCATCATTGTGCTGGTGAAGTGGCTGTTTTAAGCGCTGCATGGTTGGCATTGGAAAGCCTCTGGTTGTTAGTGGTTAACCCAGCGTCCCACGGGACTCGCTGCTCACTCGTCATCCTGCCAACCTCCCCGTGAATTACATGAAGTTTCCGGTGTCAATGACGTAGGAGTGATCATTCAAAAATGTAGAATGACATATATGATCAATGGTGAGAAATTACTATTTTCCATGTTTTGATATTACCAGAAGGAAAAGACGTTGCTGAACATGATTTTGCTAAAACACAAAAAGTTCTTTCAATGATGATATTCTACATTGAACCTGTATTAATACAGAGAGAAATCCTATTTCAAATGGTACACAATAAATGAACATACTGCACAACCTAAAAGGGAACCATTCTTGAATTTGAAGCTCAGGAGTACCTCGATTAAGATACTGAGAGTATCTTTTAACAGGTGTTTACTGTATTTCAGGACAAAATGATTTGCAGGGAAAGGCTAAGGCACATACAGCAAAGTTCATCTGTGCATCCTTGCTAAATAAATGATGCTAGAAATGTGTGTGTAGTAGTTGACGAACTACTGTAGCAAACAACTTAGCCAGCAGGGAACATGCAAGTCCTATTTAATTACCATAACTCTCCAAGCTAGTTAGCTTGCCAACAATTTTAGCTAGCTGTGTGACTAATGTGATGATAGATTCACACAATATATTTAAGAAACGTATTTTCTAGACTTGTGTCACTTAACTGCCTACACCACATGCTTCTCTTGTGGAGCACTTATACTCTGGTAGAACAGAGTTAAATAAAAGTGCATGATACAACAAAGCTAATAAGCTATAAGCTTCCTCTGATTCCGCACTTGTTTTTCTTAGCATTTTTAATTTGTGCATAAAAAAAATGTGAGTGAAAACACAGACAAACAGCATATTGATAAAAGTGAAATGCGACAAAGTTCAATGGAAACAGACTTAACAAATAGTGGATGGAGATGCGTTAATTAGATTTATCGTTTGCTGATTTCCTGGAAACTTGGTTAAAAGTTGGATTTTGATGGAACCTAGCTCTTAGACGGTTTGTTATTGGTGAAAAGTGCGACCTCCCATGTCAAAGTTCACCAAAGTTGAACTTGATGTGAAAGATTTGCACAGACTAACTTCAACCCTGTGTGCATATCCACTTATTGTGGCAATTCCATAGAAATAAATCAATTCCACAGTGAATTCTCATCATTTTAAATGCTGGTGTGACTGGGCCTTAACACAGTAGCAACATAGCATGGACAAAAGAGTGGTAAAGAAAGACTGAAAGGTAAAAAAAAGGTTGACTCCTGCCCCTGATAACATCGCATGCCAAGGCTACACAAGTCCCTGCTCTGGACTAACAGTGAGACGTACTTCCTCTCCTCCCTCTATCTGTTTGTCTGTCTGTCCTTGACTCCATATGTACGTCTCTCCCTTCCCGCACTCCTTCATTCTGTTTGAGCTTCTTTCTATCTTTTATCTGTTGTTTTCCTCTTGTTACGCTTTTGTCTTCTTCTTCCTCCGTTTGTCCACCAGCTGCAAGTGGGAGGTTAGATGATTGGCCTTTATTATGAAGAGATAAGTGTCAGTTTAGAAAAACTGGCATCTGACTAGGTTATACAGTAGATATGCACACACACACACACACACTCACTCACACACACACACACACACACACACACTACCAAAGCCAAGTGGATACAAACCTTTCAATGCACCTGACCAATGGAAAAGCAGCCCTGTGAAGAAAAATAAAGGAAGAGAAAGTCACCACAGAGCAACAAAGAATACCACAAAATACCACAAGTAACCCATAAACTGTACCACAGAGAACTACAAAGTGCTATTTAAAATTCATAAAGAGCCGTACAGTATTGTACCACCACAAAAAAAACATACTGCCATAAGGTATCATTACTAACTATGAACCACACAGTGACATAAAGTAATAGCACTAGGAGTTGTAGTTTTTTTCTTTGCAGTAGTTGAGTTGATAAGTTGGTTGTTTTTAGACAGATATCCAACACAGCAATGCTACGTCAAGCCTCACACTCACGAAATGTGCTCACTAAATTTGTTTTCAATGCCTATACCTCAGCCTAACCACAAGCCCTGGCTGCGACACCACGTTTCAGTTTTATTACTTCTCTCATCTCCTCCAAGTCCTCCTCTTTTTCTCTCATGATGATTTCTCCATGCTGCTCTCCTGCATGTGTCTGGTCTTGGGTATCAGTCCTGCGCTGAGACGTTCTGGCACAGGCAGTAGTGGAGACTAAATGTTGCATGGTGTTTTGGTTACTGTGGCGAAGCCTGTTGCCATTTAGCACTTGAGCTGTTATAATTCAAAATGTTCTATGTCCATTTTGGGGATAGAATCATTGCATAAAGTTCATAATGCCATATTTCTTAATTATTAATGATTTGGTTTGAATAAGTGTTTGCCATTTGGTCAACTACGGTCTCACAGTAAGTTACTTAACCAAGTGCCATTTTGTGTTTTAATTATGTGCTATCAATCATTCTGCAAGAGTCCATGTTGCTTTGTGCCAACGATGTGTATCTCATTCTCTCTCTCTCTCTCTCTCTCCAAACATCAGAGCAGAGGTAGATTGTCTAAAGGGCACAACTCCCAAAACCACAGCACCATCAGAGGATAAAACCACAGATGCAGCTGTTCAGACAGAACAGAGCGAAGGATATGTTTCTCTCACTCTCTTTCTCTGTCTCTCATTTTTAAAGACGGGCCTCATTAAATGGAAGTAAGTCTGCTCAGGTCCAAAACCAAAGAGAGTCATGCCCCTCGAGAGCGCTCTGCTGCTAACCATAGCGCTGGCACGGTGCAGTGTGGAAAACAAGTGAATCAAATGCGACCGCTGAGCTGCAGCGAGCGTACAAAGACATAATATTACATGGTATTACGTGGGTTCAGTAACAAGGGATCAGCTGTAGCAACAGCAGTGCTGCTTCACAAAACAGTGGTGAAACACTAGGTTACAGTGGCTTATACCACTGGATTAAGTCATGTACCAACCTGTGGAGGCACATGGTCAGGGACATGAGATGATAAAATCACCCCAATCCCCTTTTTTAGCCACGCTAGCGGCAATGCTGGTCTGTTGGTTGGTCCACCGCTTGTTTTATATTTCCGGGTATTTTTAGGTTCACGCCACTTTAATACAAGTGAACCTGGACTTGTAAACAAAAATCACATGGACTCACCAGTACTTACCTACTGCATGTCTTCTTTGGTGCTTCCATGAATTCAAATGTCTTTTTATTCTTCAGAGTAAAGTTTACTTCATCTTGATGACACTAAAATGTATTAGGAATTTTTGTTTAATTTGTACAAACAGGACTGGACAGTATAGACTCAACCAGGGTGGTTTTTGACAAAACAGTAAGCAAAACCATGAGCAGAATTGTCGTAACACAACATTTCACCCTATGCAAAATAACAGATTTTAACCGTAAATAAAGTAAGTACAGCTAAACCTGATTCTTCAAAGAGTGGACGGCATAAATTTTGCAGTTGAAAGATGACAAATTGATGGTAATATTATGAAAAATAAAGCCTATGATATACTTTTTTTTACAGGATATTGTGGGAAAAGTTATTAGAATTACAGTAAAAGTATATATGTGAAACTAATGTTAAATTCGATGATTGTAATGGCATTCATGGAACTATATTCACAATCCAAGTGTTTCTATCTTGATTGCAGCAAAAACTGCTTGAAGACATTTTCATCAATTATTATTTGTTGTTATTATCTGTTGGTATAAGGTTCCAAGGCAACTGGAATTTGTAACCATAACAAAATTGGTTGTCATACTTGATGTGCCACGGCAGTTTTAAAAGCACTAATTTTAAGCAAAAGGAGACATAACATACTGTAAAGACTTGGCTGGTGTTGACGGTTAGCACACATTAGAGGCAGTGCAGTATTTGTGGGTTTTTATGCTTCAGGTATTGTACTGACAGATTTTGCTGTAATTTACGGTTGTGCTTTTGAAACGGACTGGAAAAGCAGATATGATCTTTTGTTTGTTTTTTGTCATTTCAACGCCACTCAGTCATTGTCCGAGATATAATTTACTCACAACAGAAAGGACTAGTCATACAAAGTCATCAGGTATGATATGATGTGAGCAGTTTGGAAACAAACATGAAGGACTGCAGTGTGGATGTACCCGCTTTTCAGAGAGACACAGGCCGACCGAGAGTGTGAGCAGGGAAGAGAGAGAGAGAGCGAAAGAAAGAAGGAATGTGGTTAAGAGTCTGTTTGGTCACGCTCCATAACCGACAGCCTTAAACAAACAGGCATTCTGCTCCTTCTGTAAACCATTGCTACCTGAGTCTGGAGTGTGCTGCCCTGCTCCTCTCAGCCTGGTGTGGTTTAGTTGGAGTTCTTGGAAACCTCCTCTGTTTTTCTATGTAGTTGTTGTTGATGTTTGTTTGTTTCACGCACCACCAAAACCAACTAATTGTGGAAGTGTGACATCCAAAAAATGGCCAGGCCTTTGAATGGCTCCCTATTTGGTTCTACCTCTGTCATATTTATTGATATGAAATAATTAGAATACTGTGAGGATTATACAAGATAGGCTGTCTTGGACTAGACTCTGAACTCAAGAAAGTAGAACAAACATCAGTCAGTCCTTTTTTCTGAATTTCAAAGAAAGATTTCTGTATAGTAAAACACAGTTTTGAGGAATTTTACTACAAGAGCAAAGAGTCTACATTCATTCTAGTGGCCCTGTGAAATAGTATGTAGGCGCAGTGGTGCTTTGAGTTAAATGCTAACATCATCACACTCACATGCTCCCAGTGATAATGCTAACATGCTGACCTTTAGTAAGTATAATGTTGTTCACTATCCTAGTTTAGACTATCATTTGCTAATTAGCAGACACAAAGAACAGTTGAGGTGGATGAAGAGTCATTACTTTTTCTCAACCGGACAAATTTAATGATGCAAGATGCCAAGTCAGGAAATTACCAAAGTTATTACAGTTTATCATGTGGAGGACGTGGGTGTGTGTACCAAGTTCCATGCTAATCCATCTAATAGTTGTTGAGGCATTTCACTCAAACATCATCTGGGAACCTTGAATGTCAAAATTGTGTGCTAATCCATCTATTGATGATTTATCAATACTATAATACAATACTATAAGTACCAAATTTCATGGCAATCTGCATAACATTTGTTGATCCAGTTCTCTAAAAAAAACAAAAAAAAAAGTTTACAATGTGGCTTAAAAAGTCTGTGACATGCAGTACTAATAGTGGGTGAAATCTAAGGATTACAGCGCTGAGAAAACTTTTTACAATCTGCGGGTTTAATCAATTTTTACAACTTTAACATTTAGATTTTACTACACCTTTGATCTGCACCTCTGACTGGGTTCTTCTCCATAGCAACAGTGGATGAGTCATGGGGAGTGTAGTAATATTAACCCATCCGCCATGACAAACAAAACTGATTTCTCTAAACAACTAAATTGAAATTATTTAAACAGGTGGCCATTACATACACCTGTATGATTGTTATATTTGGTTTCTATGTTAAGTTACATTTAGTATATCATTGAACTGAATGGGGGAAAAAACAGCTCAGAAACCAGTTTTGTGTGATCTTGGCGAGCTTGTAATCTTTCGTCAATCCAAATGTAGTTTCCACCTAATTTCCACCAGATCTCAACCAGTGAATCTCGTTTCCATATTGCCGTCCTCAATCCTTTACGCTACCCTTCATTTCACATATATGACTGAATAAAGAAAATAATAAACTGTAGCTGCCAGTGTCCCTCCTGTATGTCAGACTCGCTGTGTGTGGCTGGGATACCTCTGTCAAGCTGAACCACATTCCCCCATCCACCACAGACTGAGATCAGATTCTCTC
This sequence comes from Thunnus thynnus, assembly GCF_963924715.1. Classification (NCBI taxonomy): domain Eukaryota; kingdom Metazoa; phylum Chordata; class Actinopteri; order Scombriformes; family Scombridae; genus Thunnus; species Thunnus thynnus. Next base: position 21,182,592 of record NC_089536.1, read on the forward strand.
AGATAACATCAGAGTGGATGGTTAACACAGCCTGTTTGGCTTCTCCTGCAAACAGAGGATCAGGTTTACATATGGACGTTCCGTCACACGTCTCCCTCGACAGGTTTGTTTGGTCAGTGTGGCGCCCCACGTACAAATACCTGGGAATGGATAGCATGTGCACACATCACACCCAAACACAAGCCCACACAAGGGTGCACATGCGTTTACACACACTGTAACAGCAAAGAAAGAAAAAAGATGAAAAACCACAGTGTTGTCTTTAATGAAAACATTTCCTGGTTGTCATGGCGACTGCTATAGTCGGCCAAGGAAATTCAAACCACAGATTTCCCCATGTATCCTGTAAAAATGACAGCTATTTATCTTGTCCCACATTCAACAACAAAATGATATGTTATCAAATCTGGTGCACATGACTACATAAAAGACTCATAAACCTCAGCTAAGCTGCTGCGAAACACAAAATCTGATGTTGGATGGAAAATCAATCTTTGATGACTCTTTAAATACTTTTCCACGGATAGCCACAGAGGAGAGGATTAGTGCACAGGTAATAGTGAACAGAGGGCAATGAGTGCTCTCAAACAGCATTAGTTTAGCAAATCGAAAGATAAATTAGAGGCCATATTGGCAGTAGCACATGAAAACTACAAAACATACAGAGTCCTTACATATTAAAAGTCGTCTGAGGCACATGCTCAACACTTTAACATGAAAGCAAGGTCCATTTTCTCCATAAGATAAGCTATGTACACAAATAACTCAGTATTACCGATCATTATCTGACATGTGTTAAGCATTTAGGCTTTTATTCATCTCAACACTGGGTAAAATGTGTTTTTCCCACCTCAGATATAAAAGAACTGGCTTGCATCATTGCACAGGAGTAGTGACACCGTGGGGACTGAGGAATTATAAAAACAACCGACTGTTCACACCTTCATACACCATACACAACACACTTGCGTCAGCCGTTTATTAATGAAATGCAGTAGCAGCAGCGTTTGGAAAGGAGACGCACTCTGGTGTTCAAGCCCCATGCCATGCAGGTGAAAATTTGCCAGTAAAAGATATGAGCTCTCATTAACTTTAACAGGGCAACAACCCCCCACCCAGGGTCCCGCCCCTGCAACGGCGAGGGTGGGATTTTACTGGCTTGTTAATGTGACTGACAGCTCAAAAGGTCAGTCTGTTTGTCTGCTGCGACGCAACGGCTTCCATACTTCATAAAGAGAATGACGACAGTTGGTCAGTAGTGCCAGTGGGATACTGGCTGCAGATATTACAGCATACAGGTTTGTGCCAGCTGGTTGGCTATAAGCTCTTTGGTCATTAGACACGCATAGCTCACTCTCTCCCCTCTATCATTTCTCCACCACGCTTGTTAACTACTGACGAAAAGAAACCAGTCGTCCATCACACACAAAACAGTTAATGAAGTTAGCTTTACAAAGCATAATGCCAACCCGACTCAATTTTCTCATCTTTTCCAATACAACAATCAATTTTCAACAAAATATGTGTGAGTTGTTTCACAGTAGAACTGATTGTGGCTTGTTTGCATTATCAATGCCCCCAACACTTCAATATGTACCCTACATGCACATGTATCTATATAGTGAAGTTTAGCATGATTTTGCTCATTAACTACAAATCACACCAAAGCATAGCACTTGGCAATACTTTTTTTTATTGCAGTAATTAAACAAATTCATATACAAAGCTAAGCATGCATGTTCACCTGTGGATCAAGCAAGTTTCAAGTCTCTGCAAGTTAAATTCTGTAGCATACAGAAATGATTGGAAACCTCTGGCTGGGCAAAGAGCAACAATGGTCAACATGGAGGGTTAAAATACGAGCAAAACTAGCTTCAAGACTATACAGATCCACCGATGAAAGCTAAAGCACGCAATAGAAACTGTCACATTTATTTGTGCATTTTTCATGTACTTGTATAGAGTATGCAGAATATCAGTGTTCAATGTATACATTTTGAAGTCAAATTAACAGACTGATGCCAACAATTTTATTTTGCATGTGCTTACACTCCAAATCATACAACATGTCTTGACATTGGTAATTTCACATTCAGTTTGGACTGCACTGGTTTTAAAATACTGGGTTTATGATTTAACGCGTTTGTTAATCATATTTTACAATGCCAAAATGTATGCCAAATGGTGACAACAATATGGGCTGTTCCTTTGTCGTTCTCATTTCCTTCAAGGCATCGCCTTGGATAACTGACAAAGTCTGAGTAAATGTTCCTCAGCAGGAAACATATACTTTACTCAAATAACAAAGTGTCACAGATGCTTCCTGTTCATAAATCATAACTGAACTTAACGTGACCTTTCACGTGACAAGGATTCACCCAAAACATTAGGATTGATATCTCCTCACTATGAATTTTCATATCAAAACCCATGACAAGCTAACCAGTCGCTCTAAATCAAAGTCCACAGATAGAGGGGCCATCAGAGGAAATTGAGAAACACTGGAAAGGCTGTGGAATATGAATCAATCACTAAGCCTACAAGTGCCAAGCCAACATGATACAGCAGATCAGTTCAGTGCAGGTGAAACTCACTCTCAGGAAAACTCACACACTTGCATAATGTAGACACTGACAGATAGGCCTTTCACACAGAGACCTTTTTGACATGTCACAGTATGAAAAATATGAATAATGACAGTTTCAGGGTCCTGGTGTTGCACATGTTGGCTCACTGTCAAACTGTCATGGCTTACAGGGACACATGAATACAGCAGAGCCATCGTTAGCGTTATTAATAACACCTGTGATTTTCCTACGACGACAGTTGAAAGTTGCTGTTAAAAAATAGGCCTGTTGAATGGTGTGCTGCATGGGAACAAAATGCTAAAAAGGTTTCCATGAAAATGAATTTATCATCTCGACTTTCAGGTAAAAGAAAAATTAATGTGCTTCACAGTCTATTGTAACGATTCTGGGCAGATCAGACACAGAGAAAGATTCAGAACACAAGGTAAGATTCAAAAAGTAGGCAAAGTCTTTATTGGAAAGCCAGGCAGTCATACACATGTACATCAGTCCAAATCAAACCAGCAAATCCAGGCAGGGAGTAGGCAAAAATCCAAAAAATAGAGAAAAAAAAAGAAATGTCAAAAACCATGGAGACTTAAACTAAGGGAAAAACTGCTGGAAAGCGATGAACACACAAGGATGAACAAAGACGATCTGGCAGCAGAACAGGGAAAACAGGAGTATATATATACTATATGGGGTTGGATGATAGCAAAACCAGGGGCAGGTGAGTAATTGGAAGCAGGTGTGGATGATCAAGGGAGCGGAAGACACTCGAGGGCAGGAAGTGGAACGACAAGACATGTGAGTACTACAAAATAAAACAGGAAACACAACAGGCAGTGATTAAGAGGATGTTAAATCTATACTGTAACAATTTTGTGGTAATGAGTGCAATTATTTTGTACTAATTTCCATCATCTGCCTCATCTAATGTTACTTTACTCTGTTATGTCCTTCATTTTTTGGAATGCTTTTTGACAGTTTCCAAGAAAAACAAACGGACTGAACATTTAGCTGTTTATATGTTTTGGTGGTGATCCAACATGTCTTGTCGCTGGACTCTTTTCTGCTACTGTGGGTGTGGAAACGAGGTCTCTGTGCCACTTCAAGGATGGATGGATGATTGTTTAACGGTGGAGTGAAACAGCAGCTCTAGACTCCTTTTCTTTGATTCAGGTGGACTAATACAAAGACCTGACATTTACTACGGTGAGTGTTTTAGATTGCTGGAAATACATTTAAGTTGCATGGTGTCTGGGTTAAATCAAACATTGATTTTCCCTTCAGTTTTTGATGAGGACTATTATGTGTGTTGTCCTGTATGCCTGCATGTGTCTACAGATGTGAGTGTTACTGTATCTGTACAGACAGTATCCAGCCAAAAAGAAAAAAAAAAAAAAAGTAAGCCTGGCTTAGAATGAGCCTGGGGACAGATTTGTACAGAGGAGATTTGGATGATTACACACCATGAAAGTTCTCTCTCTGTGATTGAGAATGGAAAATCACACCAGCCAATAAATCAGCTATGGGATACAGTAGCTAGTGCTTAAAGTCTGGAAATAAGAATTCAATGTAATAGAAAAGTAATCTTTTATTTTATTACACAAGCAAGTAGAAACATCCAGATGCGCAGCTGTACGTACGCTGTAGTGTTTCCAACATGAACCATGTACTGCTGATGTACTTTTCATTTCCGTATCTGTTTTTCTTATTCCTGTGAATAACTGGCTAGATAATACGATGTCATGTCCTGATATTTCATGCAACTACAATGAAGGATGATAGCAGAGAATGTTTCAATGATCTAAAAAAGAAAAAAGGGTAAGCATTAGGTTTTTAATGTCTGACAAAATCCTGAGCTGAAACAAAGAAGAAAAAAAACAACTAACAGCTGTAAGACATTCTGGGACATGTAAGAGCATATGGGGGTGCAGTCTTCCTGCTGCTCTACAATATGATGGTCAGGAAGTCATTATTAATGGTTCAGTGAAATATATGACAGGCGACTTTTACACAAGCTAGAGGGATAAAAAGCTTATTTGCAAAAAAAAAGCCTGATAATCAGACTGAATTGCTTTTTTATGTTGACTTCAACTGGACATTGTGCTCATGTTAGATATGTTATATGTGTCTATGTCATTTTTGGTTAACAGAGAAGGAATAAACTTGATAGTAGCAGCTCATATAACATGTTGATCAAAGAAATTTTAAGAGTTTCTGCAAGTTGACTCACAACAACCCAACTTTATCACCGGATGAGAATGTCTACATTGGGTGATTCCAACAAATTTCAAAATACTCTCTATAATATATATATATATATATATATATATATATATCTGCACATTGCAACTATGGTGTGTTTAAGGTTAGAGGAAAGTAGTTACAGTTAATAAAAGGCAAACAGTAATTGCAGGTCTGTAACAGGATGTAAACTCCACACCCTGATTTCCCCTTCGCTACATATAGCCCACAATACTCCCTACACTGGCACTTAACTCTGGCATTTGAGGTAATTGTGAGGTTCGGATACATCCAATATTAATGTGGGATTCCTAGGAATACTCTTGCTGAACAACCCACGTAGCTCCATCAAGTTTGTCATTTTTCTGCCTGTGGCTCAGGACAACTGGGAAAACAGCCTGAGCCCTACACCAGAAATGTTTGGATTTCTGAAAATGTAGTCATCAATTCAGGAGTCTAGAACGAGTCTTAATTCAGAGCAGGAAGTTGTTTTTCTCTTTTTTTTTTTCTGCCTACTAAAAGAAGAAATAGTGGAGTGGGGAGGGAGAGACAGACAGACGGGCACCATGCTGTCTCAGGTGTGTCAAGACTGCCAAGAAGAGATGGATGGATGGCCAGGTGAGGAAAGATTTGGATAGATAGATGGATATTTGCACCTTTGCAATTCACAGCATGCGGGCGCCAACTCTACCAGGGCACTTTAAGCATATTTGAAAAATGTGCTAGAGCAAGCATGAGCATAAATTACAAACTATTCAGTCTCCCATGGCTGACAATCATCTACTATGAAGTATTTTGCATTGAAGCATCCACTAAGTTGCATATATTAATGTGTTTTTCCACTGAATGATGGTGTTCTGTATGTCCATTGATTGCAAACAAGCTGCTATATTACCTGCTTTGCATAAGCTAAGTTTATCATTACATATTTTTCCTCAGTTTATGTAAATGTAGCATTGCGCCAACATAAACACGGCTGCGAGCATGTACGATTTCACAGCGTTTGCCATCTTTATCTCAACTTACACCAGTGGAGGGTGGCTGCCTGAATATATTGTGTATATGTTCCTCTTTCTCTGATTAAATCCTTACATGAGCTATTATCTAAACATCTAAACTCTGAATATTTGATCAGATGTTCCCCTTTCACGGTTCAGGTCTCAGTGATCCCTTCCTGTGCCTCTGTCTGTCTCTCTGAGGAGGCCGATTGTCTCTTCCGAACGCTGGTCTGAGGCCAGATGGAGGAGAGTTAAACAGCAGCAGTGAGGGACTGATCCTGGAGAGCATTAACGCATCCCAGATGACCTGACTGGCCCACCTGTGTGTGTGTGTCAGCGCATTCTCGTTCAAATGTATAAGCACGCTTAACAGCATCGCTTGCTTGTTATCTCTCTTCATTGGTAGTAGCCTGGTATTTTGTGAATCTTCCTCTCTGGGGGTGTGTTTGTGTCTGATTGCCTCTCTCTCTCTCTCTCTCTTTCTCTCTCTCTCTCTCTCTCTCTCTCTCTCTCTCTCTCTCTCTCTCTCTCTCTCTCTCTGAGATTAGTTGCTTTCATCTAAAAACACCACCAGTTCAACGCTAACTGCAGCACAATGAGCTCTAGAACGCCAAGTACAAGCCTGGAGCAACACTGCCACACAAAACACACAGCTAGTCTAAAGGAATCTTGTTCCAAATAACTTTTTGCACATACAGCATACAGGGCAATATATGTTTAATAGTCTGACATATAGTAATGTATGCCACATAGCATAATGCTTTGGCACACAACTCACACCCCCCCCCGGTCTCTTTACAGGGCACCCTACAGCCACTGTCATGCACTGAGGGCAGTTTACGATGCATGGGAAAACGCAGCCTTGGCACCGCACCCAGCACACTCCACACAGCTCAGTTACAACTAGGAAATGGTGGCACACACAAAAGAACAAAAGTGTATGTGAGAAAGCGTTCAGAACGATTACAGGTATATGTTGCTTTAGGAATGTGACACGTGAAGAGCAAATGATGTTGCCAAGTTCCCGTCATCGTCATCTCAACGTTTCTCATTACTTGTTAGATGGATGACTAATAAATAAAAGACTAAGGTTCAAAGTCATTTGTATAACAGATAGTTAGTAGATCAAACATTGCCAGAGAGAGAGGAGTAAAGTTCCCCATAACATCTGTGGGATAAGCTTTTTAATATTGTAGAGTAAGAGTTAGTTGATTTAAGTGCACTAGGACATTTTGCTATTCTCAAAAATAGCTAGGTTAAAGGTAGCTAAACAAACTATAGCTAATGTTAGCTAAACATACACTTTGTTCACTTCACCTTTACAGAAGATAAGCAACAGCGTGAATTACAAGAAAATGGCTCTGAGTTCATACTGTGGAAGTTTTGGGTGGAGCCGTTTCCATGGTAAGGGTGCTGTCAGGCATTACAGATGTATACACACGAGATGCACTCTGTGAGGGGACATTTATTGGTGTGTGTGGTCAACGGCAGACAGGTGGATCTGTTATGTATGGAAACACACACACACACACACACACACAGGTCATACTTACATTAAAATGTTATGCAAATTTTAAGCAAATATACAAAACTATGGCAACATAAAATGTGAATCATTACATGCTTCCATCAGGTGACACTTCAACTAGTGACAGTGACATTATGCTATGTAACACTCTAGTCATTAATACAATGATGATACTTCTTCATCTCTTCAATGTTGTTTGCCTACCTATTTACATATTACGGTCTGGTTCAACTCCATTTGTATATGTCTATGTGTATATACTGTGTGTACAGGTGTGTGTGTGCATGTCTATATATTTTTAAAAAGTAGATGGTCAACCATCTTTTCATACTGGAGAATTTGATTGTGGCCAGTTTTGAATATTCCCATGCATTGTACCTTTGAATAACTTTTGAGTTTTCTTTAATGTTATCTTCACTTGATTTTACTATAACATTATATAATTAATGCTTGTTTTATCTAACTCAATCATTTCCTCCTTTAATTTTCTTTTCCATTTTTGTTATTGCTCATTTGAAGCACAGACTTCATAAAGCGTCAATAACTGCCAGTATCAGGATTCAAAAGCAAACCACTTAATGGGAATGTGTAGCACCCTAGAAACGAGCATATCGAATGATGTGCATGTTTACTTTTTTATTATTGTGATATCATCTGGACAACAATCCATATCCACTGCTGACACAGTTATCTTTTGCCTACATCTGTCCATAAAAGCACGGTGACTCATTTGTCCCCTGTAGCCTCCTGTAGCACATCCTCATCACCAGGAACTACAAAAACAGCGTGAGGGTTGACTGACCGGGTTAAATGAAGTCATCGACTGTACATCATGAAATAACTTGTCTGTGATTATTTACCAGCTTTGTTACCATGCAGGCTTTTTATAGTTTCTGTTCCACTGAGTCCTCCTAAGTAACTGCTTCCTGTGTGGATGCTCAATGATGATATCATAGTCTGAGAGTTTATTAGTTGATAAGCAGTTTGACGTAAGGAGGTGAATGAGTGTTGTCGTGCTGGCATGAGAATGAGAGGTAACAGTGGGATTAGTTGTGTGATGTTATGGGGTAACATAGCCAAGGAAAGAAGGTTAATGGACCACACACACACACACACACACACACACACACACACACACACACACACATACAGTAGTCCAGGTAAAGATTTTCTGAATAATCTGGCTCAAAATTAAACTGAATGTTACAGACAACAGCTAATTTTAGCCAAAAGCTTGTTAAAATCACACCCACAGGATAAAGAATTGAAATGAATAGTGATTAACCCAGATGCTCTTATGGGAAACAAAGAGTTGGTGCTCGCTTGTTTTACTCTTAATTTGCAAAAACTACTTGAAGAGGCCCATTTTTACTCATCTTTAGTCAGAGTGACTTTAGTATTTATTGACATTAAAAATAAATTTGGTATTAAACAACAGGACAGTAGGATTGAAATGAAAGCATCACCCAGAAAACACTGTCAGAAAGGAACAATGACGTATATATTGACAGTTAAAGGTACCCTCCTGTGAAATGTTTGACCACTAGTAGCGCTAATGAGCAGTGTTTTTACAAGTGGGTCCCTGTTTGTATCATGCATGCGCACAGGGACACACTTGAGCTCAGTTTCACTCTTTTCCTGTGATTGGCAGTTTGTGGCTGTGCTGCCAGCAAAGGCAGTGAAGACTATTAGCAAGTAAACATTACTGTGAACGATGCTGGGTTTAAAATATTAAACTAAATTAAAATAATTGATTGCGTGCAAATGTTTTATGAGGAAGGAAATGCTCTTTGAATGTAAACATAACTTTCGAGTGTCTACATGAAAACTCAGCAAGTTGACTTTAAATGTGACAAACATGGCCATGAAGGTTAGGAAAGCTACGGTTTATTACAACTAAGGGTTGTCTGACTGCTAATGATTGTAACCCTGTTAAACCTATTCCTGCATGTTGCTGCACTTCAAGATGTCAGCACTTACTTTGGTGGGTTTTGGTGTGTTATCAGACCTGATAGAACCAATGGTTGGAGCCATGAACAAAACCCAAGTTGTAATAAACCATAGTTTCCTGGCAGCAGTGTCTCAAGACTGTGTGAAGCAATGCCAAACCGTCAAAATTTAGACAAGTTATGAAGACCTGAAGACTTCCATGACCTTTTCAGTTAAAAATAACTAAGTTTACAAATTTAAAACAAAATGACTCGTACCACAAAAATGATTTTTTTCCCATCTTCAAACACTCATTGAGTTTACAAGAACAAAACATCAGACACACTGAACTTTAGTGACCACAAATGAAATGCAGTGTTCAGGTGTGAAACAGTCCCAGATTAGATGGACTGTTGTAATGCTTTTTTTCCAGATACTTTTTTTCCAGATTTCTATTACAACAAAAACAATATACAGACACACTGACAGGACAGGATGTATCACATTAATCATTTTAATCATATTAAAAGTAGGCTAAGGCTTAAAATCCATGTAGGAATTATTACATGTGAGTGAGTATTTTTTGCTATTTAGTTGGATGATGAAGAAACCATTCTGAATATGTCACATAGAAAAAACTAAAAGTAATGCCAGACTGTTTCTGCTTCTGAAGCAAAGAGTGGAAAAGTACAGTAGTTAACGACTGATGAGGTCTATCTGACTCAAATGTTGCATTTATAATAATGGGAGCCAATTAACAGTGTGTGGATTATTTTTCTAATAAAAGACAGGCTTTTGTTTTTATTTCCAGTTATCATCACACGGTTGTCTCATGTTATTCTGAGCTGCAGTGATGAAATCAGAGTGCACAGAGTGCTTCTTAGTACAGGCTCCTGGTTCTGTGAATCAGGCACTAAGAATCAGACCGGCTAACAACAACAGGTCTGGTGCCCAGCTTCCCTCCATCAGGACCAGGATCAGGGCAGAGAGTGCAGAATACTTATCTTAAAACCATTTGAAATCATGTTTACATTAAAACAAAAACATTTTCATATCTTGAGGATTGGGAAGGAAACCATCAAGCCCCTTGTGTCTTGATGATGACCTGGGTTCAGAATAGGGATATGGCAACTGCCCAGATCTTGAAGAACTGATGCTGCTTGCTCCATAGATACTGAATCCAAATAAGCTTTAAGCCAGCTGTCTATATTGAATTCAATTTCCTCACCTTCCAATGAATAAAATACTGTCCGTTTTACTCAAAGTTGTATTGCTGGTTTAGATACCTCATAGTCAAATGCCCTTTTTCATAAAGGTTTAATACTGTTGTGTCAGTGAATTTATATTGTATTGTTTGTATTTCTAAAAAGTAACTATAACACTATGATATTACACTGACCGACCAGAGAAACCGTTTAGTCCAGGAGCAGGTGTGTCATGCTAATACAGGCCAAATATTTAACAGGACAACTGAGATATGACTACTGTTTAGGACTAAAAACCGTGACGACCTGATAAGAAGATATGTTAACAGCGGTCCTGTTTCCTTGTCTTGCATAACTGTGTGACATTTGCTAGCACTGACACAGTCTGATGGCACAGACAAGCTCCGTGACAACAGATTAGGACACCTAATACATTTAGATAGCTCATTATGTACATGTGGCAAGCGTAGGACAGACGGGAGACAGGTTTAACAAGCAAAGAGGGGAAATGAATGAAATATGAGGGGAATGTCATGTCTCTCATTTCACAATTCCTAAGCCACCTATCCTCATGTGACCCGGAAGTTAGATGCATCAGTTTAGAACATGGAGGGGATGACAAGGAAATCCAAGAATGGCTGGGAGTGAAGATAATCTACGGATCAGGTTACATCAAGATTCAATCATTTATTGTAATTTTTCAATTTTATAGGTGATTTGGAATTGGTATGAATTTGTAAAAAAAAAAAAAAAAAAAAAGTAAACATATAACAACACAATACATACAGGAAGAGACCACAACAACATGCTCTTACAATTATATTACAATATTTCAATTAATGTAACCCTATGCCCTTAAAGTGACAAATTAAAGTGCATGGGCTCAAGGACTTTATACAAGTTTATATAACCAGTGAAGCATTTAGGATGTGGATTGCTTCAGTAAGTGCTGTTGTGGAAGTGAGATGTTCTGGTCTTAATACTGCAGAGTCTTTAATCCGAAGGGAGATGATTGAATAGTGGGTTGGCCGGGTGTGAGGAGTCCTTTTAAATTTTAAAACCTTTCCGCTGAATGCGGATGTGGTATAATTCAGAAATGGTTCGAGAGTTCACAGCAACATTGTAAAATCCGTTAGAAAGTACTGACATCATTTTTTTTTTTTCAAAGTGATCGCATGCTCCTCACCAACACTCAGTGGCATAACAAACAGTGGCTGCTATGAATAGGTGGAGCTGTGATACTGGGAAGAAAACAAACAAATATCTCAGTAAAGTAAAGACCATGAATCCTTAAAGCCAGTCAAACACTGTACAATGATGTCCACACAATTGATGAGCTGACACAAGTATTTTGACTTTGAACTCTGCAAGGTTTGTGCCAAATTATTATTGTTTTTTCACTTTACATATGTGGAGATTACACTTTTATTCTGAGGGATTCAGGCCATAAATTTTATTGTTATTGTTACTGGGAAAAACACATGCACAAAGCATTAGGATAAATCAGCCTAATCAAATCTTTGGGATTTAAACAAGACATATCATGCACATTTCCAGGTCTGTATTTATATTCTGGGGCTCTACTGGAATATCTTTGCATGATTTACAGGTCAAAATCTACGTATATACGGTATCTTATACTGGCTTTATGCAGCCCCTCCGTTCAGCCTCTGTCTGAAACAGGCTGTTTTAGCTCCTGTCTCTTTAAGGCCCCTCAGCAGACTTCCACTGGCTCCATGGCTACGTAAACAAACAGTAGCAGTCAGATTTTGCTGCTTTTTCTCGTTCTTTACTCGAGATATAAGTACTTAAATACATCTGTACATGTTTGAGCCCAAATCCCATTCAAAATATGTGAGTTGACAATGCGAACAACCCATGGAACAACCTTAGAAACAACCTTAGCAACAAAAACTATGGAGCAGATGGCAATTTGAACAATAAAACAATATGAAGTCAGTTCGATGGGGAAGTAGAGGTAATAGAGTGGGCTGCAGCCTGGGCTTTTGAATTGACGGTGGCATTTTTACATACGTTCATCAGGTTTAACATAGACATCTGACATCATAAAAGTATAAAAAATAACAGAAAATCACAAAAAGCATGTTACGTCCCCTTTAAGACTGTATTCTTGTTGTGTGTGGATTTGTTTATAGAAGTGTCTACATCTTTATAACATTTGGAGCAGAGCAGCCTGTAGTTTCAACATTTGCGAACTACGTGTAGTCAGGACCTGCACTGAAACACTGTCATTTAAAAGCTGTTGAAACAACAATTCACACTTTTATACTCAAATTTAGACACACTTAGACATCAACCTAGAAACCTAGACATCTTTTGAACTGCAAACCACCAAATCAATGCTTATGAGGTTCATAATGAATAAGGAAAAAATGCTGTGTGTTGTTAATATTTCATAATTGAATCCACAGTCGAGGAAAACAATGTTCTTAAGTCATGCTGACGTGTGCTCATTTAACAATATTCTCTCACTGCAAAATAAAGAATGACAAAAATAACCCAACAGGACAAACATTAAAAACCACCCCAGTATTTGTTACCCATGACAGCTCTGTTGTGATACAGACGTGAGTCACTCCAGCAGTCAACCATTAGCCCTGCAGCAGAAACCTGTTTGCGGGGAACTTGGATACAGTGGTATTTCCTGTACTGCAAACATTAACTAACAATGTCATTTACGGTATGTTTATCATAAGGGGAGACAGAAAATGATTAGCCTTGTTAAGGGTTGCACTGGTATGCACAGAATGCAGTAGTGGCAGGTGACCTTTTATACACCAGACACTGACTTTTCAAAGCAGGAAAAGCACAGGTGTAATTGATAACATTAGTGGCGGCTGCATTCCATGCAGGTGTTAGGGCTGTGCTATTAGTAATGTTTGCTCAGTGGCATGGTTTACTGTGACGCTTCTGTGGAATGAAGCCATCGTTATGTTACTAATTACATCTGTGCTTTTCCTGCTTTCACAAAAATGTCACTTCTGGAGCAGATTCAACTGTTTCACAACCAATGAGTTAGCAGAACACTCTATAACTCCCAGTATCATTTCTTTAAAGAGAGAAATGTTTATCATTACATTTCCTCATGGGAATTGAACAAAACATGCAGCTGTATTTCACCAAGTCTAAACACAAGCCCGACATTTCAACCCTGCCAGACAGCTCCCATCACTCTTGCCTACAGCTGGTTGACCTCTGGATGACCTCAAGGTGAGACGTCAACCTTCTAGGGTCAAGTCTTACATTAATGTTCCTCTTGGACACACACTTGCATGCATGTCTGTGCACAGGCCAACAGATACATGACAGTAACACACACACACACACACACACTGAAATGTCCAGATGACCTGTGATCCTAAACATTACCCACTGAACCCTGTTCATCCCTTGAGATGTTTACCTCACACATCTTTGTTTTTCTTCTTTTCTTTTCTTTTTTTTTTTTTGGCTGCAGAAATCAGCCTCTAGTTCCTGTTGTCGCACCATCTGAAACATGATACTCCTCTAGAAGGTTGCATGCTTGTTTATGTCTTTTTCCATTTATGCCTTTTGGTGACCTACCCAATTTAATTTTCTCTGTAAACAATACGCTTTGGCCCCTGTGGAGCACAAAGGAACATAGACACCACATTTTACAAACAGATACTGGTGCAATAATCCTTTTCAGTAGCCATATTCCTGTATATAAACCCACAGAGCAGTAAGAGTAAAACAACTCTTACTTTTTAATAGTTAGTTACAACTTTTACATACACTTTTCATAGGTTAAAATCAGTGACAACATACTGAAAAAATTGCCAAGTAAAGTCTTAATCGTGACTTTCTGTGTCTGGACAGATATTGGGAAGTCCAGAGGCAGAACAATGCATGCTTATTTAACATTTGCATATCTAGGTTGGCTTCACAACATGTATAATCCCACTGTATCGCCATTCTCATGACGGCATGACTGTAGCACAGAGGGAGTTCATTTTCTCTAACTCTGATTCCAGGTTCCTTACTGTATATTTGATTTTTCAACAAAAAAATCCACTGGCCAAATGTCTGTGGTTAGCTGGAGTTCAAACTAAAACACTGAGGTTTGGAAACAAAGCTATAGGAGAACTAAAAATCAACACAGAGATAAATGAAATTAAAAAATGGGTAGGCACGGAGAGAGAATTAAGAATACAAATATTCTTGTCTCACTGTAGTCTGTTTAATTTCAGGGCTGTGTGAGTGAGGGGGCATCTCCGCTTTCTTTTAGTTTGGTTCAATTGGCCGGTGTAAGCACCTTTACTTTGAAGTTAATTACAGAGAAATCTGTTTTTTCCTCATTACAAGCAGGGTTACTGCTCTGGATGAGGTATGTGTATATGTGTGCGGGCCTGGCACAAGGTGCAAGTGTATGTGTGTTCCTACTGTGAGTTGATGCAAAATCCACACACAGAGGAGACCAATCTGTCTTCTTTGTCAGCCGTTAGCAACCAGCCAAGACCTATCACATCTAAACCATCGTAGAAATGGTTACAGTGCAATTATGTTCCTCTATTGTTTCTTTTTTTTTCATATTGCTCAGTTACAAATGCACAAGTGTGCCGACGAGGAAGCCGAGGTTAATTAAAACTAAATATGTCTAGAGTATTTCATCTTTAATGATTTAACTGTGCTGATGTAAAACAATGGGCACTTTTTTCTTACTGTTCTTTCCACTTACAGGTCTAAATTGACAGAAGTATTGATATGTTTGTTCATAGTTTTTATGCATCTGGACCTGGGGTTTGATTTCCAGTACCTCCAGTCTTGTGTACTGATAACATAATTGGCCATATTTACAATTGGGAGGCCAGTGAGGGATCATGTCTTTGTTGTGGCCTTGGGGCCTTCATTTGTTGTGTTTCCCTCCCCAGGTCAAGAGTGGAGGAAGCACTGACAATGACCTTAGTGCATAGGGAACTGGGCATTCCAATTTGGGAGAAAATAAGAAACAAGTGAAAACTGGTATAGATGTTTTAACTGATGCCAAGCAATTTGGACTAATGCCGCAGTTTTGCTTGACTTCAGCTATATACTAACAGCAAGGTTGTGGACTTTAGCTTTCTTGAAAAGCAAATTTTAAAACTTCTAACATTCTTTACTTATCCTATCATCACACATTATTACAGCAATGTATTATCAGTGATTTTATCAGTCATGAAAATCTAAGAAAACCAATGGTGCAAGTGCACAGAACAGGACAGGGATTATTGATTTTAACCCATGATTCTTTCCGGCTGCAGGCCCTCAGAACCGAGTAACCCGACACCTGCGTCTGACCCTGGGCAGAGACAGATCATTGTACAATGCAAGACGGTAAAAAACTGGAAAATTATAGAGAGAGAAACACTATCTCCTCCCTTACAAGCATCTGATAATCCTGCACATGTGCTGCCTACTAGAGACGTCATCAGGCCCAGTGGTGGGGGTTGAGAAGTTGGGGATTAGAGACAGAGAAGACGTGAAGGAAAGACAGAGTACGAATAAAGGAAGAAAAAAATAAACAAGAGAAATAGAAAGGGAAAAAGATCATTTTCAGCTTTTACAGTATGTACTGTGTGTGTATATGTGTGTGTGTGTGTGTGTGTGGGTGTGTGTGTGTGTAAAACCGCAGGCCTGGGACCTACTGGTCTGATTGCTATGCAGGAATGAATCTGAAACGAGAAACACACAGACTGGATGATGTGGTTTAATCGTCT
Organism: Thunnus thynnus; assembly: GCF_963924715.1. Classification (NCBI taxonomy): domain Eukaryota; kingdom Metazoa; phylum Chordata; class Actinopteri; order Scombriformes; family Scombridae; genus Thunnus; species Thunnus thynnus. Next base: position 21,198,807 of record NC_089536.1, read on the forward strand.
ATTAAACTTTTTAATTAGAGGCTTTTTAAAAGATTGGACTGAGTCACTGAGACATTCACTAACACACAAAACCTGATGTAACTACTCCTGTCTTCCCTCTGCAGTTTGGGCTGAGTGCCTAGAAAGCTGGCTTGGATGTTGGAGAAAGGGGCCAAGAGTGATGGCACCTCCCATCACAAATTTTGAATTATACCCACAAGGCCTCTGGGGGATAAACATGAACTTCTAGCTTTCCACAACATGGTGGGCCATCACTTAGTGGACACATAATGTTTTCAGCACCACCTTTTATCAGCATTGTCCTGACAAAAGGAATTCCTGCAATTTTAACTACTCCTTTACATTTTCCTACCTTCATGAGCCAACTCTTATAAGCCAGTTTTCAGTACATGTTGAGTTTCCTCTTATTCTCAATTCATAAAACCTTTTGCAGCTGCTGTTTAAGGATTCAAGTTTTAGATGGTAAACTGGCACATTTAGCCAATAACACCCCTGCCCAATGGTTCCACTCAGACCGTGACAAAATGTACAATGGGCGCCAAACTTTACCATAACGTTGGGTGTGGTGTTCCTGATGTAGCTGTGTTATGAATATTCTGCTGACTGTGAAGTTTTACTACCACAGTACCACCTGTGACAGTTGGAAAAATAAAGTAGGTTATAACAGTCCCTACTCTCACTGTTGAGCTAAAGAAAGTAGCTTACAGTCTTGGTTTGATCAGGTCTTTGTCTCTCCATCTTAGCCTTGATTTCTCCTGTTTAGCCTGCTACCTTGCAGTACTAACATCTTATCCCTTCACAGTTGCCATTGAGATTCCCCATCAGGTTCCTGCCTCTCCCCCATCACCTGTTCCCCAGCACTCCATAGGTCTCAGTATATAGATACAACTAACTGAAAACAAATTCAGTCTAACACAACAATCCTGTCATAAAGCCTACCTTCATGAAGGTTAAAATGTTCAGCTTTTGTTTTAGAGTGGTGCTAACTGAAATTTATGGACAGTTTAGATGCTTCTGTAGCGCAAACCTTCATGAAGATGGGATTTGTTGCAGGGCTGTTGTATTAGACTGCATTAGTTTGTGGACCTAATAAAGTGGTAACTTAGTGTTGTTCCCTGCCAGCACTGACGAGGGCTTGCATGTCTTCATTCTTGCCTTTCCCTCCTTTTGATCACCACTTGCAAACTTAATACTTTCCTCTGCCACATGATTTGTTTACTCTATCTAATTACTTTCAAATTGTTGAATTAAAGTCTGATTATTGGCAAAGTAAAGAATGTTTTATACTGAACTTCACTGTCTGTTCTGTCTGATTTTTGCATCCAGTACTGGTGTCAGTTTGTTGCATATTAATATATAATATGGTAAAAGGAAAAAGATGATGTTTGATAAAGTCAAAACATATTCAGAAATATTATAGTAAGATATTACAGAGTAATTAGTACTTAGATTAAAGAATTTAGAATGTTTTATCGACTGTAAAGTCTCTACCTCACCAGAGTAAGTAAAGTAAGTAAGTAACATAACTGGGTAGCAACAGCCATTATGGCCAAACAAAGACTACCACCAACAGAAAATGGACAGTAAAACAGTAAAAGCTGAACTGAAAACCAAAACCAAAAAATATTAAGTCAAAAAAGTAGCATACTTTCATTTAAAGTAACTGTGGATATTTTGCCTTTGCAGCCCAGCAGCATACATCATTAAGGAGGAGTTTATACCAAAATGTGCAGAGGTGTGAAACCTTATAACTCAAGGTCTTTCTGCTGTTTACATATACTTGCTGTAGTCACTGTGACTGCGCCTGTTTGCGATCTGCTTTTGCAAATACACATGCTTTCCCACTGAACTGGCACTGTGAGTTGCTTCTAATCTGAGGATCTGGTGGGAAGTCACAATGGGTCAATATTTACCAGTCCGGTAGGTAGTGATCAATACGGACGGCTGTTTTCACACAGATGATAAGAAGTTCAGTTCAATCTGTGAGCTGGCTGTGATGACCTGTTAACTATGACCTTACATGTCATAGTCTGAGTCATTGTCTGAGTTTAGGGCTAGATTATAGGAGCAAAACTGGAAGAAGTGATAAATAAAATGTTGATAGTTTGGTAATGGAAACATGAACTGTTCCATGTTGATTTAACTCTGTACTTTTTGCACGGTATTAAATTTCTTAACAGCCTAAATTACAAAGTGGGGCCACAATAGGGAGGTGAATGCAATCTCTGTATAGGAGAATTAAAAATCCTTTACCTTCAGAGAAAAGCTGAACCAACCAACAAAATGCAACATGGTCATCTTACCTGGTGTCCAGGACTCCCATGCCCCCCAAAAGCCAAAGGTTCACTTCAAGTATAATGAGGACTGCCTTTAAAAATAAAATATATAACAGAGAGCTTTTGAAAAAATGTGCATCCTAAAATAAAGTGGATCAATCATATTGGGCTCTTAATCGTTTATTTTCTGTGGCTTCAGTTTGGATCATTTGAGTGGGTATATTTGCTCAAAAGATTTGCACTTACATGAGACATACTGGTTTTGAATTGCCTGTGGGAAGTAGCCTAAGAGTCTGTCTATTTTTGATTAAAAGCTGAGTTTTCACTGTGTACTTTTCTCTTTTTTCCCATGTGAAATTGCTGTTCTCTGACTTGCTGTACAGCTCTGATCGCCGGCTGTGCTCATGCTTATGGTTTTATTATTGTGGAGTACAAAAAAATCAGAAACATAAAAATTTTTTGGTGAAAACCACTCATGCAGTGACTTGAGGTTTAATGAACCCTCACACTCAATATTTTCAGTAGTTTGTTATTTGACTATTACACACGTCATTTAGCCATTTCCAGTTAGGCTCTATGCAATTTCCAAATCATCAAATTTTATCCTGAGTAAGAATATCCACTCAAACTAATCCAAATTCATTTCCAGATTCTGAGAAATGCTCCACTCCAGCAGCGAAAGATGGTCACCACTTCAACACCCTGTTCTTCCGTTACTTCTAGAGAGCATATTCCATGCTCAGACTCGGAGCTGAGGGATTCGCTATTTGCTTGTTTATTCAAAGTTTATTAATATTAAACATGTCGTGTGTCCATATTGCACCAAATTGGACACTGTACTTCCTTGGGTCCCAAGCAATACACCTGCCAAGTGTGAAGTCAATCAGATAAACAGTTCTTGAGATATGCAAAGGACAGACAAACAGACAGAGAGTCCTTCCTTTATAGTTAGATTGTGTTTGCATGATTAACCTAATAGCCACCTGGTGCCAGGTAGGATTACACCAGCATACAAGTACTGGTTGGTTTCTGCATCTCCAGGCATATAATAAGCTGTCATGTATGATCTACTGTGTACACTGTACATTACACACATAAAGCACAAATGGCAGGCTATTCTGGTGGTCAGTAATGCTCCCAACAGCAATTTTTTTGCTCAAAGACCTCCAAAAAAGGTTAATCTGCCCATGATGTCATCCAAACATTTTCTATATCAGTTTATCCCAGCATGCACTGGGCGGCAGTCATGGTACACCCTGGACGCCAGGTACCCACGATTTGTGGATGCTGAAATCAAATAGTTTCCTCCCACTGCCATTTGGCCGTCGCATTTTGCCTTACATGCAGCAGAGAACAGCCTGAACATCAGCTCCAGTTGCAGTAACCTGGAGACAAAAACATTCATAGCCCCGCTGGGTTTCTTCAGAGTCTCTCATCCTCCTTCTGTTCATCCTTTGCACGCACCCATCTGTGTGCCAAGGCCGTACGCGTACATGCATACTCCCATTTAACGTTTACACACATGCACATCAGTAAGACACACCCATACTATACACATTTATACTCATACACACACGCACACCTCATAAAAGGTCAAACCACAAAACACTGCGCTGTGTTGAGTCATCAACAAAAATGGAAAGTTTTAATCTTTTCAGGCTTTTTTTTATTTTTTTTTTTATTTTCTTTTTCTCAACATGAAGAACAAACTGAGAAATAGGAAGAAAAAACAGCCATGAAAACCAGGCCATTTGTCATAATTTCCCGCTGCCGGTAGCTGTGGACAGAATGAGAAAGTGGTGGCGGTAGCTGAGGACGTGATGGTGCATCTTAAACAGGGGAGTTCCACCCAAAGGGAGGGGAGGTGTGGCACCGGCGACCGCCCGAAACAGCATGCGGTCCTGGGACTGGAAGGACTGAAGTGGCCCCTGATATGAAGCATAGCATGGACGTGGAGGTGATAGATGGAGCTGGAAGCAGGATATCTGGGTAGTGTTGAGCAGTGTGTGTTTAGGCATATTGTGAGTGTGTGTCTGGTCAGTGTAGGGACTTGTAATGCTGTTGGTCTGGCTGGACTCGTGACTGTAGGACACAAGCCATTCGTTACACAGAGACAGTTACACACCAGGCTAAATGAGGCTTATCCAACAGTCTGGCTGGAGGTGTGTGTTAGGGTGTGTGTAGGTGTGTCTTTGGATTTTAGTGTGTTTTTTAGTAGGAGTGTAAAATTGTTTGTGTATGTGTCTGCTTGCAAAAAAAGAGAGACGCAGTGACACATACATTAGAGAATAATGTCTGTGTGTGTGTGTGTGTGTGCTCTGTCTCCAGTGTGCCATGCCGCCACACTCATAAAAGCCATCACAACGGACGCTAACCTCCAAACCCGTGCGACCAAAAAAGCGGCTCTTGATGTGAGCGGAATCAGAATTGAGCTCATTACTTTTTCCACAATGAGAAAGTTGTTTGTGTGACACTCCTAATTCTAATACTTGTGCATGGCCCGCTTTTATTTGGAAATTTCCCTGGCTGTCCTCTTTACTCCTCTCAACACGCTGGGTCTGCTCACTTTTTCTGAGCTGCATTTTCCAGAAATGGCAATAAGTTTGACATAATTGACAATAAACAGAGGATAAGCAGATTAATTAAATCAGCTCAAGACAAACATTGTAAAATGAGCTTTCTTTTGGATGTGAGCAGAGAGACCAAAGACATTAAATCTGCCAGCGTGCCAGTGACAAAGAGAAAGCCCTCAAGTAGTTAGAGGACAGAATTGATAACATCATGAAAAACTGTATTCCAAAACAATAATCTGCATCGTCCTGGCTTTAAAGCCACTTTAGGCTCCAAACAGATGAACTTCTTGCCATTGATTTACTCACAGAAAATAAAAGAAACATTAGTTCTTTTTCTTCTGTGTCCAACCTCGTCTCGTATCTCCGTTTTTGCTTTCCTAACATTGTTATTTTCCCAAGGAAGACTCAGCATGCAGGGTCGTTTTCAGAAACGCTCGGCTTCACATTCAGGCAGTTACATTCACACTTGGGAACCGCCAGTTCAACCGCAGTCTTCAGCTAATGACTATCGAGCAGAGAAACCGTGACCCCCCCGATGGTTGAAGCTGATGGAGGTTAGTTTTTCTTTGTTGCTTGTAATGTGTAATCTTTCATAACCAGTGTGGGAAGTGACCAACTGACACTCTCACAGGCCTTCCCAACTCTAGACAAACCATTTTTCGTCATTAAGTGGCTTCTTATAAAATCCCACCGTTTAGATACTGTTTTTTTGTTTGGCTTTGGGTCAGGCAACTAAAACACTATGATAGGATGATAGGATTAATGATAGGAAAAGATTGTGGCTATGGTTCACAGAAACGCATTTTGCATCAACATTCAACTGGCCATCCACCACCCCGACCTCCATGTCCTTACAGTCCACTTTGCTACATAATGGGTAGACAACTTTCTGTGTTGGCATTGAAAATTGGCAGTGGACCTAAATTGTAAACACAAATCCTAGGATACGGGGCTGAAGTACCGCCATCTTGCAAAACTTGTTTTGGAAGATACAGCGACATAATTATTGCAGCACAAATATAAAATTTACTACTCTACTGAACAATAAGACATTAAATATAGCAAGATTAGGTCAAAACCTAATATATGGTTGGATCATTTATGGTCCTTCTATGAAATTGTGGCCAGTTTGTTACAGGGATAGTCAGTGGTAGTGTCTATAATGTAAATTCCTGGTTATTAAATGTTCATCTGCAATTTTCTGTAGTTGTCCTAGATATATTTGCTAGTAAAGTGTACTGAAGTTGCATATCACATGACATGGTTAAGCTTTGAGTCAAAAAAGGTCATAAATGCAGTTGCAAGAACAATACTTTCCACTCATATCTTTGGATATTTGATTTGAAAGGGAACTGATTTATTCTAATTATAACTCTTCTAATTATTATTAAGTCCCCCTGCTCTTTCATCTATTTCAGTCAGCGGATGTCTCTCGTTTTTCACTGTATTGAGTGTTTTGTCAGTGATTGTTACTTGGGGTGTTTTAATTGTGCTTTAACTCCCTCCTGCCTCTATGTGCGTTTTTATGTCTCTTTCCTGGTTAAGGAGGCTGCGGTGGAAATTATAAATGAAATTACCGCAGTTACAGATCACCTGCAGAGCAGCCGCCCCACACTAACCTGCTATAACAGCTTCATGATTCACGTTTCACCTGCAAGACTTGTGTTTTAATGCTGTCATTCATCGTGATGTGAAAATGTGAGAGAAATACAAAGTTTGCGTCCTGGTATTACTTCAGTCATAAAATCCAAGTGCACTGCAGAGCATCTCTCCGGCCGGCTGCTGACAGCGCTGTCGGAGAGTCGATCACACCAGGAGATGCAGAGATGCTGGTACGCATCTGATCAAACAGGTGTTTAGCCGACTTCTCTGTATTTAACACCAGAGCTGAGAGCGTCAGAGCTCGGAGCAGAAACATGGTCACTCTGCATCACTGCTGTCCTCTGCATCCATCATCTCATGCTGATTTGAAAGAGCAACGGTCAATGAGGAAACTTCAACACAGCCAGCCGACCAATGGTGAAACTCACTCACTATAGGGCTGGCCCCCCCTTCAGTCCAGCCAAAATATGGTATAGGTTGATAATGGTTGGATATATGCTTTAAAAGTGTACTCTAATGATTTACTATTGCAGTTATGTAAAATTGGGGGACTCAGACAATTTAAAAAGAGTGAATAGTCTAAATCTAATCAGAAATTAGTCTCTAGTATAGGTTAAACTCCACAAAAACTGTATCCTACAGTTTTCACAATGCAATTCAGTGGTGTGTTTAGCTGAAAACCCTGATGACATTAAACTTTGAAAATATCCTTTCAGAGTCACAGAAGATAGGCTGAGTATGATTTCTCGTGATAAGGAAACTGAACTCGATTTGTGAAATTGGTGGAGTGACTCTTTAAAAGTGTCAAACAAGCATTATTTGAGTACAATAAGCCTTTATGTGACACTAACCACATTGGCACACTAGGCTTGGTGGTTGTGTGGTTAGCATTGTCGCACTTTCACAGCTAGAAGGTCCTTGATTTGAGCTTGCATGTTCTTATGTCTGCCAGAATAGAGCTTGCACAGGGTTGGTGGGTCTTATTTTACAGCATATTTACTGATCTTTATGTCTAATGAAACTATTATTATCCTACAGGCCTTTCTCTTCCTCTGACCTCTGATCCCTCATTTGTTCTCACCACTGTAACGCAGTTTCTGCAATCAACTCTCTCTCACTCTCAGCCCACAATTCCTCCATCTGTCTTGCTCTTCCCCCTGCCTTCCATCACTCCCTCTCTCTCTCTCTCTCTCTCTGTTTCCTCCATAATGATGTTAATAAAGTGAGCAGAATGGATTATCCAGATTCCCATGGCAGTTGGCCTGCCCTCTGCTCTGTCTCCTGCTTTGCTCTGTTTACTAGAGGGAATCATTCACTTAGTCTTATCACTTTACACCTACGTTATCTGGGTGCACAAACACATGCCACACTAACACATAGAATCTGATTAGCGGCGTGTTTACATGGCTACGCCGCGAACACAAGGTAAAGTGAAGAGGTGGGAAACATGGGGGGGATGGCAGACAAACTAAAGATAGTTCAAGCCTAATGCAGAGGATCAAACACATGAGGTGAACAGAAATAAAAAAAGACAATATCTTCTAAATGCTTTCCAAATGTTTCCTCCCTAAAGAATAAGGAAACATCAGTGTGCAGAAACAAGGCCATATTCCCACCATCGGTCACGGTGTAATTGCTCTAGCAAACCTGTCTTGAATCTAATATAAACTAACGAGGCAGATCGCTCCATCAGACGTTACCAGACAGTGGATGGTGAGCAGAGAACATGTTGTAGTTCCATTAAGCTGGCGTTTCTCAGGGTTTCAGGCTGTAGAGAGAGAAATGGGGAGATGTGATGGGATAGGGGTTGGCTGGATGTCGAACTTGTATCCACTTTTAATAAGTTAAGCTTCAACATACCATAGGCTTGTGCTTCATAACTCCTTTCCTTGGTTCTTTGTTGGTTGTATTCCAAAATTACAGCTACTCTCCCTGAAAAGCAAGAGAAGAGAACCAAAATATGTAAAGAAGAACATACCATGCAATCAGGATTAGAGGTGATTTACAACTGCTGACCAGAATGTGTCTCTCCCTTCTATCATGTCCTGAATGGGAACATGAATCTGGAATCAGTACTTGCAAACTACTGACAAAGACCAGGCCAGTTGTGCGGCTTATAGTGAGAGATTGGGCACATCTGGACGCTATCAACAGGAACAGGTACTGTAAGTTTCCCAGCAGCAGTGCCCAAAATGTGAATCTTTATTTCCACTAAGAATAGAGATCATGTTTTTCTCTGATTCTTAGGGGCAACATATTTTTAATGAAAACATATTTAGTGCAATTAATATGATAATTACTGATAAAGGACATGCTGCTTTTTTCAGTTAGTTGTCTACTCTTCAAAATACCTTTGAACAAATGGTTTCCTAAAAATCTGGTAAAAATTGTACATAATACACTGCTCCCTTGTAGTCAGATGCAGCCAATTCCCCAAAACTGGGGCCTTGCCCAACTACAGTATGAGGCGAGACTGCTTACACAGTGTTTGATCAATTGTTACATTAACCATTTTTCCACCTGATGAATTACCTATAAAAATAGATTGTTAAGCTCATATGATTCCAGAATTTGGCTTGACCATCGATCTGCTGCATTTCTGCCTCAACTGCTGCTAGAAACTTAACATTAATGTAAAACATCAAAGTAGGTTGGACAGGTTGTGAAGGCATCGAGTAGCATCTTGAGTGTTGACCAGAGCCTCTACTGTCTTTTTAAGGCGAAAGGGATTTTCCCATATTTTCATCATATTGATTTTTTGCTTGTTTGTTTGTTTTTGTGACGTTTAGGTGTTAGGGTTAGGGTTAGGGTTAGGATTAGGGTTAGGGTTAGGGTTAGTAGAAGTAACATCTGTGTTTTCGACTGTCATCTTCGTTTCTGAATCAAGTTCCGCACAGCAGACAACTTTATTACCCTACAAGGACAGCGTTTTTGTTCTTCCTCACATCACTGTTTTTTGGGGTTTTTTTTTTGCAATTTTGACACATTTTTTTGTTCTTAAGATGCTTTTTCTTTACTCCGTGTCCTGCCCTCTTCTTCCTGTGCACACTTTTGTCATGTGGGGTACCACACATTTATTATTTGTTGATACAGCTTAGGGAGGAATTGGGAGCGCTTGGTTTGATGCAATGGAATCTTAATAAGATTAATTATAACAGCTGAAGTAAGCTAAACTATGAAAAGAAGCTGGATCCACATTCCTCCTGAGGATGGAATGAAAGTGCCGCAGGAGTTCAGCATCTACCTTTGCTGTTTCTGCAGGAGAGCTTGAATAATAAACTCACACAAGGTTGAAACAGAGAGCATAGGTAAGTGGAAAAAAGGAACTTTGACTGGGAGTAAAGGGCCATGGAGGAGGAGAGTAGGAAACAGAGGTGAGATTGTGGCTAAGGGGGAAGAGGGAGGAAGGGAGGGAGGGAAGCAGGAAAAGAGGCGCCAGCCAAGTGATGAAAATGGGATGGAGACTATACCTGAGAATGAATAAGCACATTACAATTCCTTAATACAGTTAGCTAATTAGCTAAGAGGCGTGCGTCTCCAGCTCCAGAGATTCGTTATGGTCTCAATCAAGTCATTCACAGTCAAAAAAACTGGCATTCGACACGGAATCAAAATGGAAAAGTGCTTGATTGAGTTTAGAGAGGAATAATTCTTGAAGAATACTTCTGTCTTTATGTTGGTAGCTGTACAACACTTGGATGTTAGACCCCTTTTCACTTTGCTCTTGGAGACCAATCCGCATGACGCAACGACCGAGGAGACCAATCAAATTTAAGCAAAACATAGGCAAAGATATAGGCATAGCACCTCCCTCAACCCCCCTCATCATTCGCCCTTTCTCCTTACTTTCTCGCTCCCTCCATTCTCTCATCCTCTCATCTTTCAGACATCATCCATATGTCCATACATCATTTTCCATTAGTCAGCCACTCAATCCATCTATCAAAATCTCTAAATCTGTTATCTTCGTCCTCATCGCCCCCATCTCGCTCTGCAGTAAGGCTCAGCAGAGTGCCACCAGGCTCAGGGCAAACCTAATTTGGACTCTTAATTTCTGTCAGCCTTATTGGACACAGCTATGAGGAGGAGGGGGGGGGGGGGTCTGTGAGGCAGCCTAGAGCAAGAAGAAGAAGCAGTGCAAAATATTCTTTTTAAAAACCCATTTTATTCTTTTCTCCCTATTTTTCTTCCTCTCTCATCGTCCTTGTCTTCATTTTTCTTTATTGTCCCCCCCTTTTCTCTCTAAATATCTTTGCATGCCTCCCTCTCGAGATGCTGCCCCCCCCTCTCTTCTCCTCTCACTCTAATTAATTCTGCTGTGAATTAATTACCAGGGGGAATCTTCCCAAAACAGAAGAGAAGAGCGAGTAATAGGGAGGGGATCTGCATTAATCACCCCTCTATTCCTCAGCAAAAAAATAGAAAAGCTTGAAACAAAAGAGGCCACGAAATGAAAGAACAACACAACAATAACACGATAAACAAAATTGTTTACTTCGCCCTCACCTCCACTGTTGAAACCCCGTGGGGATGTGATTAGGAAAACAGAGCTCTTTCTCTCCCTCTTTTTTTTCTTTTTTGGTTTTTCCTGCCCCTCCTTGCTCCGCTCATTCCTCTTTGATGAAGTTGTGGGAGTTCAGAGGAAAGCGGCGCGGCTGGGATATCACCCGAGCACAAAGCACCATGGGAAGAGCAAACTTTGGCTCATCTGAGCAGAGGGCCGGGAAGGGAAGGGTGTCTGTGTTCGTGCTGTGACGGCTCTCTGTGCATGCTTATACTCAGGAGTGCTGTCATACCCGGCTGATTAAAACTTCAAAAGTGAAAGATGTGAAGTTAAAGCCGTTCACTGATATGTTACCTCATGCCAGATCACTTCCCCATGTCCCTTCACCTCTGCATGCTAATCAAGATGTTTATTAGCAAAAAACACAAAGGCTTGTCAAACTTCAGGGGGTCTAGCAAACCATTACTCAATCCTGCTTATGCACATGTTGTCAAGGTAACCCAGACTCCCAGAAAGAGTAACAACGAGGGGATATGATGTCAGGAGGGAGAAACCTGATTCGCCAACACGTCTATGTCGAACAATATCGTACTTTTAAAAAAAAAATTTGGACAACTCAATTCTCAGCTTGGGTGGGAGACAGAGGACGTTTTCATGCTTTTTCTCCCACATGGGTGGCATGTGAGCAAAATCCCTGTCTGTGTGTGTTTATGTGTGTGTTGGGGTGGAGGGGGGGGGGGGGGGGGGGGGTCACTAGTCACACTCACAATAAAGATGTCATCAAACCAAGCTTAGCTCCCCTCCCCACAGATACATGTCCACACAGCAAACTCGCCAGACCCACCCAGCCCAAACACACATGCATTCACACACTCTGACTCCACGCCACGCCAAGCCGACATCACCAACACAATAGCTCTTCCCCTGCAATAAAAGGGGGCTTTGAATGAAATCCTACACTGTGGTGCACCACATAGGAAGTCTCCTGACCCGTTGTCAGAAGGAATAAAACTTGTCTGTTGAGATATCTTGAAGCATTCTATGCAATAGCACAGGACTGCTACCTCCCTCTCTGCTCTTATTAAAAGGTACAATGACACCTTCAGTTTGCTTCAAACTCACATGAGTCACTGGCAGCTTGTTTATTAGAATTCCATCTAGTTAAGAAAATATGAAAAAATAGTCGAATATGAGCATCCGTCCAGACTGCGGTTTTCCCTCAGCTCATTTTGTTATGATCAGCTTTCCAAGCTTGAGTAACTGCTGGCTATCAGAAGTCAACATCCGTCTCCTCATACCCATAAAATTCAGTGATTTGGGGTTTGTTTTCTTTTGTTGGTTCAGATTACAATTGTAATGAACCTCACTGCAGTTTGCTTGCCAGTAGAGTGAAACCCGCATTTTTCAGTCAACACTTATTTTGTATGGACCCCAGTTCAAATGGCATCATTCTCACCTGGCCAAATGCAACACACTAATGGAGTAAATGCTCCAGGGATGGAATAAAGGACTCCAAACACTTGATTTCAATCTGCTCTAAAGGGCATGACGCTCTCTCATATGGCACCTCCTCACAACCAGACACCTCCCTGCTACCAAACCAAACTGCAAACATTTTTAACTCGCTGCAGCAGAGACAAAATAAGTGGCCAATTATAATGATATAACAGAAGCAAAACCTTGTTATGGTTCATGTTTGTGAGGTGATACTAGCTAAGGATAAATAAGGTTCAAAAGGGTTTTGGATGAAGAGTTTCTGTGGGGAAAAAATGCCAAAATGTTGCCAGCATATTACAGTAAATGACACTGCATGGGAATAAAAAATGCAGACATGTTACATAACTTCTGGTAAAGTTTGTACTTTAACTCCAGCCTGCTTCAAAAGGGTAATCATGTTTTGCTGCGCTGGGCTCAGTGAGAGGGACAACTGTTGTTGGAGCATGTCTGTGCACCACCAAATCATACAGAGTAGTGGATGTTTTCTTATATAAATGTAGAAATTTTAGCATGAACTCCACCAGTAGGGAACTCTGACAATCCCATTATTTACAGACTTTTGGCATTGTTACTACATGTCTTAAGCATGCCATGATGTTAATTTCACAGTAAGTTGGGCTTGTGAGCAGTACAATACACACTTTCTATAAAATAAGACTTTTACAGACTTTTTTTTGTATGTTGTGAAGGTTTTTTTACACCCAGAAAAGGTCAACGTTCTAAGGATATGAGAACAATGTTCATAGGATGTTCTATACCTTAGTATTGCCAAACATTAATCAGACAGTGTTCAATGGAAAACCTTTCATGGATTCTGCCAGATTGTTTTTCTCATTTCCATTTGAGATGGACATCAGGGGGATGGCTGTTAGCTGGAAAGAGTATGTAGTGCTGATTCCACCGGTAAATATACGACATCCGTGTGTTCTGGTTTGACTGAATTATTACTCTTAGAAAAAGAGGTTCAATATTTCACAGCAAATGCATCAATCAGGTGTTAGGATACAAAGCGTTAGGCTACAAAGGCAATACAACCCCAGACTATAACACTACAAAACACAAGACCACAGATTTCTCAGACTGTAGCCATCTGTCATTTTGGACACACTTTACCACACTCAGTGACGCTTTTCTCTGGTCTTTAGCGAGGTGGCTTGAATGCGTCTCAGCTTAGTCTGGGCTCCTGTCCTCCACACAGAGGCCTATCAACGCCATTTGGAAGCGAGGATGATCGATGAGCTACTGCGTCATTCCCCAGAGCGTGCTCCGTCAGAACCGTCACCATGTGCCTCGTGCCAAGCTCGCTGACATCCAAAGACAATGTGATGCATCAGTCATCGAGCCAGATTTCTCCCCCGGACTAGAGGATCTGAGCCCAAGTTAGAGGGTGGTACATTTTCCTCTGCTCTAATCCCATCTCCAGCCATGAACTGTCAGTTACTATCCCAACCAAAGCTGCATAGAAACCAAAGCCTTGTGTATTTCATCCCAAAGCCAGGCCTGTCTAATTTAGCCCACTTTATCACTTCAGTAATCAGACCAATGCTCCCACAAAGAACAACGTGTCCCGTTCCTTCCAGATTTACGCCAACAACCGATCCAGTCCAGTGTCTCTTATTGAGGCTCAGCTCTTGAGCCAGTGGAGACCAAGATGTTTCTATATCATGTCCAGGGAACCTCTGCTGTCTCAGTCTTCAGCTGGCACCAGCAGCTTGTGGGGAGGGGTAATGGAGGAACTGGGGTTGCAGGAGCTGCAGGATGAGAGACATCCACACAAATGCAAACCAGATGGAGGGATAGATGGATGGATGAGTAGGGAGGAGAGCCTGAGTCATCCTCTCTCTTTCAGCCTTCCTCTCATTCTGTTTCTTTCTGTGGAGACTCTGATGTAGGTTGTGTATGCCTGTATACTGTGTGTGGTATTAAACAACTGGTAATTTCAACTCGACTTGATTGGTCGAAGATGCGATCTAGCTTTGTGGCTAGCTAACCAAGATGACAAATGGAATTGGTTAAACTAACCAGCAATCTGTTTGTTCTTTATTCTTGTACACAACTTTGCAGAAAACTCTCAAAACCGCATGCATTAGTAACCTTTGTGCAAGAGCTGCGCTGCACCTCAAACTTTCTGCATCAGCATCATCCCTGTTATTATTATTCCTAAAAGTTCAGGATAGGCTTGAAACAAATTAGTTCTGAATAGCCACACTGGAAGGCGGGGCAAACAGCCTGCTGTCAGAGAGAAAGATGAGATGCGATGAACAGTACAATTGAGGATAATAGCGCAGACTCTCAGACAGATATTCATGATGTTGCCTTCGGTTGTATCCAAAAGTGACAAAAATAGTTATGAACACTGGAAAAAGAGATTTCAAGAGGAGATCAAATCTTGAATACAACTGGTCAATTTCTGTGTGAAGTGTTTGTTGGATTGTTGGTTTTGGAAGAGTACCAAAATTGTCTGATGCTTTTAGTGTAAAGGTGTTACAGCTGAACTGACTCAGCTTAGTTGAAACAGAGATGTCTTGTGCAATCAGACTACGGTCGTTCACGCCAATTAGTAATTTCATTTGTGTGTTTCCTTTGCATGTATGGATATTATCAAATCCTATTTTTTTTAAATAGTTGAGCTACTCAACAGTCTTTCCATGTACCCCCTGCTAACTGCAGAAGTTCTCAATTAAGACAAGTATCCCTGGTTGGAAATCACTGACACTAATGACAGCCAACTCTCATAATAGAGTTAAGCTTTATGAGGTGATTCTGAGATGCCCTAAAAAGGCCACCATACACTTGTATGTAACCAATATTTTTATATATTTATATATCACATATTGTATTTTTTTTCCTGTCTCTAAATATTAAAATTGTGCAAAGTCAGATCCAGAGACTCTGAGCTGACATGCCATTTGTACTCCAACACTCCACATACGTCAACATTTCCATGACAACAAGTAAATCTTGCGTCATTCATCTGAGACAAATGTCATAGTTCTGGCAGTTGCTGCATTGAGGACAACAAGACACAACAATGAATAGAAAGCCAAATCACTGACTCGACTGACACTTGGGGAGACGCCTAATTGCACTCAAGACCTCAATGATATATTATGACTGAAATGTGCTTCAAACAAAAGCATATGTGCATGTTTTGTCATTATTACTGCACGTATATGTCTTTTCAACATTGCTGTCAGTTCATGTTCAGATTGGCTATCACTCCAGTTGCAAATGAAATTAAAAAAAGAGATATGAGTAGTGATTACAGCATGAACGCCTGTGGTGTGAATTGTCATACTTTCCCTCTCCTATGTCCTCTTTCAGCTTCTGACACAGTTACTTTCCACTCTTTTTCCATCCAGAGAGGGTGGTAGAAGGCAGACAGAAGGCAGGTACTGAACAAAGTCGCTCCGTCACACCCTCTCCATCCTACTAAATCTATCAGCGCACAGGCCAGGAGAGGCCGAGGACTTCACAAGCGTCCACATACAAGACCATACTCTTCAGCGAAAAGTAAAACATGGAGTGACGGAGAGAGAGAGAGAGAGAGAGGCTGCAATGAAAGAGAAAAAGTGAAAAATAACAAGAAACATGACAGCTCTGATGTCATTCACCATTAGAAGCCATTAGTGGTTTTGAATGTTCCATTGAGTGTTTTCAAGTCAGTTTAGTGTGGGTGAAAGCTCATTGACATCTTACTATCACCCCATAAGTAACTTCACACACACTTGTGTGGATGTTTAGTGGTAAATTGGGAGTAATGAAGCAAAAGTGGGGTCACAGTAGCTCTTTGAGCTTTCGCTACAACTACAAAATCACTCATATATATACACACATACGTACATACACAGGCCATCACTCCATCACCACCTTGCAGTCAATGGTATGACGTCATCAGCAGTGGCCCAACTTGTTTTTCCCTTGGCAGTTAGGCTGAGGTGGTGCTGACCTGAGGAATGAAAGATGAAAGAGGGAGAGTGAAAAGAGGGATGAGGAAGGCCACAGTGACCTGTTACCACCGCACTATTTCAAACCACTGGATCACTCTTGATTTCTCCTTTCTTTCCATACAGCTCACCTTTGTTGTTCTCTCATCCTGCTATGTGCTACTTTGAAATTTGTGTATTTTGATCTTTTACTGTCTTTATCAGCTAATTCTCTCTGCACAAGCAGGATGCACCAAGGCCTGCTCTGTCAACGTCATTCCTCTGGAATTTGAAATAAAGAAAAAAAAAAAGATAATTGCTGTACTTTTCATTTCAATTCATGCTGTGGTCTGAAAAAGGGGAATGTAAGCTTCGGCTCAAATTGCATCTGACTGGCCAGTGGGGATGCTCATCCCTGCTTTCTTTCATCACTACCAGTCTCCGGACAATCATGGCCGCTTACATGGATCATTTGAGGTAATTGAGGTGCAGAGTGGACAAAAAAATCAAACTTAGCATGGACAACAACAATAAATTGTTGGGGAGTGTGGCTTGATTTGCGCTCTTTGGCGTTCATGCTTCTTGTGCTTTAATGATGTCTTTGTGCTAAAACGATGGCGCTGCAGAACAGGCCAGCTATCCAAAACTGGATGCTAAAGTAATGTCCAATTGGTTTTTACCACTCACTATTCTGCCAATGGGACTATAGCACCACCATTTTCCCAGACTGCTAGTACTATGAAAAATACATTAATATGATCAAGTAACATACTTTATGTTTTGACATATAAGACTTTCATCCTCTTGATAGGGATCATCAATCCAAACCACTGGATTGTTATCAGCGCCAATACTGATCTTATTAAGCAGATCAGGTATCAGCCAGACATCAGTGAACCGAATTGGATGAAGCTAATGGTGGTGAGCTAATTGTGATGCATAAACCAACTACAGATACTAAACCTTCACTTATGGCATGCGCTTTACAATACAAGTGCTGACTATGTCTTTTGCGGATATAGCTAACGTTACCAAAAATTTAGATGTAGATAATTTGAAACATAACGTGGATGAAATGCTCTTTATTATATGTTTAACAAAACTGCATAAAGGAGAACAGCTCAGAAAACGAGAACTGGCGTCACATCTTATTCACGACAAGCCTTTAGAGCAAAGTTTAAAAAACACCATGTAACATTAGCTTAAAAGGTTGGTTTTGGTTGATGAAGAGATGTTGAAGCATTATATTAAGTATTGTAATGACACAATTTCATAAACTTTCTAGGACCAATATGATTAAATTTGCAGAAGCCTAGAAAGGATGTTGGTTTAAACTTGGAAGAATGATCTTACTGTAATAAGTCCACACAGGGAGCTTTGCCGATTTTAAATAAGGGGAAAAAAAGCACCAGTATTGGATTGCTATGCTGTATCAACCACCATTGATATCAGAATCAGTACTGGGGGAAAAAGTCGAATTGGTGTGTTCCTACTTTTTGGTAATTGATGTCATTTTCAATATATTATGTCTCCTTATCTTAAAAACTGTGTGGCACCCCAACAGTGTAATAAATCCTTGAAAACTTAATGGCCAATTGTATCAAAAAGACTCAATTTATTTAAATTTAGGTAGATCAAAGGTGCTGGTGGGTTAATTAAACTTTGATTTTACCTTGTGCCACAGCACAATCTATCTAAAATGATAGCTGGGTAAAAGATAGTCTGTAGCACAGAAGCGAGAAATTCATGAAGGGGCACCTCTACAATTGCTGCCACTATATGAGCACGGGGGGGGGGGGCAGATGTGGGTCACCTTGGGCCCCAGATTCTCTTCCAGAACCAGCACCGAGACCAGAGCAAACAGAGCAGAGCGGAGCCCGGCAGATATACAAGCTGCCTGCCAGGACCGCAGCCCAGCCAGAGAGCTTTATAGGAGCTGGGTCTGGTTATAATAGGAGGGAGAGGGAGGATAGAGGGGTGGAGGAGTTGAACAGCGGGGGTTATGTTTCCATGCCCCTGTGTGAGTGTGGATGATCCAAAACCCCATGTCTGTAAATGTCAGAGTTAGGAAGCAGAATCCAAGAATGAAATCTCTATAAGCTGTCCTGTAAGAAGCAGTAAACCTAGACCGGAGTGGAACTGAGATCTTTATCGAACTATAGACCAACAAATTCTGCTGCACAGGCACCGCCAGAGCAGCACAGGGCTATACGGTGGCAGATGTTGTGCAAGTCCTCCTTCATTCTGCTATCCTCCATTTACCTTCCATTAGTGCTGGAAACAGTTCTTTCTTTTATGCAGTTAATGAGTGTCGATATTGTGAAAGAAAACTCTTCTACATCTATTTAACAGACCGATAGATGTAGCTTGACAGCACAGAGATTACAACTTAATATTTCCAGTCTCCCAGTCAAGGAAAACAGGCCATCTAACTTGGCTTTTTTGACCTTTGTGGGACCATTTGGCATGAAACATGCACTGATTCCACAGTTACTTAAGACATTACCTTCTGAGCGTTTCATACAGAATGTGACGCATGAGGATATGGCGACAAAGATATTTGCCAAGAGAAACATGAGATTTATCGTATTACTCAACAAATACAATAAGAACAGATGAGTCATTTGTTACTGTTGAGTTTGGATACTGTAGGTCACATCTCAAAACAGCAGTGCGATGCAGTGTACAGTGGAAATCTCTCTTCAGAGCACCAGCTTCTGGTTCTCATTACTCGGAGGGAAGAGTATCTGTTCTGTATGCCCTGCACTGTTAAGAGCTTAGCACATTTTATGCAATCTGAGCATCTAACACTGACTTAAACATACAGCATAGAAAAGAGTTGTCAAAACTGGTATAAAAGGTTTTTCATTGAGGGGTCTCAGGTGATATACAGCAGCAATGTTGGAGTTCCTAACCTTCTGAGCAATAGTGAATATGAATTGCAATCAGATTCTTACAACTTGCTCTTTTCAACTACTTAATCAGATTTTTTTTTCTGATACAGTCATGATGATAATATCAGATTGTTGTTTAGATAATAACACCTGATCTGCCCACCTCTTTCCAGTGTTTTGCCCAAATCATTCTGGATAGAATAATGAGAAACAACAAAAACTACACTAAAAAACGAATTGATACTTAAAAGTGGAGCTTTTATCACTAGTAATGCTATGGAGCATGTTTTTATGAACAGGTCCCCATTCTGTTTTTATCTTGTACATACACAGGAAGACGCACATATGTATGTGCATAAGCATGCAGCGACTCAATACATTTTCTATTTCATGCCATTCAACAGATTGACAGATGGTTGAGGTAGAGCGCCAAGAAAGAAATTTGTAGTAGTAATTTGCCAGCAAAGGCAGGGAGGAAAACAGCAAGAGCAGACATGGATGTAAACAAAGCAAGTTTCAAAATACTCAAAACGAGCATCAAAGTTCATTTTTGGCCTAGGAAATAGTAGTTGGACAAAACAATCTTGATTCAAAGTTTACTTGCTAGCTTTTTTTTTTGGAGCTTTTATCTGTATCACATGTATGGCAACACATCTTAATCAACGAAGGGAGTTTGCTCAGTTGACCTTCAGTTGGAATTGTTTCAGCAATTATTTTGGTGAGTACAATGTTATCTAAGAACACACTAAAAGCATATATCATAGACTAAAACCTAAAAACATATAGCATAGAAAATACATACTAAAAATCAATCTGCAACTGCAATCTATCATCTGCATTTTTGTATTTGATAGGCCATCGAAGAGGTACAGATAGTAGGGGTGGGGGAAAAAAATAGATTCTTAGATGCATCGCAATGCGGATGTGGACAATTCTTCATCTTTTCACAAATGTCAAAAATCAATTTTCTAAAAGTTAGTTAATAACGTGATGTTGGAACTCAACTAAGAGGGCAGTGCAGCACCCAGACAGTCCACAGTGCATACACGCTAGAGTTATCTTGCGTTTCATCTTCAAAATAGGCAGTGGTTGCAAGCATGTTTTTATTTAATGGCTAAATAACTACCTTTGCGAGATGAACATGAAGTATACTGTGAATACTTTCATGCTGTCACTCAGAGACTAATGTTAGCAGAGCGGAGCAGCAAACTCCAGCAGTAACAAACGAGACCAGCTGACCAACACACACTGCAGCATTAAACAATTTAAACCAACTCTGAGGTGAAGAAAATAAGTCTGTGCTCAGTTTTTCACCCCAAAAACTCTGCGGTCACTCAGCGTCTTGGACAGCGATGGCTTTCCCTGGAGCTAGTGGTGCAACAGAGCAGCTGCTCTCCACTGCTGGAGACATGACATTAATAACACAGCGGAGCACTCCAACTCCTCCTCATTGTGTTGTTATCATACAGGCAGGAGACTGTAAGATGCTTTCAAATCAATTCATTCATTAATCGCAGTTAACTTTTTAAAATAAAAAGTTAAAGTATGGCACACAGTATAGTGGAGCAAGAGACTGAAAATTGTGCCCCCTTTTTCTGTTCATTCAGTCGAGAATGATTGACTCCAAAGAATTGGAATCGAATCGTGAGATTCCCAAAGATTCCCACCCCTAATAGATAGACACCACTGCTACTATCATACTATTTTCAGGTTCCAATATTTTAAACAAAACCCCAAAATATACATCAGATGCTTGCTAAACAAAGAGCAGAGAAAGAAACGTGCAAAGAGAGGAAAGCAGAGGTTGGGATGTGGAGGACCCTGCAGCAGTTTAGGAAGGGAGAAGCAAGGAGAACAAACAGCATGAGGTAAAACAGGGTCAGACTGAGAGTTTATTTCAATGTCTACATCTATTTACTGTATGAGGACTGCAATGATTCTGCTGGCGTTCAGCTGGATGTAATATAGTGATCAAAATGACATGATGGTTTATAATGTAAACCAGACTTCAGAAAAAAACCTCAGCAAAAAGCTTTCACATAAGAAGAACTAAATATTGTATACCGGAGAAATATGAAATTTGGGAAAGAATCGAGAGAAGTGATTATTAAAAACACAAGGAACCACACCAGAGAGGAGAGTGGGCAATCAAAAATATTTCATAAAAGCAACCCTTTGAAACTGCAGTTTATGAAGATGACGTTGGATTAGACAGTCTAAATTTCTATAGATGTCTAAAGATGTGACTCTAAGTGGTGACCGACAAAATCTTTCCTACTCTGCATCTATCCAGTAACCAACTTCTTCCTGTACTCTAACAACCAAAGAAAACATGTTTCCTGTCAAAGGTTATAGACATAAATTCATGTCCTCGCAGACTGCTACCAGTTTCCATTTACGCAATTCATCTTTGAACTTTCTGATAAACAGCAAGAAAATTCCACTGCTGTGTCAGACCTGCTGTATATGGGTTTTCACATTAACGGTTTACTGCGCTAAGATTAGATCCTTTGGGTACTCCATCATTTTAAGGGTACTAAGATTTGTAGCATCTATTATGCAGTCAATTTCACATATCTCATCAAGTCAGATTTAGTTAGAGAAACTGCGTCAATACTTTATGGCATGAAAGAACTTTGCTTTATAACAGAAAAAAGAAAGAGGGCTCTGTCATAGCAGTGCAAACACAACTAAAGGTTTCAGGATTCCTGGCAATAGAGTTGCAAAGTGAGAGAGTTATTTCAGGTGCCTGTGGTTCCCGAAGTTAAAGTCCTATTCATTGTCTCCATGATGTTCGGTGACTCACGGTTAGAGCAATTTTATCACTTCACTGGCATGAAACCCACCAGGTTGAATAATCAGTTAAAAAAAGACTGACAACTCTGCTAGAAAATATCTGTTTCTCTGATAAGAATATGAAGGTACATTCTGTCGCGGTGCATGAATTTCTGTTAAGCGTAGGGTTAAGGGGGAAACTGATAATACAGTCTGCAGCTTAAACAAATTCACTTTCAGATTCTGGAATCATTTTGGTTACATTTGGCAATTCTGGCGCTGTGCTTTGTTCACAACTGCTCCAATGAAGTGTTCTGAATTTGTGACAGCTCTGATTGGCACCTCTGACTGGCTTATTCTCCATAGCAACTGTGACCAAGGCTCACGAGTATTAAAGTATTTAGAGCCATTCACTATGCTAAACTATCATAAAAAAACATGAAGTTGAAACAATCTACAGGACGGGTTCACAATATTTCAAGTACATATGACTAACTCAGACTGCTGAAGCCTCATATAAGCTTCAGATAAACTTTTAAATGCATTTTTTACACAAATGACTGTGTAAACACTGGATTTTGGCCCCCATCACTTACACTGACATTTGAATATGGACACCTGACTGTTGTTTTAAGACACACTTGAAAAATTGTGAACCTATCCTATAGCACTGTTACATTATCCAGGCGCCTCCTGTGTTTCTGTGTTGAGTAAGATTGAGGGTATTACTTAAAAGAAAAAAATTTAATGGGGCTTTGGAGTGGGAAAAGTCAGTGGTTAGTTGTTTTACAAAAATACTACTGGAATGAGATAGACCAGTCTTATTAAACCTTATTTCATTTGTTTACCGTAATTATAACAGCAGTTACAGCACAGATGTAATAAATAGCACTTTGAATAAAATAAAAACTCACAAATACAAAAGCAAATGAGTGTATGCACACACTAATAGAAAAAAAACACACATAAACACAAGGTCCAGCTGGACACATAAATGCATTTTTTTGGGCTAATGGCTCACGTGGCTGGTGGTTAAGTGGGCAGGCGTCTCTATCACCCCCAGCAGTGTCTGAGGAAAGACCCCAACCACCACCTCCTCTCCTCAGCCAAACCACCAGCAGCCTCAGGAGAGGGAGAATATTAATGTCTGTGTGTGTGAGTGTGTGTGTATGTTGGGTTCGCATCTACACTTAGTTAAAAGGCTTCCAGCACCTCTAACACTCCCTTCCTCTGAGCCAAGCCCCAACCACAACAAACATTGCAACATGCTGCATGTTTGGATCTCACTCCTCCTAAAGATGTTCATTTTTTTCCTCTCAAGGGTGAAACAGAGTTACATAGACCATCTGCTGCCATGCAAGTTAGATAACATTCCTAGTGGGACTCAACCCCCGGCGATCCTAAACTCAGCCAGAAGATGACATGCCAAGCTGCAGTGTGTGTGTGTGTGTGTGTATGTGTGTGTGTGTGTGAGTTTGTGGGAGAGAGAGACAGTGACAGCGGGAATGTGATGGGGTTTGTGTATTGTCAATCACTGTTGTAGTTAATCGGCTTGATCAGTCACTTACTTGGGAGATTTGCGGCCTATACAGTAGCTGCCAGGAAAAATCCAAAGTAACACACACAGACAAACATATACATACATACAGCAATGTTTATTATCCCACATACAAACACACAAATCCTCCCTCGACATCATTCTGACATAAGACTTCTTCTGCTATCACTTAACAGTCATTTGGCTCGACCAATCTAATCTCAGACATTTGCTCTAAACTAGCCATCTGGCTACATCTTTGAGACCAAAAGCTTGTCACCACCTCCACAAAAGACCTTTAATCTTGCTTTGGCCTGCAACTCCACCCTCAAAACACAATTTTCCCTCTGTGCCTCTTTCTTCGTAAACTCAGTTATGTGAGACAATCTGTGGTCAAATATACAATCAAATCCTTTGGCTCTGGGTAAGGCAGGTTATCTAATTATCGGCGGTGTTTGGAAAGCTCCTTTTGTATGTCTCTTCCTGTGCAATTCCAGCAATGTAGAGGATGGACGTCCTTTGAAATGATGCTGCATTTTTAGCGCACCTGTATTTCAGTTTTGGGACCACAAATAATTCTTAAAGGCCAAATGACAGCAACATTTAAAACAGTAAAAATTCTGGTTAACCTTAGCATACAAATTTGACCACTGACATAGCTATGTTGTACCATCCACTCTATTTTACTTCCAGCTGTTAGCAGTATAAACTACTTCACAAAAGAGGAATGGTTTGCTGACAGTTATGAGACAGAAGCAGATGGTGCAAATACATTATTTTAATGAACTGTGTGAACTGTTTGTGACTGAGCTAACAAGCTTACTAACCTGCTTGAAGAGCTTTTTATCCTCCTTCAATTTCTCAAGAGGCTCAGAGAGTTATTGTAACTGACTAGCGCTGGCATGTTCCTGGCTTGCTAGCGTGTTAGCTATTAGCTCGCCAACAGTAGTTCATCAACTCTAGCCGTGCGAGTAGTCCCTACATCACCAAGCTTACAGCACTGCCTTTTTCACAAGAAAAATTTGCTGTGTCACCCTCTGATGTGACCGGGCATTAACTCTGAACTTATTTGGTGGAACTCACCAAGCCGTTTTTTTCATTCTGAGGATATATGTACAAAATTGAAGCTGAATGAAACCTACACACCAACAAATGAATGACAATTCCTTTTAAAATTGCAAGAAATGTGATTTTTTTTTTAAATTAGTCTTTTATTTATTTGCTGGAGTATGTGTTTCTGAACTAATATTTAGTTATAAATATACAGGATAATGTGTTCAACTGTCATAAAAATGTATCCTGTCCCAAACAAACATTCAGATTAGCTATACAGTATATGCTAAATCCCAACTGTGTTAACAAATCCCCTTTTTTCTTGCCCAACTGAAGGGTTCACATCTTTTTTACACACAAAATTAATGCCTTGAATGGCATTAATATCACATTCAGAGATTGAGCATCTGCTTTAGTTAACTTGACTCAACAGAGGTCGCCTCAGCTTGGTCCAGCGGTGTGAAAACATCCTACATGTGGTACTACAGTTGCATTTGTCCTAATTATGTTAACTGCAATGCAGCTTTCTCTGACCGCAGCACCAAAGGTTTACAGGGCTCTCATTATACACTTAGCTTATACTGTAAACCAGGAAACAAGGAGCCAGTAAGCTGCTGCTCCAAAACCACACCACTTCCTAGTGTGTTTAAAAAGCACTTTGTTCTATTTCTTTGTTGTCCACTGTGATCACTGTCATACAATCAAATGAATGTTTGATTAGTTTGCCAACTGGCACACATGCACAATCAAAATTGTGTTGTAATATTGTCAACTCTACATTTGCAATCGTTTTGATTCGGTTTGATGTTTTGCCGATGGTTACATTACATGATACCTTAGCCATTTCAAATTCCACATTTAAAGTACACCCATGTATTAATGGTCACAGCTGTCTTATGATCACAGATATAACATAAATACATATGACAGATACATAAGAGAGTTGCCAGGTATAGTTTATACCTTGTTAAGACCTATTTAGAGACTTCCAGAACATAGCAATGGAATGGTTGTGAAAATACAACACATTGCAGCTAATACATATTGTACCAATCCTGTCGGGCTTAAAATGTGCCATAAAAAATAATTTTGAGGATAGTTTCTGAGCCTTATAACACTGCGAGTGCATATAGTTGTAGTGGTGATTGTCCCCACAGGAATGGAACGCCCAGCCTTGGCAGTGTTAGGGCTTAACTGTTGTTCGCTGACTTGTGCAAGACAAAAATGAATGCTAAGGTATACGTTGAATCATAGTTTCCAGGTGTATAGAATATACAGTAGCTTATCAGGATCCCAACTGCTTTAGTACCACTGATAAGGAATGAATAAAAACTTAATGATGATAAAAAGTAACAAACTGGCAGAATGTTTGTCTGTACAGATCACAGAGCCAAGGCCTTGCATTAGTAGAATTAGAGGGTATTTGAGAGCGGCTCAGGCTAAGCCAAGAGTATTGGGTATACTGCTGAAGATTATAACCCGGCCTGCAGCCCTCGGCAGTCCTGTTTCCAGCCCATTTCTGCAAAAGATCATAGTCTATTGGCTGAATACCGCTGCACTAAGTGCCATGGAGGGAGAGAGTCATACTCAGCCAAGTCCACTGGTCCACTGGCAACAGAGGCTGGCAGTAGAAAGTCCCAGCTCCATAGTTTAAACAGCCAACAGTAGATGATTGGCCTGGCAAAACAGACCCACTCTGCCTAGCAAAACACATGGCAGTGCTTATGTTCTTAACCCTTACTCAGGCCCTACACTGAAACATAGCTCATACATACAGCAGCAAAGAACAGTTGAAGGCTCAGACCATTGTCCCTTTTGTCCATACAGTCAATTTATGATGGTTTCTTCAAAACATTTGTTTGTGGTATGCTAGAGGCTGGAAAAGTAGACCTGGAATCAAACAGATGGTTAAAATCTGATCACCTGGGAGAGTCTGAAAAGGCAATCAGAAGGGCTCTTCCAGCTCACAGCAACTAGTTTCAAGTTGTTTCTGAGCACAGCACACAATGCTCATCTCCACTGGAGCTGCTAACTCTGTTCTAAGTTCTGGTCAATTTTAAGTTCACACATTAAAAACTGTAGACTGTATAAAATTAATCTCTACTATAAAACACTGCCTGTATCTTGACATGTCCAACATAGTTCAAGCAATCACGTATGATCTAATGTCAGCAAGAGATGAACGAGCTGTAGCTTAAAGGCCAACTTTCACCACAGATTTGCTGAATTTATGTGGTTTTGCGCCAATCTCATCCAGAGAAATCAAGATTTACTGCCTTTTAAGCTGTTCAACAGAGAATCACCTGCATGATATATTCATGGCGTGAGGGATTAGGTAAAACAGTATGAAACAGTGTGACAAAATAAATAGAAAAAGCTGTAAAAATTAGAGGAGAAACATTACACCAGCTGATTTATCCATATAAAACATGAGGAATGGTTTGATGAGCATTAAAATGAGGTGAAATATATGCTTTGGCCTTTATAACCAAATTGAACACCTACAGAGGAGGTATGAACAACCTGTCAGACAGCGCTCTCCACCGCCATTATCAAAACACCAAATGAGGGAATATCTTTTGGAAGTTCACAGACTTGGACAATCTGTGCCAAGGAGCATTCAAGCTTTTCTGGAGGGACACACCCTAAGAAAATACCTTATGTTGGTTTTTCCTTTAATTTGGCAACCAGCCTTTCACTGGGGCATTACACACACAGATACGTATATACAGTACCATAGACTGTACAAAAACATAAACTACCTCTGTGATGTTGCCCATAGGTTTCTGAAGTGACGTTCCAAAGCTTGGATTTATTTAGCCACCATCCTACCAGTAAGTGGAGCAAGGAAGTCCAACTTCGTGCAAAGAGGCGGTTGCCTTGGTAGATTTGCGACTGCCACTGGGATAGGCTGATATTCCTTGTTTATTGAGTGGACACATTTCTTTGTTTAAGTTCTAATACCTCCCCAAGGAAACACTCATTCTCATAATTGCCACCAAGGCAAATTAAGAAGTAAAATTATATTATTAAGATTACAATGGAATTATAATAAATGGAATTTAGTTGGATCTGAATTTTTGCAGCGTTTAAACAAACTAAACACTAACAAATTGGCCTTACCACTCAGCCGTGGAGGTTGCAGTTTGGATAAGATGATTGCAGTTGCATTTACCGTTGTTTGCCAAGAGAGGTTGTTTATGGTTTTACGTACATTACTTAATGCCATTTTATTTTGCCAAAGATTGGAGGGAGCTAACACTAAAATTTGTGGCCAAAAGTCATTGTATGTGTTTGTTCCTTATATGTGCTGAGACTAATCAGTTATGGCTATGGATTACTGTTTGAATATCAATATTGATGGAACCTTTGACTCATTGATGAAATATTTTCATAATGACAACATTACAGAGAAGGGGGTAAAACGGACAGTTTAGTTTATGGAAACATAATCAGAAGTAGAATAAATCCAACGCATGAATGCATTCTGCTTTGCAATCGATCTGTCATCTGAAAGGAATGGACTTCCATCTGAGAGCAACACATTCAACAAATTAAGCTTGATGCGGGGGTGAAAGCGACAGGTTTTTGAAGAAAATATTTTTTTTATTATTAAACCTTCATTTAACCAAGAGAGTCCCACTGAGATTACAAGATCGCTTTTTCAAGGGAGCCCTGGCCAAGATAGCAGCAATACAGTGTTTCAATAAAATGTTCCCATCTAAACCATGGTCTTCCAGCATCAATCAATTCTAGCACACAACTCTTCACCTCTGCCTGAACTGTGACCGTAACCGAAGAGACCTGCTCCCACATAAAGCTTTACATATAGTACAGAGTCCATGTTCTAAGTGCAAAGACATAAACATATACAAATAAGTCAGCAAACAAAGCGCTGAGAATGTGGTCCAAACCTCAAGCCCCCAAACCTCAGAACTTAAGGCTTGCACATGGCCTTAACATCTCTTAACATGTCGTCCTGAGAGGAGAGTGAGAGAGTGAGTGCCAGAGAGCAAGAGACAGCTGGACTGACAGGAAGGCAAATTGGACAAAAAAAAATAAAATCCCCTAAAACCGACTGTTACACAGAAGGAAGAAAAGGGCACAAGTAGAGGTGTAAGAATAGATAGATCTGTGTTCCTTGCAGCCTGTTTCTGTGTGTTTTCGGTGCTGGATGGAAGGGATCAGATTGCAGCTCTGAGCCCCGCCAGCCAGATTTCTTGGAGCGCCCGACGCCACGTTCTGCCAGGATTGTGTCAATAATCTGAGGCAGTGGACTCCTTCCACCTCTCAACCCACTGCCTGTTTATCAGCCCTGCCAACCACACACACACACACGTGCACACACAATTCAGCTAGTGCACAAACATACGGAGAGACATACTCATACATAAGCTTGCTTGTGTGTGTTCATACTGTATACAAACACAACCGGTGACATGTTTTCACTGTCGTTTCTACATAAATTAGATAAGGAAATGCAGAAATGCATACAGTAGAGTCTGTACTTTCCTTCCCTCGGAGAGAATTGTTGAACTCGCTAGCATGTTTAGAGCACATATGGCTCATAATTCAATACTACACATTTGGTGTTGAAGATTTGCCGTAAATTAAATTGCACAGATGTAGTCATTGTAAATTATAGTCGGTTGCATGTGTTTACATAACCCCCCATTTACTCTGTTCGTATTTATATCCTTTTTTTTCTTTCATGTATCCTATTACTTCTTGCTGCTGCAATAACTATATTTCTCAAAGGAGATCATTAAAGTTTCATCTAATCTAATCTCATCAAATCTAAAAGCCTTATTTTACCCCATGCGGCACCCCGGCTCCCTGTCCAAGTGGAATTGTTTGGAAAAAGTTAGAGTTTTGCCATTTTTTTCATCTGCCAGAAGTTATGAGGAATAGTCTGGCTGGTTAAGATACAGCAAAGTTTTATGTAACAATATACTAATCTGCTCAGCTGTATAACATTGAGAGAAGAACCTCCTGCAGTAGTTATGAAAGAGAGATGCTAAGTAAATGCATGAATGGGGACTTATTCAATAATACACATTTGGTGTTTCAGATTTAACTGTAATGGTAGAAGAGCTATTCATGCAATCAGTACAGCGGGACTGTGCAAAGGTACACACTAGAAGCTGTGAATTCCTAGATAATGTTAGATTGTATTACATAAGATCCACAGAGAGGCTAATTTGAGATCCTGCAAAATTCTCTCACACCCTGTTTCTCTCTGATCACTGAGGACTGAAAGAGGCCGCAGCAGGCCAAAATCTGGTCACGGCAAACATCCAATATGAACCAGAGGGAGAGGAAATGCTGAATAACTCGAATAATAATAATACTCTATTTCTCACTCACTTTCCCTCCTTTCATTTTTCTCCTTTCTCTCTCACCCATTCTGTCTCCACTCCCATTTTTTTTGTCTTCGCTTCAAAACTGTCATAATGCATTAGTCTGAGTTCTGCACCCACTTTTGAGTGGCACCCATAGAAAGTCACACTTGATTAGCTAAAAAACCAAGGACAAAGACATCCAAGTATTGGATTTGATATAACAGCAATTTCTGGGAGGTGTGGTGCAGAAACACCTTCGCAATGAACAATTAGCAACAAAGACGGAGACACAAATCAAAAAGACGAAGAGTCTACAGACACGATTGCAGGCCTGTAGTTAGCCAGCATTGCTTTGAGCTAAATACTAAGAGTAGCCTGCTAATGTAGCCACAATTACAATATTAACATGCTGAGGTTTAGCAGTTTCTGTGTGTTTACCATGTTGACCATCTGAACTGAGTGTGTTAGCATGTTAACGTTTGCTATTTAGGGTTTGCTGTTTAGCGCTTTCATTCAGAACCACAAATGCCAATCACATTTTGGGGATAGTAAAAAGATCAGGGGATCACCAAAGTCATTTAGATTAAATCCTCAGAGGACCATGAATGTCTGTGCAAAATTTTATGTCAGTCCATCCCATGGTTATCAAGATATTTCAGTCTGAACCAACACAGTGGACTGAAAGACTGGCAATGCCATCTATAGAGCCACGCTGCTAGCATGGCTCAAAGTACCATCTTACAGATTACCTCCTCAGTCTGTCTCCCAAAGTTTGCGCTTTCTTTTTCTCCATCTAACTCTTAGTCTTATTTCTCATTCTACTTCTTTACTGTTTAAACTGTGAAAGGAAATAATGCTGTTAAAAGCACAAACACAGAATCGAATGGTAACAAGCTGAAGCTGTAGTTATGATTCATCCTTGCCGAGACATCTGGATCAAGGCGGCAGATGGGATGGCGGGTGGGGACACAGCCCCTTGGACCAAAGCCTGCTGTCAGGTCCTCACGCATGGAAGGGAAGTCACATTTAGCCCCAGGTCCTCTGGACTGCTCTGGTCCTCTCTTAGCTCAATTATATACATTATATTAGGTGATACGCTAATTTAGAGATACAATAATTCAAAACAACAGGGGGAAACAACTGGAGAACAGAATGAGTAGGGTGTCACAGTAGTAACAGTGACAGTCGGAGAAGTACATGGGAGAGACAAATGCTCTAATGCAGTGTTATATATCTAATTTAATATGACATCTAGTATTAACAAGTCATTTCGTCTAAAAACTGTTTTTGATATAATAATGGACAAGTTATTGCCAATGAAATGATATAATACCACATGTTTCCAAAGCTCTTTTACTTATTTCAAGAATTTTTAAGCAAAACACGTCAAAGCAAGAAAGATTATGGCATCCACCAGAATCAAGATAATGGCCGTGATTCAAGGAAGTTCCTGAAACAATCTGACTTTCATTGGCAAAAAGTATAATAATCTCACTCTACTTGCAGTTTTCTTTCACTTGTTAAAAGAAAAATTGCTTGTTTTTGTTGTTTTAAGAAAAGATATGAAGTCTGTGGTCTTGATGGCTATTTTGCGCTGTACAAGTGCCCACACATTTGAAGAACTTGTACACCCTTGCAAATGGAGAGCAGACTGCTATCCAAACCTCAATCCCCAGACCTCAGCTTACACTTGGCCTTACGTTTATCTTAACACACCATTCTAAGATTGGAACGGAAGACGAAGGAGTATGAAGGACAGAATAAGAAAACCGAAAAGTTATCAAACAATGAGAGTCAGAATAAATGAAAATTAAGAGGAAATGTGGCTTGATATAGGCCAACACTTGTGTCAAGATCTCAAGCTAGGGCCAATCAACACACATTCCAAATCCTGAATATCCCCAGTTTTAGTTAGGCTGAGGAGCCCTACTCAAACTCCAATCCCAGCCCAGCTGCAGTCCTGGCTCCTAATTTCAAAGTATTTTGGCTCTGTGTATATGACAGGGTATAATGAACAGACAACTCGCTCTGTGTTTGACCATCCAGACCCTGGTCTACAACACTCAAGTGCAGATTTATACAATCAATCATAGAGTACATTCAATCATACAACAGTGCAGATTTACTGCAATACTCTAGTATTTATAGTATCTCTAGTATTTTCCTTGGAAGATACCTCCTGGATTGGTTGCCAGTTGATTACAAGGCTGATACAACCGTTCACACTGACATTTACCCCTGTTCACTTTCATGAGTTTTTAATTTATCTAACCCACAATACATGTCCTTGGACTGCGGGTGGAAACTGTTCGTCAAAAAAAAAAAAAAGCGATAGAATTAGTCATTTCAATGAATGTCCAAAAACTACAAATGTTTACATTCAAGTGACAACGCCCTCTAGTGGCAGTAGGAATTTTGACTCTAGCTCCTATGAGCAGCAAAGGAGAAAATAGTGACATTGTCATAGAGACAGCTGATCGCTACCCGTTAATGACAGTCAACATTGATTTCTTTTGTCATTGTGATCATTCCCTAAACTTAACCAAGAAGTTATTTTAACCCAAACCATGCTGTTTCCCTAAACCTAAAGTAAATTTTGTGATTAAATGTAACCAAATTTTAACCATAGAAGTGTCTTTTTATTAACTGTTTAGGAAGGCATCGACAAACAATGTCATTTTGCCAAAAGGGGCATCAGGTCAGAGAACACTTTTATGTGTCATTCTGGAGGGCAGCTACAGGAGATGTATTTTGTTGTTTTATTTTGGGACTTGTTGGGAAAAGCCCCACCCATACATGAATATTCTTTACAATGTATGCAAATGCAACAAGTTTGACAATTATGTTCAAGTGTCTTCGTCGTCGAGAAGAGTGGATTTTTTGGCTGAGAGGACTAAAAGTCACCACCAATCTACTTTTCTATAGAGTTACCACAAAGACGCTAATTTATATGAGAGAAAACCAGAGCTGCAGATTGTCAGACCAGTGGCTGAAATGGTCGCCAGACTGAACTTGATAATTTGACACTGACCCATTCCCATTAACAGCAAACAGATTTCTTCCCAAGACCTTGCTCTTCTCTGAGAGAGGTTGACATCCCAGTTTCAGTCTTAGTTTCAGTTTAAGTACAAGGTTTAATCTAATTGCCATCTCAATTTCCATCTCCAGTCCCTAAGTAAGGTCCGGTTCCACCCCTAACTCCAAACTGGAGCTCCATCTGTATCTCCACTCCCAGTTCCAGCCTTAATCCGAGTCTCAGTTCCAGCTCCTGTGCCGAGCTCCAGAGTATCCAAACCCCAGGGAGAGACCAGGCCTGGGGTGGGCCCACTGTTTGCCGGCATCTGGATCTAATCAAGGGTGTTTGTCGTCGGGAATTGAATCAAATTAAGAAGTTTAATATTTAATGCGACACCAGATGGAAGCAGAGAGGGGAAAGAGGCCCTGCGGTCAGCACTAATATCCCCTTCTGAAGAGCCATGCTGCATTCCTGGAGGGAGAGCCGCTGGAAATATGTACACACACACACACACACACACACACACAGATTTAAGCACATGCACACAAAAAGGTCCACACACACAAACACAATTAGTGCATCGACACTGGTAAATGCATTGCTATATGTGTTGCAGGTACAACAAATAAAGCAATGTTACAGTCCTTTTGGACAGAATAACAAGAATTCCACAAGCTAGCCCGTCAGTCACAATGACAGAGGGTGAGATAGACAGTGCAAAACACACACAAACACACTCTTGCTGAGCCCTGATGACAAGTAAAAAATGACAGAACAAAACTATAAGCTCATGTATGAATAACTACTATTTCTGAATACTCACATGTTACTGTACATTCTTCCTATATGCCTCATTAACAGAAGATATAGGATTCGTCGCTCAGAATCCAGACACTCACATGACGTATCGCTCTGTAAATCTCTCCTTAATTTGACGCTTAGACATCAGTACACTCTGGGTATTCTTGTTTTGTGAAATCTGGATATAAATCTTTCTGACATCAGTTCAAAAAGTCTCCACAATGTCTTTTAATATAAATTTTTACCATGTCATTATATATTGGGCGTGTGCAATTTCATGCTTATTTAGGTTGACATTAAATTCCTTGAGACTTCTATGGCTCCAGTACGCAAGGATAAAGTCTTAACCATAGTTGATTTGATTTCCCTCATTTGTTACTGCTGTATTTATTGAGTTTTGATGTGCTTTTTTGTCTTTTCAGATTGAGGGATCTTTATGAGACCCTCTGGGGTCTATAAAACTAAACTAGACCTGACCTAAACTCAATCAAATTAAAGTAAACTACATTTGTTGTATACCTACAAAGGCTTAAGGCTTGGAGCTGCTCGCTATAATCCTGTGGTCTCCCACCGTCATAAAATAACTTGTGAGGTACTTCAGGGCTCTGCCACTGATTATGTATCATACTTCTGTTGGGAGGTTGGATTTCACATCAACTGCAGATCTACAACTGGGGGTAAAATGGAGGCAGTTCGGTTAAAAATGGAAGGGAAAAAAAAAAAAATATGCTGATGATTTTTCCAATAAGATGAACAGCATGGATGGTTTAGAGGCGGGATGATCTTGGCTGTCACACAGCAGAATGCAAACATTGTAAAAGTAACCCAAGTGTTTGTGTCAGACCTGCCAACGCTCTCGTTTTTCCTTGGTTTCTCATTTATTTGCACCCCCCTCTCCTGCTGTACTCTCGTTATGTTGTTTCTCCTGGGAAACTCCTCTGCATGTCCCTCAACCTTTAATTATGAATAATCGTCATATACACAGCTCCATAAGTTCTGTATGTTTGTCTGATGTTATCCAAGTTGCCAGATCGTATATGAAACACAATCTACACACGACATACAGTTTCAACCCATCTGTCACCACAACCTGATTCAAAGGGCGTGTGTACAGCTGCTGTCTGCACAGGCAGACTTTCCTCCTGTCCTCCGTCCTCCTCCCTCCGCCGCTGATGTCCTTCCCTGCTGCTGGTAGAGAGGAGGGGCTGGTGTGTCTCAGCCAGCAGCTAAGTTTACAAGGATTTGCCAAATTTTAAGATGCGTGGCAAACTCAGACAAACAGTTAGGCTACATACAGACAGCTTTCTTGTTACTAGCTTAACCAGCGTGCTGTGGTTGTGTAAAACATGCCGATGGTGGAATGGGTCACTGTGGGCAAAACAGATGCCCCCCCTCCCTCTCCAGTTCAGTCCAGGATGAATACACTGAGGACAACTTTATATTGGTCTATAAACTTTTGGATTTGAATGGTTGAGTGATTTGTCCACAGTGAACAATTGTGCCTCTTGGCGTGGATTAAATCACTACCGCCGCACACCAACACAATGCTGTGTTTATGTCTCTATGAATTGTGGCTGTATGTTGATATTTTGTACAAACTGGTGTCATACTTTGATTTATAATAAACGGCTGTTTTGTATTGGTGGTACTAATAAAAACTGTAAGCAAACATAATTTTGTCTCATTTTTAATGCTGCTGATTAGCAGCATACAAAATGTCCTAATTAGCAATGGAAAATATGACTAAAGTTTTTGAAAGTGCTAATAATTAGGGTTGAACAGATACACACAAACTTAACAGTACTAAACTTTATTCCAAGGTTTAAAATGCACCCGCTAGTACCAAGATTTCAAGTTATGATAATGTAATTATTACTGTGGAAAGCAGTAATAGAGTAAAAAAGAGCAATTATTGCTTTGATTTAAAGGTCAAATTAGATTAATATGCTTTTAATACTTCTTTGCTCATTACTTTTGTTTTTTTCAAACAATTACAATAAATCCAGGAATTTATTAGAAAACACTGTTGTCTAATAAGTTTGAGAGACTCAAAAAAATGAACTCTTTGTATGTTTGTAACCTTGCATCACGAGGATCCACTGTCATGATTTGATTTAACTTGTCTCTGTGTGTAACCAATTACTGTGTGCAAATAAACAAAAACAAGCAGTATGACTGAATGATTTGTGCATGAACTTTACTTTTATTTATTATTATGAATGTTATCATCCTGCTTTACCTATACCGTGGCCACTTGTCAACAAAATGCTATCAAATATGGAACAACAATATCAGCATATAAGGCATGATCACTTTAATTTTTATTCATTTAATTATCGTTAAGGGAAGAAACCTTGCTGCAAAGATGTCTGGCATATAAGCATACCCAGCAGGCTTTTGATAGAATGCATAGGCCACTATTTATACAATCCTGGAGACTTTTTTGTGCCATGTACGTAGCCAATGCAAACATACAAAGAATGTGTTGTGGAATTAGCTAATGAAATAAAGTAAGTAAACTAAGAAATTTTAAAATCTATTTACAGAATAGAAAAGTAATAGTTTTGAAATTGAATACAAAATTTGAAATGCAATATTTACTGTACAAAGGAAACATGGACTGTGCTATGGACAAAGAAATGAAGCGTATGAAACATATGAAGGTGACAAGAGCAACAACTAAATGTGACATGCATAATATTTCAATTTTGTTACAGTGGAGGTTGCATGTGATGCACAATCTAAAGTCTTGTTTGATTAAATATATGAAAGTGATCAGTGCAGAGATTAAATGAGGGATGTGAAACGTCTAGTTTCATAACCCTGTCATCATCCTGTTTATATGGACATGGCACAAAATTTGATGCAATTTAGTGCCAATGCAGGTTAGGGTTAGGGTTAGGGAAGGGGAGTGTGCTGTGGGTGGACTTGGCGCGTTCGACTACTGTTTTGGGTTGTCTGCTGTGGGTGGGCTTCATTCCATTTCAAACTGCTGCAGGTCGGCTGTAATCACCAATCCAAACTCTGTTGTGTGTGAAGGGGGGGACTCCATGAACACACACAATCTTAATCAGCTTGAAATAAATTTAGTAATTAAAATTAAATAGTAGATATAATACTAAGTACAAGTTTTGTAACAGACTGTCTTCGTCTGGATAGAAGAGTGGCTGAGGATCATGGGTAATGTAGCCTTCTGCTATCCCAAACTGACAAAAAAAACTTGATTCTCGGAATCGGAGGAGAAATAATTCAAACGGATGGCCATAACATTAACTTATCATATTGTTGAGTTATCAAGGACACTTTTGTGTTTCTGTGTTGAGAAATATTGAGGGTATCATTAAAAGAAAGCTTTAACATGGGAATTGACTGTATCATATGCTGATGGACGTGACAAAGTGGCGGTATCTGACGACATGGGAATGACGTGGGTTGTGGCATACAATGATGTCAAAACATTCGAAGCGCTACTGATTTAGAGCAAAAAACTTTATTTACAAAAAACACAAGGTTACAGTTTTTCAATGGAATAAAATTTGTGATTCTGCATGTAGGCATAGATGACCATTGCATGCAATGGTTTGTGTTACTTGAAAGAATATCTTTCGTCTTGCAATTGGAAGGGCTTGATTGGCCAACGTAATTGACAAGTAATCCCTGCTGTGGCTGCAAAATTCCACAAAGGCGGGCTTCTCTTATGTTGGTCTATGAACTGCAAGGAAACAGAATCAACGGCATTTAGACCATCAGTCCAGACTTACAGTTTTTTCGACTGGAACACTACACCACTGATATCTACTGACCAACCCTGCATGTGCAAAACTGACGCTAGAGGGTTACCTAGAGCGTCATAGTTTGAACCGTAGGGCCACTGACCAAGCTGCCGTATTTGAGGAGTTGGGAACGAGAACGTGTCGGCCCACACGGTCTGGAGAGGAGGTCTAATCAGGCAACAAGTGAAAACACCTGTGTGAATATACCACGGCTGTATAGTGTCTATATTTTTATAGGGTTTTCAGACTACGGAACTTAAGCAAGCTGATGATAATTATATTACTGGATAAAAGAGTGACGATTTCACTGACTCTACTTTTATTTTGGTACTGCTTTGTGTCATACAGATTTTATATATATACAGTATGTATCAAATAATGTAAGGTGTCAAGATAATTAAAACATGTCAGTCTTTTTTGCAATGTGCAGCATATACACTGTGTTTGATAGGTTTCCAATAAGACCGGGGAATGTGAAGTGTACTGCAACACACATGTTTTGTAATTAAGTTGGCTCATTGTGCATGTATATATGTGTGTGTGTGTGTGTGTGTGTGTATGTGAGTCTGATTAATGTAATGAGGATTAATTTCAGCCCTTCTCAGAGGACCACCCTGAATGAGACACTAGACTGGGCACCACCTGGTTAGCTTTCTCTCTCTCTCTCTCTCTCTCTCTCACACACACTGCAACACTTTGTTCATGATGCAGGAATTTGCATAGCAAATCACTCTTACCACTACCCAGCCGCTTCTCCTCTGCATGTGTGCTTTCATAACAGTGCAGCTCATCACAACAACCCAAGTCTCTGTCACCACCTGCTAACAGACACGCAAAAGCACACAAATGCAAAATGGGATCTTCTGTTGCATTATCACTGTTATGATGTTTTGTCAGCATCTGTCCAGCCAGGCTCTCTCTCTCTCTCTCTCTCACACACACACAACACACACAACACACACACTCACACACTCGGGGAAACCCCCATCAAGCTGCAAGGAATCTATAGGAGTGTCGTGGAAAGAGAGCGGCCGGGCTGCTGGGGAGAAATCCAGCAGAAGTGATTTCCATCCGGAAACGGTTCACTGGTGCCCGACTGCTCTCTGATCCCCTGGCGGTAACAATATTCAGCTGACATTTCATTGGAGAAACTTAATCCCAACTTCCCCTGCCAGCGATACCTTATTGCGGGGCTGGCATCCACACACACGCACTTCTCGATGTAAACCATCCACATGTACACAACTGGAAAAACACAGTCACGGCTGATTCTCATCCAAGTCACACCCTCTGACCACCAATCTTTCCCCCTTCATATATGTTCCTTAGGCCTTATTTTGGGATTTGATTGATACACAGGCAAAACATGAGCATACCATGTTACCAATGCTGGGAAACAGAGTAATGTGTGGTAAAGAGAGTTGAAACACAGATAGAAAGGTGGTAGTAGAGGCAAATATTAAAGGAAATGAATGAGATTCGTAAATGATAGAAGGGATTACTCAGATAAAAAGAGAGACAATGCAACACCAAACACTGGAAATAAATTCTGGATAGTATGGAGCAACATTCCCGTGGGGTGAAAATCTCCAAAACCTGGAGCTGAAACTGGAAATATAAGAGAGAAGAGCATTAAATTTGACTATGTCCCCGTTGAGTCCTCCCCTGGCCAAAAGGTGTGGTACCAGTTAAGATGGCTTCTTACTATCAAACACAGGAAGTGGAAGAGGCCAACTGGGTGTGCCATAGGGGAGTCTGCTTTTAGGATATAGTCAAATTTAATTGTTTTGGGTTATCTTTAGGTTTTGTTGTTTTGAGTTAGATTGCTGCAAATATTTTCTTGATTTGAATCTTTGTTTGTATTAAGGTTAATTTGTAGTATAGTTAATTTTCATTCCTGCCCCCCTTGTGTGTTTAGGCTTGCCTTTGTCCATATAAACCTTCCCTTTGTGTAATTTGTGAGTGCAGTTCTAGGTTGTTGTTTGTTTAGTTTGATTTCAGTTAAAGGTCCCCAGTTTTTAAAATGATTTCCTCTAGTTTTCTTATTGGTTGCATTTTTGAATCATGAAATACTTTAAGTTAAAATTAAGTTGTAAATAAATTAGTATTTTTGCTTTTCAAACCTGGTGTTCTTGAGCTGTACTGCTACAATGTGCGGCTAATTACAGAGAAGTCTGCAAAACTTTGGATGGCAACAAGCTTTTGACCAGGTGATAATGTGTAACAACATGTGCAATGTGTGTCAGTCTTATGTTGTGTAGGAATAGAACATCAAGTCGATAATGTACCGGCCTGAGATGTAACTAAGAAGAATCACCAGTTGTGACCATGTTGTGATCTATATTTTCAAATAAACCCTCATTCAACATTTTCCCTGCCTCCTGGACTTGTGAGTACATCGGCTTTTCACAAGAAAGTTGGATTTTATTTAGTGGAAACACATGTCAAAACTAATTGCATCCTAAGTGGCCAATAGGAATTTGAAGTATTGTAAAAAATAAAAAATAAAAAAAGCCACAACACCTGTAAAATCACAATTTCTGCCCAAATGTAATTCAGTTGTCAGTGCTGTACTTGTAGGGAGTAGGATAACAACATGTGTCAAACTCAAAGAGAAAAAGCATTGCAGCACTCATTCCAACATTTTATAATCATTTCTACTGTCAATACTCACCAATAAAGATCCTCTTCTAATGCAATTCCAACAAGTGATAAGATGACAAAATCCACAGTCCTCATTCAATGCAAAACTGCATTTTAAATTTTAGCACAAACTAACAGTCTGAGTTAGACATATCAAGTTGTTTGATGGCATTACTTTTACACATAGGGGAGAATTCAGCTACACATTTGACCAAATCATGCCATTATACATATTATGTTACCATCCATGCAGTGATGACAATATTAAAGAAGCAGGTTTGTGACCAGAAGCAGTAAATCTGTGTTTTTGAATCGGTGAATCAGGACATTGCCAAAAAAAATCCTGCATCCTCAGTCAACTTTCCCCGGATAAATAAATGTTAGGGGAAAAATAAAACAGGCATGCAAGTTTTCATTGCTGAAATTTTGGGTGCGTGATTTGTGTCTGGCATCTCAGCATTTTCCGATGTTTTCCACAGTGGGAAACACTGATGAACAAGTTCCAATGTGTGGAATTGGGAATATTTAACAAGTTGAGTGGTAAAGGCAACAACTACTGTTGGAAACAGTAATCTTGATTTTTTTTTTTTTTTTTTTTTTTGGATGTTGTCGACAAGTGTGTGATTCACCACCTGGTCCTCTGATTGCTACAAAACTCCCAGGACTAAAGTTGGGTGTCACATTTAAGTCCTACTGTTTATATTGGATGCTTTAATCAACTATCGCTGGCTTCACTGCCGCTGTTATAGAAAAACAATAAAATAATGGAAAAGGTTGAACATGAGTGTGCGGAAGGAGAGATGTGTGCATGTGTGGTATATATATTTAAATACATGTGTGCTTGTGTAAGTCTGCACACTGGTGAATGTGCTAATGTACGGCTCACGTGTGTGTAAAAGCGTGTGTAAAGGCATGTGTGTGCTTATGTGTGTGTGTGTGTGTGCGTAGGCGTTCGGTATGCCTGCCAGTCTGGGGTTCTCCTGGCAAAGAAGGCTTCCCGCTGCCGCATCAGAGGTGACGACTTGAGGTGCGAGGGCGTACAC
This sequence comes from Thunnus thynnus, assembly GCF_963924715.1. NCBI lineage: Eukaryota > Metazoa > Chordata > Actinopteri > Scombriformes > Scombridae > Thunnus > Thunnus thynnus. Next base: position 21,240,062 of record NC_089536.1, read on the forward strand.
ACACACACACACATTCACACACACACACACACACACTCACCGAGGGTTTTCCTCACTCTTATGCCAAAGTAGAGAGAGGAAAAGACCAGTGTGAGGTGCTGGGAAATAAGCAGCATTAAAATAGTGAGGGCTTTTTCCACTGGCACATTCCCACATATAGTGAATACACAGAAGTGACAGGTGACTCGGCCTGGCATAACTTGTGCCTACACATAAACACACACATTAAAAACACACAAACACACGTGATCCTCATATACGTACATACCGTGCGAACCTGTAAAATAACACAAAGTCAGACTTGTAGCACTTGCAAAAGCAAAGCACACAATTAACACAAATGAAGAGCACCTACACGCATGCATACTGAGGTCACTTGTACATTTTAATTCATCATTAACACAGTTAAGTTCACTATTAAAGAAAAACAAGTCGTGTTTTTCCTTGCCGTATACTTGGGGTTTTGGCTTGCGTTTTTGTGTGAAGTGTTCCACGCCGTGAACTTGATTTATTCATTTGTTCAGAGTGACTTTCTGGATCTTTTTTTTTTTTTTTCAGCTTTCTTTCTACTTCCATTTTATATCCTGCATGGTTCTGGTAAGCAATAACATGCCATCGTGTTCTTATGGCTCTCCAGTGTGTAGCAAGGTCTCTTAGCTTGGCAGTTATGAGGGAACAAGTCACAAACAGACAACTGTGCGCACACACATACGCTCGCATAGAGTTCGAAATTAACACCCGCCAAGCGCCAAATGCGGGTAGATTTTCCGTTTGGCGAGTAAATCTCGGAAGGCTATCCGCCACACTGGCAGGTAAATGTTTGTACCAAAAAAATAAATAAATGTCATAAAAAAGACGTTTTTTCACAGCGTCTTAGCTGAATGAACAGAAAAAAACTGTGCTGAGAGTCTCCACCGGGTTGGTGTCATTTACGGTCGCGCTGCTTCTGTCCTGTGCTCTGTGTTGGAGTTTAACCGAGGGCGGGGTTCAGCTCCTCCACACACACACACACACATGCACACACACACACACACACACACACACACACACAGTGGCCAGCAGAGAGGCTGCAGTGGAGACAGTGAACCAGGTGACATGAAAGGTGACATTTTACTTGAGTCGACGACAACAATTATGCTCATTACTGAGAGTGCAATAAGCATACACATGTAGAAAAGTGATATTTTCAACTGATTTGTCCATTGCGAATTGTTATGAACGAGCTAAAAAAGAAAGCTGTCTGTATGTAAGCCTGACAGTTTAGCTTAGCTTGCCACTGATCTTAAAACATGGCAGATTCTTGTAAATTTAGCTACTGGCTGAAACAGCAACCCCCCTCCCAAGCCAGCAGCCAAAGGAGGACAGATTAGAGGAGGAATGACTGATACTGACTGATGTCTGTGTACTTTTTTCTCTCTAAACTTCACTCAGTATTTTGATGTCAGGAATATAATTTATTTTATTGACATTTTAGATTTGTTTCCAGTGAGATATTATTGAGTTTGTATAGTGACTTTGCTGTTGTAAACATTACTGTTGCTGCTCTAGAAACAATATTTAGTTATATTCAAATGTATATGTGACACAAAAAGGCAATTTATTATTATTTTTGCTCCACTGTATTCACCAGCAAGTTGCTAACTTTGTCTGCAGTATGGTGCATGAGCAGGTACTGTACAGTCTGTTTTTAGACCAAAAACAACACTATGAGAGTGGTGAGAGTGAATAAAAACAGCCACAATAGCCAGCTTAAAGATACTACAATACTCTGTAGAGCTGAGGAAAAAAGCAGAGTTGCAATGTTTTCACAATTTGAACCAAACCAGACAGACTGAATTCTCAAATAGTTAATGATTTTCTTGGCCTAAATTACAATACAGCAACCTGTTTTGGCCAATAGTAAAGCCAATGCTATGCTTGATTGTTGCTGCTTAGCTAGCTTGCATTGTATGGTGCCATGCCATTGGTGCGACAGCCCATTATTCCGAAACCCCAGAAGTCCTAAAAATGTCCTATTAGATCAAAAGCACATCAGTCCGACAGCCTGTTATTCCGAAAACAAACGCCCATATTACGAAAACCCGTTGCTCCAAAATTACACGCTCTCCCTGGAGTTTTTTGCCCTTAATATCTTTGTATATTCTGATGTGCAAGTGATTATTTTAACCCAAACCATCATCTTTTTCTAAACAAGTGGTTCAGTGCCTAAAGCTAACCAGACTCTAACCACAGCGTAACACCATAAAACATTATTTCTTAACAAGCATGTCAAAATACTCTAAGAAATTAAGGGCAAAAGACAACAGAGGTGGCCTAATTGGAACACTTTAAGTGCGTCATTGTTGGTTATCAGACACTTATAATGTTTATTACCTGACAAAACAGGTATTCTGCTAAATTCAGCGTCATGTTTCACTCAGTGGAACTAAAATGAATACCAAATGAATGAATGAATTAGTGTCTGTTATGAGTCGTAAGAAATCATAAATGATCTTTTAGAAGGAATAGATGTTTACCTGTAAGCTCGGCTCGTTAAACTTAAAAATATGTTAACAGGTTTTCCTTTGACAGCAGGAAACAATTTAAGACTTTACTTGCCTCGTCGTCAGTCATTTAAAATGTCATTTAACTTACCAAACAGACTTTCACAATTCACTCAATTCTTCTGATAAATTTGGCGTCATGTTTCACAAAGCAGAACTCTGATTTAATGAAATCACGTTAGAAAAACTGTGTTTTAGATTGTCAAACAGTAACATTACATATCTTACTGTAGTTTATTTAACTTAGTTCACAGAAGAGCTGTTAAAAGTCAAAAATCAGCCAACATGAAAATTGTTTCTTTAGGAGTCATACACCATCATACGTTATGATTTAGGAGTATCATCTGTGTAACGGGGAACCCAGATCTGTTAAATTGAGCGATATGTTAATGGAGTCTGGAGAGTAGTAAGGCCGGCAGTCACTGAACTCCAACAACTCCACAGTGTGTATTTTGGGACAATGGACGTTTGTTTTCAGGATAATGGGTTGTTGGACTAATGGGGTTTCGGTCCAATGGGGCATTTTTCAGACTATTGGGGTTTTAGAATAATGGGTGGTCGGACCAATGGGCAATCCCTTCTTTGTATAGCGGCTATAGTGTTTCAAGCCACTGGCCATTTGCCCTCCTTGGCTGAAGTACCCCTCTGGATGAGACTGTCCTATAATTATTACGAGTATTAGTGAAACTGGTGGCATTTTATAACTAAGCTACTGGCCCCAAAAATATCTGTATATGTCCCTGCATGGATCTCAAGTTCTTCCCTCCCCATTACCTTACCCAGATTGCCTGTTAACCCCCACAGCAAAACACTGTGGCTCTTGTGGCTCGGCCCACTAAGGATTGATTTAAGCAGTGAGTTAATTTTTGCCTCCAGAGAAATATTGCTATATAAATCTAATGTATTTATCCCAAGCATTATGAGGACATTTTGTCCTCATGTACATAGCAGGAGAGGACAACGCAGACACATACAAAGCGTCAGCCAGCAACAGGCGGCCACAGACTGTACAGCATCCATCCAGCACATAAAGCAATCAGCACCGAGACTGCAGCCGCAGATCATCAGAGCAGGAGACATGATTCAGTGGTACCACATACAGTAGCCCTGCCACTCCCTGCACTGTGTGTGTGTGTGTAGGTATAATGTGTGTCTGTGTGTGTGTGTAGGTGTAAGCATTCCCACTTAATATCCTACCGTTCTAACAATGAGACAATACAAACGGAAATAATGATGTAATATACACCGGCTTCAGTTGACCATGAACGGCACTATGAGCTGCCTTAAGTTTCCATACACTACACTGAGGGAATTGGTTCATCAGAAAAAAAACACAAGGAAAAATGTGCAGGGAGAACCGTGAGAGCATGAGCTGTATCACACAAACAGACAGGCAAGATGAGGAAAAATTCTGCAGAGTAAAAAAACTGAAAGAATACAGAGGTACACCTGGAAGTTAGCATCACCATAGTTGTATATCATGTCTGTTCAAGACTAAAAATAGAAAAACTGTTGCTAGTCATATTCATGTTTTTATGTTATGATCTTAAGAAATGAATACTTTGTTAATGAGTTTTAAAGCATGAATAAATGTATTAGTTTAAAGCTAATACCTGCAAAAACATTAAGGCTGCATTGCTTTAATGTCATCAACTCAAAGCTTAAAGGTGCTTTATACAATATAAACTAAAAGGCTTTGACATATTAGCGACTTTGATATATTATTCTGCAATTTTTAAGACAGTTAACCATTAGGCAATAAAAAGTAATAAAAGGCATAAGTGGGGTGACTCAAATAATAACTCAAATACTAAACTACAGTAGGCCAGACATTTTCCACTAATTAGCCAGGTGTTAGCTGAAAATAAATACTGGTACTTTTGTTTATGTGTCATAGCTACTCCACATATGAGCTGTGAGTTCTTATCTGGGCCTTTCATCTCACTGCTAGTCATCCAAGTGAGACATTTCCTCCATTTGTGACCACCCCATATCTCAAAAGTAAATTTGCCAGTTAGCTACCACAGGTTGCCCAATTGTATGCTCACAGAGAGTCAATGACCTGTTCAGTGATTCAGAGCTGGAAGGGACTTCCCAGACATTAACTGGTTTACGGTTAACTAAGATTAACTGTGGCACCGCAGGCATGACATTGTAGGCAGACACTGATGAGGGAAAGTTAAAAATACACCTTTTTCACAGCAGACGTTTTGACGTGTCAAATACAGATGTGGCTATTACTGGTGTTGGGCAATAATTCTGTAACTAATGGTATAAAGGATAAGGGTTTTAAATTCAGTAATTACATTCCATTTACTAATAATATTGCTCTTACTTCAACATGCAAGGGGTCAGCTTGTTTGCCGTCTTACCAGGATGGAGGATTGATATAAATTTCATCTCTGCATTCAGAAAAGAGACTTCACAGGATTAGCTTGACACAGGGGCTAGCGGCTAGCCTTACTTCTAGTAAGGAATCAATGTAAGCGTACTAGTGGCCAGTAGCTGGCCAGTGGTAAACTAACATTGAGAGTTTTTTTGAGTTACATGAACTCTGCAGAGTACAACACCGGCTAAGCTAATGTTAGCTGGTAGCTGTTCAGTAAATATCTGCAAAGTGTAGGCCGGCTGCTTGTTAAACCACAATGACTTGTTTTGTACTACACGCAGATGCAGACTATTACTTTTTCAATGAGTAAAAAGTAATTAGTAAGTTAATCGCTTACATTTTTGTAGTAACTTCCCCAATACAGCTAATAACATTAATACAGGCTGAATTAGTTGGTCAGGAGCTAGGTCCAGTGTGCATGCTAGTGCACAGGCTAACGCAACAGAGCCATTGTTAGGGTTATTAGTCACACCAGTGCTTTTCCTGCTGTATGAATAAATGATGATGATAAATCTGCTGTTGAAAAGGTCTATGAACAGAGAAATTGTGAGGAGATGAGAAAATGGTACACTGTCAGTGGATAATGTTAATAAAATAATAATAAGGTAGAATAAAAATAGAAATATATATTGCAAGCTCCAAGCTCCAAGCTATGATCTTGTCTATTAGCACTGTCATTAATTAGCATCAACATAAAGGAGCGGACACTAGCTTTCACAACAACAAAGACCCATCTATCATTTTTCATTATGTTGCCAGATAGAAAATCTTAGTCTTAAAAGTCTTAATAATGATGCTGATTTCAGGAACCTTCACAGTAACTGCTTATTTCAGTGTCAACACATTTTAATGGAACTATAATCATTACAAAATGTAGCAGCTTTGTATTCACTTAATAAGCCCACCAAAAACTACATTGGTGGTGTGTGCAGGGCACACTATACTGGCCCATGAAATCTTTCAGAAGTAAAGAGAATAATTACTGTGTGATGCAGAGAGATGAGGGTGATAGAGCGGTGAATATGAGTCACGCTGGTTTCCCCCTCAGTCATTATTCTGTCATTGAAATTTCACTTGAAACCCAAAAGCGGTCCCAAAACAATCCAGACACTCATTCACATACAAGTTAATACATTACTAATTATGGTCTACGCCCACTGTACGGATAGCCGTAAATGCAACATCATGTCCAGCAGCAGTCATTGTAGTCCTTTACACATTTATCCTGCATCTGTAAAGTTTCAAAGGGTATGAGACTGACAACCTTATTACTGAATTAATGTTGCCAATGAAGAGTATTTTTTGCCACTATTCAATATCTTTAAATTTGAACATTTCTCATGCCAGAATATCATGTTATTTTCTGTTTCTGACTACTGTGAGTTTCTTGGCATGACAGAAAAGCCTCTTGACACTGCATTTATATCATCAAACACTCAAAACCACACTGATATAAAAGTAATAAAACTCATATTTATAATAATAGTCTTGTATGCTATGCTTGTGAGGAAATTTATGAAAATTTCACTTCATTTACAGTAAGTGCTTTCCATAGATTAAATTTTACATTATGACCTAAGCAAAGAAGCAAACAAATGGCTAAATGTCAATGCATGCATGCACATTCATTCAGGTTTGTCCTTGGTGCAAGTCTAACACTGAAACCACATCAAAGAGCAGCGAAGTGCATCTTGCAACGAGCTGCCATGCAATCTCTATGGAAAACCTGCAGCAGCCAATCAATACACATAGCCCTCTGACGTTTCAAATAATTTCTTCCCACCCGAAAAAAAAAAGCAGTGGAAGATAAATTGATTGTGGCTGTTTCTTCACACCCCATACTGTACGACAACACATCACTCACCGAAGACTTATTATGAGCCGTTCAGCCAATGAAATGGTTCGCCTGTAGTTGGTGCCCTGCTTGCTGATGTGTGGTCCCACCCTTGCCAACAGATCATCAAGCTGAGCGATGGAAGCTGGATGGAAGCTGGAAGATGGAAGCGATGGAAGCTGGAAGATGGGATGCACCCACAGATGATGGGATGCACCCACAGATTCTGCTGTTTCCTCCTCAAGTACATCAGGGCAACAGCTAGAGCGATATTTCTATCCATGGCACAAATAATCTCTTATCAAGGATCTAAACTATTTATAAGTATCCCTTCCCTGCAAAAAATTATAGTTTTAGCAGGATGACATCTAATTGGCATCCCATCTCACTTCAGAGAACATAGCCTATCAGAGATGTCAACAATGTTTTTTGGTCCACATTGGTAGTATATTATTAAAGCACACAGAATGACAGAAATGAAAGGACAGGCCCCCTGGCCACAGAAAAATGGCATTTTTGCGGCGAGCCGCATTTTGCCGCTCTTTGGTGTGGTTTCGGTGTAAGGTCCCATTCCTGTCTCCTGGTTGCTGTAATCTCCTCTCCTGTGACTGCAGTCGAACGCAAACAGCAAGACCTGTTGTTTGTCTTTGGATTTATATTGTGTTTGATTTTTTTCTCCTCTATAGGAAGCACATGTCAAGATCACTCAACATGATATTGCAAACCCAAACATCCTATATTCCGCTGTAGGAATTTTAGGAATTAAAATTTTCCCTGCACACTTCGCAGGAAGCTGTGGCCTCGCTTCTCGAGGTTGCAGAGAGGAGTTTGTGGCTTCAACTCTGACCTTTGCTGATAGTCTCATGGGTTGTCAGTTTGTTATTAAAGCATACAGATGAGTGCTAAAGGCTACATAAGCATCTACATACACTGTAAACACAGACACGCATATTTTACAAATCACTGCAATTTCAGATGGAAAGACAATATGCAAGACTGACAAAAAGACAAAAAAAGATGAACAGACATTGAAAATAGAGAGGCTGAGAAGAGAAAAATGTCAAATCAATGGAGAAGAAAGTAAAAGGGAGAAACAGAAAGAGAGATAGGCATTAGGGGGCATTTTCTTTACAGCTTGATTGAAGAGACTTTTCTTGGATGACCATCAGAAAAGCTCTCATTCTTTTTCCTCTGAGAACTTCTCGCTAACTCCCAGTTGTTTTCTTAAAGAAGTGATCCGCCAAAATACTTCATCGCAGCAATAGCAGAATTATGGCTGACGTCAACAAAAATTGCACTTCAAGTGTAGCTGGTGTGAGTTATTTAGGGTGTTGAAAGATTTGATTCTTTAAATACAGTTTCCGTTTGGAATTTTTCTTTTTTTTCTTACTTGACGTTAACGGACATAAAACCAGTTGGAAATGCAAAGGGGGTGGCAGTTATTTCCCAGCAAATCCATTAATTTTTTTTTTTTCAAGCCATGAGTTTTACTGCCTCGATGTCTCACTTAGAGCTAAGATTAACTTCAACAAATCATCGTGCATGGGGATTTCAGATCATCCTCATCGCTATGGGCCCCATTGACCTGGCCAAATATGCAAATGTTTTGGCCTACAGCATTGGGATCTTTCAACCTTAAACATATACAGGACAGAAATAGTGATCTATGAGATGATGTGAGAACATTAATCTGACTGATTTACAGTTGAGGCTTTTATATTTACATTACAAGGGATCTAGCTATTACTTTCTCCCAGAGCAACTAAGAATGTAATGGGTGCAACAGAAACAAGCAAACTAAGAGCAACAAACATTTGATGTTAAACCAAAGCGCAGACATATTTTTTTCATTATATCCATCAACATAACATTTACTGTCTTTTTACTTTTTTCCTCTTAAAGCTGGAACATTTTCAACTCAAGTGGATGAGTCAGTTTGTGCCAGCTAAAGCAGATCTGCATCTATCTGCCTTTCCACTGACTTAGTATATATCAGTGCCGCCTACATTTAGCATGATGATGAGGTCCCACGCTTTCAACCCTGCTGCTCTCTAAACCGTCAGCGTATTACAGCATGCCCTTGGAATGCTCTTCATATCACACAGTGATAAAATAACCAGACGTTTTACTAACGAACCAGGCCAGCACTATAGCAGACTGTGGTAGTTAAGCCAACTGAAGGATGTCAACCATATGGTGATGATATTAGGGAAAGAGAGTAATTAAGGAAGGGTAAATGTATTATCTGATGCAATAAATGATAATGATTTTTCATTGCAATCCATTGATGTTTCATTTCAGTTCATTTACTCTTTGCTGTCAGTGTTTAACAACGCTAGCAGCATGGCTCAGGGGATGGCACTGTCTTTAGTATAGACATTCATATTCCCCAGAGGAATCACCCTAATGATTATCCCGTCTTTTCCTTTAGCACCACCATTGAGGTTGACATTTTTGTCTTTTTAGTGAAATGGTTCAAAAACTATTGGATGCTTGGCTATGAAATTAGGTATAGATATCCATGGTGTCCAGAGTTTGAAACCTGAGAACTGTGCTGGTCTCAAATTTTTCATGTAGCACAACCAGCAGGTCCAGGTTTTCACTGATAAAGTGAAATATCTCAACATGTAGTAGATGGACTTGCACCATATTTGGTACTGAAATTGGTTGGCAGATGATTTATCTGAATGACTTTGGTGATCCCCTAACTTTTCCTCTTGTGCCACCACAAGGTTGACATTTGCGGTTTTGGTTTAAATGTTTCAATACCCTTAGATTTGCTTCAGCCATTCATGTCTCCTCGGGGATGAATTGTAATAACATTGGTGACTTTTCATCTAGTGCAACCATCAGGTCAAAATTGTAATTTCTTCAATACTTTGAGTTTATGACTAATGACTATCCCATCAGCCTAAAGCATCAGCTGTACTTTGTGTTTACTGCTAATTTAGTAACGTTAACATACTAACACTCTAAACTAAGATGGCGAACATGGAAAGAATTATACCTGCTAAACAAAGGCATGTCAGTATTGTCATTTAGCTCAAAGCACCGCTGTTCCTAACAGAACAGCTAGCGTGGCTAACCTTGTTAACTTCTCATTCTCTTACGCCATCAATTTTCCATCCATCCTACTTTTCCTTATGATCTGCCCCATATATCCCTCTATCCATCCATCCTTTCCTCTCCCTTTCTTCTCTTTTCCCCAGTCTCTCTACATCTGCTTGTCCCCAATTAGTATTCCCAGTCAAGCATTAGGCCATCCCTGCGGTAATTACAGCTGAGCCAAACAGACCAAAAAGCATAACTTTACGAGCTGTCCGTCTCCATCTCGTAGCCTGTTTAAACTGTGATCAATGAGTAGTTGCAACTAATGCTGAAACTGCCACTAAACAAACTCTTTATGTTGGAGAGCAGCGGTCGGAACACAAGGGGAGGTGGTGGACAGGGCTGATGACTTTCACTGGGCTGTGAAACAATATGATTGCCTGAACTTTGATGAGCTCATGAGTGCAGAAAAAAAGATGGATTGTTAAATTTGACGCCTGAAACTGAGTACCAGAAACATCAGAATCAGTCAGCAGTCAGACAACAGAAATCTAAACCTTTATTTATCCAGAGACATCTTAAGCTCCCTTTCACAGATTCACACCTGGAAGATGCTGCAGTACAACCAATAAAAGTCCTCTACTAGAAATGAGGAACCTCACTTTAAAGGCTTCTTCACACTTTCCCTATTGTTTCCCAGAAAGTTTTCAAATTTGCTTCAGCAACCTGTTGTTTCCTCTGAGCTCATTACAAAGTTATGTTACTCATAAATCTTGGTTAAATGCCAGCTGCCACTTCAGTCCCAAGACTGCAGTGATGCAACAATGCATACAGTGACAGATTTCTTTCTGGCACCTGTCAAGGAGGGGTACAGGAGTGATAGAATGGAACAGGAGGAGGAGAGCGAGGAGAGGCAATGGAAGGAGGAAAGGCTTGGGTGAAAACATGACAAGCTCTCATTGAAACACTGATGACGGATAGGCCTCCCGCTGACAGCACAAACACCAGGCCTCCTCCTAACTGTCAGTGGTGTGAGGTGATGAAGAAAACAAACACACACATGGACAGAAGATGCATTTTTAGCAACAGAGAATGTCATTTTCTGTTGTTTTGAATGTGAGTAAGAGCTGGACTGGATTGTGTAACTCCTGTTTTTGGACAAAAACCCATACTACTTTAACAAAAAGAAGAACTTAAAAAGTGCTCCTAGTTTTATATTACTGTCCAATCATATCAGTGGAGAGATAGGGTTTCTGCGGTGACTTGCAATGCGATGTTTAAGCCAAATCAACATCCTCTTACTAAAATTAGTAGAGCTGGGACACTCTCCTTGCTGCATTTCCAACCCATACAGTGAGTTTATTTTTCCATTAAAGTTAGCCAAGTGCAGCTTTAACATGTTGTGGTCTCATTTACAGTAAAAATGTTCAAAGTAAAGCATAGTCATTCATCATCTGCTCAATGATTGATACACACAAGTAATAGAATATAACAAAGTCTAGGTGCAAACTAATGATAGATACTGATGAGTGTGTTCAAGCACGTGCACACACTCATGGACGCACATGTGGGTGTGTTAGCAGCATGCTGATCGTGTTTGCATTTGCATCTCCAGATGCAGCTGAGTCAAGGGTAATAACACTGATGAATGCCTGTGTGTGTGTGTGTGTGTGTGTGTGTGTGTGTGTGCGTGTGTGTGTGTGTGTGTGTGTGTGTTTCCATTTGCATCCAGATGCAGCTGAGTGAACAGGAAATGTGGTGTTAACTGGAGTCTCACTGCAGCGGCCCACAGGTTAAATGGTGTCATACTCAAAGGAAAGGGTTAAATGGAACCACATGGACCTAAACACAAACACACACACACACACATAAACAGAGACTAACGCAAACAGATGCACATGTGGACACACTGTACACAAGAAAGAAAATACGCTTTCCTTCGCACAAGTTTTGGAACGTACTGTGTGTGTGTTTGTGCATGTACATGTGTTAAAATGCAGATGTTTTCCCCTCTCCCTCTCTTTCTCGCTCTCTCTCGCTGTCACACACACACATACACACACACCCGCAGCATGCCAGCATTAGATTCTGTCACTTGCCCACTTTCTCTGTCTCGCTATTGTCTGTTTGCTGGCTTGAGAGAGAGAAAGTGTGTGTGTGTGTTTGTGTGTGTGTGTGTGTACGACAGCCCGGCAGCTGAAAAGCCTCCTCTGCTATGTATTAGCGGTTTTGGTCAGGATTATGTGTTTGGCCCTGTTACTATGGAGACAGACCCTGCAGGCAAGCTCCAGGGCTACTCTGTTAGCATTAGCACTGTTTATGATGGCACCGAACAGAACGAAGGAGCGGAGAGGGAAAAAAAAAAAGAGAAAGACACTGAGAGATAGAAAGAGAGACACTGGAAGCCAGACACACTTTTCATCAATCACCTCTTCATTTCCCATTTATATTCTTTGTGACATGTCTTTTCCTCCCCTTTCTCTCTTCTTTATTTTCGTTGTATTTACTGTACTCTAAGTATATTAACATCTATTAACTTTCTTTTCTTGTTTCAATCCCTTGCTCCGCTCACCTCCTCCTCCTTTTGTCTACATCTCTGTTTTCTCTCAGACGTGTCATGCAGTATAATTGCAGACAGACCTGTTGCTGGGAAGGTGTAGAGAGCAACAATAGTGACTTTTTTTTTTAAACAGAACACTAATCAGACATATTCATAATGCATTACTGTATCATCAAATCAGCAAGCTAAAACGATGTAGCTTTTTTTCAGTCCATTCACCACTTTTTGATGGTTGTTCTTGCCTATTAATATTTAGCCTATTAATGGACAACAAATTAATGACAAATGGATTTGGCTTTAACTTCAGCTTTGGGTTTTGGCACTTTTTAAGAACATTTTTCATTCCCCAAGGAAAAAGAAAGTCCCCGGTTCAGGAGGGTTTAGCAGTCCTGCAGGTGGGTTTTAAAGCGCACTTACAGCTTTCCCAACTTATTTTGCATTGTACATCCAATTACTGCTGATTTTTAAAGGACTAATAAGCTATTTTTTTTAGGCTAGATCATTAATTTTATATGACACACTCAGCCTGTGGTACATTTGTATAATGTCTTGGGCTCTGCAGGAGCTTTGTCTGAGAAAATAACCCTAATGACGTCGTCAGGAGTCTTCAGATTTGAAATGGAAAGTCTGCTTTAAGGTATTTTACAAGGAGGAAGATGCGAACAAAGAGCCACTGCTGAGTTGCATTATGGGAAGTGTAGGAGGCCTCTCCTGTATAAACTTTCTTTAATTTTATTTTCAGTCTTTATTGAATTGCAATACTAAATCGCTGAAGCACTTCTTCAATTATTGTATTTCACAGTAGATCAAGTCCTCTCTCCTCCAACTATAAGATCATTGTTACTGGCAGACACAACTGGAAGGTTTGCCTAAAAAGAGAAAAAGAGACAATTGAAGAAAAGTTGACAGTAATAGCAAGAGAGTGAACCTCATTGTTGCCTTTTGAAGATGGACAAATAACTTTTTCTACTACTAATAACTTTGAAGATGAGGAAGAACTTTTGGGATATTTTTAGGACACTCACTGCTTTGTCTTTTAATCATTTTGTCATTTACAAAATAAGAAGTATCCAGGCTGATAAAGACAGGCTAAATGAGTGTCATTGACAGGGAGCAGAGTGCAGTGTAAAGCAGCAGTTTTAAAATTTTATTGTATTTTTTTCTGGATGAAAATGATGAAAAATCCTGTAGCCCAGCAATACTGTGTCAACACACAAGCAGAGAAGTGAACTCTACACTCTCATCTGTAATTAGTTGCTTCACTTGTCAGTTTTACTGCTAAACGACATATTTCCATTTGTTTATTTCTATTTGTGCAGTATGTAAAATAGTCATAAATCACATCACAGATTTCACTTAGTCTATGCGGTTTGGCCAGTGGTTTCAATTTATTTCACAAGTATAAATAAAAATCAATGTGAAGAGATTTAAACTTGCTGAATGAGTAATCCAAAAAATAAATATTAGTATCCTTTAGCTTTTTGTCATTTATATGAGTGGAAACGCAGTGGCAAGCTAGAACTCTGCTGGCGCACGGACAAGTTGGCTGCTAAAATGCATTGCATTCATAAGCTCTTGGGAAAATAAAAAGCAGAAGCCAACAATAAGCAAACATGGTTATTGTGAAAAGGATCATGTGACTTTGACAGCAAAATAAAATCTCATATGTCAGAGTCACACAGACAAGCATTTTAACAACAGTCACTGCACGAAACTTACCACAATGCAATGGCAAGTAAGTCAGCAGTAAGTAAGTTTTTAGTTAACGGGCTAAAATGTTCCTTTAACTTTCAACACCCAGTGATTCTTTAAAGATTTATCTTAATGTACTAGTGTATTATTATTACCACTTCACAGTACTCAAGTCTCTAAAGATTCATTCCACTTTCATTTTCAAGTGAAAATGAACAAAGTGCATTTAATTATTGCTGTTGTTTGGGCTTAAGTGCAGCATTGTACTGGATTGTTAAGCATGTTAAGCACGTCTGCTTCGCTGAACTGCTGCAGCTTGCACGCCTGCGGTGCCCACACAGACAGTGTTGCTGCTGCTGCTGCCAGCTCTATCTCTCTACATAGAGTTTGACTTTGATAATGGCCATCAATGATAGAATGTTTCATATAATTTCATTTATGTTTAATTTAAACAGAAAAAGGTTAAGAAGCGTGTCACATGCTGGCTTTACACCAGTAGCCTGCAGCTGTGGTACACCAGTAAAACACTGCTTACACGTGAACATCAATAATTCAACAGTCTGAATGTTGCCATTCTTCAATAGATAAATCTACTTATTTTTGATGCTTTAAGTACATTTTACCACAAATAAATTATTTCTTAAGTTGAGTTTTTAAATGTGTTTAGTCTATTGTGTTGTATAGTCTTTAGCCTCTGTGTGTGAGGTCCTGTTGTTGCATGTGTGTATAAATATGCATTTATTTCTTAATGTCACCCCATGAGTTGACCACATTGTATTGCAGTTAGGTCACTAAGCCAAATTACTGTGCATTTATATTAGGTCAATTAAGTCCTTATTATAGGCCTTATGGGCTTGCAATTGAAGGATAAATGCATAAATGTGCAATCCGTTTTTTAAGCTCAAGAGTACATTGTGTCTGTATAAAAATGACATTATGAATCATCAATAATCAGCTAACTAAACAGTAACTGAGTAATCAATATTTCCTTTTGTGAATCATTAACTTTTGCAGTTTAGTTCAATTGTTTGCTTTTTTACTTTATCAACCTCAAAGACTGTAGTCATGTTCACACGTTCACGTTCTTCTGGTGCAAGTTTGGTCAGGAGGACAATGCCACAACAAAAGACTGTCTTTTAATGATTTCCCAAAGAAAGGACTGATTATGAGTCATTTGTATGTGCAAAATGTACAGTATGGTACATTCCATGATCCACGATCAAGTTTATAATACAAGTGCAACTTCTTGTATTTTGACAGTTTTTTACTACATGTACCATTTGAGGGAGACAAAGTGTACACAGTAAGTTAGATCAGGACAAGTAAGATGAGATTCCAGAGACGTTTGGGAGTTGTGGGAAAACCATTATCTGACAAGAACCGGAGGGTCTGAGGGGAGAGGAAAACCAGGGGGCACACACACACACACACACACACAAACACACACACACACACCACAGTCACAATACACATTGCATACATACAGATACACTGACATTACAAGAGTTATCCTGGCTGATAAAAACGAAATAAAGTTAAACGGGTTTCATTCAAAATGCACAAAAACACAAATACACTCAGTCATTCATGTGTGCATGCATTCGACACATACAAATTCACTATAGACACACATACATGCACACACATACACACACACCCGTGGGATCCTTGTTGCTCATATCCAAAACACTAACCGCACTGTTTACCCACCTACGCTCAAATGTAGCTTGTTACCACGACAACCCCGGCAGCCATAACTCCCTATATTGACTGAGACGATCATTCATCTTTTCAAGTCTCTCCCAATGGAACAGTAATGATACGTTAGTATTCCAACCTCCTCGTACCACAGCGTTGGTGGACTATCACCCACCAAATGAAAATATGAGGCAAGAGTATATTGGAGGATGTAGAGAGACAGAGGTTTGTCATCAGGAGGTTGCTGGTTTGAATCCCGGAACAGCAGGGAAACTCCAACTGGGGATAGATCATACGAAATGACACAATTCCCATAGTGACAGAGTGGAAAATCAATGGTAAGTTTGAACCAATGCGCACTTTGGGTATAAGCGAGAGAAGCATCATCCTAATCAATAACAGTCTGGTATATTTGTAATAATATACAATATGTCTTCAGAGGAGATTTTATATTTGTTGATAAATACTGTACATTAATAAACTCTTAAAGGATAGATTCACAATTTTTAAATCTGTCTTAAAACAATAGTCATGTTTTTCTTGCTGTAATCATTCCTCCTGTTCATACTTGCCATTAAGTGATCTCTTCATGATGTGCTTTCAATTTAAGTGATTGGGAACAAAATCCACAAACCGTCTTCTGAGCAAAAAAGTATTCAAAGTTTATTTGAAGCAAATATGAGATTTCAGCCATCCAAATGAGTCAAATCCAGTCAATAGCTTTCAAATTTACAGCCTTTTTAGCGCCAAGGTCTTTGTGATACTGTCCTTCCACTGCAGCTGAACAGGAAAACACTGTCCGTCGAGACACAAAGGGGGAATTTTGCACTAAACAGACTGCAGAAGTGGAAGATACACACTTTCTTTGCTCATTCAGACAGCTCATATTATCTTCAGATAGACTTTCAAATTATTTTTTTCTTAATGAGGATTGCGGACTTTGCCCCCCATCACTCAAATCTTAAGCACATTTGGAGGGGATCTTCTAATGGTCAGTATGAACAGGAGGAATAATTACAGCGAGTAAAACATCTTTCAATGTCCATTTGTGGACTTGACTATTGTTTTAAGATGGATTTGAAAAACTATGAACTTGAAAAATATGCTTACAACTATATTGCAGTGTGTTATAAACAGCAACAGGTAGTGGTTCTGACTACCAGCATCACTACAATAAAACTCAACAAGTAAGGGCCAATAGTACAACTTCAGCAAGTAATCATCTATACAGTGTATATAAAGTGAAGTAGCTGCAGGTAATGTTAAAAATTTTGAGCCTGCCACTTTTAATGTGTACTTTGTGAACATGAGTTATGGTGTGTGTTGATCTCTCCAGCAAGCCTGGAGGAGTTGGAAAAAATATCACCACTATCCACTTAGCACTATATCAGCTTTACAACTTTTTACAGCTTTTTTCAATGTATAGCAGACAATTTGAAGCAGTTTCTGTTTTTTCAAAGTTCAGTGGTAATACTCACTGGTTTCTGCTCTTCCCATCATCAACATTCCAAAGTCACAACTTTGAAAATTTGTGCCTACATTTGTATATTTAGTGAAGCCCTATATTAATGTAGGTAGTCAAATGATTTAATATCAAAATACAGCTTTATTGAACAAATTGGATGCTGACCAGCATTTCAGCTAGCTCGTAATTGGATTTTGGTACTGGTCCTTTAGTAACATACCGAGGAAAGTGTGTCAAACCACCAAAAAGTTAACATTGTCATTTTCAGCCTTTGACTGTATGATTATGAAACATTGTGTTTCTGAAAAGGAGCACGATTTCAAGTTGTGTTTTAAAACAAAACGTGTATTGCGTCATGCATTTTAAAATGTTGTTGCCAATCCATGGCCTTGAAAACATTGACCAACAGGCCACAGTTATTTCCATCTTGAGAATATCAACTTCCTGAGAAAACATGACATGGTTTGATTTAGAAGCAGTTTTATAATCAATGATTTTGACAACATGACAAAATAAGGGAAATGTCATAACTTGTACCCTAAAACATGCTGTTTGAGTCTTTGAATTTCGCCAATAAACACCACAAAAGTATTAAAAAATGCCTTAAATTCAGTGTCCATGAGATGTTGGGAACCATTTCGAAAATAATTTAAATACTTGGACACAATTTCATGCAATCAAGCCTCTATTTTTGAAGCTCCTAGCCCAGTCCCATAACGCACACAGAGCCTTAGTATTGCTAACACTCGCATTATCATCGCACAGTTCCCCATTCTAGCTTTTCCCCTCTATCCTGCATGAGTGCTGCAGATACACTGAACCTAATCAGTACCTTCAAAAATCTGAAAATGAGTAAACCCTCACTTCATAACTAACGTCTGGGGAACAAATCCAATTTCGTTTGACCCCAAAAACTTGCTAACCCTGCCAGTAAGGAATCCGTCAAGTCACTCTGGCGAACCTTTATTCCAGTGCTTCACTTCACCGCTCCCAGCTTGCAACTCAAAACAAACTGCTCATAGCATATCGAACATACTCGAGGCCGCATTCTCCATTCTCTCGCGCCGCCCGATCAACCGCAGTGGCGTGTTTGTTTTGCTTGCACGCTAGGCAAAGGCTAAGATAAATATACAGCATTGGGAAAGCTACGTGTGATGGGTTATTAATGCAGCATTTTACGATGGACAAATATGTCTAGTTGCAGGGTGGGGGTGTCGGGGGTTGGGGTGGGTTGTGTAATAAGCACATTTCCATCTAACCATAATGGCTTTGGGCTGAGCTAGAGGAGAGCAGAGAGGAGGTGAAGGGCAGGCAATGTGAGCAAATTAAAACCTCTGTCTCAGTTCCAGGTCTTGGAGCTGAAGTAAAAATAACCATAGCGTATACACACACACTGATGGAGATGCCTTTGATTAGTTATGCTAGTATAATAGTATGGTAAAGGCATTGATTTTTTTCATGCTGCCTCCTCTTTGTTCTTTTGTTATCCTCCCTTTTATTCTTTTCTCTTTGGCTTTATCAAACACACAAAAACATAAAAGAGTGAGCCAGTCAAATCCTCAGCTCAAAGTGTGTGTGATATCGTTACGATACCATTGGTGAGCCTATGAGGGCCTGTAATCTCAATGTCCCAATGACTTCATAGGCTAAGAACTCGCTGGTTCTGCAGCTCATGCAGTCTTCACACAGCCTATATAAACATGGACATGATAAACTGAGGGACTCTACAAGTATGAGTTTATAGACTTGGGTGGATAGTCAGGTCCAGTGAGGCTGAGTCCGAAAAGGACTGTCAAGTGCGTAAAAGACACAGAGGGTCGACAATGTGTTTCGGAGGGTTGGGGTTGAAGGATTCCTCACTGTTATGTCTGCTTGCTGCCATGACAACATCCGTATGAAACAGGCTCAACTGGCATGGATCGAGATGCAAGACTGGCTTCCGACTGCCACCCCTCAAGTACCCTCAGTGACTCTTCCTGATTTATAGACTAATGCTTCCAAGGCAGCAAAAGCAACCAGGTGTCTGTGCATAGATATAAATGTTAAGTACGTTGAAAAGAACTAGTTCATAAAATGTCCAACCCCATCTGAAGGCAAAAGGTATCCAAAAAGGTTCTGAACGGTCACAATCGAAGAGAGGATTGGCTCCACCATATGGCCTCCCTGATGTCTCTCCATAGCTCCATGCCTTTTTTGAGTCTTTGTGGTCTCAATGCAATGAATCACATTGGAGATAACAACGCCAAGCGGCAAGTAGTATGGCTTGAAGCTGAGGCCAGTATGGATGTACCTTAAAGTGCAATGCCACCGACAGCCACTTTTCAACAGGTCATTATGGTATCAATTGCTAAATTCGGACATTCATCATGCTTGTGGTCATTTTGGAAATCACTGCACTGTTAATAAGATTTGAAAAATTAAAGTAGCTTTGATGTCTGCTGTGTGGTCATTGATTGACAGCTGTGATTGACAGTTCACTCAGCTGCTCCTCTCCCCGGTTCCAGGATTTGCTCTGAGTTGGACTTTTGTCACACTATTTTAGTAAGTTTAATGTTACTTAATGCTGATACCAGAATTAGCACGATTTAGCTGAAGTAGCTAATGTTGGTCCAAGTTTCAATGTTGGAAACGTGTTTGGATGAGTTAGATTATCTGACAAGCACCTCATTTGAAGAACACTGAGGCCCTTAAAGGAATAATACAACATTTTGGGAAATACACTCACTCACTTTCTTGCTGAGATGGATGAGAAGATGGATGCCACTCTTGTATCTTGTATCCATTCAATATAGGGCTACAGCCAGTAGCCAGTTAGCTTAGCTTAGCATAAAGACTAGAAATGGGGAAACAGTCAGGCCCAGTCAAGAAATAGTCTGTCACACCTCATAACCTGAGCTAAGCTAAGCTATTGAATAGGCTGACATGCTAGCAGTATTGGCATTTCCTTTAACATATACTATTGTACACAGTAACACAGTAGTAGTGTTGCTGCATGGCGGACAACTTTGACACTGTATTGTAGACATGCAGTGCTAGTATCTGTCTGATGTCTGTCATGTAACAACACAGCCTGTTGTATCAGCTTAGATACCACTGTGCATGGCCAGATGAATAGTTGTCCAGTCTTGGCTAATGTCCTTGACAACTATCTGTTGGGAGTCTGATACCTCAAACTGAGCATGTGTGTCTGTGTCCACTTGTGACTGATAACTGCTTTCACACTCACAATGTACTGTAGTCTGACTTTTTCATTTCAGCATTTTTTCTGCAAAGCTGGGATATGATATCGGGCTTTTGTATTCATATTCTAAACTAATTCCACTAGACAATGTTTCTGTATGTCTGTGAGGCAAAGGCAAAGCTATTAAACCCGGTCCGATGTCAACTTCATATTACTGTGCACAGTGACACCTCTGTAGGAGCTTAAACACATGCTTATGGAATAATCAAGTTGAATGACACACATTATATTGGCTATAAAATGTAAAAGCTTTTAACTATTGCTCATGGGAGACATTAAGGGGAGAATATACCAGACACAGTCACACAACATAAGTATAAATGAACACTTACAGACATGTGCATGTGTGTTTATGCATACATGTGTAAAGGGGCACGTGCATGCACACACTGTACATACACATGCAATATCAACTGGTGCTCATACAAACTCATGAGAATTGCAGAGAGGGACAAAAAATCTTTTTTTTTCCCTCCTCCTCCTCCCACTCCCCCCTTTCTGCCTCTTGACGTCAAACTCAACAGCAGCAAAACACACTGCCTGGCTGTGGCAGCCTTACAGAACTTAATAACACACGTCAAGAGTCCCCTACCCATAACCAGTTGTGTAACACCGGGGGATCACATCGTGCTTCTATTTTTACACTGCTTTGGCTGCAGTCAGTCTATTACACAATAAAACCCACACTTATTTTCATTTTACTAAACTTTCACCTCTACATACACTCCCAGATGACATTTCCTGAACACGATGTATGTTGCCCTGTTTCTGCCTCTGGAATACAGTTGATCCAGCGTTTTAGGGTGTGAAACCTTTAAGTTGAAGACACATGTGGTTGAATAAGTTGTCACGTGAACGTAAGTTACAGTATATCAAATGTGTTATGTAAGACAATACGATATTTTAAAGGAGAAAAAGCAGATACATGATGCAAAGTGAAATCAATTTTGCATTTCTGTTAGTTCTATTGCTTGATTACCAACAGCAGGCCCTATCTTACATAACATGACGTGATTTAATTTAGTCTTGACTTCAGACTGACTTGTACTATGACAAAGCATAAAAAAGGGGTAAAATATTGATAAAAGTATAGGGAAAGATCACTTGTATGGCAATTATACCAAGGTTAAGGTTAAGCGACTAAAATACTAGGTTAAGTTTAGGGTACGGTGTTTTCACTCTGACTGATTAGACCTCTGCTCACTTGCCAAACTATATAAACCAATAACAATGATAAGGTGTAGCTTTTCACCCTAAAAGATACAACAAAACTCATGGCAGGGTCAAACGGATGCACAATCTGTATACGCCCACACAGTCCACAGAAGAGCTCTAATCACGCACGCCAATACAAAATACAATGGAGGTGAATGGAATTTTATCTGTGGTGAGAGCAGTTTGTGGAACTATTTTCTACTAAAGAAATAGTCCCTATGAATAACTACTGGCAGTGCAATCTGTGGATTAGTATGATTAATGGGGACACAGTTTCCAAAAAAACAGATGCTGCTGTTTAGTTTTTTAAGGGGAACTTCACCAATTTCAAACTGTCGATAGTCAAGCTGCATTGTAGGTAATGTAGGCTGGGTTTTAACAAATAAGTTTAATATGTGTCATAAAAAAGATGATATCTCTGGTTCTGCTGGATCGCTTTTGATCCTTTTTTCAAACTGTCCATTGTGAGTCCCACTATGTTGTAGAGGTACAACACTAAATCAGTGGAGTGCTGTTTAACAGAAAGCTTGCATCATAAACTGGAGGTGTCAGCTTTGAAAAAAGTGGGCATTTAGGAGGTAGGGAGGGTTTAATTAATGACACATTTAAGTTGTATTATGGGAAATGCAGGAACCAGTGTTTTTTGACCTTGACCCATACTGTGAACTAAGTGATAAAACATGTTTTTTTTGTTATTTAGGTGAATAAAGCCTTTAAATATGTATTCACATTGCCAGCCAACATTTAAAAAAATATTCACAACAAAAGAGCTTTTTTTGTTTGCACGCGAGTGATTGCACAAGCATAGAGTTCATGAGAGGTCTCTGTTAAAATGTCTAATTCCCTTGAATTATCTCAACAGTAAAGCTAAAGGACCTTTCAGTTGACTGAGCAACAATTTTAATGACAATTTAATGACCTGGATGAAAGGGCCCATTGACCAGCATTTTTACATTGTCTTCTATCAGTTCTCTGCCTATTCAACCTGCTGTAGACAGGAAGTGAGCACTTCAAAGACGAGAAATAAAAGGAGGAGCATTTGCAGAGCTTTCCAGGATGCTCGCTGGGTGAGAGGTTTTTCCTTTTCATCCCAGGAATAGAGGAGATAGCTGCTCCGTGCCAGGGGGAGCTTTGAGGGTCTTGCCAAGGCATACGGAGATCAGAGGGAGATGAGTCTCAGGGTCAGTAGAAAGAGAAAAGGAACCTCCATGGTGGGATATGACCTGAACCTCCTCGCCGACTCATGTTACTTCTTGCGAAATCAAGATGCCACTGTAGCAGATGTTTTTTGTTCAAAGTAGACTAAGTAAAAGACAGTTCAATTTTAATTTCTCCACCACTAACATCAATTAAGACATTTACAAAGTGACTCCTGGATATACTACACCCCTCATGTCTTTGCATGGATTATGTTGGGGGGTTTTTTCCAGACAGAGCACCTTCAGATAGATGTACAGTACTGTATACTGTTGTTTATCCTTAAGAGACTTTACTTTTTTACCTAGTTTGTTTAGGATAGGATAGGACACTTTTGTCTGTTTCTTGACTCAGTCTTCATCACCTTGCTGTTGGAACTGATGACCGATGCATAGTATTTACCACAATATACTTATACCACTAAAAGCAAACACATGCCCATTTCCTACCTTTGTTTTCCAATTTAACATTTGAATTTGAAGTTTGAGGTCTATTTTTCTGTCTGAAAGTCCTTATGTTTTGACTTCTGCTAATATTTTCCAAATATTGTATCCACATTTAATGAAAAAATGCAAAAAAGAGATACAGAAAAGCTGCTTTGATATGAAATTGAAGTAAACATGTTATAACTTGCAGCCATTTTCCTCAGATGACTCGCTTGTCTTTCTTTCCCGTCCAACGGTCAGTCATTACTGCTTATGCAACTGCTGGCAACGTACAAAACATAAAATACTGAAGCTCTAAAGTCCATGCTGCATTTGTTCATGCAAAGATTCTCTTCTTCTTTGTCTCCTTCCACACTCTTGACACTTGGTCATCTTTTGTGGTGATCATTAAAAAAAAGTGCAGAAGAGCCAACAGGATAGGACAAGGCTAGTCTATGAGTAATGAATGCCTTGTGTATTACCCTCCACATGCAGGCACGTACTTGTTGAGCATCAACCTGAGATCATCATTGATAATTCCCTGGTGCAGTTTTCAGGGTTAGACTCCCCCACTGTGATGCAGGGTCACATGTTCTCTGTTTATGTCAGTCAGCTATACAGAGAAGCTGGGCTCTGCACTGGGAGGTTGGGAGTCAGTTCCCAATACAGTGGGACTGGGGACCCTGGTCATCTCCATCGTCCTGGAGCTGGTTGTGGGCAAAAGTGATCAGATGAGCACCGGAGACATCCTGTGCAGGGTGTCTGCCGAGGAGAAAGCCTCCGAGGTCCGATGAATGAATATATGAGACGTCTGTCGATCAACCAGAGGAATTCGCAGCTTCAGCTGGTGGATACTCGAAGAATAGAGGCCATGCTGAGTTTCATTTTTGTATGGCAACATTTCATCACCGAGTTGAAGTAGGCTGTTTATTTTACTTGCTTTTCATGCTGCCTTCCAGCAAAAATAATTGTGGGACAATGAATATCTGAACTGATATTCTAACATCAACAAGATGTAATATACAGTAAGAGTGTTATTCAAATTGTTTCAGTGCAGAACTCCATGATGAAAGATGGTTTCATGTCAACCACAGCTCTCAGTCACCAGGTGAATGGAGCTGCCTTCCACACCCAGGTGCTGATCCACCAGGCTTGTTTGGAGGGCGGCGACGGAGCCAGAGCCACTGCTGCTGTGGATCTGTACCAGCAAGACCTCAGCCTGAATGACAACTACCGGACACATGTGACTGACTTTTCCAGACAGGTGCAAACTAATGGGCATGACATTTCCAATCTGAAATGTCACTTGGAGTTGGAAGGGCGAAGGCACTACTTTTTGGGTAATAAGAGAGACATTCAAGCCCTTATAAGACAACAAAACACTTTCAATATTGTGTTTCATTCATGAAATACTAGTGCTGAGATCTTCCACCAGATGGTGGCACTGTGGCTTTTGTCGTTTCACTCAAGAAATCCTCACATCAGTGTTTTATTTTCTACTGTTTTTTAAAAATGAATTCATTTTCTAATCTGTGTTACCTGTGTGTCTCCTGTTTTCTTTTCAAGTGCCAAGTTGTGACATGTTCAACATCTCTATCACTGTGGTTGACGTTTATACCTATAGGACAGAAAATAACAGATGTTGTTAACTTAGGTTCATAACCGTATATGTGACATAATATGGGATTTATGAGATACTTTTTTTTAGTATATTTTAGTTATTCATGGTGACAAACACATTGCTTTTCCTGTGGTTTCTTCAAAATAAAAACCACTCCATGTTTCACCAGTTAAACGTTTTAAATATGAGGCAGGGGCAGTAGCATGTTCTGTTTGCATCAGCAGTAGCTTGATACAGCTCTGACACGGTGTAAAGAGAGGGAAGAACAAACAGTGAGGTTGTTATCAATGAGATAAAATTGCACTTGATTACATGCTACATTGTTTTCCTGTGACTCCCTCACTCTTAGGAAGCCAATATGTATCTCTGCCACTGCCAATAAAAACTACTATATAGAAAGATAATTATTGAACGTAAATACATTGAATGGCTCTTGCAGAAAAAACGCTGACCACGAATTGCAGTTAAGGAGTATACCTTTAAAGGGTTTCGTTCAGCAGTTCAGCAGCACAGAAAATATACTCTCATTATCATATGCCTTATTTTTTTTAAAAGCACACAAACCTTGTGGTTAATATAGTTCAAAATTATTCACAAAAGAATAAATCATTGCAGCTCTTTTAGTCAACAACATAAAAATTCAAATAGGCACAGCACTGTGTCACTCACACTTGCATTATTTTCCTGTGTTGGCAATACGAATTTGCGAGGAATGTTACAGTTGTAATACATGTACAAGTTGCTCCTGTTTGCTCCAGGAAAGAAACATTATCATCTCATTTTACAATGTTCTCCTTCTCTCTGTCACTCAGTCCGCTCTCCCTCACACACACACACCACATGCACACACTGTAGATTAAAGTTTTAGCTATTGTACTTATGCAGACAGGGGAACTCCATTGTATTTGTGTCTATGTTGTGTAGGTCTACAGTATATGTGACTACAGGTGTGTGTGTGTGTATGTGTGTGTAATTTGTACCATCCCTTTGGTCACTTTGTGTTCATATAAGCTCTCCTTGTGCTACCAGAATATTACACACTAGACTGAGACCAGGCAGAACACACACTTATTATATGTTGTGTGTTTTTTAACAATGAGGACACTGGAAGTAGTCATGTCTAACAAACATTATAAGCAAAACTAGGTTTGAGTGTTTATTTTGAAAAGATTTTTCTTGTTAATTCAGGGATCTGTTTCCTGTGTTTAGTTTCACAGTTTCTGTAGACAAAAAAAGGTCAACATGACACAAACTTACCATTTGAGGACATGTTAATAAATAGCATAAATGAATATGAGATGAGCATCAGTCCAGACTGTGGTTTGCCCTCAGTTCATTTTGTTATGCTGGGCTTTCCAAGCATGAGGAACTATTGGCAGTCACCTGTCTCTTTCTACCTAGAAAACCTTAGAAACTGGCTCACATTACATTCTAATGTTTCAGGTCTGCAAAGTTTTAGGCATCTTGTTGTGATTATTAAAATTTCTTTGCTCTCATCTTGGTCAAATTAACCAATATAAATGAGGAAAGTTTGAGTTTGAATGAACTGTTGCTTACATGCTGAATATTCTCACACTTATGACATACTCTCACTTAAATGAAAGATTGTGTCAGTTTTTTGAACACAGCTGGAATACAGCTAGGTAGCTGATAGCTTAAAACATAGCATATACTGTAGCGTAGGCCCTTATGGTGTTGATACCTTACTGTGACCCCAGTTCAGCTGATGCAGCTGTGCTCTCATATTGTATCATGTAAACACTAGCATCACCTTATGTACTACAATCCAATGTAACTGTTTGTGTGCTGATATAGCCAGGGAGTATTGACTGTGTAGGAATATGAATCATGTCATTGATCATCACACACGTTTTGAGTAAAACTGAAGGCTTATGATGACCTAAAATAAGAGACATTTCTCACCATGTGCCATGTGCTGCTGCTGGTTGACTGCTGCATGAACAGTTAACCATCCCCTGTCCACAGACATAATGCTATATAAAACAGAATAGGGAAGCTGTGATGTGACTATATTCTTTAATACAGGGCTATTCAATTCATTTTATTCATATTATTATTTGATTTCCTTTACTATTTTTAAGCTAGTGTGCAGCTTTGTTAGAGTTCAAATGAAAGCATCATTTTTGGATTGAAATTTGGTATCAGGAAACTGACCCAAAATTAGATTGGGGGCAAAAAAATATATATTATCAAGACATTTCTATGAATTATGGTCCAACTAAGTCTTTTACTTAATGTGTAATGACTGGAACACACAGAAAACTGCCTTGATTTTGCTCTGACTTTTCTAAGGGTGTTTTCAAACCTGTTGCGTGCAGTTGAATTGGACTTGAGTTTGTTTTACCCCTAGGTGCAATTGAATTCAGGTGCAAACCAAAACAACCGTACTGAGACTCTTTGAGGATGTGGTCTCTGTCTGGTCCTGAACCAATTCTGGAGCGGTTCGTTTGTGCTGGGGACTACAAGGCATACTCAACAAATTTGAGTATAATCAGTGTTAACAGTTGCAAGTAGCAAGGCAGCTAGCTGGAGAGTGAATCAAGATCCATCCTTGACTAGAGCAACAAAGTACATTGCATACTTGTTATTTGGCCAGAAGACATTTTTCAGGAGATTCATCCTGTGTTTATGGGCTCTCGCCCCAGACACAACCAACCAATGAAAGGAGTGAACGTTCTCACATGGCTTGTGGTGATGCATTTGGCGCACTTGAATTTTTTTTTTTGTGAAAAGATACCGAAAACAAGGGGAAAACCCAACAACTCATCCACTGATTCAGACCAGAGCAAACAAAGTATAGGTTTGAAAAGTTGTTTCAGATAGTAGTAGATAAACACCATAATACTGGAGAAGGTAGGTCTGACACCTCTAAATGTTGAAATGCCAAACTTGTTGAACTCCTTTTATATACCTTCTCCCTAAAGCCAGAGCAGTGGTGTTGGATTTAGTGCTCAGGTGGCAGGAGAGAGTTAATCCACAGCTGAGGGTATGAAACACCAGAGGACCGTCCCACTCTGAGCAGTCCAAATTCTGACTTATCTCACTCCAATGTCTAACAATGCAGGAAACAAGCCCAAGCCGGATCCAACTGCCTCTGTTACATGCGCCACTCATGCCATTGACTCTAATCCCACTGTGTGTATGTGTGTGTGATGGAGGGAATTTGAGAGTAGGGGTTTTTAGAGACTTAAATCTCTTATTTCTCTTGCTCTTTTGACCAAACAATGCTTTGTCACCAAAAGCCTGCCACACACATTGACACAGGTGTTGCACACATGTATGCATAATGTATGCCTACAACACATTATTGTATGTGAAGCTCCACTAGCATCGCGTGTGCATACAACAGATAAAACATAATATACCCTGTGTGTGTTTGAGTTGGCTTCAGAACAAAGGAGCAGAGAAGAGAAACACAAACTACTAAAACAACTGAGAGTCCTCTCAGGAATCCACTGAGATGGACGGAAGTATATCTAGAGGCGACATTCACTATTTTAACACTTTATTAACATTAAAATATTTCTGTTACAGCTACTAATGATCATTATCAAAACTTAAAGTAACCTAAAATAAAGAAAATATGACACTTTAATTGGCAGTTTGTTTAACCTCCCAATGCAGGTTAACAAAACCTGTTAACATTAACCAAGAACATGATGAATCACTAACATCATGTAATGAAATGAAATGTGGTCCCATGTTGGAGGGATGAGCTCAGCTCAGCTGTAAATCTAAACAGCCAGCCCTTCCAGTATCTTCCATCAAAATGACTACGAAGTGCTGGATCAACAGTCTTAGCCAACTGTTCATGCTGAATCCTGAAGCAACTGTAGTTTAGACCATAAAATATCATTTGGATACACTAATGCAGACTGCAAGATGTTTGTTGTGATAAGAAACAGATTCTATGAATCTGGATGTGATGGTAAATATTATAATGTTATTAGTAACAATAATGTAGGAAACTTCAGTATGATGTGATGTGTATATGAAGCCATGTCTACAAACAGCAGAAGAAAAGTCTGTTCACTTTCTGTGAGTGAAGCTAGAGATCGACATCATCTGTGACATCATTCCACCTGAACAGTAGAGCAAAATGTTCGGCTCTCCTTTGATGTAATGAGATGTAATGAATCATTGAAATAGGTTAGGACTCAGAAGCGAGATACTCATTCAACATTGACTCCCCAGGCGAACTGAGTAATGTTTGTTTTGTCTTCAGAGGAAATCATCTGTTAGACTCACAAATCGATCTTACGTCTATCAGCGTTGAATCATTGTTAATATCATCAACCGCCATGGCAAGAAGAGAGAGCAGAGCCAGCAGGGTAAGATGTCCGAACCACGAGACTCTTGACACATTTGATTACAGTGTTATCAGTTTGTTTGTAATGAGATCAATGATGTTACATTTCACACAAATTTATAAATTAATTGGGTCATAATTTAAATTTTTTGTCACATTCAGTCTGATGAACACATGAATACCTGTGAATGTCTGGCTGGTTAAATAAATCAGATTCATATGAATGCATAAACAATAAGTAAAGGATTTACTGAATGGTACAAATATAAAATGTAACTATGTATTCTTTGATATGAAAATGTCTTCATGTATGTCTTTTGTTATTAGTCATGTTACACAAGACTATAACAAGGGGATGGAGGACATGAGAAGACTGATGGAAGCTGAGATGAGAGAAATGGAGGAAAAGTTGAGGACAGATGCCAAGATCATGGTCCTAAAGGAGAGAGAGTCCTGGAAAAGTGAGCGACAGCAGCTTCTAGATGAGAAGATCACACTGCAAAGGCAGCTGTCAATCACTGAGACAGCCAACAGGACGTTGGAGAGCGACCTCAACAGGGCAGAGGAGACAATTGGTATATTAGAGGAAGAGATCAGCTCTCTTAATCACTAATTCTCTGCTCTGAAGGAGACGCGTAATAATTCCAGGATCATCTTGTGGAGAGGGCTCAAGAAAGAGCAACAGAAGGCAGAAGAAGAGATGAGAAAGAGAGACGAACTGATCATCTCTCTTCAACAGACCCTCCACGCTCAGAAAGAGGGCACAGAGAGGATGGTAGATCAATTTAGCTGGCAAGAAAGAGTCAGCAAGTTCGAGGCACTCCTCATTGAAAAGGGAAAAGCTGTCTGAAAGAGAGGGGAGCTACCGGAAGAAGCTCTCTGAAATGGAAGAGAGCTGCCAAAAAGAGTTCTTAGACAGAGAACAAAAATGGAGAGAGCAGCTCTCTGAGAAAGAGAGTTTTAAGAAGGAGCTCTCTGAAGCAGCAGAAATGTCCAGAAAGGAGCTCTGTGCCCTCAGTGGGAGTTGGGAGAGAAGGGCACAGCAGTGGGAGAAGAAGAAGCGAGAGCTGGAGACGCTGCTGTCGAAAGAGAAGACGTGGATCCAAGAGGAGGCAGAGAAGAAAGAACACACAGGAGAACCTCCAGCTTCAGGTACGCTGCCTCAGCTCATCTTTTTCATTCTAACAACTTATTTCAGACGACTTGAGAGCTTTGGAAGTGAAATCACAACACGCTGTCTTTCCTTTTTACAGGAGCTCCTGATGAAAAAGAACAAGAAGAAGAGCTTCCTGAGCTAGAGCAAGAAATGACAGTAGCAGTGACAGCCCCCTCTTCCTCAACCCCTCCCCTTCCTCACCCACTCCACCCCTCTACTCTTCCACCTCCACTTCTACCCTCACCTCTACCTTTACCTTACCCCTTCCTCTGCCTTCTACCCTTACTCCTACCTTTACCCTAACTCCTTCCTCTGACCCCCAACCCTATCTATACCCTAACCCTTTCCTCTATCTCCTACCCTTACTCTTACCTTTCCTTTCATTAAAATTCACTAAATGTGACAAACTGTTTTTTAATTTTTCATTGTTTTAAACTGTGATGTTTCTCACTCACACATCAAGCAAATTGAGCAGCTGCTTGGGGCTCGGTGGTGTCCAGGGAGCCTCTAAAAGAATTAGGGCCACAAAAGTCCCCTGTAACTGATAAATGACTATATCTGACATTATTAGATTGTTTCTGATGCTTCAATGTGTAAGCAGCCTTTACTTGTGAGGCTTGTCTAGGTAGAGATAGTTTCAACTACTTTATTCTTTATTCAACTCATTTCTACTATATTAGTTCACTTGGAGCTCTGAACCTGAGATCAGGCCCCCTCCAAAGGGTCACAACATAAATAAATCACAAGAGGAAAGAAGACAAAACCAAGTTTCTGCTGCACAGTTCTCTATATTTTAAACCTCTCTGTAATTTTCATATGAACTATTATTTAAATGAAATCATGTGAGAAGCTCAGAGGGGAAACATGTCTTTGGTGGAAATGTTGACAACTTGTAGACATCTGAAATGTGACAAGGAGACACAACTGCAACGATTTTTACAAGAGGTCCCCTGTTAGGTAGCTGCAGTAAGTCTACAGTATCCTCCAGTTTCATAAAATCCAACATGCTGTTCTCCTTTCTGCCACCAGATGTCATAAAGACCCTCCCTCATCACTATTTGGATGCAGTAAGGAGTCCCAAAGCAACTTGGAAATGGTGTTACTGCGCTTACTTGCATATTTATTAATGTCAATAATATTCATTGCCTCACATCATGGTGATATTAAACACAAATAATAAATGTGATATATAAATCATTGATTTGACTGACTTGAACTTTTCAGAGCTGCTTCTCATCTTGGACCTAATGTATATGTTATTTCAGCTTTCCCTTGAAAGCAATAATAAAATAATAAAATTGGGAATCAAAGAGATGGCTTTTGTGCACGTCCAAACCAGTCTCACTGCAGTTTGTAAAACAGTCACAAAATTTAATCTATACATTTGTGTACATGGATGCAAATTTTCCATATTTTTTCGTGACACTCAGCACAACTTTGAAACTAATGTATTTCAGTGGGAAGTATCTTTCATGCCTCCACCACTTTTTTTTTTCTGACACTCAGGACTCAGCAGCACAGAAGCTGCATTGTTTTTTCTCATTTGTGTTTGTTTTTTTGTTTTATTGAAATATAACCACGGTTTTACTTGACATTTAATCATTAAATTTTATTCCTGTTTTTATTTCTTTATTTTAATTTTATTAATACGGTCAGAAAAAATTTCCTCACTGTGTTCAGGTTTTCTTTTAATGGTATCCAACATTTCTCAACACAAAAACACAAAAGTGTCCTTGATAACTCATCAATATGATAGGTTAATGTTATGGCCATCACTTCTAATTGTTTCTCCTTTGATTCTGGGATCTTTTTTTTTTTCAATTTTGGATAGGGGAAGGTTAGCAAAGTGCATTGTGTTGTGGGCAGATGTGGCGCGTTCAACTACTGTTCGGTGTTGTCTGCCGTCAGTGGGCTTCATTCCATTTCACATGGCCGCCAGTCCACCGCAACCCGAATCAAAACGCCACTATCTCTATTAAGAAGAGACGTTTTCTAGCCTGTGTTTGTAAAATGTGCAGTTGCTCATTTAAGTTTATATTTCCAAGAATATGTGGCTGAGGATATTTAATATGAAATCATCTTCATTAAAACCTCCCCATGCTACATTTAATTTTTGCTCTTCTCACCTTCATATATTTCATACATTCATTTTGTCCATTGCACAGTCCACATTTCCTTTGTACAGTCAATATTTCATTTCAAGTTTTATATCCCATTTAAAACTATTACTATTCCATTCTGTAAAGATTTTAAAATTTCAATTTAATTTTCATTATTTCATTATTATTATTTTTACCTTACTTTTGTCTTTTTTTATTCTTCTGTGTTGCGATTTTTTGAAAGCAATTCAATTCTTTGTATGTTTGCATTGGCTAATAAAACAGACTCTGATTGAATGGACTCTGTCATGCTGACATAAAATCCCAAAACCAAGAATCATAATGATACAAATAGTCTCCAGCATTGTGTAAATAGTCTATGCATATGTCAGTATTTGACGACCTGGGAGTGAGAATGGGTTTGTCTTTTCATCAGCAGAACCCTAACCCAAACACTTCAGGCCTTCCTCCAAGCCTGTAGTAATGCCCCAAACTGTCAACAGTAATGTAATATCTGAAGGTGACTCATTTCCATCACTATTTCCACTAAAAATGAAAGAACAAAAGAAACAAAAAGCTTCATTTTATATATCATATATATTTATTTTATATACACTCTCAGAAACAAGGCCTGGGATGTCTTGTGTCCATGAAATGAGAAAATTAAAACTTTGTCATAGAGCTAAACTACATACATTATTGGAAAGTTCTCAACGTGGAGAGTAACACATGTCCGTATGAAGATTCTACATGGATCCTGCTTTTGAAATACTGACCTTTGAACCTTGACCTCAGTGTATGTTTGAAGGCTTATAATTCAGCAACAAAAGGGGCTACAGACATGGGGCCAACTGTTATAGAGAGCTTTGACTTATTTTATTCTAGGCAAACACAGTTCAGGCACAAGTCCATATATGTCTCATTTACACTAAACAAGCACAAAAATGACATTGTTATGGTGTTTGTCTATAATTTTCCTTTCTGTGCTTTGTGGTTTGGCGTTGTATATCCCTTCACCAGTATTCCATTGAAGCAAAACGGCTTGATGCTTTGCCTGTGACAGATATTGTTTTTTTTAAAAAAAAAAAAAAGAATTGACATAAACACTTTAATGGTGACCAAATGGCAACACATCAGTGTGTTGTCCTTTGTGCCTTTGATGATCACTCTCGCAGCTATGTCGGTGTCATTAGCGCACTGAGTCAGCGTAAAAGGCAACATCGGCGGCGAGGATTTGTGGCGAGGGGAGGAGGCGCCATTAGCGAGGTGACATATGTGAGGGGACAACAGTATGGGGAGATAGGAGAAGGAAAGGGATGATTTCAAAGAGGGAGTTGGGCAGTGTTAGTCATTGGTTGACCCCTGGGGGCCCATAGTGTATTTGAATGTGAGCTAAAACATGAGACAGAAACAGTTCGGCAACTAAAGGCCAAGTTGTAAACATATGTACGTCATTGTGGGCCATGTGTAATGTCTATGTGTGTGTGTGTGTGTGCACGTGAAGTGAGCAGGGAGCTGCAGTTCTCTGTAATGTTTGTTATTATAGCACATTGTGCTTTTTTCCCTCCTCTCGCTCTTGATGCTATAATGAAATCCATCCATCCCAATTAGGAGGTGTCGCAGT
Source organism: Thunnus thynnus (assembly GCF_963924715.1). NCBI lineage: Eukaryota > Metazoa > Chordata > Actinopteri > Scombriformes > Scombridae > Thunnus > Thunnus thynnus. The sequence continues at coordinate 21,274,199 of NC_089536.1, forward strand.
CTGTTGTGGTGTCAGGGCTTGGAGAATAAGGCTGTGTGTGTGTGTGTGTATAGGCGGGTGTGTGTGTTTGTATGTGTGTGTGTGTGTGTAGGCGGGGTGTAGCATTTTCAATTGGGGCTGTACATATGACAAACAACTGTACTAATGTGTACATAAAACGGATTTAATTCAGGACAAAAGCCTTGTGTATGCGTATGGCGTTGACTGGATTTATATATCTGCCCACGCACACTAGTACTCACACACGCACACACACCACCCCTAGATCAATCACCCCCACACATGCTGCAGGAGAGTGTTTTTGTTTTGAGAGGAAGAGGGGTTAATTACCTACATTCTTCAATCGGAAACATCTTTCCACCTTCCCCCTCTCCTACTCTTTGCTTCTTTTTAACTCTGCACTCTAAAAAATGTGGGGTCCAGCCGGGGTCCCACGCATGAAAACCAAACAAAAACAGTTTCTTAAAAACAAATGACAGTTTCTGGGCTTTTTCCTAAACAATCAGCAAGATTTCCTAAAAAGGTACATCCAAAACTTTCTAATGTAGGTATTTATTGGGATGTTAAGAGTTCATGAACCCAGTGTGGACAAAAGTTCTTTAAAGACACATCTTGTGATTTGGTTGCAATCTAAAGAGCCAAAAATGGTTCCTTGGTGTCCCTTTTTTTACTTTTTAGAGTGCAAGCTAATGGGGGGGTTGGGGTGGAGGGGACAGGGGGATGAAGAGGAGATGAGGGGGTTAAAGTCCCAGGGAGACTCAATGGGGACCAGCTGCAGGGTACTGGACAAAGGCCAGGGAATGTCATGGATGGATAGAGAGAAGACTAGATACCCCCAGGAGAGGAGAGGAGAGCAGAAGAGAGGAGAACAGGAGTAACATTGCAAAGAGGAGAGAGGCAACAGGGTGGGGTGGGGTGGGGTGGGGGGAGTAGAGATAAATAAATGTTGCTAGGACAAGAAAAAGAGGTATTGAAATCACATGGATGCCACATCCACACTAAAGATGGGACATCAACAACTTTAACAGCTTTTTTAAATGGTCCAAGTAACTAAACACTATCAGCTAACAGACATCTGTTAATATCAAACGTTTCCTGGATGAAAGTGACGCAGTGACCGATGACTACAGTGGAGTATTGTTGCTTCAAATCCTGACTAAGTGGAAGAATATATTGAGCAATGTGCTTCTTTGCTTCTTTTAAAAATAGGGTCACAATTTATCATACATGAACACTGAAACCGTTTTTTGCCATTTTTCCTCCGGTTATAATTTGCCATTAACAGATCCTTTCAATGTCTCTGATGGAAGTGATGGGGAACAACATCCATGAAATACCCTTAGCAATGACCCATGAAGAAACAAAAGTTGGGTGTACTCATGTCAGTACAAACAGATTAAACATATTTCTATTAAAAAAAAAAGTAATTTAGCTTGATGCAGGAACTGCCAAAAAAGCAACAGGCACATAAACATAAGCGCAGCCAGTCATCTCTCAGCTCCAGCTATTTATTCTGCCAGCAGAAAGACAGCGCTGTGGCAACTGTGTCTGAATAAACACCTATCGGGATGGTTGACCAAAGACAGATTTATACTGAGGGCATTTAGTGGTTGATTTAACTGTCAGCAGTAACATCAGGAAAAAAAAATACCTTTCATTAACAACCACCTTTACAGAGTAGAGGTCATTATCTCTAATGAACACAAGTAATAATAATGTAATAGAAGGTGTAGACATGAAGTCAAGATTTTCCACCAGAGGCATGGGAAGGAGGGAGAGGAGCTGCCGTAGCTTTGTCTCATGTCTGTTCAGCAGCTTTGCTTGTGTTTTGTGTGTTTTGCGGGCAGTTTAAAGCTCTGATACGGGCTGAATGTGGGTTCGGTAGCAAAGTGCGTTGATGAATACTGTCGTCTTAGTGGAGCGTTGCTGCCACCATGTGCTATAAATATGAAAGTTCATTCTACAGGGTCAGCTGGAGCCAAGCAAGATGCTGACTAATACACACTGAAAGATAACATGAACAGAAGGTACACCCACTACAAACATCTTTACATTTCAAATTGACAAAATAATAAATATGGATGTGTTTCCTCTAAATAGCTTAGTTTACTCTTGGTACTCAGCAGTGATTGTAAAGTGACTTGAACTCATTCACTATACATGTATGTCATTTACTTGTCATTTCCAGTGACTACTACACTTATTAAGTGTTTTGTATGCTTGGCAACAGCACAGTAAAAAGTATACAATATATCTAGGAGGCTGTTGAGACTAATGTGTTATATTGGATTGCATTACAGTATATCGTCAAAACTACATGTGTGTAGAGGAGGAGCAGGGTAACAGCAATAAGACAAAACACTACATGAGCCAAGAATTTAGCAGTAATTAGCAGTCACATTGTTTTCTGTTAACATTTGAAATGATAAGAAGTTAATATCCAGTGTTGGAAGAAGTATACCAAACTGTAAAAACACTGTCAGCAAAATTTACTTTACGTATCAATAGTTAAAAGTACTCAGTGCAGAAAACTAGTCTATGTGAGTGTTTTACAATTAGCCTATGTATTGTCTTATTAGATTATTATTATTGCATTAATGTGTAAGTATTACTCCTCGTTACTGTTGTAGCTGGTCTAAGTGAAACTAAGAACTAAGAACTATTTTATATATTGTTATGTTATTTGTTCTATAACAATGACTCATATTTTATAAGCTTGTGTTTTTTTTATGTAAATCTAATTTGTAAAGTAACTAGTATAGCTGTTGCTGTTGTAGCAAATTAATGTAGTGGAGTAAAAAGTACAATATTTCTATTAGGTAATAACTATTAGGTGACATGAAATGAAAATAACTCATGTAAAGTACAAGTACCTCAATATTTTTACTTAAGTACAGGTGAGTAAAGTAACTCACACTCCATCACTGTTAATATGTTAACCAAAAGTTATGCTTTTATGGTGATGTTCAATCATCATTTGTTAATAGACTGAGTTAAAGTTATCCGAGCAGATTTTCAGGGAAAGTTGAAAATCACGTACATAATGAGTGATTTTTTGCAGCTCGCTAGAGCTTGGACAAGTGACTTTAAACTAACCCTGTTATATACATGTTGTAATTAATATGACCAATGGGTTGTTTATTACAGAAATGCTGCAGTGCTATTGATCTTTATACTTTTAAAACTAAAAAAACTATAAAGTTCTACCTCTGTGAAAACAGAAAATTGACCACTCCTCATCTAATCTTCAGCTGTTCTCTTCCTAAATCACACAATGTACCCTCAAAGCATCTTGATGCATTGTTCTAATCATGTTGTCAGCTCACCAATGGACCAACTGCCACCAAACTATTAATTGAACTAAACTAAAATTGATGTTAAAGAGAGCCAACAAGAAATAATGCTATGTTACATGCTGCCTTCTTGTAATACGATAAAGCTTAAAGGTATCAGGTTCTTTCTAATAAAAATCCAACATGAACAATGAGGAAAAAAACTAACTTATGCAGGCCGGCTGGGCCGAGAGCTTTTTTTAAACAATGCAATCTATATCTCATTGACATCCCACTCGATCTTAATTTCCGTCTGTTCCTCTTTCAGCAAGTATCTACTTATAGCAGCAACTGAGGCAAGACTCAATTTCTGAGAAAGCACCCACTAGAATTCTATAAAGACACTGAATATTGACGGAGGATGCATACACATCTGCCAAGCTGCAACTATTTTTTTTTTTTTTTTAGAAATACAAGGAGAAATCTTGGCAAACATCTTGGCGAGAAAAAACAATTTGTATAAAAAGAGAGAAAGTCATATTCTCTCTTTTTGTTTGAGTAATATTCTCAAACAGATTACAATTATTCAATTTCTGCTGGTTCCAATACTTTATCGAAACAACATGCATGCATTATGCTTACTAAATATTTAATACAATTTCTAATCCAAGATGACACTGCACCATTACATCAAATACAAACATTTTAGATGTCTCATTTATTTTCGACATTTCCAAATTGTATCTTAAAGCTGCACAAATCAGTATTTTTACATTTAACATGGATCAAATGACTATGAGTAATGGAAAAGGGGTTGTTCATAGTGACAAACTGACAGAGAAAAATCACCCAACTCTGCACTCCTTCTCATGTCTACAAGGTGTTTTAGAATCTTTTAGCTCATTGTTTTGGTTTTACAACCTACAACTTCACTGTCTAAGTTCAGACCTAGACCCAGTAGTCAGCTGTTTTTTTTAAAGTTGGCATCTAGCTGGTGGATGTAGTGGAGTATGTAGCCGCTAAAGACAAGGTAAGGGGGCTGATATTTCCCCCAGGAATGACTGGAGGTAAAAAGGTGAGTGACTTAGATTTGTCAGGTTGCCAAGAGACACAACTCCAAATTAATGCCAATGTTGCTCCATGTTTGCTGGATGTGTAAATAGCATGTTAGTACATGCTAACATGTTATATACTTATACAGTAAAGTCATAAAATCTTTACTGTATAAAGTGATAATATGTCAATGTTGTGTTTACAGCTTGCTCAGCTGCCCCCAAATAGCCAAAAATAAATGAATCCAACTTTAAGTCCCCCCCCCTTCAAGTTGATGTGTCCATCCATGTAATGTCAGAGGTCAAGCGGGAAACAACCACATCAAGACAGGAAGAGTGAAGTTTGAATCAAAAGTAACGCTAGCCTATACAAATGGATAAAAGCCCCAAAAAGTGAAATTTTGGAATGGAAAAGGTCAGAGAGGAAAAGAAAAAAAAAATCTCATAGCCGATGCAGCAAAATGTTTTAAGTTAACACATTTAATCAAAATATTGATGCCACTGCCACACAAAATCCTGTTATCGTTAGCATGCCTAGCCGCGATGATAACATTAACAGTCCATCACCAAATGAATATGAGGAGGAAAGAGTCTGGACAGATAAGCAGGCTGATTCCAGTGGAGAGCAGAGGCAAGAAGAGGAGGCTGCTGAGGATGAACGAAAGGTGTGTGACAACCTCCCAGCAGGTGATACTGCTAAGGTTAGCTCATGTACTGACAGTGTTAACAGCGGAGTTCCCGACATGACCATCTCCGTTACGCAAGTGGCATGTGAGCGCAGCTTTTTAACTTTAAAATTCATCAAGAATAGATTACGGAGCACTACATCTTGATGCATTCATGCTTATGGCTACAGAAAATACATTCTTATGGCTTTGGACACTGATGGAATAACATAATCAACAGGATGGCAGAGAAGAGTGCCAGGACATGCTATTCTATTTACTGCTTAAGGCCGCTGTGCTATGCTGTTTTTGTAAATGATGTCAAGGCGAGAATGTTATTATGGCTCAGCTTATTACTCACTCTGGGTCCGCTCCAATGGGGTGCAGGCATGCTGCTTGTCACAGCCTGATAATAGCAGTGAATGAATGTTTAAATAGTGTCGGTAGCATGAAATCCTGACTGTTAAGCCTGATGTGTGAATTGCATTAGATCAGCTGTGAACACAAGGTCGGTTGATCGACCATAAATAGCTCTCACATTTCCAGATCATCATAGGAAAGCGTGAAAATTAAGTTTTGGCTCTTTTGTTTCATGATGACAGCATTGCATATTGTCATAGACTATATTCATGACATATAATTATGTCATATTTATTTTATTTGTGAAGTTACGGATTGTAGCAAAAGTGTGCTGAGAGCTGGGCTGCCCATATCAACTGTCAAACAAATAAAATCTTAAGTGCACCTCTTGGAGTGCCGACTTTCCTCTAGGCTATTTTTTGGCTATTTATTTATTACATTACTTTATGAAACCCTGTAAGTACACATGTTGTTGGGGTGCAAACTTGATATCTATTGCTTAGTTTATGTATGTTATAAATAGCCTGATATTGCTTCATAAGTGTGTATGTTGGAGAAAAACAGGGCCGGTCCAGATGACAATTGCCAAGGCCGAATTGCTTTCCAAAGACATCCTTCATAAAAAGGACTTGACAATAAAGTTGTCAGTGGTGTGTGATTCAGGAAGCATACCAACTGTCAACATAATGAAATTACAATAAATAACAACCTCTGAGTAAAGCTAATAAGATGGATTCTGTCCTTCAGTGAAAGCTGTTTTTTCATACTGTACAGGAATGAACAGCAGCGAATGGCTTCTTCTGAATAAAGGGAAACAAGTGATGGAGAAGGAAAAGCAAGGCAGTTATACTGTGTAAAGGGAAATTGTCTGTTAAACCCAGTTTATTTTGTCCTAAAACATCATTAATGAGAAGCAGGGATGTTGAAGCTGAAGGCACAGAGATTAGTGCTGACATACTGATTTCACACATTGCACGTTGTAATTGAAGATGACCTGGAAAAACACCACATCACAGCTAACTACTAATCATCCCTCCGCAGTGCACAGCATGCTAATCAGCTGGAAGACATTGTAGAGAGTGATGAGGATAAACGCAGCTGAAACAAAGGGGACGTTGTTGTGTCAGATTGATTGCTACAGTCTGTTACTAAGCTCAAGAAACACCACAAGGCACCCTTCTAACATGAATTTAAAGAAAAGGGAGATAAAGACGTGACTACTACTACTATTGCTACACTCACGCATAGTTGGGAAGTAGGGGTGGTGGGAACCAACTAGCAACTTATAGTCTCATTCTCGTTGTTGCACCCCAACAGAATTAAATTATGTCGAGCAGCGCAAGCTTACCAGGTGATGTGTTGTATTGATGTATGAGTGTTGGACTCAGCAGTGGCTTATGCAGCTGGATCCTGGTGAAATCACTTCCTCCTGATCACTGGGAGTGATGAGTTTGCCTACAGAGAGGAGGTAAGAGCCCTGACGTCATGGTGTCAGAACAACAACCTCCATCACAATGTCTGTTGTGTGGCAGATAAGAATTAAAATAGTTATGCAATTGTTTTCCTTGTATTCCATTTTTCATAACACATAATGTCATTGTTATTTCAGCTATGCTGCTGAGGTAATCAGAGTGAAGAATATGCGATACAAATAGTATAAATAGGTAATGCAGGTTCTGGTCTGTTTGGGATAATTGTGCGTCAATCTACTGGTAATGCCTCAGGGCTCCAGTAGGGGGAATCATGCTCCTCTCCCTCACTCAATACAGACAAGTGAAGGTGAGAGCTGTGTGCTGGTTTCTTCATGCCTCTCCCCTCACTATTCCCCTGTTTAAAGACACAACACAAGACTGTGGAGATAGTCAGCAGCTTCAGGTTCCTTGGGTCCAAATCAGGGAGGTGGTCTACTCACACTGAGTCAGTGGTGACAAACCAGCACCTCTTCTTCCTCAGGAGACTGAGGAGGTTTGGCATGGACAGGAGGATACTTCTACAGATCTACCATTGAGCGTGTCCTCTCTGGCTGCATCACAGCCTGGTATGGGAGCAGCTACAAGCAGGACCACAAAGTCCTGCAGAGAGTCATCAAAGCTGCTCAGCACATCGCCAAGTCTGAACTGCCATCCAAACAGGACCTCTGCACCCAGAGGAGCACGAGGAAAGCTGGAAAAATCATCAAGGACCCCAACCATTCCAACTATAGACTGTTTTCACTGCTACCATCAGGCAAGCAGTAGAGAGGCATCAGAGCCAGATCCAGCAGGCTCAGAGACAGCTTCTGTCCTCCAGCCATCGGACTGTTCAACTCTTGGGACTTTGTGAACATTTGTAGCACCCACACACCCACACACACATAGTCTCTCTCTCTCTTCCTCTCCTAACCCTAACCCCCCCTCCCAAACACACAAACTCTCTTCCCCAGTACATAATATTTATATTTTTATCAAGTACTCATCACATATCATTTATGTGCAATACACTATTAATCTATTTATCACCATGTGAAATACTATATATTTGTATATATTTTAATTTGTATCTCTCCTTTTTTTATAACTAAGTATTTTGTTATATACTCTAACTGGTACTAGAGCTCAAAGAAGCCAGATTTCACTGCCTTCAATGTTGCCATCTGCTGTGTTGCTTTGCATGTGACAATAAAAGCTCTTGAATCTTGAATGATTAGAGACCCTAACCCTAACCCTAACCCCTAACCCTAACCCTAACCCTAACCCCACCCTAACCCTAACCCTTTCAGTACCACCCATCACCCTAACCCTAACCCCACCCTAACCCTAACCCTAACCCTACCCTAACCCCTAACCCCTAACCCTAACCCTACCCTAACCCCTAAACCTAACCCTAACCCTAACCCCACCCTAACCCTAACCCTTTCAGTACCACCCATCACCCTAACCCTAACCCCACCCTAACCCTAACCCCTAACCCTAACCCTAACCCCTAACCCTAACCCCTAACCCTAACCCTAACCAATGAATGGCGGAGTAATATTTTTAGTGATGAGGCTTGTTTCATTTGAGCACAGCTAGGTGGGCTGTCATGCTGATTTGAGCACGTTCTAAATGTCTAGTTGACCAATCAGATTGCTCGGTCGGAACTACGTGTTGTATAATTTAGGCTTGTGACAGTGGCAGTGTAACTTGTGTAATTTCTCTCTCTCTCACACACACACTCTCTCACTCACTCAATCTCTCTCTGACTCACTTACTCACTCACTCACTCTCACACACACTCTCTCTCTCTTCCTATGCATATGTGTACAAGACCTATTAGAAGCAGCCACTTTGTTGTTAAAAGTGTTTTGTGGAGCCATGACATGTTAAAAAAACACATCAGTATTAAGAGCAAGCACTGTAGTTTTCCTAATATGTAGTCTATCTATTGAAGTAGTTGGTGCCCCTCCAATTTTTTACATATAAAAATGCCACTGTATACAGACATATCAAAATTTATTCCCTGGATCAATGCGATTCTCATGAGAAAGAATTGTTGAATGTAACAATCTTACAAACTGTGTTTGAGTTGTGCATGTATTAAATTTGATTGTATTATGGCTGTATTGCTTTGTCTAACTCACTTTGTCAGTTTGCTCTTTGACCTAAATGCAAAATAAAATCTCGATTCAAATTGTGACTTCTTTCATTAGTAGACACAAATGCAATCAGAGTAATTTTTTTAACAAGATGAACACACTGATCTTTTTCTAATGCATCTGTGAATGACTTCTGACTTTTCTATTGCTGCATGAGGTTCACAGATTCAGACCTCACAGCCTGCGCCTAAAAGGCCACACTGAGTCCAACACAAATCTCACAAGTGTTTATATATAGAATGTTTGCATAAAACTAACAGCATCAAAATTCAAAAAGTTTTATGACACAAAGATTTTCTGAAATTCTGAATTACGGGTATAATGATGCTCCTTTAGACTGCTAGCAGTGAAGTTATGATCAACAGTTTAAATCTAAATACATCATTTTCAGTTTCATTACACTGACTGTGAGAACATCACACTCACATCTGCAGCTGGAAACTTTGGTTTCTGTGGTTCATTTTTCATATAGTGCTTGAGTTGTGTTTGTCACGTATACCCACACAAAAGAACATTGTTGTATCTGTGTTCATCTTGTATAAAGCTTAACTGACTAGAGATCATCTAATGTGGTTATGCAGTATCCACAAAGCTGTCAGAGAAGGTAAACCAAAAGGGTATAACATGAACTAAATCTAGAAAATAAAAGTGCAAAAATGAAAAGGAACAGTAAATTGAATGAACAGTGCAGAAAGGAGAAAAGATTTGTGCAAATCTGTATTAAATGCATGACAAAGACTGGATCACTATTTTGTTTTTTTGACTTTTGTTTCAAGACTACGACACAAGCAATATGTCAGTAAATAAAGTGCGGAAAATAGGTCTTACAAATGTGCTTGTGTGATATGTAATCCACTATATCTGTCACTGAGAGGACTGTTACTGTGTTTACTGTGTTGTCAACCTAACTACCTGGCTTCAAAATGAGACAAAAAAGAAGCTGCAAAAACAGTTTTTCCTGTAAAACTTAATTTCATCATTTTGTGGTTTGCTTAAAAAGTACAATATATCACCAACAATATCCATAACTACCAGACGAAGCACACTTCCCTGAACTGTCTGCATCATTTGTAAAAGTCTGTGGAACATTTGTACAATTTTCCTAGCAAAATTTCGCAATCACACCACATTAACAAAACCACTTAGATTCATCTAACTAAAGTTAATTTCAAGATGGCTAAGTAGTATCTTAACAGTTAGAGAAGGTCTTAAAATGTCCAGAGAGACTGAACATGTCATAGATGCAGAGAGGTAAAAATGGTGAATGAATAGATGGATTAATGTGTGTTAAGCTCATCACATACTGATCACATAATGTAAGTGCCTCTAACTGTTGAGGCAGCAGAACCATAAGCACTATATTTACTGTAACAATGGCAATACTGCATGATCATGACTCATGCACTCATCACTACAAGTCAATTAAAGTTGCACTGTTGCAAAGAGGATGTGACTAAATATGTGAAGGTGGTACATGCAAACCACAGGGTCGCTTACTGAGGAAACTGCTTTATAAAAGGGTCTATGTTACACTCCAAACACCAAAGGTTGTTTTACCTGCTGGTATGATGCATAGTCTGCATACATTTCAGTTTTTTCTTCTCCTGGCATGTCTAGGACGAAACAGTAAGATGGCTGAATCTAATTATTATTCTCCAGAGTGCAAATGGGACATTAACTCATCCTTTTTTTCCTGTTGTCTTTTCAGCACTGGGGAGTGAAATCATAAATGGGAAAAAGGTCCCGGAGAACTCAATGCTGTATATGGCCTCCGTACAGAACGACGGATATCATGTATGTGGAGGATTCCTTATCCATGAGGAATTTGTAGTCACTGCAGCGCACTGTGATGACTGGTGAGTTACCTTTTCTCTTCAAGAAATCCTTAATTCATGTAATTAAAAATCAAATAAAAATTTCAGTTTTATATATTTTGTTTACTTTTTGGTACGACTTAAGAAAAAGCTACTGACAATGTTTCAATGATCACTCATTTAGGAATCCTACAAGTGTTGTTCTTGGCACCCACGATCTCAATAACGTTGATAACACGATGAGATACAGAGTAAAGAGATGCAAACATCCATCTTACAGTAATATTGAATCTGGTAATGACATCATGCTCCTCAAAGTAAGTAGAAATTTCATTAACTGTCTCAGGCAAAATCACATGTTTTTACTGTAAAAAAAAAAAATTAATACTTATTTTATAGCATACTTATGTGAACATTAAATACTAGAAAAGACACATTTTATAGCACAATATAAAATTTGTCTTTTTATATAAAATCTGTTTGTGTCTCCAGCTGTCTGAGAAAGCTCGACTGGGCAACAGAGTACAACCAATTCAGCTGCCAAAGACTGAGATGAAAATGAAAGATAAAGAAAAGTGTCATGTAGCTGGATGGGGTCAAACAGGAACTGGTAAAAGTGTCGCTGTGCATCTGCAAGTGGTGGATGTGCCTATCATTAACCTGAATGACTGTAAGAAGATATGGGCTCCATTTAAGCTTCCTGACAATGTTATTTGTGCAGGTGGAGATGACACAAAGAAAGGATTCTGTCAGGTATGTTTTATGTAATTTTATAGAAAAGGGTTTCTGGTTTAAAATAGTACAAACATCTTTAATCAAATAATGACCAAACAAATAATGATACTTCTTGCTCACAGGGTGATTCTGGTGGCCCTCTGGTGTGTGGTAAGGTGGCAGTAGGTGTTGTGTCTTTCAACAACGACAAGAACTGTAAATACCCAGATGTACCCAACGTCTATACAGACATATCCAAATATCTTGACTGGATCAAAGAAATTCTCAAGAAAAAGAACTGTTAAACGCACTGCAACAATGTGCATCAGCACATTTGTTTTGTTCAGGTATTGCTGTGTTTAATTCACTCTGTCAGTGTCTGCTCTTAAACTGAAATGCAAAATTCAACTAAGTTTCAAATTTCAAATGCTGTATTTTGTTTCCAGTTGTTACAAGATGAGACACAGACGATATTTCAGTGAAAAAAATTCATTCCAAAAAATATTTCTGAAATGTTTCAGGGTATGTTTGATGTAGAATATACAATATATGAATTCAACAATATATAAATTCCTTCTATAGTTCCTGTGGCTGATCTGTAGCAGAGATGTGCAGAGAGCTCAGTATTTGCATTTTTGTCTGTATTTGTTGAGGCAGCAAAATTATTTGTATTTGTATTCGAATAAAAGTGGAAAGAGGCTTAAAAATCCTGTTTTTGTTTTTATTACACTTTTAATTTTAGAAAATTAAAGTGTTACAATATGTGTTCATGAATAAACTACCTTATGAAGAAGGTCCCCACACTGGGTCTCAAACTGGAGTCTCCCAGATCATAGATGACTGCGCTGACTACTGAGCTAAAACTTTACTCATCAATCTACTTATTTATACACCCGTTACACAGAGACAGCACAGCGTGTAACATGTAGGGAGGAACTTCAAAAGTCAATTCTTGCTTTGCACTTTTCATTTATTGCCTATTTTTTTTTACAACCTAACTTTGTGGAAAGTAGAAGGGGAACAACAGGTTATGGAGAGTCCTTTGGGAGCACTTTGCATGTGTCAGAAGTTCAGCTTTATCTCTGGGGAGTACCAACTCTGGGAGTGATGTCCAAATAAGAATATGTGTGTCATGTAGTCATTTGTCATTTGTATTTGAGCACACTCTTGATCTGTAGTTGATGAACAATGTTATAAGCAAACTTGAAGCTGGAAACTGTGGTGTTTGTGGTTGTCTAGTTTGTCACAGAATTGCACACAGAAGAATTGTCACAGAAGTGCTTGTGGGTTGAAGTAAACCCACACCAAAGTACATTGATGTTTTGTCTTTTGGTTTCACTTTAGTCCTCACTTCACTTATTAAATTCATATTACTAAGGTTTGTTTCATGTGGCAGGGTAGGTCCCAAAAACAAGGTTTCAAAAGTGGTCCTCTGGTGTGCATCTGGGCTGCCCTAGCATTGGGCCCAGTGTCTGCACCCAGAGATGAACCAGCATAACTGGGCCAACTCTGACGAGTCATTCTTCCATTTGTTATATATTGTTCGTTACAACAAATATATGCGAACCATGGTTTCTGGTGTTTAAGGGTGCTGCCACCTGACATTTGGCTTGTTTAAGCTGGTGTTAAAACTGTCAATCAAACTGTGAACCAGACTGAGTAGGTCCCGAAAGGAAGGTCTCAAGATGCTTCCAAGCGAACTCTGGTGTGGGTTCACTTGAGGTCTGAAAGCAAAGCAGACCAATCACAGGATGTTGTGATAGCAAGTGCTTTTAGCATGAATTCAAAAGCTAAATGAGTTAGTTATTTCTTGATGAGCTCTTTTTGACACCAGAGAAGATAAACAAAATGTAAAAAGCTGGTATGAACAGGAACCAGACTAAAACTAAAAGAGAGCACCCTTAAAAAAACATTGTCATTGAACATAAACCAGGCAGAAATGATGTTTCCCTCAAAATATAATTGGCAAAACATCAGTAGTGTATAAACTTAAATTCTAGGAAAGTTTTGTTCCGATATTTAAAGGAAAGTAAACTTTTAAAAGCTGTTTTCAAACTGGACTTTCTTTTTTTTTTAGAGTACATATACTGTATATTTTGGGCTCTGTGGCTTTCACCCACTTCATACTGGGATAAGCTGCAGCCTCAAGTGATCCTAAATTTTAAAAAGTAAGCAGGTAAATGGATGGAAGGATATTTTAGTCCTTTCCTATTCCCAGAAGTAAATTAGCAGCGAGCCAGGTGAGGCTGAGGTTGCAGAAAATTTATAGAGTTCAAACCACACTAACACACGATCCTTTAATGGAAGACGTGACATTATTTTTCAACTACTGTATTTCTATCCAAGATAATAGTTATGGCTTTAATTATGCAGCAGAGCCCCTCAGGCACCCACAGCGACACCTAATTAGATTTAGTACCACTTAAGTAAATGTAAAATAAATGTTCCAGAGAGTCATCCTGCTGTTTGTACAGTGCTATCTCCAAATTGGATTTCACAAACAGCCATTTTCACCTAATGACAGAAACGCCCATCTAATGTGCTGATGTGCAAGTACGTTTTTTAATCTCTTTTCATTCCACAATGAGTCTTACATTTTGCCACGGCATTCTTCTGAACAGAGGAGAGGGCTACTTGTTTGAAATCTGCTGCTATCTGCACTGTATTATGATTTTCTTTTTTTAAGACGTATATTTTAGTAATAGCGCAGCAAGCTAGATACAAATAGAGCCATTCACTCCGTCTGCAATAGACTGCTCTCAACCAGTGTGACTCATCCTCCGACCTGCAGCCTCTCGCTCTCTCTTGCTTCATCAGATTATTGTCAGTAATGATAACCTGCTATTGCTCTGTTTAAGCCGCAGTGTTTTGAGGGGGTTTAATTTGTTCTAATGGAGCTGTCGGCTCACCTTCTAGTGGCTGGGGTGGAATAAATTGCTTGCTTGGGCGTACATGTGCATATTCAGATAGAAGTAGTTTGTTAAAGGGAAAAACCCACATAAAATGTTGTAAAAGTCAGCTGAGCTGCAGAGCTGTTCATTCCTGTGTGAGAGACCAGAGCAGTTATTGGATATGGAGTATTGTGAGACTCCTTAATCATTCTCCTCTTTGAAAACAAATGCATCCTTGGCCAGCAAGATGTTCTTGATCTTCTGTCCTTCTGACTGCTAAGATATGCATTATAGAAGACCATTGAATATGACATGAAAAAACGGCTTCACTTTTTCACTCCTTTACTCATACAACTCTGATATTTGCCTCACCAACATGTACTAATATAACCAGAGTGTAGACTTTCCAAGTTCAAGTCTGAAGAATGGATTATAGTTTTCTGTTTGAGTTCACCAGATTCTTTTTTATTAATTTCTTCCCTCTGATCTGAAAGATTGTTTTTTTTTCTTTTTAATTTAACATTCAGATTCGCAGGAGAATATTTCTGAATATTTCAGATCCCCTTTTGGATGCATCACATCCACACAGTTCACCGGGAGCTGCTCTATGTAGCCACAGTCTGCTGGCTTTTGTCCAGCAGGTTTGCAGTTTTGTTGCTTGAGGGCACTTCAGCAGTAGATGTTGAAGGTTGAGAGACTTTGCTCATCCACATTTTTCTCAGCTGGTCTGTGTGGTCAAGTTTAAGACCTTTTGACATACACCCACCAAATGTATCTGCATTGCCCACACACACCCACACTCACCCACATATTGCACCCTTATAAGATCCCACATTAAGACTTTTGTCCTTCAGTCACCAGGGGGTGGTGTTATTCTGTCTATTTCTCCTGTCAACATGCTTTACGTGAATGTTTTATATTATATCTAGGGATATACTGTATATTCCCCTCCTGCACTGCCATACATCAGATGGCTTTGTGCCATACAATGTAATGCAGACCTTTGCAGATGATGCAAAGTATCATTAGTGGGAATGCTGCTGAATATTTGTTCGATGTGCGTGCCAGTGTGTGTTCATGTGTAGTGTAATGTTGCCAGAAGCTCTTTTTTTATACTGGCGCTGTACTGTGGAACAGCCTGTTATTAGAAATGAAGTTGACAAAAATAAGAGGGATTTTCAGAGAGATTATTTATAGAGTAAGGCTACAGATTTTTAATAAACATTTTAGTTGAGCTATGAATGTTTTGTTGTATTTAAGTGTGTTGATGTGGCTGATGTATTTTTGTTTTATTGTTTCATTTCTGTTGTTCACTTTCATGAAATGTGTTTTATCACCTTGGGACCATGTTGGAAACAAGTGTTCTCAGTCCTTGTGTTTCTTTCTTAGTTTTGCATTGTTGCAATTAAAAAGTTATACAAAGTGGAAGACCTCGGATCTCCTTGTCTGTCATTCTTGCTGAAGTTTCTCCCTTTATTTTGCCACCAACGATTTGAGAGTCTTACAGAAGGACAGCAAGTGCCTGAGTGCCAGATTTTAAAACCCTGTGAGACAAATTTGTAATATTGGTTAATAAAAATAAAATTGATGCTCTAGTGATATTTTATATTAACAGAAGGTTGAAGTTCTATGTAATGTCAAAGCTGTCATTGGTTGTGTTTTAGTGTCTTTCAGCTTGTTGTTTTGGTTATGTTGCCAGTAACTTTACTGTTACTTTACTTTCAGCAATAAATAAATAAATAAATAAAGACAAACCCACCTGCTCAGCACCAAACAGCAGACAGATAAATTAGCAACGAGCTGGTGAACACAGTGGAGATTTAAGCACAAGCCATATATTTCCCTCAGGAGCTGCTGTAAACCAAGAGCTGAAAGTGTAGAAAATATTGAACTTACATTCATCTGATACCTGTAACTCTAAATGAATGTTAATGTTGAACCGAATCTGCCAAATGAGTAAATAAGCCACTGTTTGCTAACACTTTGGCCATATCAGCTCTAAAAAATATCAATCAGTCAAATGAAGGTTGACTTTGATATGCATGTTGTGTAATTCTTCTTTTGCACAGTGTAGAGTTTTAAGATATATTGTTGAGTTTAATTGAGTCTAATAAACCTAAGGGGTGTTCTTAAGCACAAGTGAACTGATGTAGCACTGGCTTTTTTGTGAAGGAATGATTCATGAAAAAAAAAAAAAATTGCCATGTTCAAAGAATGAGCTCAGTCTCAGTCCTTGGTAGCTTAGCTTTTTGTTTTTTCAAAGAGAAAAGTCACTGCAGTTACTGTATATCAAATCAGGAAGTGTAATGAAGTGGATAACCTGCATTACATCAAGGTGCTCATTGGTGGCTTGGACACTTAGTAGTATGGTCTGCCTGTGATGTTTATATGAATAAATGAATCTTTCTGTCTGAAAGTGTCAGCTGAGAGCCTAAAATAGAAAAAAAAAAAATAGACAGCCAATTTAGCCAAAGAAAACCCAGCCAATTAGCTCAGAGCATTCACCAGCAGCGGCATCCAGGCGACGATGGCCTCGGTATCACTTTCTCACAGGCTGACAGATCGTCTGTGTGATCAAGGTGTGTGTGTGTGTGGTGAAGGGGCGTACTGCATCTTTGTGAATGCGTGCGTGCCTGCAGCAGACTGCTCTTAGACACCCACACTTTCTCCTTATCTAAGTCGTGACCATTTGTCTGTTTAAAATATAGAGTATTGCATGAGTCATGAGTGTGTGTGTGTGTATGTGTGTGTTAGTGACGAGAGAGAAACCAATATCATGATTGCCTTTGTGAGTGTATGTATCATGTGTGCTTTGTTTACTTTGCTGGAGCCTCTTATTCCTCATTTCCAAGTCCATGAGATAATGCGTAATGAAACAATAACCAAGCCTGTAATCAAACAAAGGCAGCTGAACCTATCCATAATTGCTTTGTGGGTCTGACACCACATGCTGATGGTAAGGATGTAGAATTTTTTTAGTTGGCTCTGGGAATAGCACTGTCCAAAGAGGACTGACCTTTTAGACAAAGACAGATGTGACACTAACTAGAGGTCTCTGTCGGGCCTGTAGATTCATACATTTAAAAATGTCAGTACTGTAACCCAGTGTGGCCCATATTCCTTCCTCATCCTGTGGAAACAGGGAAAGATGTGACATCCTTTCTGACATCAGAATACGGGAGTGCCGTGTCAAACAATTTTTGTGACTGTCCAAAGCAGACAGTCCAACAAGACCTTGCATACTCTTTTTTCAACAACTGAGTGAGACACCATGAATGCCTTCAAAGAGAGACTGTTCTAAAGTGTGACAGCAGGCTTTTCGTGTAGCCTTTGAGTGTGGCTGTTGAGAACAGCTACAAAGACTTTTATCTTCAGATGTTACTAGTTTCAAGCCTAATCCAGCCTTTGACCTTACGACATGGAGGCTCATCTATTCTCTCAGTTAAGGTTACCAGCCATTACTCAACACACTGGTTTGCCAGCATGTTGGTGTGGTAGCACCAATACCCCAAAACAAACAGGCCACAAAGATGCTTGTAGATGCATACTGTATGATGTCTTCAGTTTAGACTGAAATTAGCCCTGCGTTAAAATAATGGGGCTGCATTGGTGGGAGTATGATGCTTCAGGTACTGGTGAGACATGAAATACAATCCAAGAGGTCCAGTTTGAGTAACAGATCTCAGACACCAAAACATGGCACCATGGTTTATAATACTATGAGACAGCAAGTAATCTACCAAGATTGTGCTTGGCCTGAATGTGGCCTTACTCTCTGTTGCAAGGTTGTCAAACCTAAACTTTTCATCATGCATAGGTACCATTTCAGTTATAATTAAGACTAAAATTTGCACGTTAGTGTATCCCTATAAA
Source organism: Thunnus thynnus (assembly GCF_963924715.1). Taxonomy (NCBI): domain Eukaryota; kingdom Metazoa; phylum Chordata; class Actinopteri; order Scombriformes; family Scombridae; genus Thunnus; species Thunnus thynnus. Next base: position 21,292,453 of record NC_089536.1, read on the forward strand.
AGGTAAGGCTAGTGATATTCTATTTTTTTCTTACTGTCAACAAATCCCATGAAAAAAACAACACCAAGAACAATTGATCCTATTAACAAGTGCTGTCTGTGTTATTCCTTTACAGCCATAGAGCTCCATTGTCGTCTAAAAATTATTAAATAGTATAATTAATAAAGTATTAAGTATGTTCATTAACATGAACATGGGAACTGTAGTTTATTTTGAGTCAATCCCACATAAAGTATACCTTCCTGCTGCCTTGAAGTCCCCCTCAACTCAAAAATGTGTTCTTCATATTGTTTCCTGACTGTGACGTTTGAGCTTCACTGTGCAGAATGATGTACGTGCAGAGTTTGACACTAGAAGGCTGTTTTCAAATTAATCTGCCGAAGGAAAAAAGTTTTTCTGTGCTCACAAAAAAATCTGAGGTTAGACATGTACCCATGAGCAGGATTTGTGACATCACAACTAGTTTGGAAGCCAATTATGGTCCAATATGCAACTTACACAATAGACTTTACAGTGAAGTAGGAGACAACTTTTGAAATGAAAAATATTTACATATTCATGAATTTAGGATTTTTTTAATGAGGAAGAAAGTGTCAAATTTTCACTAGTTATCTGAAATTCTTTGTGTAAAACCCATGTCAGACACAAATTAGTCCAATCAGAGTATTTTTACATATCTTTAAACATGCCTGGAAGGGATCTTTAAATATTTACTAGTATTCCAAATGAAGCTGTATGGGAAGGGTTTTTTTTTTTTTCAGCTCAGCCTTTATTCCTCTATGATTGAATTTCTGCTATTTCCTACTGTTCTGACGCTTCAGTTTTTCCCCATACTGTCAGTCACTCACAAATCTGACATCACCATACAGTACTTGACCAATGACCTTTCTGCCCGCGTTCCTTGAGGCAATCACTCCTTTGATGCTGCTCTTCAGCAATTCTGTCCTTCAGACCCATTATCGTGACCTCCCCATCATCACCATGACCTCCAGACTGTTCAGCTAGATCCAACTGAGGGCTTCCATCAACCACCTGCTGACTCTACTCCACCACCACAAGCATTAAGACTCTGGGGGATCCTGTCATATCTCCTGTCTTTACGGGGCTGTGATAAAGATGTAGACTTTAATCACCAGTCTTTCCATGTTGCTACCTTCAATTATGTTTATACACTGGTCTTTGAAATCTGCAGCTGAAAATAGACCTAAAAATATTCATTTTCTAAAAACTACATATGTCAGCCTTTCATTTTTCAATACAATTATAACAATTATAAGTAAAACTTTTCTTCTAGTCTGGTAAATGTGACTTTCAAGTAGCCTCCAGTGCCTTCTTGTTTTTCACAGATGACACGTGTAGGTGTTACGTACATGCATCAGCTCTAGATATGATGATTGACTTGACCACCTGATTCTGAAGAAACACGTTCCACCGACAGTGCTGATGAAATTGCAGGTTTCAACAGCTTCGCATATAGCATTACATTAAAGTTGAGTTAAACTAATTTAGTAACATGATACCCACAAACACCCACAGTCGGTTGTCATTATTATCTCTTTCTCTCCTGGCATTCATGTTCTCTGCATCAGGGTTGTTTAATGTCAAGTCTATTTTAATTTATTCACTTCTTCATTTTCTTTCTTTTTTGGTGTTACAGTCTTCTCTGAGGTTTTCTCTCTGTGCACTTCAATTCTAATTATTTGTTATTGTGAAGAGTCTTTTTATAAGAATCGTAGAGTTTCTTTGCCTCCCCCTCACAGCTTAAATTTCTTATCAAAGTTAAAGAATTATTAGTTATTGATGTAGATTGCAGAGATGGAGGGAATCTCACCCTTACAAATGGAAGGGCGGTAACTTGAGAGAAGCATTGTTCCCCTGTGTGCGCGGTTGGGCAACATGTGGAGGTGGGTTCAGACAAAGTTTAAAGAGGTAATCCACAAGAATTTATGTTGTCTTTGTTTTTAGTGCCATTGCGCTGCAGCACTTTACGCTTGTTAAACTGTGTGGGCTGCACTGTGATGCTCTTTTCTTTTGATTTGCTGTTTAAAGTGAGTTGTTGTTCGTGGCGCTCACTATATTACAGAACATTTTGTATCATTGTGTTATATGTAAATATGGATTATTAGTCTAAAATATCCATATGCATTTTGTGGTTAGCAGCTTAAAGAGTCAGTTCACCAAATTACAAAACATATCTTTTTACTTAAAGCTGCACTAATCGATATTTTTATATTAACAAAGGACCAAATACTTATGTGAAAGGGCTCACTTGTACTGTGATAAAAACAGAGAATTATCACTCAACTCTGTAGTTCTCCTCAGCTCTAAAGAGTGTTTTAGCGTCTCTCAGCTCATTGTTTTTGTTTTGGTCAAGTCTTAATTGTTCTACCTCTACAGATCTGCCTTGTTTTCAGGGAGAGCAGGAAGTTAACAAGTTTATTAGCTGGTAGAACATTTAAGTGAGCTAAAGAGCTGCTTTAACATGCTTTAACATGTGCTTTAACATCTAGTGGTATCAAACTGTACAAATAGTTTTGGTTTTATTTTCTCAGGTTTTAGTTTTTTTTCTTCAAGGTATTTACAGGGATTATTTTTGCAATAGTAAGTAGTTCCAATAAAACGCTCAGAGTTCTGAGGATTTTTGTAAGTAACTAGGACTGGAGAGAGAATTTTCAAATTCATTTTTTAATGCTGTGAGCATCACAAATAAAATTCGAAAAACCTCCATAGTGTTGGAGGCAGAAACCTCAGAGAGAGATTTACAGTACCAATCTCAAATTTGAACACACTTTCTCATTTAAGTGGGAAGGTATGTCCAAAATTTTGGCTGATGCTGCACTTCTCAACACCAAAAATAAAAAAAAAAAATGTAAAAAAAATGAAATATATGTATGGCTAGATAGCACTACAGAATATATGTTGTTTTGTAAATTGGGTGGACCAACCCTTTAACATTTAGTGACTTTAACTGTAATCTCATTACATGTAGTTACAAATAAACAATAGTCAAAGTACTCTAGTTACTATTAAAGACAATATTAAGAAACTAGCTACTTTTAAACAAATAACCTTTCTAAACATTGACTCTGAGTACATGAACTAAGAGGGACAAGAAGATAAAAGTGTAAAGGTTACATCCTGAAAGTGTTCATGAGGATGTGGGTGGGTGGCAGCATAGGCGAGGCTGACAGGGCATGATTTGGCACCGGTTGATGCCAGATGGGCTTGACAGCATGAACCTCAAGGCAATAGCCAACCTGCCAAGGACCATCTTAGTGGCACTGCCACTCCACCAATTTCCTGTCCTACCAACAGGCATCCTTCTGGATGGCTCTGAACCACACAGAAGCATCGCCACAGGTACAATTTTTTTTCTTACGTCATGATGGCCGATTTGGTTTTTTGAACAGTTTGTATGCTGGCTCATTCACAAGAGAGCAGAGGGACAAACGAGAGAAAGCTGCTGATCCGGACATGACCAAATAAACCACCCCCTGGACGCACATGAATGCGCACATACACAGAGTGTACACACTTTAACATATATGAATCCATACTTAATGTCTCCATCACCCCTGTATCTTCTTTGAATGCTCATTCCTTAAAGGGGACCTATTATACTCATTTCCAGCTCTATATTTTTATTCTGGGACTCCACTAGAGTAGCTTCACAGTTCAAAAAAATTTATCTTATACTGCTCCGTTATGCAGCTCTTCAGTTCAGCCTCTGAAACAGGCAGCTCCTAGTTCTAGCCTCCTGTCCCCCTCCTGGTGAGCCTACTCTGTTCTGATTGGTTAGCTTCTGAAAGCTGTGTCACGGCCAGAGGCTATGTAAACCAACTATAGTAGCAGGATTTCACTTCTTTTTCTCTTCGTTTGCACCTAATGTCAACTTCTCAAATCCATCCGTACTTGTTACTAAAAGTAAAGTGAAGATGCTTACAAAAATATAGCTATGCATTGTTTTTATTTATCATTTACCTTCACAAAGTTCAGTAAACTGAAGAAACCTAAATGAAATCAATATTTGGTGTGACCACACATTTCCTTTAAAACAATACCAGTTCTCCATGGTAGACTTGAAAACAGTTTTTCAAAGTATTTGGCAAGTTGGTTGTTCCTGCATCTTGGAGAAGTTGCCACAGTTCTTCTGTGGATTTAGGCGTCTCAGTTACTTCTGTCTCTTCATGTAATCCCAGACTGACTCCATGATATTGAGATCAGGGCTCTGTGGGGGCCAAACCATCTGTTGCAGGACTCCTTGTTCTTCTTGTTGAAGATGGAGATAGTTCTTTATGACTAGCTGTTTGTTTGGGGTCATTGTCATGCTGCAGAATAAATTTGGGACCAATCAGAAGACTCCCTGATGGTACTGTGGATAAGAATCTAAACAATAAGATATATAAGACGGTAAGATATATTTTGGCCAGTAAATACTGGCTGTAACCTGCTGTTGCAGCTGTAAAATGGTGGATACATTGTTTTGAGCATTACAAAACCCGCACAAAATGACTCATTTCACTATCAGAGTTTGATCCATTCAGTCATAACTTTTGGAAAGTCTATGATTAATAGCCAACACAGGAATGTTGCGCCAGACATGAGATTTAAACACTCTGTATACTGTGAAATACAGAGAGATTTATCTAGTGGTGATATGCTTAATCAGCATTGTGTGAACTCGTTTGGCAAGGGCTTTAATGTAACGGACATTCATTTATATGTAAAAGTTTCGCACTTCAGGTTTAACACAAGTATACTATTCAAAGAAGTATACGTAATGGTGGGGGATACACACAGTGTACATACAATAACACATCTGCATCCACACTGAATGTCTTCTTCACCCCCTAATCTTCTTCTAACACTCTTTCATCTGAGGCAGGTTTATTTAGGTAGCACATTCCAGCAACAAGGCACTTCAAGGTGCTTTGCATGAAACATTAAAAGCATCGAGACAAAGTGCAAAAGAAACACGCAATGAAATATATTGAAATATATATTTAAAAACAGTCATTAAAAAGCTGAGAGTAGAAACAAAAACAAGCTCAAATACAATAAGACAGGTATAAAATACAAGAATAAAAGTTACAGCGCAATGTGAGAAATTAATAATTATTTGATTTAATAAAAGTCTTCAGCTTTGATTTAAAAGAACTGAGAGCTGCAGCAGACCTGTAGTTTTCTGGAAGTTTGCTCCAGATATGTGGAGCATAAAAACTGAACGCTGCTTCTCCATGTTTAGTTTTGACTCTGGGGACAGAAAGCAGACCTGTCCCAGACGACCTGAGAGGTCTGGACGGCTCATAACGTAGCAGCAGATCACAAAGACACACTGTTAAACAAAGTTACATTAATGTCAACCTAATGGGGATGCAGCAGACAACAATATCCCATTCCCACTAAAACCTTGGTCGATAATTAAAATATTTTACTAACAGCACTACTCATCCATCCTTCTCATTACTCATCTCATAGAGGCTACAGTTTCATTCAGTGCATATATCTAAAGGTCACAGGCGAAAAAATAACATTTGGTTCATGTAGTGACGGCTTAATGGCTTTCATGTCAAAGCTAATGACAAGCAAAATTAATACACCTAATTTCAAACCATAAACAAGCAAAGTACCTCTAATGTCAAAGCAAGCCTTTATTTCCTATTAACCTGTAGACCTCACATCCTTTCAGAAACACATTTGGGATCATGTCATCTTGGGTTACTGTGCCTCATGTAAATCATTGGAATAGATATACAGTAGTTCATGAAGAGACGGGAGGCATTCAAAAGGTCTCTGTCTGTGTGATGTAATGATATTGTGTTTCAGATGAGATGAATAAGCGATGATCTTATCATGATCTTATCAGTCTGATTTTATTCTATGACTTATGCATAAGATGTGTTATTTTTGATCCGTTGACATATTTGTAATTGGTCATTATTGGTGATTATCTTTCCACGAATAGACTTTTTAGATAATATTGACTTGTCTTCACTGTTTTTTTTAACCTATAACAATAAGAAACTGTTTATATAACCTTATCCTAATTTGCTACTTCTAATGATTTAGTAATGCAATGTTCTTGATATTTTCTATTGTGTGATATTTATATACTTGCGCCATACTTTGACTTTTAAATTCTGCATTCTTTGATTTATCTGTAGGTTGAAAAATTAATGAGGTTATCTTGACAATTGTGTTGTACAATTGGAGGAGCTCATTACAGGGATTTGTTTATGGTAATGTGTATGGATTCCAAGGAGGTGCTTCTGGCACCCAGCATCACCACTGGTGTGTGGGCTTTCTTTGTTCTTTTATAATTTGAATAAAAAACTGCAAAACATGCACAAGAAATGTTACAAATCAGTGTAAATAATATCAATTTCTGCTGTCATCCATACTTTACACCAGCTGAAACATATGCACCCCACAACTGCTTCAACTTCCTGCTGATAAACAATCACCAGCTCTGCTGACCCTTAAGGAATTTGCATTTATGTGTCTTCTGTATGTGTGTGTGTATATGTACAGTGGGTGGTTGAATGTGTGTGTTTTTGTGCATGCCTATCCTCTGCACAAAGCGTCTCATTGTTACCGATTACAGTTGCGTGTAAGATCCTTTTATAGCTCTCATCCACCTCCCTCCCTCCCTCCCTCCCTCCCTCTACGATTGTTCCCACTGTGTGTGTATTGAAACGCTCACACTATCCATTATTGAGGGCTGCTATCTTATATTTGAGTGACCTTCTTACACAAATGAAGACACACAACAACTTGAACCACGCAAATAATCCTTTATGCCACAGCAAGGCACAATATCACCTTCACTGCCAGTGCTTTCAAACACGATTATGTCCCCAGAATCAGGTTATCTCAGCATTGGCTTTACTACTTAAAGGCTCTTCTGTGGCTGTGACACTAAAAATGTCATTTAGCAGCACCATAGGGCATTCAGTCTACAGCAAATTGCATAAGCATGTAAACATGTTTTGGTTATGCTCTGGAGAAGGGTGTTGGGGCATTTAGGAACATTTAACCAGTGGTAAAATGAACAGATGGAGGCTCGTTACCTCAGCTTCAGCCCAAATGAGATATCAAAATGAAAAGACAGTGTCAACATGCTCTTCATCTTTGGGAAAAAAACTAATGAATTGCTGACGTACAAACGGCAACAATGGTGTAATCTTTTAATAACCATCTTTAACCAGACTTATTAAGAACATATTTAAAAGCTACCTCATCGATTCACATAATACCACAATGGTTCAAACACACAATAATAAAAGAGAATCAAAGATGAAAAACCCAGACTGCAAAAATAACATTGGAGATAGCTAATGCCGTAACTGCCACAAACAAACCCTGAGCAGAAAAAACTAAAACAGGAAAAATAGTGCCTTACCCTTTTAGATGAACTTGGATGCTTTTAATCCAACCACAAGCGATCTTGGCAAGGTCTCAAAAAATGTCAGACAATGTGTTGGTTCTACATCAGAGTCCTGCATTTTAAGCCTGAAAAGGATATGAGTTGAAGAAGCACAAAAAGTGGGTGTTGGATAATAAATATATTATAGTAAAACTTAAATAATAATAATTAAATGTAAGTTTTTAATCCTCTAACCTGCTTTGTGTGTCGGCTCTGTCTTCTGCACCACCTGGAATATGAGAGCCACTTCAATCAGGTGCGTTACTAACAGTGTGCTGCTCAATATTATGAGAATAAGCAAAAAATATTAATTTTAATGGTATTTCCTGAATTACCTTTGTTTTAAAATATATTATCTTAATTTCACATGTGTGAAATGGATCAAAACATTCACTTTAAACCTACCATCTAACCCAATAGGGTTGAACCAAATAATTAGATGAAACGAGTATCCAGTAAGGCTAATGTACTTTTTACGAGCATGAGTATCATCCAAGTAAAATGTGTCAATATCCGTATTCGTAATGGAGGAAAATGCTCGTTGGGAACCTGTGTCCATATCATTCTGTGGTAGTCCAGCCACACACAGAGCTCCTCCCCTACATAGAGCCTATACAAAGTTCACTACTTCTGTGCTACAGAACACTATCTTGCCATCATCATATCCACTCTGTCTACAGGGATTAACAGCTTGCAACTCTCGCTGTTTCAACTTGTCCAACATTTCCACTTCTGGTTAGGCCCCACCCACTTCCAGTTTAAGCCTCGCCCACTCCGAGTACGGATACGAATACAGATTAATTATTTACAGATTAATAATTTAGCTGGTTGAACATACAGATAATGGTGTACTTGCTCACCCCTACTGACCAAATTTTTTAAACAGCGATGATATATGATAAATGATTCCATCCCACGCTTTTTGAGCCAAATACGCGGTTGATCACTGTAAGTGATCACTACGAGATGTTTGTACTGCACATGGTTATTATAGGATATGCTGTTTCAAGTCGGGCCGTGGATCCTGTGTCAACAGGTATGGTCAGGTTGCAGAACTAGTGGCCATATGTGCGAGGTGGGGGCGGGTCAGACTCATGCAGAACTCTGCTCCACATTAATATGAGAGACTAGTTAATCTATCATTATCACAGTGGTTCTTGGGTACCACTACAGGGACTAATTTAGGTACTCAGTGACAGTGTGTTTTTCACTTCACTAGCTGTATTTTGCTAATTAACACTAAGACACTGATCCAAACCACTACTGGCAACACCTGACACATGCCATCATTTGATATTGGCTACAGGAACACTGTGGCTGTCAAATAATGTTTTCATACTTTCAACTATGCACAGAGCTGTCTCACAGTGGACATGTTGACTTGGCATAGCAGGAAAAGCACAGGTGCAGCTAATAGCAGCCATGATGGTTCCATTGACCTCCAGGTGTGCCAGTACACCGTGTCAGTTATCCAGCGTTCACAATACCAAGACCCTGAAACCAACACACCTGAACAAAATGGAGCCATTATCACTCACAATGGCCACTGTGAGAATGAGAAGTTTCAAAAGCTAATTTGAAAACTGAGCAGATGTAACTAACGCCCTTGGTGACAGAAAAGGAAGTTCACTGCTATAACATCAGGCTAACAATACACTGCAACAATTGGGTGTATACATTGTTTTTAAAATCAAATGTCTGTCAGTAGCTACTGTTGGAACAACTTGGAAGCTATTTTACATCAAGTGTTACAAGAAACATCTGTGGTGTAATTTGTTACAAAAATGAAACAATAGTTATTGAACAATTCAATCATTCAACAATCATTTGGACAAGATTTATTTTGGTAGGAGAAAAAGGTGATTTTTAAGGAGGTGGTTATTGGTACGGATTCCTCCGTGTCCATTGTCTGTTAGTTGTTGGTACAGAATTAATATGCATGCATTGGTATTGATTACACAAGACCACGTGATCATTCAAATTGTTTCAAAATGGATGAACATTTTTGCTTGCAGGTGATATGCCAATCCTTCCCATGATTTGAGTTAAAATGGTTAGACTTGATCATGACTTGGGTTAAAACAAAAAAAATGTCTTGCTTAACTACACATAAATGCCCAATGTGACAGTAAAGAATGTCTGGTTAGTGGTATGCAAGAGGTCTGGTGTTGTGCTGAAGTCTGTTCCCCCCTCGAATAATGTCCCCTTCCTGTTAAAATTGAGAAGAGGAAAGCCAGTCCAAACCAACAGCCTGTGGACTACTGGCACAGAACCCAATTCGTGTCAGTAGTAGGTAAATTATTGCACAGGTTCCATGGCAGCTGTCGATTTTTAATGTGCTGATCAGTGATTTTAATCCCATTGGTTCTCCCATAATTTAAGTCCTGTCTGGTGATATAGTGATAGCATTTTTATCAAATACAAGGCTTGTGTGTGTGCTGGACACATAGCCCACATGGATATGAATGCTAAATGAATAGACATGAAGTGAAACTGTGTAATGTATTTGCTGGATCATTACAAAGACTGCAGAATGCAAGTGACATGAGCATAATTTCAGCCTTTTTTTCTCAAAAGAAAAGATGCATATTTTGTTCTGGCTACCTCACTACTTAAACAAAAGTGAACTACATTATTTTGAAAATGCTACGTGGCTACTAACACAACAGAGAAATGTTGTTTAACTAGTAGCATCATTATATGTAGTCACAATAGTGTAAAAGACTGGACACTTCAACCTTAGTAAAACTCTCTTTGCCTCTTATAGCATTAAACTGTTAGCTGCACAAGGCAGTTAAAGCTTGATTGGCTCTAATAGACATATTTCAGAACAAACTATTTGATATGCCAAAGCAGGAAAAGCACAGGTGTCATTACTTTTACATGATTAATGTCTGTATTTCATTTAGGCATTCCAGTTTTAGAGCCATGGAGTTGTTCATGCTGGCTCACTGACAAGGCTTACTGGGACATTTTAATGGAACTTTACCATCATTAGTGGTATTAATTACACCTGTGCTTTTCCTGCTATGACAAGTCAAAATGACTGCTGTGTAAAAAAAGGGCCTGTTAGCAGCACTGATGAAAACAGGTGTGAAGTTGAAAAGTCTCCTTCTACTTAGAACAAGGAAAAGATTTCTAGAACTTTTACTGGAGGAAAGACAGCCCCTGTTCAAGGCCAGTAAACAAATCTCATTTTAACCTGTTTACTGAGGCCACCGACAGTAAATGCCAGGGAAAATAAAGAGCTGCCATTCGACAGATTGTGTATTGTGCGGTATTTCCCAGCAATTTGTGGTTGTCATCAACGGGATTTTGGTGTCTAGGTGACACTAACAATTGAGCAATTGTGGGCTGCAGTCTAAATTGGGACAATTGGCAAATCAAATCATGTCCAGATACAAACAATACCAGTGTGCACTATCAACAAAGAATGATCATTACAGCCTTTTGTGTAGTAGTTAGTGTTTTGCTTAATCAAGAGTTTTTGAGCCAGCAGTTAGTAGTCTGGATAACAGTGAAGAGCTGTGTATTAAACCTCCTCTGCCTTGGATACAATATTCATGGTTTCTGTTTGAATATTAACTTCTATTACCCTTTGCCATTTTCACTGGGCTTCAGTAGTAGAAAACTGTGGCCCCACTGTTTAAGGTTTAACTCAACCAATCAGATTACTGCTGCCTCCAGAGCAGCTGTACCTGCCAGATATCAGCCAAAATCGGATATGGGATAAACACAGCAGATCCTGCGTATAAGAAAATTTCATTGCCTCAAGAAAGAAGAAAATCATGGAAAATATAGATCAGTGCAGGCGCTGCTCATGCACGTACGCACACACCCACACACCCATGATGCACTGTATGCCCTTATTAGTGGTGTTGAATTAGCAGGCAGCTACACATTTCTCTGTTTTCTATTTATCGTCTTTGTCGTCAGGTTAGGCTAATCCATTGTTGCTAACTTTGGAGCTAACCCCTTCACTTTTCCAGCAGTTGGGGAAACAACAGACGTGACTTTTCATGGTCTTGACAAGCTGCAGCATTTATTAACTGACACACTGTAGTCTGTACTGTACATTTACCGCCAGACTGACAACTTACTGCTAACCTTCTCCTCTATTCCACTGCATTCACCGTTATTTTTCTGCCGCTCGCTCTCCTGCTTAACCAGTTACTCGCTTACGCTCTGCTCTATTCCTTAAAAGGAGTTACGCAACCTGCAGTTTCCCAGGCAACGACTCAGACGTTAACTCACGTTTCGAGACAGCGCTGCTCAGCGGCTCCCAAACGCTATTGATTTGCAAATGAATGGATATTTCTCGTTATTTTTGACATTTAAAAAAATATTTTTTGGCCTGGCGGGGGTTCTCGTTGGCCTGGCGGCCCCCCAGGCCTATACTATTATAGGGGAAACACTGTATACTATTAGTCTAACTACTACTTTGTTAGAATACTTAGTCACAGAAATAAGCTCACCTCTATTGGGTTGTATTGTATTCTTTCCTTTAGGCTGGCCTGCCTTGACTGGCATGCGGGGCACTGACCAATCTGAAATGAATGTTCACAAAATATCTATCATAAATCAAGTCTATCTACACAAGTATCACTAGAATCTGGAAACGGAATACCACATGTCCTCACATCATAGTGGTTGTTTTCCCTTTATGGCTACAATATTGTGCCTGAATTATAGATGCTGTTCATCAATTTAATAAATGGAAATAATTTCAAGTGAGTTTTATTTGGTTCATGAGAAAATTAGGGGTATAAAGGTAATTCACTTGTTCACTTACCACTTTCCGGATGTTAGCTTCCATGCTGGCTGTTCAGTTCTATTACTCTAATCATGGTTCCAATCTCTCTACTTACATAGTGTTATGGGTAATTGGATAGCTGGATGAAAGAAACCCAACACGCATAAAAGGGCTGAACTGTGGTAGTGTGGTCATTGTTAATCTGGTTAATATGTTAAATAGTAATGAAGTTAACATGCACAATGATGTGGAGGTGTTGTCGAACAATCTGGCCTCTGTTTAAGTCCAATGCATTCCCTCTGTAATGTAAACTTCAGTGACAGTGGTATGCATATTGCGATGTGAATACTTTATTATGTTGTCATCAAATCCCACGGTTTATTTTCCCCCCCAAATAACTGAAGCACACATTATAACTTTAACTTCAGAGGTGCAACTAACTGGGCTTGTGTGGCTGCTATCATTGCAATAACAGTGGTCACAAGTTAATCTGGCAGAAGTGTTTGAAACCTGGGAGATAATATGCAGTTGTTTCTGCTTTGACACAGGCTATGTGTTTGGGTGTATGAGTTATCCTGAAAGCTGCAACAGCTCAGTGGTCTAGCACAATGCACCACAATGCACAGAAGTTCCTTTCTTACACCTGGTATCAAACCCTGGGTGGGGGGTTTTTATTTTGAAGAAAATACAAGAAAATATGGTTAAGAATATTTCTGATCCCACACTTTCCCTAAACTCCATAAACCATCAATAAGCTAAATTAAGCAATGAGCAATATAGAATTATAATCATTAAGGCATTCACGAGGTCAGCTGTTTCCTCTGCGTGGTTGGAATTCCTGCTGTCGCCCCCAATGTTTACAAAGGTAAACAGTTAACAGGAAATCCAGTTCATCCGTAACAACGGCGATGAAAGCCGTCCCCAAGGATGTACGGTTGGCTCATGTGTCTCCCTGACATTGTCTGAGGGGAGAAACAGGAGCATTAACGACATGTGCACATATATGGAGAGAGGGTGTGACAAGGACAAGGACTGTGACAAGGCTAACTGTCATGCCTTTGTGCAGGGGAACACCGATGACACACATGATGAAGGACAATGGAGAGAGAGAGAGCAGGGAGAGCCTTGTTTCCAATTAATGTGGTGTGGATGTTGTTTTACTTAAATCCTGAACTGCATATTGCTGTTGCCACGTGAAAACTTGGCAACAGTTTGAGTGATTTTTGTATCTTCACTAATTAGATGATATGCTCCTCTACGGGCTGGGAAATTCTGTCAACCCTCAGGCTGATGAAGCATAGTAAGAACTTAATTGAATAAGCTCAAAATGTTATAGTCAGGCTGGGGACAAGCCTGGTTTTTGCACTGACATTTTGGAGACACAAGATTTTCTCCTAACAGTAATGATATTTCATCACCACCATGTGACAGCACCATCGGGTGTAATTTCCACTGGGGACCAGGACAGGGGACTGTCTGTGTATCCCCCCCCCCACTTTCAAAATCTTTTTATTTATTTTCTTAACTGCAAAAATCATGTTTCATACGCTACTGTTTGGCCAGCTGTCAGATTCTCGCTGAGAATGTGAATTGACCTGCTGATTGTAAGGCCCTGATATACTCAAAAAATTGCCACGGACAATTAGCTTACACAGACAGCCTGCCTATGCGGTTCTGTAGTATATTTTGGTGTGTGTTCCACACATGTGCACCTGAAAATTTGCTCACTGAATAAGCGAGTGGCAGTTCATAAAAATGAAACTCATACAGCAGCAGTTACATTTAATGTCTTTCTTTGGAGAGGGTATGAAAAGAGAGAAAGGAAATGTGAGTTGGCTGATTAGAAGGCTATTCAATAATTTAGCTTGGGATTTTGGGAGATATTTTCTGTCTAGACCTTTTGTCAGGCTCATAAAAAAGAGGATTACAAAAGGCACGTATTTTGAGTAACACTGTCAGAAGGTAGAATCAAAGCCTGTCTAATCTCAGGTATAACCAACACTAACAATAAAGATAACTACACACTACACTTACATAAAACACATTGATTGACAGTGCTCTTATATACAAGTATTGACATAGTGTGACTTCTAAAAAAAGTTTCATATTCTTTGATACATTTTGTATATGTTTGTTGTGATTGAAGTTGCAAATGACACATTATCTATTGATAATGCCACAATAATGATAGATCTTTCAGTCCTATTCTTCTTCTTCTTCTTCTTCAATATATATATATACACATAATTAAATAACTTAACATGTAAAGTTCAGTAAAGTTATGGGTTAAACAATACAGAAAGTAAGACAGCTTTTGCTTATTTAGCATGATGACCAACTTAATTATTTCCTGGATTTTGTATTGATTAACGTAGTCCCTAAATGTATGTAGAAATGCAAATTTTTTCTCAAACCAAAGTTACGCCCTTGACAGCAACTGTGAGAAATGGAAATTGAAAGACATAGACATGCAGATATATTATATTCATGTCCACCCACATCAAGGACAAGAGCAAATCAATGTTGATAGCATGTTTTGAGAAAAACTGCCACATAGAGACAGAAGACAACTGCAATGATATTAGTAAAACCTAATATTGCACATCTATTAATGTCACACTGCATCTTTTCTGCTTTTGCTGGATCAACCACTGCAGTATTTTGGTTCTGCATAGTCCGCTTCAGCCTACAGCAGACTATGAACAAGGCACTACCTTACGGGCATCTCAAATTCCCTGTCACACTAAATAATGAATTAATATCTCTGAATGAGACCGCTGAACAGTTAACCTCAGCCCCACCCCTCCTCACTGAAATCACTCTGCTGGGGGAGCCAATCATATCCTTGCAAACTATCTACCACCTCCCATAGGCCCCTCCTCCTCCCCTCTATGATTATATAGTCTATGGATATCGGCATCACAACACACACTGCTGCTGCTGCTGCCGTGAGCAGCTCAGGAGACGAGGCTGCACTGGAAGCATTCACCCATTGATGGACACTGGAAATACAAGGTGAGTGGATACTATTTGCAGCTGCTCTGTGTGTGTGAGGCTAAAAATGAAACTGATTTTTTTTGTGTGTCCTTTTCTCTTTGTTTGAATGTTACAATCTAAAGCCCAGCTCAGATGTTTCCCCACTTGCTGTTTTTTTTTCTTGCCCTTCTCTTGCCCTGTTTCTCTTCCCATCTCCTCTCTATTTTCAGCTCTTCTCTCTCCGTCTCTCCAACTGCAGGCACATGCTGGCAAGTATTGGGAGCAACAACAGCAGCAATCTCAAAGGCTTTGACAGCTCTAGAAGCAGCTTTAGAGAAACCCTGTGTAGCGTAATAAGCACCAGTAGCAATCATCGGACGCACGCTGAGAGGACCGCCGCCACTGCCAACGACCAGCCTTTCTTGCATCGTTACCCAAGGACAGCAGCTCAGAGATGGGCTGCTCCTCAGGCCGCCAGCCCCCTGCCCCGGTCCTTCACCCGGACCTGGACTGCGGCAACAGCAGCGAGGCCAACACCTTACCCCAGGACTCTGAGAACCAGAACCAAGGTTTGAATGGCTCAGGAGGAGGAGGAGAAGGAAGCCTTGGAAGAGACCCAGCCAAACCTCCAGAGTCTCTCCCCACGTTGGAGCGGCTGGCCCAGGCTACAGGCGGCACGGAGAAGTCCTGGTACCGCTGCGTGTTCCCTTTCGGGGTGATATCGCTAGTTATCGGGATGGCGGGCACGGGGGTGTCGTTCACCTTTAACACGCTGCTCCAGACCAAAGTGGTGTCAGTGGCACTGCTCTGTGTTGGTGTGGTGATGCTGCTCGTGGCTGCCCTTTGCTGGAGGGCTCACAGACTGAGGAAGAGGAAAAAGAAGGAAGGTGGATTCTTCACCACCGATCAGGGCACTTTGTGATGGAAGGTGGACTTACAGTAAGATCCCTGTTAGTCCAGACAGAGAACAATGCTTTTCCTTTCACTAGGACAGTGTGATGGAGTGGGTAAAAGTTTTGAATAGTATTTGTGGCAGTGTTGACTGAGACAAACAGGAGAACAGATATGTATTTAAAAATGCCAGTCTAGTATAGGCGTCATTACAATCCCGAGCAGATAAACAGGGTAAAGTATGTGTCACACTAAAAACTCCCCCTCTCCTCTCCTCTTCTATCCAATCATGGATTTACCTGGAGATCCAGTGGGGCGCCAACCCCAGAGCACATTATAGATCATATTGCTCCAAGATTGGCCTCATTGTGTCAGGGAAATGTATTAGAGATACGGCACCTCAGGAATAGGTATTTGACACCTCCTGATCCTTCTCTTGCAGCTTGACAGAGCAAAGTCTCCCTAAAGAGATGTGGGACAGGAAGTGTTATCTATGTTAGCAACATCTGGAGTAGCATATGTCATAAGTGACATTCAGCAAAGCAGATCAGTATTCTTAAAGAACCGGTCAGACTTTTGCACATGCTAGTTTAAGCGTGTTAAGAAGGGTATTCCTGTAGTGTTTCCTACCAAAGGAAATGTGATGTTAAAGAAGGTCATGGCCATAAGTTTGCTGGTGTAAAACCTGGCTTGGCTTGTAGAAGTAAGAAGAAAGATTGCTTTCCCTGCCTATAAAACCACGGTTAAGGTATCTTTTTGCATGTATGCCAGTTAGTCCCCGGCTGCTCCAGTGTGGCTGCTTATTAGGCAAAAGTACCAAGCAGCAGTGAGGGTTTGTATACAAAAATGAAACAGATAATCAGGCAAAATCACCCATAAACAGCTAGCATGCTCAACTAAATTTTTCCCAGGGTGAAGAATTCCACACACATGCAGTCTCTCTTTTGTGTTCCTCCATGTTTCTCCCTGCACTCCAGTTTTGTGTTATCACAAAGGTCAACACTTTTCTTTCCTGCCACAGGCTTTGTGGTGGATAACCACAATCCTGCTGTGCTGGATCAATTGAAATCACCATTCTGTGAAGTATTAAGGTTTGGAGGTAATGGGCTGCGTTTTCAGTCCCCGCAGATGTAATTGCTTTCCCTCCCAACACTCTTGGACCGACTCGTCAGAGACGACTTGTGCATCGTATGACAACTGAATCCCATAAAAGACATGCCTCAGTGAACACAGACCAACAAAGAAAAAGCGCATTAAAGCCTGGTCCTTGCGTAGCTATTCCTCTGATCCTCGCCTCCTGCTGAACCAAACAGGCGACATCTGTGGACATTTAGGAGTGAGTAATGAGGGGAAATAGATTCTTCCCTTCTTTGTACCTGCCATTCTTCCGCTCTCCAAGGAAGGATTCACACTATTGTTTATATATTTGACAGGATGTGAGAAATGGATATTATCTACTCCCTGGTCACAGGCTTAATCAGGTTTAAAATGTCATTCCTCATGGATCAGGTTAGATTTAAAACATTAAGTGGTAGCTTTTGGGAAAGCCTGTCTTAGTGCATTTTGTCCTTGATATTGTCCTTTCTTGAACCTCATACACTTGAACCAGATTACTCAAAAGTTAACCAATTAGCTATCAGGCAGTTCATTGTAAATCGCAAGACCTTAAAATGTGAGGAAAGTCTGTCTTAATTGTGGAGCCAAAGTGTAGCAGTAAATTAGCCACAATAGCTATAATTGTGTATGATCTTTAGCAGCAGATGATGTGATTTTGAGGAAGACCCAGCAGCTTCTTGTCAGCTGTAGCAATGTTTCTTGTATTTGATGACTATTTCTTTGATAAAATGTTGGGAATCACATGTGGTCCAATTTTTTTTGCATGGAGTTGGAACTGCAGTTATTATGTGGAGCAGCTGCTGTAGAAGTGTGTGTGTGTGTGTGTTCGTGAGCACACCAAACTAAATTTAATCTATTTACCTTGGTTCCCCACGCTCCTTCCTCTATGTCGATTATCCTGTTTCATGGGGTGCTTTCAGGATTTGCTCAAAAAAACCCAAGATGTTCCAGGCTAATCCCTCACAGTATTGATGTCTTCATTTGTGTGCACACACATTTGTTCTGAAATACTGAGTATTCTTCGAAAATGACATATCATAATAGATACTGTGTCTAACTAAGAGTGTAGCCACATTTCTGAATGTACCTCCAACAGTGAGTGTCTTATGAACATCCTTGTACAGACTGTAAAGACTATTTATCTATCTTTTATTTTGACTAGACAGAGCATATTTAGACATACAGTGCAGTATGTGTTTTTATTAATGTTTTAACAGCTCTCTGGTGTGTTGCTTTGAGTGTATATTGTAATTGTTTCATTCCAAAGTGAGACATCTGCCATTTGAAGAAACCAACAGAGTCAAAGTGAAAATTTCCATTGAAGTGAAGCACATTATGGGTTAATTATATATATGTTATATAATATATGATATAATTATTATATAAATTATACATTATAATTATAGTTATTTTTAAGGACAGAAACATATTGTGTTTTTTAACATTGACAAGTAAATTTCAGATTGTATTTTTTTAGCCAAACTTGATATATATCCGTAGTTTTGGAATGAAACTATTCAGTTGCTTAAGTGGTTGTGGTCAATCTGCTTTCAGTTTATTGGCATGGCCCAGCTTTTCTATGAGTGCCTTTCACTTGCAACATCAATATTTCTCTGTAAGGTGCAGTTAATGTAAGCTGTGCAGGCCTACTGGTGCCAGTAACAGAGTAGCCCGAGAGAAGCAGAGATGTTTTAGTCTATTTCAGTCAAGTTGGTCTGTGTCAGTGTTATGATATGCATGAAAGTACCTGAAGTCCCACTCTGATACAGCTCCTTTAGTATACGCACCAGAATTACCAAATATATTTATCAAGAAATTTTATTTTTCTTTCTCTTAAATGTCTGTAATATTGTACATTTCTGTTGTTTTCTGTAGCTGCTGAAGCGCTGAATTAAATGCAAAAGTCGATTTTGGAAACAAGCTGTATGGATTTTATTTCTTTTCACCCTGCGGGGAAAGTGTTGCTAAAATACCATTTCATGTCATTAGTGAAGTCAGTCACATGGAGTGTTTGGAGAGTGCTTAGCAGCAGTTCAGAGTGAAACAACCACCATTTCCTTCTCGCTGACCTTTTCACTCATTCTGTAGTACACATTACAGGCACTATACAGCTGTTGCCATCATCTTCAAACACAGCACGACCGCTGACTTCTGCCATACATTATGTTAGCTAGTACACAAATACGTTGATGATAAGCTAAAGGGAATTTGTAGTTTTATAATGCAGACCAGCAGTGTGTACCTAAAATCAGAAGTGACAATATTACACACCTTTGAATGATTCATTATGCATGGTTTACATTTTGTATAAACTAAATGATGAAAAAAACAAGTTGTCAATCAGTTCACACATGGTAGAAATACCATTTAAATATCCCTCAGACTGACCCATTTGAACTTCTGTTTTCAGTAAAACATTAAATGCAGTGGCTTCTGTCATTCCTGTAATCTCATTGCCTATATGGCATTTGAAATGCATTGTGGCTACAGCCAGAATTGTCCAAAATTGCTCTAACTGGCATTCTTTTTAAGTTAAATTGTAATTCTTGAAAAATACATTAAGACAACACCATTAGAATTTATATTATACAAGATGATTCAAGTTCTGTGAGTAGCTTTAAACTGATGCAAGTCTGAGCTAATTTAATTAGGAGGCAATCCTAACCTTGGTGAAGGCATATAATGTTAATACCAAGACTGAGAGTCATCATGCGAGCAGGTCTGTGAGGCTGTAATTAGGCACAGTGTTGCAACACCAAAATGCTTACATGCTCACTTTGACAATGTTAATGTGCTAATGTTAGACAGGTTTGTTCACCATGGTCACAATCTTAGTTTTCATATTCGCAAAAGTGTGTTAGTGCAGTATTGGACATTAAAATTTTGACATGATGATGGCACAAGATAAAAAGTTAAAGGATCAAGTTATTACAATTCATCATAATGAAGGCATGAATGAATGCACCCAGTTGCATGGCGATCCATCTATAGTTAAGACATTTCAGTCAAAGCCACAAATGTCAACCCCATAGTGGTGCCAAGTCATTAATGACCATCAGTCATTAGGATGCATCGTCTGGGTGATATTAATGTTTGTACTAAATGGTGCCAATCCATCAATTTAGTAGATGTTGAGATAATTTACTGGATTTGTGAAAAGTTTAACAGAAATTTGATTCAACAGATCTGGTTTACTGGCTGATACTCTTCTCTGGAATAACCTCCAAATACTAAATTACTAAACAAGCTGATATTCTTGAAAATCTATCAGATGTATCAGTAATGAGAAGATCAGTTGTGAATTAACTGCTCAGAGCCACTGCATCCAAAGATGCCCCAGGACTATTGAAGATCCTGCGGCAGCTACTGAGCTGACTTTTGGCATAAGCAATATATTGCAGGCAAATGTTTATAATAAGCAATAATATAAATTTGTGTTACAGAGAATGAGATTGCTATACAGCCATAAAACTGAGAAACTCTGATATGACAGTTTGGTACTTACACATAACATTTTCTCTCTCTTGACACTCAAGAAGAAACAAATCATCTCTTGCTTTTATTTTCATTATTTCATCGCATCAGCATGTCCTACATAACTTCTCATTAGTGTGCTCCATTTACTAGTCAAGCCTATCATTCAAAACTCTCAGCAGCGGAGGCCTCTATTGATTTTCACCGGGCATCCGTGCTCAGCACCTTTGTGAACACAGATGTTTCTATGAATATTCAAATGAGCACCCATCTTGAATGCGCCCACGCATTCTCCTCTTCCTCCTCCTCCTACTCCTCCTCTTCTTCTCATCCACCCATCTATAAGGGATTGTGTCATTCCCTCTCCCCCCGGACGGAGCTAAAAATAACCCGGGCTGATGTTGGAAGCAAACGACACAGGCAGCTAGTGGGGTGGGCTGCTTGTTGAGAGATGAATGTGTGAGAGTGAAAGTGGGTAAGCAGTTCAATTATACCTCACAAATTTAGACCAAGTGAGGTAAAATTGTTACATAGCTACACCAAACTGCATATTCAAGGAGATAAGTCATTATCAATGTCCATTCAATTGATTGTATTTATGAAATATTACTACCCATCTCTGCAGTTCCCCACAGCTCTACAAAGCTTTTTAGCATGGTAGCTCATTGCGTTGGCTTGGCTACTTGCAATTTTACAATTTTAGTTCAGTCTCAAACAGGAGACAAAGTTAGCAACGAGCATTCATCAGCTAAAGATACTGGTGGAGAACAAACCCAAGCTAGACATATACAAACTATACTCCAAATGAATGCTAATGTTGCTACGTGTCTGTTTGATGTATAAAAAGGAAACTGTTTGCTAACAAGTTCGTCATTTCAGTCTTAGTTCAACATTTTTGGAAAGTACACTTATTTGCTTTCTTTCAAAAAGTGGGATGAGAATATTGAAATTAATCTTGTGTCTCTGTATTAAGCACTGAGCTGAAGTCATGTTTAACTTAGCTTAATAAGGAGAAACAGCTAGAGAAAAATATGATTACTCTAAAGCTGAAAAAGTAATACTGTTTTGGTTTGTTTGACTCATATTTTAATCTCCATAAACAGATATCTTCATATGAATGCAGAATCTGTAGGCAACGTGACAAGATTTTGTAACGAAAGCATTCTGGTTTCCCTTTTGTAGTCTGTTTGTAGTCTGAGTAGTATTGACCAATCACATATAAGCGGGCTTTGGTTGCATGCGGGTAAACAGTCCCTGAGAGAGGAACGTATTGGCCAAATGCAACCTTGAAACCTATCGGCTATCGTGTGACGACGATTTAATTTTTTATTAGCTTTTTTAATTTATCTGAATTCATATGCATGTATCTGTTTATAGAGATTAGCTGAAATGTTGTCTAGACCATCTCAAGTTGCTAATCAGACTGTAAACAACAACCCGCACACAGAAGAGGAAGTCTTGGCCCAGATAAATGTTATCCAGATATCCACTGGCTACACTGGAAGCCCCGAAATATTGGCCGCTGCCCCCAGAGGCTAAATTGTCATCAGACAGATAGCTGATGGGTTCCGAGATTGCTCATACTTAAACAGGAATGTAAAAACAATATGTGGGAAGATACATGCTGGAACTCCACTTAATCTGCACACAGTGATAGCATAAAACTCAAAAATGTACTCTCCTAAAACCATAAATTGTTGGATCAACATTTATGTTCCTGTACGGGATAAACAAACAAGATACATGTTGTAAGTCAAACAGCTGTTTTGCATATTTTCACTTTGGAAAACACCAGGCTAGCTGTGCGCCCCCTCAGGCTTTATGCTAATCTTGGCTAAACACAACTAAAGTACGAACATTAGATTGATATTGATCTCCTAATCTCACTCCTAGCAATAAGGATATTTCCTAAAATATATATTTTTCCCAGCAATGGCATACTATTTGTCGTATTATTATTTGTCATTTACTAGAAATAAGTAAATTTATTAATAAAAATGTGATATAAATATTTTGTAATGGATAGTACTAAAGGAAAGAGATACGTTTTAGTTGATTTCGTTAGATAGAAAGCTTTTCTGTATTTGCTCTGTAATATTTACTTAAATAATTCCACTACTTACACATAATTTCCACCAGTGTTGGAATGGACCACCAGGGTGAAGCTTGAGTAAATGAGCTCTAATCACCGTTTAAATATCACTTCACGTGCTTCCATGCTGATTGCTTCTTTCCTCTCATCCTCCCTCACACCTTCCCTTCTCCTCTTATCGTTTTTCTCTTCTGCAGTTACAGCCAGCGTCATGGACAAATCATCTCATTAGCATGTTCTGTTAATTAGCCTGCCATGGATTCCTTCTGCTCAGTTGCTACCCATTTGTGGCAGGTCCAGTGTCAAAGGTTGCTAATTATCACAGAGTGAAGTCGCCTCACATCTTCTGATCCGTCAGCACCATCCTCTCTTCCCCTCTGCCATCTAGCCTTCTGTTTCTCTTTCAACTTTCATTTTAGCTGTTCGTTAACTTTTTCTATAGCAGGATATGAAAATAGCAGGTGTTCTTGCTATAAAAGGTGAGCATTGCCACTCATTTTCAAAGCAAGCTCTTGGGAAGGAAATGATCATTACAAACACAAGCCAAAAGGCACTACTTGCCACGAGTGCAATCACAAACTCTCAAGAACTAGTGCTGAGGTTTGCGCATACATGGAGGGTTGTGTAATTATGTGACTGTGAATGCCTGCAGTACATGTCCTCAGTTCAGTCTTCATTTATTTCCTTGTGGGCCTGTGAGTGATGCAGGTAAAACCAAAATAATACATTGTAGAGACACAAAACAAACCTCAAATACTCACTAGTCAACATTTCATATCTCATTTAATCTGTATAACTTTGACTTTAAAACTGCACAAATTATGTACAAAGTAAAAAATAACTTGCCTCCTGACAGTCTACAAAACATGTTTAATTTCAGAGAGAGGCAGTATGGACTCAAGGAAATATGTATGTTTATAAAAACAAGGGCTATGACAAATATAAAGAATAGATGAATACTGCGACAGAGAAAAAAAATGTGTAGTACACTTTGTGAATTTAAAAAAAAAAGTTAAAAAATCACATAGTAAATGAATATAAAACTGAGGTATGAGCATAATGGTGAATGAACGTTTGATTTGTATCTTGAAGTTTTGTATTGTTTGTTTTTGTATGAGGTAAAAAGAGTAGGCATAATAACCTAAAGCTTCAGCCTTTACTGTCAATACTGTTTCTTTCTCTGATATAATTTATGATCTATCATATGTATTTTTTTGTAACATTGTCGAACTAAGGACTGAATAAATTAAATTATAAAAACCAAAGTATATATAGTGACTGACTATTTCTTTGCCAGGAGAAGTGACCTCCTGAAGTCTCTTTGTCAGCTGTCTGGCAACCTCATGGTGATGACAGAATTTCAGAAAATACACATACACATGACCCCTTGTAACACTCTAATGTTACTTCAGCTTTTATGCAGATTAAACAAACAAGATATAACTTGTTAATTAGTGAGCTTTCGAGGTGTTGCTAGACAGATCTTGTTACCTATAGATATAGCCACGCTAGCTGTTTCCAGTCTTTTTACTAAAACTAAGTTAACTTGCTGCTAGCTGCAGCAAGTTAACTTATATGAGTGGAATTGATTTTCTCATCAAAGTGTTGCAAGAAAGCCAATAAGCATATTTTTCCTAAATGTCAACCAATGTCTTTCTTAATTGACTGAACAGAAGCATACACACAACATTACAACAGTAGGACAATGGTATGATGTTTGGTTTAATTATGGGTTCACTTATACTAAACTTGGGCACCATCACATACTGTTAGCATCATCAAAGTGACCAAACATGGTAAAGTACTGCCTCTTGGATATGATGCATGCCATTTACTGATTGCAAAAGTATGTGTGCAGCCTCTACAAAGTGATATAATTACATATTTTGTCAAAAAGTGTGCAAAAATATTGCAAACCAGCCACCTGGTCACCAAATCATCTCATTAATTTCCTGCTCATTAGTCTGGCATTATGCCTCACAACTACAGTGCCACAGTGGGCTAGACCAATAAGATAGTTGAAATGACTCTTTGTTGTCATGGTTTCTTCTGCTCTGCACTTTAGTCTGTTTATTTTCTGCAACTATTAACTTCTATTTCAGAACTGCCAGTGATCACCTGTCCAATGGTGACAGTGACAGTGACACAGTTTCTAAGCAGAGTTCACTCCTGCCTCCACACCTGCCAGGAATGATCCTTTATTACCCCCAACACCTTCAACTGAGGTGTTTGCTAGTTCTGACTTCCCTTGTGCTGCCACCTGCAAGCCTCAATAAAGGCCAAGCAAAGACAATTTTATCCCTATCTGCCCTGTCCCCTCTGACTCATTTAGCCTAGTGTGTTACACATGGACTCATATTTCCCCTCTCATGACACTGTCATGTCTGAGGTAGTATCTATACTGATAGAAGCTCACCACATATCACTGCAGCTACAGTGCTAACTGTCAAACGTGTGAGGTCAGTTACGCCACACGACTCCTTTCTAATGAAGTCTAAAGCGAAAGTCCGCTCTTAGATCCTCTCACATTGTTAGATCTCATCTATCTGGAAAGCTTGCCACACTCCAGGTGTTATTTTCTGATGAAGTGCTAAAAATTACTCTTCACTGTATGCACATTCCCCTTTTTCTGCCTTGTCCTCTTCCCTTCAGTTAGAGATAATGTTGCAATGATTCAATCTAGATAACAGGACAGGAATTGTTACTTCTAATCAAGATGCCTATGTTATATTTACAAATGACATATCAAGGACGCGTTTAAGGGATTGGAACATCCTCGATGATGGCGGATCTCAGTCGATTTCCAGGTCACAGGCTGAGGGATTGAGGGACGAGGACGGAAGGAAGCATCATTAGCTGAATGGAGTTTCTTGGTTCGCTGTAATCTGGAAAGCTGCGAAAGGTCAGCAGGAAACAGGATTACAGTTCAAATAATTAGCATTTTGAGCACAGTACGGAAACACAAAGACTGAGTGATAAGAGAGCGCTGACGCCAGTTACGTCAAGTAAATATAACAATACCACACTGCAGAAATACTTATTTCTTGCATAAACACAATTAAAAGTACTGTGTTGAAACTGCATGAATTATTATCAAAATGTACCTAAAGTATCAAAAGTAAGAGTACTCATTATGCAACAAAATGGCCTCTGTGAGTTTTATAGCATTAAATATCACATTATTGTATTATTACCAATACTACTGATAAATTAATGGGTTTCATTTACTGTTGTAGTTGGTAGAGGTGGTGTTTATTTTAATGATTCTATATTCTGTTTGGAAATTCAATCAATGTATCATATTTTATAAGACTGTCATATGCTTTGTGTATAAAATATAAATATAAAAAGTGATTTGTAACTATAGCTGTCAAATGAAATGCAGTGGAGTTAAAAGTACAATATTTCCTCTGAAATGTAGTGGAGTAGTAAGTAGAAAATGGCATAAAATGGAAAGACTCAAGTAAGGTAAAAGCTCCTCAAATTTGTACTTAGTACATGTACTCAATTATTGTACTTAAGTTATATTCCACCACTGGCAAAAAGCAATTTAGCTTCTAATCATGTGCAGACAGCCTTAATGTTGCACAGCTGCTGTAGATTAAGGAATTACTTTTCTTCTCCAACCTGTTTTTTTCAATTAATGAGCTCAAACAAAAAATTCACTTGTAGGCTTTGGGCTGAATTGTTCTGTTTGAAACTGCTCTGAAATTCTTTTCATTATACCATGGCCACAGAAAATGCTTGATTATGACTGTCTGACTGGTGTCCACTGAAATTATATAACAGGACACTTTAAACATTTTAACCACCATTCAGCACACAAATAACTGTAGCAACAATACTTCTGCATTAAGATGAATTACCAGTAAACTCTCACTGATGGAGGATACCTAACCAATGATTAAGATTACTACAAACTTAAAAGATATGTTTGACAAAAACATCTCAGTGACGCAACTTTCATGCTGTTTCTGATTTTTTTTCAATGACATAATGGTCTTCTTCAGTGGACGGAGTTGTTCAGTTGTCATGGAAATGGTCAAGTCATTATCAGAGAATGTAAGAAACCACTCATAGGTTGGACGTGTTGAAAATTTTTACTCTCAAACAGCTTTGTTTTTAAGGTCAAGAATGAACTTCAGCTTAATTTTCTGAATAAAATATCTATGTGGATGGGGTGGTTGGGGGTAAATTGCCATGGTATAAGCCCAGTAATACACTTGACATGTCTTGATATAGTGTAGAAAAGCTAATGGACTCAGTGAAAATGTCACTGCTTGACTTACTGTTCTTTGCTACCACCTCATCCCTAATTCTGCCTGTCAACTTTCATGTTTTTCTTATTGTTTCTACTGCATTTCTTTTCTTAAGATCTGTGGTTGCATGAGATATCTCATTTTAAATTAATGAGCTGGTTATATGTGACGAGTAACAGCGTCTTTTAGCTTTAGTTTTAAAAAAAAAAATTTTCCTTAATGAGTAGTAGAAAGATGTTCAACACCAGCACACTGTTACCTTTTTAAAAATCCTAACCAACATGGAGGTAAGTGGTGACGGACAGTGTCGTGTATCTTTCTTCTCTATTTCTGTCACCGTCTGTTATCTTTATTGTCCTCAGGTTTTCCTGCTGCCTCTCTGGTCTTTTCATGCACATCTCTTCTCCTTAATCTTTTGAAATTGTGAATCACGAGCAAGCCAAGAGCATTTGTTCACCTCTCAGAAGAATCAGTGATGACCGACAGAGCAAATGAGATCTCCTATCTGGTTCTTTATCTCAACCTGTCTCGCTGTTTTGTGTGTGCATTTGTGTTTGTGTGTGTGTATGTGTGTTATGTTTGCGTAAGAAGTCTGACTCACTAATCAATGAGCATCCCGGCAGACTGCTGCGGACAGTTCAATTACACACACGCCCTCTCGCACTCACAAATATACACACTAGCACATGGGACCATTGAATTACATACACACACACACATATATTCAGTCACACACTGGGCAGTTCAATTACAGGGAGGCTTTGCCTTGTCACTCCCTACAATTGATGTTATTTCTTCTGTGGCCGTGCACACCAACGCACTGCAGATGGCCTCACAGATGTACACGTGTAAGTACAGGGAGTAGAAACAATTCTACAATGTAATGTAATCCATTGTAATGGCCCCATTACTAATAGGCTACTGATTTCATTAAGCACAACTCCGTGGTCCATTTTTGAAACTGTGGTTTGTGCTGTTGTACTTGATTGCATTATATTTTAAGGCAGACTTAATATTTTGTTCCATTACAGCCAGTCCTTAAATCAATTGTGAGGAGTGTTAGAACAAGTCAAGGGCAACAAACTGGCTGACAACAGTTCCCTCTACTGTGTGAAACATGACTGTGAGACATACTTGTATTAAACTGGCATCTCTAGTCAGGGTAGAACTTAGTTGAGAATGTCAGAAAAGGGGGAAAATATTAGGTACACTTTATATACAGTATCATCCACCACCGCCACCACAAACTGTTTTTTGTTGACTTAGGGGCAACGCAACAAGCTGAAAGCACACTGACCTTGTTGATATATAAGGAGCAACATTAACATTCATGTGGAGTCATGTTGGCCACCATTGACAAGCTCTTTTTAGCTCTGTTTTGGTATCCACCAACTGCTGCAAACTCGTAGATTAAAAATTACATTTATACACAGTCGTAGGGAGGTGGTCGAGGTAGATGATGGGAGTACAAAACACCCGACCTTGATAGTAGAGACCGGGGTTGGTATTCTGTGTCCAGCACTTTAGTTAAGGTTGGAGAAAACCAAAAATCATGTTTTCAGTAAATTTGAATTAATACATTGTGTCTCATGCACTGCAGACTCTTTCTGTATTAAACCAAGACCCTAAGCTTTCTCTAACCTTAACCAATTCCTGTGAATGCATAAACATAACCATAAAAAGTTATGCATAGTAGCTACAAGCAGATATTGTATTACGGAAAGCAAGTGAAATGCCTTGTCATTTGCTAAATGATTTTCATCAGTTAGTCAGTAATTTTGTCCATCTGGTGTTTGGTGCTGGGCAGGTGGTATATAGTTGGCTTGTTTAAGCTTTTTTGCTGAAAATGGGTTCTTGCCGCTGGAAACAAGTTGATGAGAGCCATGAGGGTGAACCAAAACAGTAAAGTTGTGGGCTGTAAAATCAAAACAATGAGCTGAAAGATGCTAAAACACTCCGTTTTATACGTAGTCAACATGAAAATATAGATAAGTCCAGCTTCAAAGAGCTCTGTATTTTGTTCAGTTATGTTCAAACATGCTTTGATTAATGTTGCACGAGACTCCATTGATGGGTCACTATTCTGATTGACTGGAGGGAAGGCCAGAGACTCAGAACTGTGCATTTGTTTCAATTCATTCAGGTTAACAAACAGATGCAGACAGAAATCAAACCAAAATACTCATTGGATTATGGTTATTGTTCACTGTCCATCACAGCCTCAATAAAAAGTTGCTTTTTGCCTTCATCTGCATTACGCCACTCTCATGCCTCCATATCTGTCCTCTCTGGAAGTCTGCCCTCTGACAGGCTGATATCAGATAAGGCCAACCTCCTAAAGATTGGCAGCCAATCAAAGCACAGCATCCTTCTGCTTGTTTTAAAGTGTTATTTCTATGCAAATTGCAAAATTCACCTAAAGGTAGATGGAACTAATTATTTGCAGCTGCAGAGCTTCAACCTGACAAATGAGATTGTGTTTTGTTTTTTTTGTTGTTTTTTTTTACTGGTGTTGGCTTTCATGACATCACTTCACGTAAACAAAGTAAAAAGAAAACCACTGCTGTTTGACGTTTGAGTATGCTGTAGAAGTTATAGAAAAAAACAAATAATGTACCTTGAAAAATGAAGGAAGGGAAATTTTCTATACTTAAAGACTTTTTATGGGTGTTGAAAACGCATCCACACCTACTTGTGTTCTCTACACTCATGTCAAAAAAGGAAGCAGTTAACCATAATCACACCAAATAATTGATACTCTTCCTGATAGTTGTCTCAAACCTGAATGATACAGCTTTTCATGACATCATTTTATGCGCCAGATCCCGGTGCACTTTTACTTTTTTGTGTTCCACTGTGGAATAAAATGCACAGTTTATTACATTGCAAGGAAATGACTGCAGAGAAATGAATAGGAGAATGAAAACCCAGCACCATCTGCTGTTATTACAGATCTGTCTTGTTTTTCGCGAGAGCAGACAGTCGTCACATCTGTCACTGTTGGTTGCGTTAGCTTCCTCTACAAACCAATAAGCTCTTTTCTTTTTATATGTGATTTGTCTGTTTACTTTGGAATTACATGTTTTATGGTCCCCTTGAGCATGATCTCACCCACACATTTTTGTCTTTCATTTGAAGAAATAAATGACACCTACACCCTAAAGACTGTTATGTGTTATTTTTTATTACCTGCACAGTTAAAAATTAAATGTCTCTTGTACTATGTTCTTTCATTACAAGCTCAGGCTAGTTATTAGGGGTGTACTCATGATCCTGACCTTGCAGTTTAGTGATCAAGGAATTAGCTTATTGGTCACACTCCCTGGTTTCTGTTCTGCATTAGTACACTGTCTAAATGCCGACAGTATGAAGGTGGTTACACTGGCTTTATACTTTGTTGGCTTTTCTCCAGGGTAAATGGATGTAAAACAGTCATCTCCCCTCGAATGAAATGTCAGAACTTCCATGGCAGAATCAATATCAATTTAATTTCATGTCATACTATAAATGGCCTCACTGAAGTCACCATATTAAAAATGGATTCGTTGTTAGCTCTGACAAACACAGAAAGTGCTCAGCAATCATAAAACTGTCATCAAGTTTAGTGCTCCTTGACATTTGCCTGGTATTCATTTTTATAAATTATGAGACTGCTGCGCATATTCACTTGGAGAGAGATGTGACTGTAGCCAGAGATGCCAAAACTGTCACACAGTTCTACCCATTCAACTCTGAGCCCTGTTCAGTACAACCAGTGTTTTTCCTCCTTTCAGACTTCAACAGCAATGTAAAGTTTATGGAAAAATCCAAGCAGCTGGTGAGATGGGGACAGTTTTGTATGAGAATCAGTGACAGCCATTGGGACTCAACCAAATGCTCATACAGTTACCTTGCTCCCAATTCTTTTTTTTTAAATTCTCTACATGGCAATGCTCACCTGAAGAAGGCCATTTGTGGCTGAAACATGAGGGATTGTTATGCAGCACCTGCAAAGAATGTATGGATGTGAATGACATGACTGCCTCAAATGAGTTGAATGTGCAGAATTTAGTGTTAATTCCAAGTGGGAACTATAGTACTAGCAACAATTTCACCTTATACGGAGTCACTTCACTTGTTTGTATAACACTTATCACTAATTGGAGCTTTAATGTTGATAATACTGCCATGTAATGTGTTATTTATACTGAACCAAAAAAGTAAATTTGTTATTGGTGTGTTACTGTCTGCTCACATCTATTACAACAAAACATATTGTTTACTTTCTCTGTTGCTTGCAGTCATGCCTGTGAGACACCCCAAATTTACACATCCAAGACTGCCAATTGTGACATTGCTAGGATTATAATGTATATATATATTATACATATATAATGTATGTAATAGCATTGCATTGTTTTCATTTGATACTACAGTGAAGCTCTATGATATGAAGGTTAATACAAGTCATACAATTAAAGCAGATTACGTTTCGGGGGATTTTTTTGCCTATATGTTCCTATATATGCCATTCAATGTAACAAATCCATATTTGTGCCCATAGTCTATTTATTTATTTTAGTACCAGTTAGTATACAGGAGAGTATTAGTGTGTTCAGGAATTTGAATCTGCACCCTCCTGGCCACAAGCCTACCTCACGGCAGTGATGATGTTGATGGAGGTGATGATGTAATTCCACACTACCATAACAAATTCCAAAATATAACTGCTTGTGTCAAATACTAGTCCTTTGTAGACCATCTGCTGCCTTTCTGTTTAAAGAGCTGTTCAAAAGAGTGATGTGGGAAGGTTGCCATGGATCTAGTGGCTGAATATAGTATAGTATGTTTATCCAGACTTCTCTCCCCCTCTTCTTCTGCCTGTATAACTTCCTCTGATTCACAAAAACACCTCTCCCAGCCTGGCTGGGAGGACTTTCTCTCCCTTTTTTGGTCACTTCCTCTTAACTTTACTTTTTATTTCTGTAACCGTTAAGCCCTCTCCTCTCTTCTCCTCACCTCTTATGTCTTACCTCTGACATCCAGATCTAACTTCCGCTCTGCAGATGACAGCTTAACCAGAAGGAGGCCACAAGGTCAGCACCTGGTAGCTGGCATCTGTGCTGTGTGACACACTAACACAAACATATCTTGACATATGGGCAGTGTGAGTGTGGTTCTGACAGTGTATTGTCTATTAGGCTGGCCTCTACAGTCCACAAATAACACACTAGATGCATTCATAACTTTGAGTGTGTAGCTGTGGAGTTATGTGTAGCAGTTATTGCCTTTAGAATCAAACTGAAATTAAAATATGTTTTTGCTTGGTGTTTGTTTTGATCTGTGTACTTATTTGGTCAAAATTGTCATTGTAAAAAGTTTTATGTCTTTTTGTTGCAGTGATGGTGCCTGTATTTGTGTTCTCCGTGAGGCATGAAGCTTTGGATGTTACTGACATTGACATATTGGTAATTTGATTGGTGCAATATCTATGTGGGCACTAAAAATATTAACACTGTAATATCACTTTTATTCTGGTGGTTACCACTGCTTAGTCCCATCTGTGATTTGAGCACTCCCTACCTTACTCCTTTACCCTGTAACAGTGCTGAGGTTACAAGACTACCTATTGCTTCAAATTTTGATAGTGTGGTCATTTGCCATCACCACAACTGGACCCAGAGAGATAGCTAATGCTAGTTAGCCCCCCTCTGTATAATGCAGAATGAACACAGCGCTAAGCATGCAGGAACTGCCAATTACTGTTAAAATAACGTGAACAAAATGTAACATCTTTTGGAAATCAAAGCAAACATTACCAAGCTAAGCTTTGACTTTGCGAGTGGAAGCTAATCGGCCCAACCTGTTAGCTTACACTTTATACAAATTTGATACAAACTTAACAGTACAATGGCACCTTCAGAATGTTGAACATTGTAAAAGGACAGACGTCTTAAACTATGGTACACAACCAACTCTGAACCCCATCTTCTTCTTCTTCTTAATGGTCGTAGGCTATAGATAGGCTATAGGCTATAGATGTTCTCTGGTCATTAGCACACCACTGATGCTGACATTGCATCTTCTAGCAACATTGAAATGTCAGTCAACTGTTGCCATAGGAAAACGCCCACCCAGAGGCCTGAAGCTTAGACACCATTTCCGCAAATACAGTGGGGTCCAAAAGACCAGTTTCCCATTCAATGGGAAAGTGGTCTCAGACTTTTGGATCCTACTGTATGTCCAACAAAGGTTTTATCCTCCTTTAATAAATGGTAACATGTTACACAATAGCTGCAGTGTGATTACAGTTTACATTTCTATAAACACATTTACTTAAAAGTGAGAAGAATTAAAATTTCAATTTGGCTTTAATGGTGTAGTTGACAAAATTCAAAACTTTTACAGACAAAATTCATGCTACCATTGGTAAGACTTTTTTAAATAAAACTTTATGAGACAGGTGAATGCACCATGTTGTATCAGACTCTACAGGCTTGCCAGCGTCACTTGCAAGAGATGACTGGGGAGATGTTATTGCATGTTCCCTTATTTTTTTAAAGGAAAATATGTGCAGTAACAGAAGAAACAATTAAAATGTCATTTTGCAATACCTGTCTTTCAGCCTTAGAGAGGTCAGTGTTAATTAGAGTGGACGGCAACTCTCAGCTCTCAAACAGATTTTCACTGCTTTGTTTCACTCACAACAATTTACATCATCCATTTTATGTAGTTTGTATTATCTTCCAGTTTTCAGTTTCATTACAGGCAGTTTTTCAAAATAATCTGGTGCTAAATGTCAAATGATGGCTCAGATGACAAAAAAAAGGCAAAACACACATTTCATTTCTATGAAAATGTCAGTTTATTACTTTAATTGCACTTTTTCTTTGCCGTAGATCCCCTTACACACTTACATTCGTGTGTGGGTGGGTTGGATGTGCATTCCTGGATTGTCTGTGAAAATGTCACAGGAGACAGAAAGAGAAATGGAGGGGGGGGAACAGTGCTGGGGTTGACAATTGATCTTCCTTTTATACTGCTACTGCAATTATTGCATGACTCACTCATTTACAATGGGACGTGTGCAAGCGTGGGTGCACACTAGAGGGTGGATACCTGACCTGAGTCCAATGGGACCCAACAGGTCAGGCATGGACAGCGTGTGCTGAGGTGTGTGGCCATTTCTTTGTGCACCAATTGTGCGTATGCTTGTGTGTGCTTAACCTGATTTGTTGCACAGTATGTATCCAATCTGCTTTGAGAACCTTTTCTTTAAATCATCTCAAGTGTCTCCCCTGAGCTTATTCTGTAAGTGCGCTCCATCCTCTGCTGACATTGTCTTTTACCCGCGTGGCTAGCAATTTTTTTCACTTTCAATCTCGTGTTGGAAATGTGAATCAGAGATGAATGGATATGTGTGACCTTAATGTTTGCAGGAAATAAAGAAGACAAAAGACAAGATAACCTCACTATGGAATTTATGAAAATATCAGTGAACTTCTCTTCAAGCATGCACAGACTCCAGACACTTTCATACATTGATTTGGTAAAAGACACTGAGAGAACTGTTGCTTATTAACACAACAGAGTTTGTGTAGGCTCCATCTCATGTGTGTACATGGGCGGAGGAAGGTGCTGTATGAGTTGTGTAATGACATTACTTAAAAAAACAAAAAAAAAAAACTCAAGTAGAGTAACTCTCTCTGGCTCCCCTCATGGTCCTACAGGACTCTTAGCTTCGTCAGTGGTCCACCCACAGCCGCTAAGAGCAAGGTGTGAAGTAACATCAACATTCATTACCACCCCAGTCCTGTTCTGCCTTCCTGGCCAGCATATGTGTCAGATGGTGCCTCCATATGCAGAGTGTGAGCAAAATTGGTGGAAAATTGTTAGTGAAACATGATGGCTGTCTCCATTTTGGTGTGGCAATGATAGACAAATAGTTTGTGTGCTTCATCCACCCAGATTTATGGATTTTGGTGGCAGAGTGGAATAATATAAGCAAATCTAAAATAATCCTAATATGTCCAATTACTGTGTGCCAGGCTGAAATATGGAAGATGTGTATACAATGATGCACAAGACATCTGAAATATTTCTATCTCTAGTTCACTTGGAAGTTATTATAGGAGCTGCCATATGATATCACAAAATAAGAACAAAGATCTCAGTGCTACTTTGTACTTTGCTCCAGAGATGCTTTCACATACTCACATGAGTTCAAATAAATAGCTATGAAAGAGAGTACAGCTATAGAAATAAAGTGCCTGTCATGCCATCCATAGCTTGGTGAAGGATGTTTGTCTGGAGATGGGTTTACCTTTCACAGGCAGTGATTTTGAATTTGGGTAATGAAGTGGAACCTGGATGAAGCAACAACCAGTGCTGTTTCTCAAACTCCAAAATATAACAAGGCTTAAAAAGACTGGAAATAATGCTTTAAAATGTTTATTGGCACATGTCTAATTGTAACGAGATACAAGATCTTGTTTTCTGCTTGGTTATGGTACGCTTATATACAGTGTTCGTCAATAATGCATTACTTAAAGGGGATGTATCATGCACATTACCAGGTATATATTTTTAATCTGGGGCTCTACTGTAATATCTTTGCATGATTTACAGTTCAAAAAACTCATCTCATACTCATCTTATGGCTTTATGGCTCTTTATTCAACCCCTCAGTTCAGCCTCTGTCTGAAATAGGCTGTTTTATCTCATGTCTCTTTAAGCCTATTCTGTTCTGATTGGCTAGCTTATGGAAAGCTGTCCCTCTGCTTTCACTTCTTTTTCTCTTTCTTTACTCGAAATAGAAACTTCTCAAATACATCCGTATATATTCAAGCCTGAATCTGGTATGA
The DNA here is from genome assembly GCF_963924715.1 of Thunnus thynnus. NCBI lineage: Eukaryota > Metazoa > Chordata > Actinopteri > Scombriformes > Scombridae > Thunnus > Thunnus thynnus. Next base: position 21,328,283 of record NC_089536.1, read on the forward strand.
GAGTGGACAACATGAACAATCCATGGAAGAACCTTAGCAACAAAGGCTACGGAACAGACGGCCATTTGTGGGCCTGGTAAACAATCTGATGTCGTCACGAGGAGGAAGTAGAGGCAACATTGCGAAACGAAGCGTTCAGAGCAGGCTGAAGCCCTGGCTTTTTACTTGCAGGGAGCATTTTTACATACGCTCACCATATGTTTTGGTGCTAGTAGTTAGTAGTAGTCGTTAGAGTAATTAGTAAAGTTATGTGTTTCAATGAGTAGTACTTTATGAGTAAGTGATAATACACGCTTGCTTCAGTGTTAACTAGTTTAGACAGCTCCACTCTTCTTCAGTGCTAATTTAATGACACTTTTACATGTTTATTCAAAAACTGATATTCACATGCTCCTTTTTAGTAGCTAGACATTAATGTTGTTCAGTTTCGCCTTTTGAAATCTACTCCTGACAAGTGGCTTCCAGTTACCATCTCTCTCTCTCATGTACCTGCCTCCTCCCCACCTACCCACTCTGTTCTTTGTGATACATAAAGAATCTCACATAAACAGTGCAAAGCAGGATCACTTTTCTAAATGCTAAAGAGTGGGAGGGTGGGAGGTTACCCATGAGAGGGTACTGAAACACTAAAACCCTCTTAATGTGGTTTCTTTGCACTCATTGCTTCATATCCATCATATCACTTATTCAGCCCTCAGTCGTTTTCACTGTCGCTTTTCATTTCATTCAGTCAGCCTGAGGCCCAAAGTTACATGTGTACCATTTAATGGACCCTTTTATACAGTGTGCCTCATTGTATGATTTTTGCAAAATGTAAACATGAGTGGCTTGAGTGGGAGTTGACCTTTAACCGAGGTATCATTGATAACACTCTTCCCTCATTATTACAGTATTCACTTTATTCATGGATTGGTGTATTAATGACAAATCTAGCAACATTCTGAATGTGAGTACTTCCACTGTGTGTAACGCTCCACACTTTGCTAAGACTGACATGCTGCAACACATATTAGCAACTCAGACACATATTAGGGTATAATTTTACCTGGACACTACTTTTTCCTAGACGTCTTTTAGCATCCAGTCTTTTCTTGAAAGAGAACTGACAGCACATAAGGCAAAGAAACTGGTGAACTAGCTTTTTTTTTTAGGTTGTTTTTTAGTTAGCACAAGGCTAATGTGCCTGTAGATATCACCGAGTTAAATTGGGTTACCTAGCCGCATCTTCCTGCTAATATTGTCTTGATTTAAGCAAGTAAACCTCTCAAAAAATTGAGCTAATGTAATTACCTTTAGTTCATTTTTTGTAAAAATCCAAGTCATTATGTGTAAGAGAGCTTTTTAATGTAAAAATGCAAGTGCTGAGAAAGTGCCAGCAGGTGGTGTCTGACATTACAGTTTATCACATGTTTTGGAGTTTAATTCTCACAAACAGCAAAAGAATACAAAGGAGCTGCAGCCAAATGGTCCTACTTGCATTCCAGGGCTGTGTTCGAATCACATACTAATGTACTGCCTACTACATAGTCAGTCAATATGTACTGCATACTGCCTACTGAATGAACAATTAAATATGCCTTTACCAGCAGACTGTTCACACTGAAGAAAACCTGTTGAAAGAGAAGTATACTCAAGCAAGACAGTCATGTGACTCTATCATATGACTGACAGCCAGTCTCACCCAGCCAGCGGGTCCCTCCTCACATATCTGAAAATGTCAAAGCAGCAAATTTCCAAACAGGTGTTATTTGGATAAACTGACCACATATTGGAGATATGAATGGTTACTTTCTCACCTGAAAAATATTGAATTTAATAAAGTGACATATTAACAGCTTTATGTCCAGTTCATGCCGCATACTCAGAAAATCTTGCTAATCTAGTATACCTACATCCAGGCATTTGTCACGTACAAAAAATCCACATACTATGCTGTTGGGAAGCATTACATACCCAGTTTGATGTCACACAGCCTGCATGAGCAGTGTGTGTGCGTTACAGAACCTCTTGCTTTTCATTTCAGCACCCGTGTTAGCAGGTGAGAGCAGCCATACAGCCCGTGTACATGCGCATCTCACATCTGCCTGCAGCAGCGTGTCATCTAGAGATTAGATTAGATTCTCGCCTATTTTTTTCTATGTGACACACGCGGTTCTCAGCAGAAATAGACGTAGACAGATCATAGTGAAAATGAAATGGCACACAGAGCTTCTTTTCTGGGCTCCTGCTTGCTTTCTGTGATACTGGCTCAAATCGGGGCTCCTGCCTGTGGTTTTGCCTGCTTCCAGTCGGAGGATTTGATGTTATTTTCTTTATTTATTGTCCGTTTCCCTCCTGACAGTTAGGTTGGAGATTTGTTTGTTGGAGTGTGTTTGGCTCGTTTGGGGAACTTGGCGTTGTCTGGGGGGATTTTCTTGTTCTTTTTCACTTGGAGTGGTGACAGCCGGGTTTTAACTGGTGGAATATTCAATAGAATAAAAAAAAAAAAGCTCATCCTGTGTGAGGAGAGTATGTAGCTGACATAGCAGTAGCCCAAACCAGACCTCACCTTGTCTGTCAGAAATAAGCTGCTTTCACGTCACCTTATTATTTATTTCTCACAGTTAAGCACACGCTTCTTAACCTTCTCCTGTATAAACTAAATAAAAATGAAATTTATAATGAAAAATTATGAAACATTCTATTATTGACAGCCATTATTGAAGTCAAACTCTATGTAGAAAGATCAGGCTGGCAGTAGCAGCGCCACTGTCTGTGTGGACACTGCACACGCATGAGCCCCAGCAGGTCAGTGATGCACACGCACTGCTCAGGTAAAGGTATGCAGTTGTAGGTGAGGGTGAAAGAGAGTGAGAGGCAGAGAGAAAGCAGGTGGCCTTGCTAATCACACCTCCTGTCAGCAAGATGAATGTGTATGTAACCACGCTCAGGGACTCTTCAGGCTGTAGCCTCTCTCTCCATCATCTCCTCCTCTCTGCTCTCTGAAGCACCCATCTCTCTCTCCCTCTCTCCACCTGCCCTCATACTCTATCCATGAGTGGTACGACCCACTTTCACTAATACACGAGTTAGTCATCGACCCAGGCTCTCACATATGAGGAGACAAACACAGTTACTGCATTGCTGGGCTTGTGAGGGCATTTCTTCAGTCTGTGAATAGGAAAACCACCAACTTCTTCCAGATGGTAAATAATTTTCCACAAGATTTCACTTCTTCTACTATGAATATGATAATTAATGTTGAGGACTCAAAGAGTGGTATGTTTGATGATATCTTAATTAGAGCGGTAGTGGCACAGTGTGTTAGGTGCAGTAGGGGGGGAGGTAGTCTTAACGTGTTAAATCTCTAGCAACACATGTAGTACTACAGAGGCTGTAGAACAACTTTATTATAAAACTCACAAGTTTCAACCTGTGGTATGTTTTCCTCATTTAAATTCAGTCAAACTCAAGCCGCTCAAGCCATAGTAGTTGCCACTGGCTCATTCTAACTTCGCTCCACACAGGCTTCACCACCACCACAAGTAACATTATATCACTTATAAACGTTCAACACTCTTCTTATAGCTCTGTTTTGGTCACCAACAATTCCTGAGGGACATATCTGTCTCTTTAGCTGCTAAATGCTATGTTAGCCAGCTAGTTACTAACTTTGTTTACCATTGGGTGCTGGGCAGGTGGTGTACAATGGCCATTGTTGATATAAAAATGGCTACAAATGCAGCGCTACAAGAGTTTTCCACTGATTTAGCATTGCACACCTATAACATCGACTAACGATGGTCAGCATAAAAGAAAAAAAAGACACTGCATTTTTTTATTGTACACATTCTTCTTCTCTGTCAAAATCTGGCGTCTACGTTACTGTATATCCATCATCATTTTTAAACCCCAACCAGATTTTGTGCCACAAAAGGCCTTGTACAACCTTTTTTCTAAAATTTAGTAGCATTCCCCCAAACCTGTAACAGACTTTGATGTGACATGAATTCTCCAAAAGCAATAGTCTGTGAGGTTATATTAAGAGCCACATCTTGTCTGTCAAACCATCAAAAAGACACAAAATGTTCTAGCTGCTAGGTTAAGACAGTGAGCACAATCTCATCAGTGGTTAGCTCCAGAGCACCTGCCACTCAAGACTAATAAAAGAGTGCAGAAGAAATCTTGTACATGATTTGCTAGTGGAAAAAAACCACTAGAAAAATACTAGAACTGATATTTAAACAGTATTTGCTTTGTTTTCCCTTATTTACTTTGTAAAGGCCTAATGTGAGGGGAGAAGATAACAAGTAGCATTATAAAAACTGTACAAGGGGATATATGACATACTTGTATGGAAACAGACATGTTTCCAAGTGGTAGTTCTGATTCTTTTCCTTTCCTGTTTTCCTCAGAGTCTAGTTCTGTGAACAAATGATCAACATCACTGGAAATAAGAGAGAAAAAAAAAAAGTTCACTGAAGAGATAAATTGAAATAGTCACAGTTTTATATTGAATTTGGGAACAAGCAAAAGCTATTGTAATGATGTGCATTGCATAATAATAACATACTTTGAGTAATGTTATTGCTTTGCACAAACAAGTAACTACAGCAGGGGGTTGGCGTCGGGGGGGGGGGGGGGGGGGGGGGGGGCGTCTCCTCCAACTGGCAGAATTGCATGGTGAAAGTGAGGCTTATAGGGAACCAATCTGAACACCAATGGTGTCATTATTCTATAGCCATTACACTTAAATGCAATTAACATTTATTTCATAATGATATGTTAAAGCAAGAAATGGTCTATTTCCACTCTAACCCATACCGTAATTTAAACCTAATCTTTATCTGGTCTAAACCCTGAACCCTGGTCATGATGTTTAACTGCACCTGCAATTTCATTATGTTTCTACCCTTTTGAAAACATCTGCTCCATATAAACATGAGCACACACACACACACACACACACACAGACATACGCAAAGAGTCGCAGGTGTTTTGTTTTTTTTACTAGTCATCTCAGCCCCGGCTTCTCACTATTATTAACTTCCTCATTTTGTCTGTGGCAAGAATTGGCTTTGGGAATAGATTTCTCCTAGAGAGAGACAAAACAAATAAAAAGTGAAAAATACACAGTATGTGTGTTTTTTTTTTGCTTGTGTGTGTGTATGTGTTGCAGAGAGACAGAGAAGGGTTCCCGCAATCGCCAGTGATTGATGACTCATATATAGGACTGGCTGACAGACAAATGGGCTGCTTTTTTTTTTCCTCATTCAGATTTTTTTTTTTTTTTTTGCTGCTTGTCACTTTCCTTTCCACGTCATGAATAATTCACTTTTTAACGTGTGTGTGTGTGTGTGTGTGTGAAACACCGACAGACAGACAGAGACAGAGAGAGAGAAAGAGAGAGAGAGAGGGGGGAAATAGCTGCATATATCTGCTCACCTACACCTTTTCAATGTAATATATTATGAAATCAGGTATGGGATTGGAGATTGTCATTATGGCGCAAGGTGTGCATGCATATGTGTGTGTGTGTGTGCATGCACAGGATATGATGAGGCACATAGCTCTTCTTTACACGGGCATTCGCTTCACTCGCTCCCAAATGCCTGTATAGTCGCAGCTGCAGGTTGAGAGTTTACAGATCTCACTACCTTTTCATGTTTGTGTTCATCTATCTGGCAAGAAAACACCATTTGTACACACAGCCACAACAGCAGCATAACAGACAGGCAGCGTTTTCACTCGCTCTGACCTCTCAACACACACGTCAAATGAAATACATACATTTGTTGCTGAGAAACGTTGTCAGGTCTTTTCACTTTTCTTGCAGCCATTTCACCTGCCACGTCTGTGCCATTTGTCAGGTTTTGAGCCAAACACTTTTATACAAGGCATCAGAATTGACAGACAATCTGGAAAACATGGACTTTGATAACAACATTTGACTTTTCATACATACAGTAGCAGATAGTAATAGAAGACTTTGTTGGTGAAGAAGTAAAAGCTATCGGAACGCATTTGCTGAAACATTAATCAAATACAACCTCTTGTACTCAGAGGCTGCCTGGAAAATATTCATCCACAGAGATCTCCTGGAAATGTGGTTGGCATTGTGGCTCGCATAAAAACATCCGTTGTGGCTGTCTCACCACGAGGATGTGCGGTATTGCAAAGATCTTCAGACAGCATGAAATCTGTAGAGAGCAATATCGCTTCAGTACTTCTCCTCCAACGTTCTGTGTGGTGGAACACTAACAATGCCCCATAAATAATTAATATTCACAATTAATATAATAAACTGTATGACATTCCACACACAAGATTCATAGACAGCTCAGATGGCTTGTTCAGAACCAGTGAATCAGAGTACATTGCTTAATTGGTATATTTTAATTTGAAGTTCATTTTAACAAGCCCAAATTAGATTTTTTTTTTAATTGGGTGTATTATAACAACTTTTTTTAAGCCAATAATTTTTAATTACTGTAAATCTGTATCATTAATTTTCCAGTTACAGAATTGAGTTAGTATGTGACACTCCACCACTCCTTAAGGACTTTACACACTGGGGTGGTGACAAATAAATGACACAAAAATGTGAAATACCTGCGAATATTTCACATTAAAACCATTCATACTGGCAGCGATAGGACTTTGCGACAGCTCATTTTGCTGTCAGTCAGCCTGGTGAAGGCAGTTTGTCTGGCCGCTGTCCTCTCAGCTCCCCAGGAGCTGCAGCTGACAGACGGCTGCTTCTGTTGACAGAGACGCTGAACGCAGGTCGGAGATCATCACATCATCCAGTGATGTGATGATGATCCTGTCCTCTTCTTTGTCACAAAAGACAAAAGAAGAGGAGAGTGTTATATCCGTTAAACCCACACCAACTCCGACCTGCATTCAGCGGCTCTGTCCACAGAAGCAGCCGTCTGTCAGCTGCAGCTCATGGGGAGCTGAGAGGACAGCGGCCAGACAAACTGCCTTCACCAGGCTGACTGACAGCAGAAATTTACTGAACCAAAATAGTTTGCTTGTCAGCTCCATGGGAAGAAATCAACAGTGTTTATATTTATAAATACATGACGAATCATATGATGATACATGATAGATGAATCAATATATTGATTCATTAGCTTTATTTCCCTGCCCACCGTAGCGAGTGAGCCTACCTGTCTGCCTGCAGTGAAACAGCCGAGCTCACAGACAGACTGGGAGCTGTTCAACGAATGTAGATACGGTTAATTTAAAGTTCAAAATGTACATACATGCGTCGCTTTTTCAGCTGTGTAATATTCGTGTTCTGTGTGAAAGTGGTCATGACAAAAACAACACTGATGTGCAAATTAATGTAGTGGTAAGATAAGACAATGAGCTACAACCTTAATTTCACCAAAACAAGCTGTCCTCTGAGCAGGACAAAATAAGACTGTTCTCTATGTACATCCGGCTGTGAGGCGAGTGCGCAGGGACTGTCTACAAAGTGCAAAGTGCTATCACCGTCTTGCCTCGCAAGGCAGCTGGATTTGTGAGATCACGAAAGAATCCTCAAAGGACACTAAATGGTCAACAGCACATAACTTGAAGTCTGACAAGATGGATTCTCGCTTGATCTCACAAATCCAGCTACCTATATAATATCTTAGTTTTTCAGCCGAAATATGCTTTTTCTATTTTTCTATTTCTTATATCCTGTTATGATGTTGGATATCTATATATTAAACATGAAATGCCCCCTGCAAGTCAAAAGCCAGGGCTTCAACCTGCTGTGAATGATTCACTTGTGACGGTTTTTCTTACCATGCTGACGAGCTGATGTCAGCTTATCACGCATAAGTGTAAATAGCCATCCATTCTGTAGTCTTTGTTGCTGAGGCTGTTGCTAAGGTTTTTCCATGTGTTGTTTTGCATTGTCCACTCTCATATTTGGGATTGGATTTCAGCTCAAACATGTACAGCTGTATTTAGGAAGTTGACATGTTGAGTAAATGACGAGAAAAAGTAGTGAAATCCTGCTCGTATAGTTTCTTTCATGGTTTGTTGAAGTAGCCTCTTGAGCTGGCAGACGTTTCTTGAGGGGCAGCTTCTAAGAGCTGGCCAATCAGAACAGAGTGCGCTCATTGGGAGAGGGGCCTTAAAGAGACAGGAGCTAAAAAAGCCTGTTTCAGACAGAGGCTGAACTGAGGGGCTGTATACAGGGTCAATATAAGATAAGTAAGTTTTTTCTTTAAACTGTAAATCATGCAGATATTCCAGTGGAGCCCTAGATTAAAAATATAGATCCCTTTAAGGACGAGGGGATTACCCTGTTGAAACAAGAGAGTACCTTGCCCAAACAAAGTTGGAGGTACTCTATTGTTTAAAGTATCAGTATATGCATTGTGATCTGTGTTAATTGGAACAAAGAGGCCCAGCCCAAACTAATAAAAATATCTATAGTCTATATATGTGAATTTGACTTTTAGAATAATGCTAGTGTCTTAATACAGCCTCTTAATATCCACCCTTTTTTGGAATTTTCGCCCATTTGGCATACCCGAATGGAAACGCTTATAACAGAACTGTGAGGCCAAAATGCATTTAATAGGCCTCATTTTTAAAATGTAACATCTTCTAGTTCCTGGAAATGTGCTTGATTAGCATATAGCTAAAACACAACCAAAACTACAGTTCAAATATGGCTAAAAAAAGTGTTTTTGGTCATTGTCTATGATGAGTCATATTTGAATAACAATAACTAGGACATGCTTTATGCCAAAACTATGCAAATCACCACATACCTTCAACAACTTGACAAGCACACTTGTATAAACTTCCAGACCTCTAGACCTAACCTTAGGGGATCTAGGGAGTTTTTAATTTGTGGTGTCACTGGTGTCCCCGAACCTCTCCATAATGTCTCCAAGTGGCCAAATTGTGCCAATTGCTTTTATTTATTACCGTGTGACGCTAAGCTGCTTACAACTGCCTTAAGTGGGTCACTGGCGACCCGGTGGATGTTAAGAAGTTAACATGCTGTATGGCAAAACAGCATGAACAGCTAGGCAAGAGAAAGATAACCCTGTTGCCAATCCTGTCGTTAAATAATTACTGTCTCATAAGACTACCTCCAATCCTTTAAGTCTGTAAGATTTGCTTCAGTAGTGTGTTGCCTTCTTGAACCTCATTGACTAAACCAGAGTAACAGGGATCATTCTGTGTAGAGCCTGATAAATGTTTCTCTGCTGTGCACGGTATGTTAGGTAGAAGCCCATTAAATCTGCCCTGAAATGCTGAAGGGCCTGCTCTCTCAAAATACAGTGTTTGAATCAGTCTCCCTATAAAAGCCTTTAAAGTGTGTTATTGATTTAGTAATGCATCTACAGTCTGTCATTTTCCTCTCCTCCTCTCACTCTGTTTTCTTTTGCTTTTCATATTTCTAAGGAAATTCAATGAATGCAGCTGATTATACCACCGATGGGAGCGATGCCTACTCGAATTCAAAATGTCCTGCAGAGAGTGTCTTCTTGCTTGTTGTCGATAATCTCTTGCAACTCTTGCAAAAGTCACCCCTGAACTACACATTAGTGAAGAACTTGTCTTTCTTGGATCCCATTAGGATGGCAGACAAAACAGCAGTCAGAGAGCGCACAGGGAAGCTGAGGAAAGCCCTTGCTTATCTGGTGGAGCAAGGAAGGGTCAAGGATCAACACTGGTCGATGATGATGTGCAGAAGACAGGACATAACACAAGAAATATGCGCCGTCACATATCCAGTTTGTAATTAGGTTTTAAACAACCAAGTCTCTTGCCATTCCTTGAATTTATCTGACAATTTCGCCATCGGACCTTATCAGCAGAAGTTCTAGAATCTCGTTGTCTCTCCACTTAGACATTTTCATTGGCGTCTTCGTTTAAATGACCTTTCTTCTTCACCCTTGGATGTTTGTATTCTTCCAGTTTCATAACAGTCACATGATAGAAATGTCATCAACACGCCCAATCGCTGGCTGTGAATTCTCCCACTGTATTCACACATGGGCTCAATCAGACATTACACGGACTTTGTACTAAGGAGTTGGCAGGGTCAAGTCTGTTTAATGTCCAGCCCAACTGATTCGGACATTTGTCTTCTCACATACAGCTCCTCTAGGTAATGTCCGGATGAATTCAGGGTTGCCATGCATGTGTGAAAGGGGCTTTAGACACATTTGATGACACGCTAAGAAGAGAATTGTCAATAGCCACAGTATGGTATAACTTAGATCTTATGATCATGTACTCTATGTGTTTGTTATGAGGTAATTGCTTGTCCCTGCAGAATCTCAGTTTGCTTCTCAGTTTCTTCAAGAGCTCCCTCAAAGAGCAGAGCCTTTTCCACCTAATTTAACTGTGTAACCATTTGCTATAATTGATTGATTTCTTGATGTGAGTGTCTCTGACTGAATGGGCCAATGCTGCCAATTGGTAATTCAGCCTAATTTGCCACACCTTTGTGGCAGTGTTAATCAATGTAATGACGTTATGTCAGAATTATAGTCCTTTCTCACAATGTGATTAGACTTTTTTTGTATACCTGCTCCATGCTCTCTGCTGTTTTCTTTGCAGCAGAACGTTATTGATATTGATAGTATTTTACAATACTTTTCCCCATCGTTTTCATCAAAGTTCTTTTACAGTGCAGCTAAAGGATGACAGCAGAGCTTTAATACAGTGAAGGACTTTCAGGTGACTCATCCCAGGACTCCGGGAGGGTTTTTTTTTTTTCTCTCTTTCAGCTGTCTCACCCTCTCACTGGTTTCTACATTGATGCCCAACAGAACAGGCTAATTTGTCATCCCCAGTCCTCCCTAGTCATTACTTTTATCCCCTCATCGCTCTTTTCCTCTCTCGCCCTCTCTCCTCCCCAGTCTCCCACTAAATGTTTTCAAGGGGTGCACAATGACTCAGCACATGTTTCTCATGGAGGTCACTGGTAATGCATATCAATGGTAGTGTGGCCAGATGGCTGGTGTCTGGGCAGGGAGGATGACACAAGGGCAACAGCATTACAGCAGCAGACAGCCTTGCTTTTCCTGCAGGTAGTGAGTGTGTTTCCAGAGAAAAAAGTTAAAATATAGCCTTATGAGGAAACTAAACAAGAAAGTATTACATTATGACATGAAGGTTTTCTTATAATAATGAGAAACTTTTCTCGATATATATAAAGATTATTTTTCTCATTATAAGAAAAAAAACCAACTTGTTATAATGAGATGCTTATTCACGTTAGAATAAGCACATTTTCTCATTATAATGAAAATAAATACTTGTTATAATGAGAAAGATATTAAGAAATTAAACTATCTCATACAAACTGCTGTGTCGTTGCTGCTGAAATGGATGCACATGAAAGTTTGAATGAATTGATCAAGTCTTACTTTATTTTAGGCTTACACATAATGAAATTCTGTTCTTACTAGACAGTCTAGATGGGGTTGTTATCAGAATGTGGACACTCAGAAGAATATAGTGTAATTTGTGCTTCACATTGCAGAAAAATCTTTGAAAGTGACATCTAAGATGGGTTTCTGAAAGCCCATTGGACGTGTTTGTCACAGTAAAAGCACCTACATAAATTCCATATTATGGTTATTACAGTTGTCCATCGTTGGAGGTTTGACAGGCGCCCTTTTAATTCTGTCATCTCCCTCTGCATTGCTTTAATGGCACTCGACTGTTGAATAAGTGCCACCAGTTGTTTATTTTGATGAGCCCAATTCCTCATATTCACACAATGGTAGCGGATGGAAACACACATAAATTACACATAAATTGTCTGATTTGTCACATTTGCATCTGAAACCGGTGACCTCTTCCCCACAATTACTTCTCACTATTGTTGAATATGGCGTTCATGTTATCTGTCTTAGACTTCTCCATTTTGAATAATCTTTTAATCAGTACACCTCATTTGAGATCAGATATGTAGTTTGTGCAGCTTCACATCTGCATGACAACAGTCTGGGGTGAAAAATGTCTTGTGTTTTGTCAACTCAATTTTATTTGTGTAGCAGGTGAAGCTGCTTCCCGTCACGCTGCGTCTGACCTCTGTTAGCTCGATAACCGCTGTTTACAGTCTTTCTCTATATTCTGCTCTAACCTTTACGTTTACGTTATTGTCTGTGCCTAGTTCACATATCACTAGAATCGCTAGTTTTCATTCTGAAACATCACGTTAGTGTGTAGCCTTTCGTTGCTACCTAGCATACAATTTTCAGTTTGGGGAATGTTCGCTGGATCTTATAGCGAACGCTCACCTAAGGTAATTCAGGAATGTTTTCTTAACGTTCCTGGAATGTTAATTTTTGGTAACATATGGCATCATAACTGTGACAACTGCCACATAAAATACCTATAAGTATTTTTTTATTCTTTGCAGCTTCCTCACAAGGCAGAAGAAATTACTGGGTATGCGGCCAGTGCCTTTGAGGTCAGCTGCCAACCATCATACATTCATAACCCTATACTCAATTCATCTTGTCCATCTCATGGTGGTAATACTGTCCTTGCCCCTGCAGCTCCTTCCACCTCTTTGCGGGGGATCGGTAATAGCAATTTCTCCAAGTCATTGAAGTGCTGTTCGCCTTGTCCACCCATGGTCTGTCCTGCTGTTAACAGCAACACTGCCACTACAGATTCCACAACAATATACTATTCAAAGTACTACTACTATTAATAGAACACACATCTCAAACTCTGTACTGTATTTTTTTTTTTCTTACTGTATTTTTCACCCACCCACAAAATATTCACACACACATTCTCCACTTTCTCCAATTATTGACAGGACATATGTTATTCATTGTAGGCTAAGAATGTAATGGTTTGATCCCACAAGGCACATCTGCATCGTGTTCCGGCTCCGACACGGCTGCCGGAGCTGATCGCGGCCATCCTAGTGAATGCATGTAATCCCACCAGACGTGCTGCAGCGCGTTTCAGATGTGTCCCAGAAGTGGCCCTGCGCTCCGCTCTGCTAAACCTACGTGCCCAGTCTGTTTTTGACAGAGGCCACATCAAGCAGCACAGAGCGGATTGAGCTGGGCAGGAAGTCAGACACAGAAACAGCATAGATTATCCGGTCAATTTTCAAAATAAAACACCCTGTGCAGGCTCCCATTCATATATATATCAACAATAAACCCAATTAAAACAGACTCGTGGCAGCTGGTGACTCAAAAAATTGGGGAGGACAGGAGGAAAACCAACATGGAATCTTACAACAAACCACAGAGACATTTAACCATCAGAGATGAAATTAGCGACCAAAGAGACAGAGAGAGAGAAGCTGTATCTGACTCACGTTATCTGACGTCTTCTTTTTTCTTTCATGGAGATGAAGTATTCATGTCATAAAGTCCATTTATGGCTGTTGGTCATCTTGTCTGTTAGTTAACAGAACTTTGTGGCTGTTGGTTAACCAGTCTGATATCATGAAAAACAATGACAAACAAGCTAATTCTCCTGGTTGTTTCTCCAGTTGCTTCTCTCTCCAGCCTCCCCTGTGGCGTCCTGCCGCTGCTGCGCTGCACAGTCCGGATTCAATCTCCTGTTAGCTTAACAACAGTCCTCAACAGTCCTTAACAGTCCTTCCATGGATGTGTAAAGAGTCCTTCAGGCTGCTACAACAAGCCACCCTTTGCATTAGCTAACGCAAGGAGCTATCTACTGCTCGTTCTCTACTGCTGCTACTCTGCTTTACAGTGGAGAGAATTGAAGATGAACCTCATTGGACCAACGCGATATATTATTGCATTCTGGTTGTTGATTGGTTAGGGAGGATGTCCTCCCTTGAAGCGTCATTTTATGTGTCTTGGCCAATCATAGATTGGCATGAAAAAAAAATGACGTACATTAAATTGATATAAGAGACCACACCCTGAGGAGGACAGCAGGAGCCTGTCCTCCTCTGTCCCCCACTGCCCCCCCCCCCCACCACTTCACACACACTGCTCTGTCTTCTCCTGCACTGCACGTGTCGCTGTTGAATCATTTTAACTAGAATTTAAAAAAAACAAACAAAAAAAAACTTTATAAATAATACTGAGATTTGGTAATGGTTTATTTCAACCAAATATTCTTTTTTATATCTTGATCTCCCTCTTGCCTCTCAAAAAATAGAGGAGGAGCAACCTCCTCTGCCTCTATGGACCAGCCTCCACTGAAACAGACAAATAAAGAAACCATTTAACTACATAGCCAACTTAGCTAGAGTAGAAGCACAAAAATAAAGGAAAATGACCAAATCAACAAAATCTGAGTAAGTCAACAAAATCAGGCAGTTTAGTTGCTGCTACTGCAGTAGTTACAGTGGACTAGAGATGCTCGTTTGGCTTTGACTAGGCTGCCATAATTAGTATAGTAACAGTGCGACTGAATTTTAAAAGGTGGATGGCTTGACCGCAGTCAAAGTGCTCCGCTTCTGAAAGTCATGGAAGGACACCATGTGGAGGACGTAACAAAGCCGCATCAGAGCCGGATTGCATCCTCCACCTCTGTTGCTGTTATATCTTTAAATATTTTAACAGATTCCTAAAACAAAATACAGATTTCAGTTTTTGTCAAGTAAAGCCTTTTATTTTTCAATTACGATTTTACCGTGAAACTACATTTATATGAAAATCAAAGACTGACATAAACTGTAGTTAGTCTCTATTACAGTAATAGCCTACCAATCATTGTTCTGCAGAGCTTTAATGTTTGGAAGGGGAGCTTTCCAAGCCTCAAGCTGAATTTAGCTCAAAGATCACAAGTCCCCATTAAGCAGAGCATTTTTTTTGTTGCAGCAACAGGATTTGCTCCATCAAGTAAGCCCAGGTAGTTTATCTGTAAGAAATAAAATCATGGAAAACAGTAGTTACTAACCATTCATTACAATGATTGGATGCAGTGTGTAATCATGAAAGGGCAAGTGGCTACCAGGAATGCAGACAAAATACAAGCATTAAGGAAGAAATGGTCATATAGAAAGGAGCGGGTAATAGATCAACTCTGACAGTGTGTTAAAACCATTAAAGGGGGATATACATTTATCAACACAGTCGAATCTTTTTTCTTAAGGGCCTTTATTTCAATTAGACAGAAACAGGTAAAGTGCAAAAATGTTACAGATTGAAAAGAAATTGCCCAGACAGCACAGCTATATAGCACCAACGTTGATGCACCATATGGGGAAAAGTAAGTGCTACGCAGTGTAGCACTTGTTTGCTCATTGGCCAGACATTGCTTACTGCAGCTTCACCGATGTTTCACCTCCCTCTGCGCATTCTTCATCAGTACAGCCCGATGGGGGAATGCTGTATATCCTACACATTGCCCACATATATTTGCACTGTAGCGCACCGTTATATAACCTTTGTCAATATGGTAATATTCATTATAGACCTATATCATATATTATATTATGCCTAATAGGCTTAAATGGAGTGTGAAACACATAGCCTAAATGAATTAACCTGTATTATTTCAATCAATCAATCAATAAATCATGTCCAACAGGACAAAATCATAAACAATATATGAAGAAATTAAGGCCTCCTTGGGTGCAGTCTGTCACTCACCAGACGTTGCCACTCCTGACACACTGCCTCTGCCTCTAATGTCAGGGTCCTGCTGCGTGCTGCTGATGCTTTGAATATAATGATTTTTGGGTCAAATTGGGCATCAGCAACCTATAGATCAGCACAGTTTCAGAATTATGTTAGTATTTTTTTAAAACCTTTGTTTTATGCAGTACTGCTGTAATTATACAAACAGAAGCTATTTCCACTTACTGACTTGCTTCCATTTGATGGCCGGGCGACTGGTTTCTTACGGTTAATTTACAAGCATTGCTGGAGATAGGTAATAGAGGTTATAGGGAGATAGGTTAATTTATCTAAAACTTGCAACCTAAGTTAACATTTCTGTGGATGTACATGGAGAGAGTTCTGTAGGATTTTTTCTGTAACGTTTGTGTTTTATCTAGGATTCACATGCAGTGTTAAGCTAGCAAGCCAGCGTATTCACGTAGCAGCTAACATTAGCTTAGTGTTGAGTTTGAATGTAACAGTTAGAGGGAGTACACATGGAAAGCAGGTAAATGGGTTTCAAAATCATGCCATATTCATAGAGGTGTAATAACTAATGTCATATTCTGTAACGTAACCATGTGTATTTCTTGCCTCGACAAAGTTAGCTAGCTAAATATAGTTGGCTGTCAAGTAACGTTAATGAGGATCTCAGCACCAGGCTGCCAGGTTTCATGTCACTTCAAACTGTCTGTTAAAAATGTTTTGAAATGTGTGAACCACACAGAAGCTAATTTGTGTAGGATAATGTGTACAATTCATAAACTTAATTAGACGTATAGCTACGTTAGGATTTAATGGGAGTGCAGGAAAGTCAATTCACAGTCAAGGTGCTGAATGTCTGCTCAAAGTGTGTTTGAGGGACATGTATAATCAGATGCGTGATGATTTAGCCTACTCACAATTGTTCATTGTGTGTAAAATCTATTTTTAGTTAATTGATTATTCATTCATGTTGCCATGTTACCGTTGATTGTTTATAGGCTATTTAGCCTAATTTGCCTGTTGCCTTACTCTGTTTTCATGAATGGGAGACTAAAAGAGAAATATATATTTGCAATATCATGTTAGAAATAAAAAAAGCTTTAAAGGTTACCTCAAGTATCGAAAAAGGAGCACAAACAGTTGCTTTAAATTAAGAGGCAGAGTCACTTGTGTTGATTAACTGTGATCCTTCCATAATATTGGAAGAGAGACTGAAGCAGAGACTGTTTATGTGTAGTGACACAATAACAAACCGTACCTGTAAAACACAATCGGCATGCAGAGGGTAAAGGAGAAGAGAGAAAGACAGTCACGCTGGTGTGATTTCGTGTGTGTGTGTCTGACTGCAGCGGGGGTTGAAATGTGTGAGTCTGTGTGTGCAGATTCAAGTGTTTAGAAAAGGGTTTGTATCAGGGGCGTTGTTTCAGCAAAAGCCGAGGTATGGTAATGTGACATGACGTCATAGAAATACTCAGTGATGATGGAATTTGAAAAATTTGCACTTACCTAAAACTTTATTTAACAGCCGAGTCCCTTTTACTGGCCAGGTATATCCACACGTTCTGATAAATAAAGGCTAGACTCAATTAGACACTGGATCTAAAGTAATTGTTTTTGCAGTTACCATGGATGCAGTTTTTTTTTTTTTTTTTAATCATCAGTCAGTAATGAGCAAAATTCTGAAACGCAGCAGTGAGACATATCTCCATTTTCTTTCTCACTAAATCCATTTCAGTTCAAAGGGCTTTATTGGCAATAAAGTTTCAAAGCATCAAAATACAATTGTCCAAATGACAGTACACAATAACAGTAACATTCAGAACATTCTCTCTATCTCTCCCCAGCTGACTTAGCTTGATGCACAACTTAGTGGCTCCTTTTCTGTAGCTCTCCCTCCGTCCTCTCTTGTAAAACCTCCATTCATCCCAGCTACTCTCTCTCTCTCTCTCTCTCTCTCTCTATTTGATTTGTTCTGCACAGATGATCAGTTTTAAGGTAACACAAGTGAAATCAGTTTTTTTTTTTTCTTTCTTTAAAAAAAAAAAAAAAAAAAAAGATTCCAAGGTACGGCAACTGCCATACTTGCCACACCCCAATTGATGCCTATGGTTTGTATTTATTTGGCTACAGAAGCTTGGAGCTGTGTGGGCACAGCCACATTGTGTTCTCGGTTGTAGGCAAAGGGGGATTTATATTGAATTATTTAAGTAAAATATTGGCTGCAGAATGACTAAGTTTCTAGTGAGGGTTTATGTTATTGATTGGTTTATAATGGCTGGCATGGATGGCTTTAAGACTGATAATTGAAATTTTCAGTGTGGTTAATGCACCCATCTTCTAAAAGCCTCTCAATTTAGTTCTAGTTCCAAATGAAAAGACCCAGAGAGCAATGTAGTGTTTAAAGGCCTCAAAGAGCTCTTACATTCAAATGACATTATCGTGTGTGTGTGTGTGTGTGTGTGTGTGTGTGTACGTGTGCACAGTGCACTAGTCAGAGTTGGCAGATGGAAAAGGTAGCACAAACAGGTTTCTTTAAATTAAGAAGCAGAGTCACTTGTGTTGAATAACTGTGATTGTTCCTCAATATCCTTCCTTAATAGAGACTGATGCAGTTTCCACCTGCCGCTCTTGCTTGAACTTGCTGTGTAGGTGTGACAGAATGCATTTGTATGTGTGTTTTAAACGTGTGTGTTTGTGAGTGTATAGGTGGATGTGCTTTCCTATTGTAACCCTGCTGATTGGATTGTGTTTGACAGATATGGAGTCTGGAGAGCAGCTGACCTCCCCTGCAGCCTCTTCCACCCTCTCCTCCTCCTCTTCTTTTTCCTCTTTGTCATCCCCTGCTCCCCACTCTTAGGAGCAGCCTGGCCCCAAGACCCTGAGCGCTTGAATCCACCTTCAGCACCTCTGATAAGAAACACTTTTTTTCACTTTGTCAACGCTCCATCGATCCTCCATCATCTCCCAAAAACCATATTAACAGAGGAAAAATACCAGGATGCAGTGCAAACAGTTCTCATGTAGCTAGCCATGAAAATATGCCAAATATGGTCACCTTCTTGTCTATGAAAAATTTGTTTCCTCCAGTATTAATTATAGTTATTTTGCAGCCTGTGTGAATGCTCCTCTTTCCCTGGTAAGTTTTGGACCAGTCTCAGTTACGTAATTGCAGAGGTTTGCGGGCACGCGGGTGTTTGCAGAGCCTGCCACAAGAAGCATGCAGCCTGTTTAATAGTGATTGTTTCTTCATTTCGGCAGAGCAGCTTGTGTTTGTGTCTTAAATTGTTGACAGTTGGTCTGATGAAGCAAAGAGTTCAGTGATACCGTTAAAAATCCAATAATTTGGCTGATAAAATGAGGTTCATATGGGGGGCCTATGAACCAGTGATTTGAATCACTGACATTTAGGGGAGCAGCCCTAGTAATGACCAGAGGGTCAGTAGACCATCTAGCTTACAGGGGGAGGTGGGATGGGTTCTGGGATGATCTTATGAACTCTTTACGTGCCTATCTGTTTATTCCTATCTGTTGGTGGCACCTATAAGTTGTTTGATGTCCACCTAGATCATATTCTTCATTTATGTTTGAAATCTGTAATTTTGTCAACCTGATTGTTCGTATTATAAATCTACTACATGCTTGATTCTGTACATATAACATCTTTTGCAGATTGTAAAGCCCCCCAGAGAGGCTATTTTCATATAATTTATGTCTATACATGGGTTTTCTAGGGTGTTTGTTCACATACAACCATCAGATATGACCCGTTCTGAATGTAGATGTGCACTTTGGGGGTACCCTTACCCTAAAATGACAAGCAAAGTCAATCAAATTAGGTTACCATTTATTATCATTGAATTTTCTGCACATACAAATTTGTCTTAGTAATATGTTTTTCCATGAAAACCATGATGCATATCAGCACACAGATTGAAACCTTAAATGAGACCAAGCTTGAAACATGCCTTGACTGTAGGCCTACATGTAATCTTTACTCCATGCCCTCATCCAAATGTAGTGCCAACGTATTCGCGCTCACACGTCTGCACTCTGAACAGGCTATCAAGTCCTTGATGACGGCATTTGCAGTGCATAGTGCCGCAACCCAATTGCAGTGCACGAGCTTCAGCAAGGATTGAGGAGCAGGCTCCTGGTCGGAATGGATGAGAATGAGGCATGAGTCTTGGATCCTCCAGCCACATTCCTTGCTGAAAGAAGTGTAACAGAAGAATGAGGAGGTCAGTGTCATCTCCAACATGGACAGTTCTTTGTATCAATGCTGCTGTCACTGCCATTTAAATTACAATCACATACATCTCCCTGAGCATTGTGAATGACAAACCCTGCAAGTTTTAGTCCCTCCCCCACAAAGTTTTTGAAACGTTGTTATTAATAATAATAATGATGATATTCATAATAATAAACTGTATTTACATAGCACCTTTCAAACACTGTTACAAAGTACTTTACAATAAAACATAACACATTAAAAACACAAAGAGAGTAAAACAAAAATGCCATAGAATATTTATGAAATCACAGAAAAAAGGGTGGAGTTGTCAAAGTAAAGCAAGGAATTGTGATTTAATTGGATGTACTTTCAAAAATAACCGAAAAATAACCTGTTGAAAATAACTGCTGTTGACCCTACAGTGGTTTGTCTCCTACCACAAATGGTCATTATCTTTGTCATTTGAGAATCATCTGAACACTGTCGAGGAAGGGTTGTGCAAGTTAGTCAGCATGGCAAGGTATTGTTTATAAAAGAAACAAAATTTGCTGTGAGCAAATTTGTGCCCTTTTTGTTAGGGTGTAGCCTCTCTTTTATACAAGTCTCTCCTATTCCAAAATATATCGAAGTGATCAGTAAAGCTGAAACTGGCAGCAGAACACAGCACCTGAAGCCACTGATTAAAACCAAAAAGCAGACTAAAACCTTCACCCCCTTTTTTCAGAGTTTGAAAGGATCACGTTGTCATTGTTTGACAGAAATTCCTGCTTTTTCAACCTCGGTGATATGGTTGATGTGAATGAAACCTTCCAGCCAGTCTTTGTATTCCTCCCTTTAATGGGCACCATCCTTTGTAGATAGCTGGCTGCTGTACCCATCAGACACAATCACCACTGATTGCTCCGTATGTCTTTCCTTTCTCCCAGGATAGTCAGTGGAGGAAGATATACAGGACGTCTCTTTCCGGCACATCGTCATGAGGCACAGCGTTCCATATTGCTTTTGCAATTTGGGGTTTGTTTGCTGGGAGAAGCACCATTTTTGTTTCGAAGAGGGCAGCTGGATACCCACAGAATTCGTACTTCAGCTAACTTGTCTGCTTGTTTCCCAGCAATCACTAGTCTCTGAAATGAGAGCTGCAGATCGATATGGACAACTTCTTCATTGACCAGTTTGACTGTGGATTTGGAGTCCATGGTGACTGCATGTGGTTTCCTCTTGAGCATACTGTATAATCTGTCATCTTTTCCCCTACCACGTCCTTTAAGACCCTTCTACCGGCCTATTTTGAATGGTCCACATTCACCGCATTATGGACTGTCACACCAGTGTCATAAGTGTTGAAGGTGTTCATACCCAGCAAACAGATTTTGCAACTCTACAAACTAAGAATTTTGATAGTTTCGGCATTGTCTTTTGCATGTCTTGATGTGGAAAGGTCCTTTTACTGTTCACTAGTTTCATAATTTACCACTGTCAGTTCTTGCAATACAGGTATAAGACATTAGTATATTCTCTGAAAAAAATGTTTTATTAGAAAGATTGACCCCAAAAAAGACACGAAATATGTTGGAAAGGTGGGTGTACATAGGCCCTCCAATATTAACACCATTTTACCCAGACCACGTCACTCTAAAATGTTGAAACTTTGCTTTTGACCTTGAAAAAAGTTCCTCTAAATCCATGAAGGTATACTTTTAATATCCACTTACATCCGCTGGGCTAACTGCTGTTTTTTTATTTCACTGGTATATTCTGCAGTTACATCACTATGACTAGTATTTTAAATATTTTTTATGATCACATGATCTCCTTAACGAGGTAGCTTAAGCATAGGCTATAAGGAGGAAAAGTAAGGAAAGACCGGGATATGATGATAGGGGGCAACGAGACAACGATATCATCGTCCATGGAGATGTTTCACTGTGGACATCGTCATATGCCAATTCAGCAGACATTGCTCAACCCTAGTATGATCATCACAAACAAATTGGCAGAGGAGGTAAGAAGAGACAACAATTTTATAAATAATATTTGAATATTAGTTATAATGATATAAATACCATGTAATGGTTGTATAATACACACAATGTAATACTAAGGATGTAATGTTATGATACAGTGTGTCACAAACTGACTCAGGGACTGTGAAATGGAGGGAGTCCATGCAAGAGATACACTTAAATGCAATTTATTAAAACTGAGACAGTAACACAAATGAACAATGGGATGTGGAAATCAGCAATGTCTGCCGTTAGAGCAATGCATGGATGTGTGTCGTGAGCTGCGGAGGTGTTGAATGTGCAAACCAAGAGGAGATGATGCAGGATGAATGTCAGCTGTTGGAAGGGAGATACAGAGTGAGTACATGGGCCAATATTTACAGTGTTGAAGGCCCTGCTGACGACCCATGTCAATCAGTTTCCTGGCCAGGACACCCTCCAAGATTGTGGGAGGTGTGTCACAAGTGCATATGATGTATTGCAACATAATTATTTGCTTTTGTCAACCAAGAAATTCTTCTGCCAACAGTTTTATAAATGTGACCTTCAGAGAACCACACATTTTATTAAAAAGAGTCCCACGAAAACAACCTTTAGAGAAGGCTCAAGGAACATTCACTGAAGATTGCAAAATGTAACCTTCAGAGAACCTTTAGAGAATGTTTCCTGAAGGTTAGGCTACCTGTTTGCTGGGTACTCTGTTTACTAGCTTCGAGCTTAGCCTAGCTTAGCAGTTAGCTTTGTTCATACGCAGTCAAAGCAGCCTTGTTAAAGTGATGATGTGTGATGACTATTCCACAGCTGCAGATAGGATGTCTGTACTAGAAAGATACATCTGTGAGTTAGAGCAGCTTTTTTCAGGAAGAGGTACGATGTGACGGGCACTCCAAATAGCCTTAGCCCTAGCCTTCTTTCTGGGGCCTCCCTGACCTGCTGAAAGTGGACAGCCTTCACCCTACTGGGAACAGTGCCACTATTTTATCTAGAAATATAGACAGGTGTCCACGTTTAGTTTGACACTTGGGACTTATCATTTGGCAGGACGCAGATGATTAAAGAGCATGCTAGGTTTAAAGCTAGTGCAAATGTGGACTCAACTAGTGCAGTTGTGTCCAGATGTCTCCCTCTCTCTCTTTCTCCCCCTTGGTTTTGTTGTATTTGGTTTGTCTTTAGTTTAATTTTTCTCTTAGTTAAGTAAAATAAGCTTTAAATCTTAATTCATAATGCATATGTTGTCACCCATGTCCTCAAACTGTCAGTATACTGAGAAACATAGTGTGTTTGTTTTTCTGCTGTGTCTGGATGTGCTACTTTGTTCTACCACTTCATATCTTTGCCAAAACTTAATTTACATGTGCCTGGTATAAACTTGACACATTGATTTATATTAAGAACAGACATCAGGGCCTGATTGATTTGTCGTCACTGATATATACAGTATATGATCCAAAAGTGAAATTGATGTTCGCTCTGAGATGTTTCTGGTGGTAACGATACTGTTTTCTGGTTTGAGGTTCAAAAAAGGTTTTTTTTTTTCAAAAATCTGATCGGAATCTGTGGAATGAGCCTTTTTTCAAATTTGAATATAAATTTAAGGGAATCTCTGCAGACAAAAACAATATCCAGGTGCCTATGTCCTCTGCCTCTATTATGCATGCTTGGGCATATCCACAGACAGACAGATGGAGTTGAAAATGAGTGTGAAGCACAATACACTCTGAAACACATCTGAAAATTTCAAGTGATGAGACAGCTTCTACATGCACCATTATTATCTAATAAAAGTTTGTCTGCCACTGTAAGGCTGTGTTCAGACCAAATCAGGCAGTGTGGCGAAAATGCCAGTCCTCCCATTCATTTGACTGGGGGTAGTGCTTTTAGGCTGTGGGCGTTTTGGCCACAAAGTTGATCCAGAGTCAACTTTTGGAGAACCACAACCCAGTGTCACACTGCAGTGGCCAATCACAGCAGGCAGTCAGACTGATCAGAGCTATACAACCGTGCTATGAAGGAGTACATTATTGTACATTAGTACAAAGACATTACTAGGAGGAGGGGAGGACATTTCTCTTCATTTGATAATCTTAAAAGTAAAGTCAGGATTTACTGTCGGCTTTCCGGCTCATTTTAAAAAACACCAGAAAAAAGAGAGAGAGAAAACTGAGAGCACCAGCGAGCTAGAGAAAGAAAGAGAGAGCAGCTGTGGTCGAGCGAGCAAGACAGTGAATGAAGAGAGGGAGCACTGGTAGCAAGAAAGCTGATGAATCAGATCAATAAATGTTATTTTCTGATTGTTTCACAGTGGTTATGTTCTAGAGCACAAACACGCCCACATGCCCACACCCCCACACACCTCTGTTCTACAATGCAGCGGAGCGCCTCACTAACTGATTTAGTTTGAATACGGCCTAACTATTAACAAGACACCAGTCCTCTTCTCTGCATATTTTCCAATTAATGAAAATTAAGGGGCGCTGAGCAGTGAGACAGAGCAGCCAATAGCAGAAAACTAAATTACAGATATTTCTATCTCATCTCCAAGACACTCAAACAGAAACCAAATGCCTCATAAAGAAATAATTATTCCCTGTCATTCTCAATGAGCTGTGATTAGCTGTATTCCATGCTCCTACGCATTTCATTTGTTCCTCATTAGATGTCTTGTATAGATTTGACCATTATATCATATATCAGCCTTTACAGCTTCCTTGGAATAAAGGTAATTATAGCGGCATATGGCAACTGTGCTAGTCATCAATGTAGTCATGGGGAAAAGGATGATTCAAAACGTAAGTTAGTAGAGTTTATAATAGAGTTAAGTCTTAAACAGTTCATACTAACTTTAAGTTTTGCTTTGGTACTTTACCACAAAATAAGTACCAGAGAAATGTGGAAAAAGTCTATCATTCTCCTGTTGAATCTATTTATTTTATATTACTGAATTTTCTTGTTCTGTATATTTAACAAGACTGAGTCTACAGCCATGCTAGCATCTCTGTGATGCTGTACTTAGGCGCAGCAGTGCTTTGAGCTAAATGCTTACATCAGCATGCTAATATGCTCCCAGTGACTATGCTAGCATACTGATGCTAGATGCTGAGCAGGTGTAATGTTTACCATCTTCACTGTCTCAGTACCATGTTAGCATGCTAATATTTGCTAATTAGCACTAAACACAAAGTTCAGAATTCTGACATTTTCAAAACTAAATGTGATTAGTTTTTCAAGTATTTGATCATAAACCAAAGTATTGGGCAAATTTAAATTTTGACCTGATGATTATGCTAGATGGAAAATTAAGGGATCATGGTTACGAATCATCATGAACATCTGAACCAAATTTAATGCCCATCTATCCAAGAGACATTGAGACATTTTATTGAAAACCGCAAATGTGAACTTCATAATGGAAAGTCAGGGGATCACCAAAGACAGTAAGATTCATCCACTGGGCACCACAAATATCTGAACCAAAATTCACAATCCATTTAGTTGTTTGTGAAATATTTCAGTCAAGACCAAAAGTGGTGGAATAACCGACCAGCAGATCAACACTGCCATATCATTAGAGGTTTGTCCCTCCAACCTACAACCAACAGATAGATTACCATAAAATGTTGGTCCCCAGAGGATGAATCCTAGTTTGGAGATTCCCTGACGTTTCCTATAGCGCCACCATGAAGTTGACATTTTTTCTTTTTTAGTGAAATACTGAATTGCTTACCATGAAATTTCATGCAGATATTCATGGTTCAATTATCAAAGTATGTCTTCCTTCTTGGATTCTGACATCAGAGAGGGGCTTTCAGACACTTGACAGACCTGATTCAGACCTTTAATGTAAGTTCTCAAACCTCACATTTGTTTATGTCATTTGGGACTTGACTGCACTGCTGTGCAAAAAAACTTTTTTAAGGGAAGGCAGTTTTAGCTGTAAGAATGGTAAAATATCAGTCTTGGGACAAAAAAATTGCACAAAATGCAGTCATATTCTACCACTGTCTCCTTTGCTGTGCTTCCAAGAAACTGAGTAATCCTCTGTACCACAGCTGGTTCAGACTAACAGAAACAGATGAGTAGTCCTGCTGCTTTGACTGGTGAGAGATTTCCATTGGTTTTGAAGCTCAGTGCTGCCGAGGCTCTATGTGGAGTTATAAATGAACTCATTTATTACTCATCGTGGATAATTTTCTCTTATGGAAATGATGACGGTGAAGAATGGTTGTGTCTTCAATGGTGACAGAACCTAGATAGTGGCTTCACATTGCAAAATTCCATTGCAGTCATGGCTTAAAATTCATTACTCTGAAGTCTCTGTCCCTTCTAAATATGGTCAGCCTTTGTGCTTTAAGATACTGTCTGAACTTTTTTTCCCTAGCTCTTATTTCTTATACATTGTTTGCATTGTATTTCTATAGTTATATTTTTATTTTCACAGATGTATACTGATATATCTAGCTTAAAATATTTGTGTCTAGCAATCTTCTTCTGCCCGGAACTTCAGTGAAATGACAAAAATGTGTAAATGCAAAATATCACTTCTCCGCCTTTACAATACCAAAGCACAGAGAACACATCAACACCTTCCTCACTCTGCACAGACAGTCCGACTCTATATTATGGTGAGCTTGATGACAGCTACAGCCAAATTGGATGAAAATCTGCTGTTGGAGTGGTTGCCAGGTGTCTCATTATATTCCCAATGGCTCTCATTCACTGTTAAATGCATTCTCTCCCAGTGAGGGGCGATGAGGGAGATAGATAAGGCGATTTTTCTCCATCATCCTGTCATGAGAGCCAGAGAAAGCCACGGGGGAGGGGGCGCACTCCTGCTGTAACTGCCCTCTCCCTAGCTGCAAAGCATCAGTCATGTCCCTTGAAATGCCCCGGGGCCTCCCCTGGGTGTCAGTCATGTAGTAAGAGTGAGTAAGCATTGATTTACCTGATAGTCCTCCAAAGTATTCAGCTACAGGTGACATTTAGGAAAAGGACTGCCCCTTTTTTGTCTCTTATTATTATGATTTATCACTTAATTTCCTCTTGCATCTTCATTTTCTCATCCTCTACTCATCTGTTTTCATCCTATTCTTATCGGAGGTCAATAAGGCCATCAGGAAATTGATGTTTGGGTTAAATAAGATTACATTTCCCTAAAGTCCTTGAGGGATGCCTGTTTACATCACTGTTGTTAGATACACAAATGAAGGCCATGAGCAAAGAGAGAGTTAGTGAACGTATCTTTCTACACATGTACACTCATACACATTGGCAGTTTTTAAGTGGTGTAGTGGTGTGCATGATCCACTCAAATGTCATGCATGCTCATTTGATAAAATAGGTTTTTATCTTCCAATTTACCAATTATGTCATGGTTTTATTAATGATTTGAGTATCTGCAAATGTTTTCTGGAGAGAAGCTGCATTTCACTATTTTCTGTAAAATCTGTCTTACTGTATGTGTTATCACAAGCTGATACAGAGGTGCATCTGTGTTTACAGGAAGTGACAAATTAAAACTCAACAACAAAATGCATCAATTATTACTAAACTGCAGGGAGTTGAAAAAAGAAATCTTAATAAACCCTAAAACAGTATGTTATACTGTTATACTTATACTTATACAATATACCATAGCCATGGAAAATAATTGTTTCTGATTGGTTGGCAGGTGTCCATCTGCCAACCAATCATACATCAAGACACTTCATACAGTACAAACAGTAGCTCCAGTCAGTTTTACCACTGTTCTAAATCAGCGCTCATGGCAGCTCAGCTTATTATATTATTAAACTAACTGTCACTTTAAAGTAAAGGTACTAACCCATGTTTCCCTTGGTTAGTGGCCAAGATAGCCATTTATCTCAACTTCATCAATGACTTTCCAGGAAACCTCATCCAACATCATTGCTTAGATACAGCTTAGATTTTATTTGATTTTGAACAGCAGCTCATTAAATGAGGCAGACTGTGGCAATGATGTCATCTAATTACAAATCCTGTAGCTTCTCCCAGTAGACAGTCAGTAATGAAAGCGGGACAGCAGCCATTCCGACTTTACTAGAGTAGTTTGTATCAAGACTGGAAGCAGGGGGAAACAGCTAGCCTGGCTCTCTCCAAAGTGAAACAATATGTCTACCAATACGCCTAGCAACAGAAAACTGAACAGTGACATATTAGTCATATTATCAAACAACATCCAGCTAACACATACAGAACAACATTAGCATTTATTTGGTGTCATGTATCTGGCCAGCCAGCTAAAAAAGTTGGATACCGAACTCTGTACTTTTAACGGTACTGACTGGATTATGTTGGTAGTACCGAGTACCAATTAATGTTAATTTTGTTAACGAAAACTATGACTAAATATGTTAGTCAACAACCTTTTTTGCCATGACTAAGACGAAACGATGACGAGACAGCACCAAAGACATAAAACACAAACTATGACTATATAAACATGTAATATTGTTGACGAAAAAAGACAAGACTAAAATGTAGTTTAAAAATGAAAAACTTTAGCACAATTTCTTGTTATTTCATTGTCAAGAAAGAGGAGACAAAATACTCACGGTAGGCGTAGCCTGAGCAGCACGTTAGCAGAGAGCAGCAGCAGCGAGTGCTCCGTCTGTGTGTCTACACTGGAGGCGTTCAAGTGCAGTGTTGAGTGTAGGTCACCCATGTTTGGAAGCACCCAGAGCCCAATACACAATGGCTGTAGTTACAAGCATGAAACAAGCAGGTCACGTTTATGTGTATATAGTGCGAGTGAAACGTGAGCCATTACACGGCCCGTCTAGACAGTTGTAGTGATTAGATCCCTATATGTCTAACGTTAAATAAAGTTTGACTAAGCTCCAACTGAGTTATTGAATATCACTGCCTGCTGTCAGAACCACACATGTAATAGCCGACATTAAAATCCTTAGCTGCACCCCGGTGGTTCGCTGGTAAGTGCATATACCACATAACATTAGGATAAGTCCCTACCGCAGCAGGTTGATTCGAACCCAGACCCTTTGCTGTATGTCATCCCTTCTCTGTATATCCCATCTGTCCTGTCTCTCTTCATTATACCTGTCTATACTATACCTGTCTGTCTAAAGCAAAAATGTCTTAAAAATTATCTTTTAAAAAATCCTTTTTTTGGATTAAACAAACAGGAACAGAACCAGGCTAAAAGTTATTAAGGTGTGTATGTATGTGTGTGTGTGTGATTTGTGTGTTACAGAGGAACAGAGCCGATGACAGGACAAGGACAAGAGGCAAGTTTTTTAAAAGGCAGACACAATATCTTTGTTTTGCCTCCACTGATATAATTATTTAGCCAGTTCATTATATGCAACTTTTTAACTTTCATTTTCATTCATTCATTCGTTCATTCCTCATAAATTAACCCTACAAGTTATAGTATTTTTGAAATGGTTGCTTATGAAATGCAAAATATGATATAAATAGATGATCAAGTGGCCTCTCTCTCTCACATTGTGGTAGGTCGCCTGTTGTGGGCTTTTTCTTTTTTTCTTTTTTTTTTTTTGGAGAGCCAAGTCGCTTCTTTTCAAAATAATCTTCCGTGTATGACCCTCTGAGGACACTCTGGCTTTCATCTCTTTCTTAATGTGATGTTCTCGTTTTCTTTCATCTGTTGAAATCTAATTAGCTACTAATACTACAAAAAAAAAAAACTTTGAAGGAAAAATTAGCTTTGAAGAATAAGATATGATGTTCAATAAGCATTTAAAACACATAAAAAATGCATAAAGAATAAAGAGTATAACTTATTATTTACAGATCAAAAAAAGATTTTTGCAAATGATACCTTAATGATACACATTAAATTGACACATTTCATAATAATTTTTTACTCTTTTTATGTGCAGTGGTGGTAATTATTCATCAAATCATTAAACAGAGGGAAACAGGCTTGAAATTATAATTTTTGTCCTCTTGTGTCCAGCTTACCAGCTGCTTAAAACAGATGTGATGAGTGCATGATTGATCAATGTAAATCTAGCTGGGCTATTTTTTTCTTTTTTCTTTTTTTGATCAAAATCTTGCTGTATGCCATTTCACCACATAGAGTACTGGTGACTTGAAGTGCCTGCACACCTAAAATTCTTCTCAACAGGTGCAAAACTGTGCAGAGCAGTGTGCATGGAGTTCCTCCAATGCAGAGTACTAAATAACTGAAAGTGTTATTTGGCTTAAATGTCCATCTGTCATGAATATCTGGATGAGTATGCCCTCTGTGGACAGCAGCGTACTTTTCTCGCCTATAAAGAAGATAAATCTTACTAGCACAATCACACATTGATGTTACTGTGGCTATGACAATAAATTTACTGCACATAATGAATGAGTGTACAGTTTGTCAATGTCAGTATTGACAGTATTTAAAATGTATGACAATCATGCTCTTCCTGCTATGTTGTCAAAATTATGCAGACAAACTCAGAAGGGTAATTAGCCAAAGTATATGGAAATGACTGTCAATGAAGCAAATGTAACCAACTAGCTTCTGAGAACAGAATGAAATTTATTTTCTCATTTTGGACTCATTTTTATGACTAACTTGCTTGACAGCACCAACAGTATCTGCTTTATTCTCTAGAGCCTTTCAACTGATTCCCCTTTTAAGTAGCTTCAAAGTCTGGGGATGGGAGAGGAGGAGAACAAAACTTTTCCACACTGTATGAAAATGCCACATATTCTGTAGCAACATGGCTAACATCGTTAGCATGTCTGTGCTGTGCTGTGTGTAGCCCATAGACTGTATAAAAATAAGGTGTGTTTCCGGTTTAACAGCACCTTGCTGGGCAGGTGACAGGTGTGTTTACAGTTTGTGTGCTCTGAAAGACATCATATGGATATAAAGTCACACAGTTGATGGACTGTTAGCTAGGCATGTTAATCCTATGGTCTCTACAATTTGTAAACATATGGATGAGACCATATATTTATGATCTCTCTATGCATTTGTTATTACAGAGAGAGTGAAGAACAAAAAAAGGTACCAGTGCTGAATTCCAGGTACTAATGTCTGTTCAAATGTGAACGGTATCCAACTTTAGCTAATGTATGTCCATTATTAATTCTCTCAGCTCTGTTCTGGTCCCCACTGATGCCTGAGAAAAATATCTGGCTCTTTAGCTGCTGTATATTTCAGCTACTGTATAATTGATGCTGTTTGTTTTTTGTTGCTAGAGCTTTTTCCCTGAAATGTGCTTCCTACTGCAGCTGTAAAACAAGTTGACAGCAGTGAGAGTGAATCAGAACGGTAAAGTTGAAGACCAAAACAATAAGCTGAATGATGCTAAAATAGCCCATAGAGCTGAGAGAAACTGCAGAGTCTAGTAATAATTCTCTGTGGGTTTGTCTCTACGAGTGACCCCTTCACATTCCACTAAGTCATTTGATCCATTGTTAACATAAAAATATTGATCACTGCAGCTTTAATGCACAGACAAGATTAATATGGATCTTCTCAACTGACTCTTGGAAAAAGACCAAAACATATACTTACTTTCCAAAATGTTGAATTATTCCTTTAAACTTCATTAACTGACTTTTTGGCCACTTGGGGACAGCAGAAACAAGATGTGAACACAGCATGACACCATCACCTTTTAAGCTGATTAGTTGCAATTGTTAGCAAACAGTTGCTTATTTCCACATCCAGCTTCCACCATATTTACCACATTATCCTGCACTGAAATGCAGGATAATATTGTGGAAAGGCATGGAAAATTGTGAAGAATGGAATGAATTCAGGTTTCCTACAAACATAAAGTACTGTATGTTGTTCAGTCCTAAAATAAAAGTATAATAAAACATACGGTATCCAGGGTATCTCCCTGTGTCCCCCTTCCCAAGACAAAAGGTCAAACAGTAATAAAGACTCAATTTCTCCATGCTATCGGCTCATATGAGAGGTACAGGCCAGTCTGCGTCAAAGACAATGGTGATAATGATGAGGCTTTCATGGTGGGTCGACTGTGACCCTCTGTCTGCTTCATAATAGCGTCATCAGCCTGTTTTGCTATGAAGGGACACACAGAGGCTATACCTCATAGACAGCTTTTATCATACAAACTGTTATTGTCCATGGCATACGTGTGTTGGCGCATATACAACACTCAAGAGGCAGAGATAATAGTGTCTGATATTGTTTTCTGTCTTTCTACAGTTTTTCTTTTTTTGGCATATGAAATCATGTTACAGCTCAATTTCCTTTTCTTGTTCTCTCAGGTGCAACATCTTTGCATTTTGTAATAGAAACTCTCAGGAAGGGCAATTATAGGTAAGGCTCTTTACTCCCACAGCACTCCACTTCTGGTTGCCAAAGGAAACCTGCACTCTTCAGTTCAAGGAGGAAGATGCAAACAAACACAGCAGAGTGAAACATGCTATTTCCCCTCATTGTCATTTCCTCTTAGCAAAGCACTTCTCTAAGTCCACTTTCACTGAGAAAGGACCAAAGACCCTGAAGCACCTCTTGATACCATAAACCTTCATGGCAGAGAGAAATGAACAAGTGCCCTTCTTTCAACAGGTACATCAAGAATTCATTGAAAAAGCTGAACCTGACGTATGTCTTTCATGTAAGATTTATGAACCTCAGATCAAGATAATACAGAATCGGCATCTCTAACATTATGACAAAGCCCTCTGCCACAAGTGGCACAAACCAGGACAATAGTTCAAATGTCAAATATAAAACTTATAATGTAATATCTTCTCTATCTCAAATGTTAAAGGGACTTTTGATCCTGAGCTCTAGATCAAAGGAGAATTTCTTTTAAGTTCACTGATAGGAACACAGTGGTTGCATTTCAATGAAATCCGCAGTAGGGGGAGTAAATGAGCAGCCCTACCTTGACCTGACCTGTCCAGAGACAGCTGTTATCCTGCTGAATTTGGACAGTACTGTGCATAAGATGGAAAGCAAAAAAATAAAGGAAAAGGTTGGTGCTGAGAAATTATGTGTTAAAAAGAAAATAATTCTGGAGCAGGATGCTGCCAAGTGAGCTTAATTATTAAGATATATTTCATGAAGGTGGACAGTGAAAGTACAAATGTTGTCAAAATGCTAAAATAATGAACATAATTCAATTGTTACATTTTAAATTGGATAAATGCTTCCTCACTTTTTCATTTTATCTTTTACAGCCCAGCTTAGCCATTACATTCTGTCAAATAAATGTAGGCTAAAGATGAAACTTTGTGAAAGTGGCTATAATATTTTGACAATAACCTCATAGGGGATTTAAGCAAATGAACAGACAGGGAGATACAGTTTGTTGTTGTGGCAGCTATCAGGAGAGGGCAGGATGAAGCAGAGAGACATACAATTTTCTCAACATTTTCTTTAGGTTACAGACATTGTGACAGACATTGTTTTTACTTAAGACTGTAATCTTTAGCTGGTTTTTCAGTTGAATGATGTTCACTGGAGTCTCCACTGGATGCCTGGCAACCTCACGGTTACGACAAGACTGCAGGAAGTCACTGCTCCCAGCCAAAACATAGTCCCACACACACTGTAACCCCCTGCAAAACAAGTTGTCATTCTTACACTTACTAAACAACAAGACAACGAGATGTAACATGTTAGTTGGTTTGCTGTAGAAGTGATGGTATGTAGATTTATCTAGGCTACCTTTGGACAGAATCAGGCTTTTTCCCTGTTTTCAGTCTTTACACTAAACTAAGCTAATCTAACGGTCTCCCAGCTGTAGCTTCATATTTAATGGATACGCATGAGACTGGTATTGATCTAGGCAAGAAAGCAAATAAGTGTATTTCCCAAAGGACGTTTATTATAGGCCTAAGCTCTGATACACACACAAAATCTCTAAAAATCATTAGCCAGCTCCCAAAACAAACCAGAGTGTGTGGTATGAATGTATTTGAACCTGCAGCTGTCTTTGTCTACTTTTGTCTTTCAAGACTAGACTAATCTTTCAGGTGTAACAGGGGCTGGTTTTGTTGGTAGAAAACCTCTTTATCTCCAAATCCTACTTCAACAGGAATTTTATTTTTAGAAGTGTAGTTGCTTTATTAGAAAAGACTGATGGATTTTGGAGGCCAAATTGAAGGCCATCAGTATAAGAAATATTCTACTTCCTTAGGCGATTTTAAAAAGCAAACAGTTCCAGCTGGGATTTGTAGTGCTTTTATAGCAAATATATTTTTCACTCTCATTCTCTCTCACGCACAACCTACTTCACATTGCAAACACTTCTGTAGAAATCCTCTTTCCTGTCATCTACTTGCAATCCCAACTGCTAGGACACACTTCTCAATTATGCACAAATGATGTAATGGAGTCCAATGAAACAGCTTACTTGAACCTTTCACCTCTTTACAGTGAGATGTTCTCAAACGACACTTATTTACATGAATAGAGAGTAACAGTTTTAATAGGAGTGGGTAGGAGTAGCTGGATTAAAATGCCAATGAGCAAAGGGAGGCAAAGTAATGTGATCAAATGTAATTAAGAAAGCAGTAGTGCTTTGAATCAAAAAGACAGAATCAATCTAACTAACTGAATCACAGAGGAGATGGTGTGGGTCAGCACTTTTATTCTTTCTTCTTGTACATACAGTAGTATATCTTACTGAATAAATATCATTGGCTAAATAACTACAGTTTTTTTGTAGCCAGAGAAAAATAAACAAATGTATTACCTACAAAATACAACCTGAGGATCCTACAGTGAGATAAAGATACAGAATCCTTATTATCATAAATAATTGTCATACCATGCTTTGGAAAGACAGTGTCATACAATAAAAATACTTTCATTCAGTCAGTGCACAGCTCCTGCAACATATACAACAGTTGTTTTTGCCTAAAACTCAACATGGACAGATGCTTTTAGGGAAATAGGGTGATTCTGACTATTTGTCATGAAATATATATATATATACACACACACACACACACACACATATATATATATATGTTATTATCTTCATCAAAAGGTTCTTTAATATAAAATAGCCTAATGGATATCTCCTGCCTCTTGGTTCATTTTAAGAAATAATCAAGTGGCATATAGGCCGATGAGGAAATATACAGAAGCCATGGCAGATGGCATGCAGAAGGCTTGCAAAGGGTTGTCAGCTGGCAGCTGTTGAGTTTAAATGTGTCATCTTCTCCTGGGTGTCACATCTGTCATTCATTTTTGATATTATGCTGATTTACATTTGAGCTCAGAGATTAGAGCAAGCAAAAAGCAATGACAGTGGCGACATCTACTGGCTTTTTTGCAGAGCTGCATTTATAAATCAAGTACATGACCACCAACATTTGAGGAGGTGGTTAAATCATGTTGCTAGGAGCACTTTGGTATTGATTAATATGGTTCAAGTATAGCCCAGTTGATGCATAAATAACAATTACCACCACAAATTATAGAGGCCTGTCATCCTGGGAAATTACATGAGTAGACACTCAAGCTGCCAGGGTTAAGGGAATATCCCTGCTTGTGTCCCTGAATGGGAAAACATGTAAAACATGTATTTTTATCTACTCAGTGCAGCAGTGTAGAATTACAGTGGGCAACCATTTGATACATTCAATTCAAATGATTTCACACTCTGCTACAAACATCTCTATTATTGTCAAGACATTCAGGGTGGGTATGCCTAAGTGTTATGCAGCTCCATTTGTTATACAGTAATTCAAAATCAGGATCAAGACTTTGGCAGAGAACTAGAATGACAGCGGTATGAGGTGATAAAAAGTGCATTGATTAGTGATTGGTTCCCAAATACATGAATCAAAGAATCCAAAGTGGATGTTTCTCTCCAGGTAGTGGGTGAATGGATAAACATTAATCACGTTACGTTTTTTATTATTGAGCCTGACAAGTGTATAATTTATGGATGACACACAATCAAAGAGGTGCCGTACTCTACTTCTACTTTACTTTTATTTAAGTATATTTCTGTAGTAGAATTTTTTTATAATGACGATTTGTATGGCAGTTTTTTGGAAAGTTTGACACAGTTACGGAGAATTTCTATTTCATTCAGCTTTGAATCTTTTTTTCCTTGAAAAGTAATCTATATAGGGAAAAGATTGTCATCACTTGACAAGAGCATCAATGAACTGTCTGGACCCCTCTCCCTCCTTCATAGTGATCATATGGTAAGTAATTAACTGAGTCTCTTAAAAGATGACTCTCAGTTATACTTGAGTACTTTTTAAGTCAGGATACATTACTTCTGCATGAGCAGGATATCCTAATACTCATGAAACCAGAATTAAATTTAATTATCAGTCATTATGCAGAGATCATCTTTCACAAATAAAACTTCAGATTACAACTCTGAAAGCGCATGTGTCACTTCTACTCTTACTGGACAACATCAAATTTCAGTCCCCATTCTTAAGACCAAGGTCAGGATCTTGCGTTAGATTAGTGAAGGAGCAGGCTTTACCCAGCTGGTAGTGATCCTTTATGGGCTCATCCAACTGCCCCTCCGGCCTCTCCTTCTTCCCTCCATTCTTTCTATCAAACTCTGCAGTGATCTCAGCCAGCGTTTTGCCTTTTGTCTCTGGTAAGGTGAGCCACAAAAACACAGCAGACACCACACACACAGCCAAGAATGGCAGGAAGCAGAAGTTCCCCAGGCTGTTGACGATGAAGGGGAACAACATTCCCACCAAGAACAGGTTGATCCACATGAGCGATCCAGCAACCATGTATGCTGCCGGGCGAGCCGACTGGTCAAAGATCTCAGCCGGTAAGATCCCTGTCACGCCTGCAGGGCCCAAGCCAAAGCTAAGGATGTAAGCGAACACACATGCCATGCTGAGGTAGGGCATCCCCGCGACCTCACGGCTTTGGAGTGTGAGAGCTACAGTAAAGACTACAGTCCAGCAAGACATAAGACTGTATCCTCCAACAAGAAGATACTTGCGGCCCACTCGTTCAATCAGGAGGTTACTCATTATAGACGCAGTTAGCTCACTTGCCCCAGTGCCAATAGTGACGTACTGGATTTTCTCTGGAGGGATCCCTGCCTCGAGAAAGATGTAGGAAGCATAGAAGTAGATGGAGTCATTGCCGCAGAGCATCATGGCACTACTAGCAGCCATGACCGTTCTGAGCTGGAATCGCAGGTCACGATCCTTAAAGAGAGACCACGGTGTCTTGGCAGATGGTGCACATCCAGAATTTAAGGCTGTGGATTCTTGCTGCTGCTGCTCCTGAAGCATCTCCTCCATCTCCAAGACAGGAGCCTCCCCACCACGGAGTCTCCCAAGCGCACGGACACATGCCTCCCTGTCTCCCCGGTCAATGAGAAGGTATCTGGGGCTTTCAGGGAACCAGGGTAGGGTGAGCAGCTGGATCAACCCTGGCAAAGAGTTACTAGCTAGTAAGTAGGGCCAGAGAGGCTCTGTTCCCAACAGCTCAGTGAGTCCCACAACCTGACCCAAGAAAATCCCAAATGCAGTGAAAACAGCGGATGAAAACGTCACAGCACCTCGAAGGTGTTTGGGGGCGCTTTCCCCAAAGTACATAGGCTGGACGTTCATACTGACACCTGAGTTAATCCCCACTAGAAATCGAGCGAGGATGATCATCTCAAATGATTTTGCCACTCTGCTCATTAGCACAAACACAGCACCAACAAACAGAAAGGAGTTGTTCAGAAGCAGCGAGTTCTTCCTCCCAAAGCGGACTGCCATAGGCCCTGCTAGCAGGGCCCCTAGCAAACCTCCCAGTGAGAAGGCTGATACGATAATAGTCCATGCTAGGGTCACCTGGGGTGTGTCCAAGCCTGTGCCCCAGCGCTCCATATAGGTATCATTAATGAAACCCTGGATGTGGTTGGTGGGAGCGTTAATGACTGAGATGTTGTACCCATACTGGAAGGTGCCTCCGATGGCAGCAGAGCACACAGTCAAAGCAAGAGTTCTGGCACTGCTGGAGGGTTTGCTGGTGTCCTCTGGCTCAGTTTCTCCTGTGGAGTTCATCTGAAGCATGGCAGTCAGACCCTCAGGAAAAGCAAACGATTGTGACCTTCCCTCTGTATGTGTGCCTGTCACCTGTCACTCCTTAAGAGCACTACAGTTAGCTATTGCTAGCTTAAACTGAAAATAAAATATGGTATATTGGAAATGTCTTTGCTCATTTGAAACCAAATTACTTGAAAAGGTAGAGAAATGGATATTCCACTGATAAACGGCTTTTTATTATGGTTAAATGTATTCCCTCAGTAAGAATTGTCAGGCAACTTGCCAATCAGTGATCCAGACACTAAACCGAGCAAACTGCATCGTATGGCCGTCCTACGCGATTAAAAAGTTCTAACGGTGATATTGTAGGAGTGTTTGTGTGTTCAACTAATACCATTCAACTTTTTAATCAACAGGGCTACATAACTAGCCCGTTTAGTAGAGAACTATTGTCCTGACAGTCCTAAAAAAGGGAAAATTTACCTCAGTTTTTGCCTGTCTCTACCCGTGTGCGTTTGGTGTTTTGATTGGTTTACACCGAACTACAACAATACGTCATCTCTGTGAGACTGTTCCTGTCGCGCATAGGTGAAAAGATGTAAGTAAACGGCCCCATTTTCATGAGCGTTTGTTATAAGAATAATATGTAAGTGTGGCCAATAAGTAGCAACGAAATAATGTCGTGATAAGTACAGTATTTTGGTTGCAAAGACGCATATTTCACTATCTGCAGAACGTATGAAGCTAATATTAACCCACCAGCTAACGTGCACGAGTGTGTGTCAAGCTAACTAACTGTTAGCATCAAAATGTTTTCAGTGTTAATTCGCTGCGAGTTGACAATATACTTTATTGCTCTGCAAATGTATTTTGATATCTTGGTTATTTTCAGTGGACACTAGAACGAATTATCACGAATTACGCGAATGTGTTAAATTTCAGGACTGTTTCATAATAATGTTTTCAAATTAATCTTATGACGTATGATTATGCACAATTAATTATAACAGCCATGGTATTAACATGTTGGACCATCTTGGGTTTCACAGCATGCTCATTCTTGGAAAACAACCCTATCTTTCGTTTATATTTTGTGTTTTAAAATTAGTCGTTTTTGATAGATATTGTATTCTCACTGGCATACACATACATGGCACAAACATAGGCAGATAAAGAGCTGAAATGATGATTTGATTTATTGATTTTTACGCAATCAGACCTCTACCAAGATACAATAGATACCCACACATCAATTTGTGCATATTGTGAAAGTGTCAGATTTCATCTCGGCTAAGTGATGTCTAGTGTCTTAAAGGCTAACTCGTCTTCTTTACTTCCCCTCCAACAGGGCGCCTTCACCAACAAAGAGGAAGGAGGATGAAAAGAGTAAACAGCGAGGTAAAGAGAAATCAGGAACCACAAAAGAAGGGGCTGACAAAGACCGGGGCAGAGAGAAGAACCGTTCACGACGCAGTGCTTCCAGCGGGAGCAGCAGGTCAGAGCCTGTTCTTACAAAATAAAAGTGGATGCTGTCATGTTCCATTGAGCTTGTTCCATGTCCCACTTTTCCATATTGCTTTACTTTTCATTCAATGAAAAGAAAATGTGGCCCAATTTCAACAATGGGTCATCGATCTGTTCTGTATTGTCTTTTATGTGCTGACTTGTGCTCCTGTTTATCTTTAGTATTTACTTTGTACAGAGAAAGATAAACACTTTAAGTTCAGCCAGTTCTTCCCATCCTGAAACCTGCTGTCATTTAGGTCCAGCTCCAGCTCCAGCAGCAGCTCAGGTTCCAGCTCGGGCTCTTCCAGCGGCTCCAGTTCCTCTGCCTCTAGCCACTCGGGCTCCTCCAGCTCCCGCTCATCTTCCTCCTCCTCCTCATCGTCCTCGCCGAGCCCCAGCCGGCAGCGCCACAACAACAGACGACGCTCACGCTCAAAGTAAGGAATTGATTTCTATGAAATAGTTCGAAAAATTGAGCTTGTTTCTTTTATCTGACTCCCTCACACACAACATCCAGGAAGTACTATAATTATTATTATAATGAGGAAGTACAAACTTATTATGCTACTAACTGTAGGTCTAAATCAGCAAAGAAGGATGACCGGGACCGACGACGGAGGAGTCCCACTCCTAAACCCACCAAGGTCTACCTGGGCCGGCTGACCAGAAATGTCATCAAGGTAAATACTCAACAACACTACTGACCTCAGAGCACATTGCTGTAAGGCGACTGCTCAAGAAAATCAGGACTTGTACAGGTTTACAGTGCTTGGTTACAATTTAAACTGGTTTATAGTAGTGGCCTAAACTGCATAACTGACTGATCCAAACATGAAACACATGTAACTTCTGACAAAAGGCCCTAAATAAAGTGTCAAGGATTAGGAAACAACATTTTCTATAAATTAATGTTTTCCTTTTATTAATTATCTTGTGATCACAGCTCCTCAGGAACCCCAGAACAAATAAAAGTGTATTTGTATAACATCTTACAAGGGTGCAAACTTGTCACCTTTTAGCAAAATTCAGTTTTGAACTTCCCATTTATTCAATGACTTTGATGGTGGAAAGAAAAAACAGCTATATCTTACCAGATGTTTTTCTTGGCCGACTGTCACACCCACAAGCCAATGGGATTGTTTACAGCATGTGTGCGTGTGACACAGACCAGCGCGGAATATCTAAACGCTGAGCATCACTCAACTTTAGCTCATAGTTGCAATTGACAGATCAAACACTGGAATTCCACATGATGGAAGAAGAGCAGTAAGATTTGTGTTATTGATTAATATAAATCTAGGAGGTTGGCAGATCACAGTTAAAACATATAACAGCACAATAACAAAAAGAACAAAACAAAAAACACACAGGACACATAATACAAGATACAAAGCCACACACAATAGCACATATCATACACCCACAATGTGACAATTTATGCTCATTGTATAGAAGGGAGCCAATAGAAAAACAATTAGTGACACAGTAAAAGAGATGAAAGATGAAAACATAGGGACTGTCGTGGGATGATTTCAGGCTTCTTGTTTGCCCATGAACATGATTAAAAGTCTAAAAGAAATGAGTCACAAGTGTTAATATGCATGAGCAATTATAAAAGACATAATTAACCCAGCTTAGAGTGCTTGAAAAATTGTGGGATCGTTTTTTATTAAGCTTCTCAGAGTAGAAAATCACTCCTAACTAGCCAAAAATTCTCAGAGCTTCTTTGAGGATGAGCAGTTAGAGCATTTTATAAACTTTCTTAATTTAAGGAATAACTCCCAAATCTGCCAATATTTAGGAGATCTACAAATCTCCTCTTTACAACTTCATTACAACAGGTAAAAAATGTTGATAAAGTCTTAAATCTTAATCATTTTTCCCCCTCATGTTGGGAACATAAGGTAACATGAGGACAGAAGAGGTACATAGAGAGGTGAACAACAGCACATGGTTTGCAACATGTGCCTGTGCAATATCTGCAAGATGCTGCAATATTATAGGAATTGTAAAATAATGTGGTTGAATGGGGCTTCACATTAGGCCTAACTACTGTTCTTAATAGGCTACATTTATTTTATGTTGTGACTGAAATCTACCTAAAGCTGTTGGTCCAACTTCCCTCATATTCCACTCACAGTAAAAAGAAATGACACTCTGGATAAAACTCTCATTTGAATACATATAATTGTGTCACGATGTAGATTGTGTGGAAGGTTTCAAAGCAATCTCTTGTTGTGTCTTTGAAGGAACACATCCAGGAGATCTTCTCCACCTATGGCAAGATCAAGATGATCGACATGCCCATGAACCGCGTCCACCCTCACCTGTCCAAGGGCTACGCTTATGTAGAGTTTGAGACCCCTGAGGAGGCAGAGAAGGCGCTTAAACACATGGACGGAGGTAAGTGTAGTGTAGAGGAGACTAGAGTGGCACTTATATTTATGTCTCAAAATGAATGTGATTATTTTTGATTGTTTTTTTTTTTTTTTTTCCCAGGTCAGATTGATGGTCAGGAGATCACAGTCACAGCTGTACTGGCTCCTACAGTGCGCCCTCCACCTCGCAGGCTGTCTCCTCCTCGCCGGATGCCTCCTCCACCTCCGATGTGGCGACGCACTCCACCTCGAATGAGGAGAAGGTAAGCAGCATGTGATGAGCGCCAGTGCTGGAGAAGCAGCGCTGCATTTCGGAAACAAATAATGTAGATTATCCCAGAGATGCACCGATACCGATAATGATATCGGATATCGGCCCGATACTGACTCAGATAGTGGTGACAATGGGCTGATCTGGTATCGGATACCGTTATTTTAATAAATAACAATTCAGTAAATTTATATTTATGAATTTATTTGTTACATTTTGCCTTACACATAAAAGAATGATCCCAGTCTCTTCCACACTGTGAGGCATACAGTTTATTAATTAAACACTGGTACCGGATCTGTACTTGGTATTGGCCAGTACCCAAAGCCCAGGTATCAGTATCAGGACTGAAGAAGTGGGATCAGTGCAACCCTAGATTATCCCACACATATATTTACTGTTTGTCACAACACAATGACATTCAAACTCTAAAATGTGTATAATTTTTTTTTTTTTAAATGTTCAGTAGTAATTTTCACTTTCACTATTTCTTCTTCTGCCTTTGTCTTGCTCTCCCTCTGTAATCTTCTGTCCTAGATCTCGGTCTCCACGGCGACGCTCTCCGGTGCGTCGCAGGTCTCGATCACCCGGCCGCCGCCGCCACCGGTCACGCTCCAGTTCCAACTCCTCCCGCTAGAGATCAGGAAACCCCTCCTCCTCCCTTCTGGATCTGTTCGTCTGCTGTGTCCTTTTGTTTAAAACAAACATGAAAGAAATATTTTTATGGTTAACCGTCACACATCCAAACCACTACTGTGTACCCTGGTTAGATTGTTAGAGCCAGTGTTTTATGCTCATTTAAAACTGAGAAAAAGGTGCTATATGTACGAATTGGCCACCTGTCAAATTCATACTTCACATTCCAAACCAATTAGGGGCAGCATATCACCAGAAAGTTGGGATGTCTGTTCCATTACACTACGTGAGCACCGAATCAATAGTGCTTTATCAGTGCTCTGTTAGTTAGCAAACAAAGTTACTAGGACTAAGACTAAGTATGATAGCAATATCAATTCATTGCTAACGTTTGCTTGAATGAATCTAATCTAGAAGAAGTAACGCTACCCTCTCATGTTGGACTGAGGGCAGACTGCATGCTAACAGTGACCTCTTGAGGGACAAAGTGGTATTACGAGACAAAACACCCGGGGCCGGGGCTAGCTGGTTAGCATGCTAACTTCAGTAGACTGTATCTCTACAACATAATAGATAGACGTCTTTGACATAACGTCAAAAGTGTTATGTCTTCACATTCTGTTGATAATGTGTTAATTTTTGAATGTTTTATACTAAAATTCTTACATATATCCCATTTAAAGCAGCTGTAAAGGTAAATGGCAGTTTTCTGGTGGAGACTGGAGAAACTCTCCAACTGTACTCCACAAGGCAGCTTCCTACACCCACTGTCAATGTTAAGTAGAGGTTCTTTGTTGAGAATGACAAATATTGGGATTTTCTGACACTATCAGTTGACAAATGGAAATATCTGTTACCTCTTTTTATTAGTAGCCTAGTTCAATTTTTTGATTCAAAATGGGTAGATTTAGGCAGTCAAATGCCAGAAAAACAAAATACAGTTGAAGACTAAAAATATACTTTGTCAAAAGTTCTATAATGTCCTTGCTTTAAAAAATTGCTCACACAAATTTGAGTTCAATCCACTACTGCATCTTGTTTTTATACTGATGGTCTGTCATGTATTTTAGTGTTTGCATGGAGTCATGGAGCAAATCAGCAACTCCTGGGAACACATAAATAACTCTGTTTTCTCAT
Organism: Thunnus thynnus; assembly: GCF_963924715.1. Classification (NCBI taxonomy): domain Eukaryota; kingdom Metazoa; phylum Chordata; class Actinopteri; order Scombriformes; family Scombridae; genus Thunnus; species Thunnus thynnus. The sequence goes on from NC_089536.1 coordinate 21,371,977, forward strand.
CACTAAACGTTACTTAAAATAATCCTACAGTACAATCCATCTGGCACTACATGTCCACTTTTGGGGCTGTCTAGGGTCATTTTTTTTATTAAATTACAGATTTTAAATGGTGCTAATGGTCATAATTTAGGTCTAAATCAGTCCTTTTTTTAAAAAAAAAAAAAACAGTTCCTACTGTAACCGTCCTTTTCAATTTAGAAATCACACAGTGAATCTGATACTATGGCCATAAAGAGTCAAGAGGAGGTTGGACAAAAAGACAGAAATATCACATAATACAGTAGCCCTGCAGTAAATGGCAATCTGGTGATGTTTATGCTGTTCATCTTTTGTTTACACTCTCAGAAGCAGGGATGGGATGGGGCTGGAATGCTGTAACAGCTGTTGTCTTAATGGTCTTTCCTTGGACGTGACATATGCTGTCATTTTGCAGCTTTCCCCCTCATCGTATGATAGAATTAGCAGGAGTGTGTGAGTGATGCTGCAGCGTCATGGCTTACAGTAAATCCCAATTACAAAGGCAGCTATACAAGTGAGTCATATTAAGATAAATACCAGATAGAAGTGTGTTTCTGCTTTAATACACTGTAAGTCTAAAAATGACAATGACTGTTGTATTGTCAGATTCTTTAAAAAGAGCCCAAATTACTGGTACATCAGGAATTTCTGTTCTTTTTTCCACCTGCTTTTTGTGTATCACACTGTGATCTCCTGATCCAGACATTTGCGGTTTTAGATTTGGGAGGGAGAGTTGTGTTTTTTTCTTTCTTTTTTTCTCTGTGGTGGACTGATAAAACCAGCGTGACCTGTGTGTGTGTGTGTCTGTGTAATTATATGCGTTTTCCACAAATCTCATTTTGTATAGCTAGCTAAGTGTGTGGTTCAACTTGCGGCTTGACAATAAAGGTCTTGGTTTGAACTTTAAAAAACATTTTTTGTCTGTCATTTCAATTTGTCACACCGTTACTGAATCTGTTTTAGGGAGGAATATTGAGCAGCCAGTCACAAAGACACCTGGTGTTGCTTTTATCTCTACATGAGCAATGAGGGGGTGTGTGTTTCCTCCTTTTTGCTACATTTATACCAAAAAATGTTCGTCTAGAAAGTCAGAGATTAACCGCTCTGTGACTGGACAATATAAGAGTTTCATGGTTCATTATTACCAGATCTTTACTGTACACACACGTTGACCATATTGGACCCAGGATGGCTTTCTCTACTGGCTTTGGACTGACTTGCATATGTTTCATCATGCTGTTTTTTCTACCTGGACAAGGTGAGTGTGGCTTTGACTGCTAGTGAGTAAAGTAGCTTTTGAATGATAACTGAAGATATGCTTATAAACTGTCTGACCATGAAATAACATGTTTTAAGGCACAAATTGAAGTCAAACATGAATAGCTGATGAGAGGCTTTATTATTAGTTATCACTGTTAATCACATGGTTCTATGTTCTTGGTTACTGTGTGAATTCAAAACTTAAACTGAGGAAAACAAAACATCCTTTAGACACATTGGTTAATGCATTAGCAAGTTGTAAGTTTTGGATGATTTAACCCACATACCATAGTGCCTATTGGTGAGTTCTTATAGATGACAAATGCAGCTAAATGGCATTTGTAAGTCTATGCAGCACTCATTTATTTACAGTATTTTATTACTATACTAATGTTTTTCTGTGTCTGTATGTGCTGCATTGTAGGGCAACGTCAGTGTACCAAGGGTAAGCCCCCAAAAGTGGGATACATCCCGTTTGCCTGCTGTACCGAAACCTCAAATGCCACCATCGGGGAGACTGTTGACGCCTGCTATGAACAGAAGAAAGACCTCTTGCCTTGTAAAGTACATGCTTACATGTAAGGGAAAGTATTCAATGACACACAAGCTTCATTTTCTGTATTTGTGGTGCGTTGTGTTTGATCAGTTTTCCTTACAAAGCTTATCATGAGCAGACGAACCAGATTTAATGTGAAGAACTTTCAGAATCACTTCTAGGAATCACGGTGAGAGTTAATTTAGTTAGTTTAAGAGGACGACATCTATACAATACTGTATATACACGCTATTCAACCTTCATAGACTGTAAACAAAGCTACTGTTTACAGTTCAGGGCGGCTGTGGCTCAGGAGGTAGAGCAAGTCGTCCACTAATTAGAAGATCGACGTTTTGATTCCCAGCTCCTCCAGTCCGCATGTCCTTGGGCAACATACTTTACCCCAAATTGCTCCTGATGGCTGTGCCATCAGTGTGTAAATGATTAGATATCCTCAGATGGGCAGGTTGGGACCTTGCATGGTAGCCCCTGTACCCATTCAGCGTATGAATGTGTGCGAATGGGTGAATGTGATTCGCAGTGTGAAAGCGTGGTTTGAAGACTAGAAAGGCGCTATACAAGTACAGTCCATTTACCATTTACTCACATGGGTTGAAAAAATAAATGAAACGTTTGGTTGACCTGTGTGAAATCGGCCCCATTCAACTACATTGCTTTTACATTTCCTATAATATTGCAGCATCTTGCACATATTTTTGAGATACATGTTGCAAACCGAGTGCTGTGGTGCAACACTGTATTGCATCTTCTCTTCTGCTGTCCAGTTCCCCTTTAATTACACCTCCAGTTACCTTATGTTCCCGATATCAGAGTTACTTCTGCAACATCACACAGTCTTGGAAAATGCACCATGTGAACATAATCTATCTGTAGTTGAGATTCAGTAGCCTATCCAGCCAGGAGGACCAGGACTGTGTTCATATAAGTTTTAGTCCTGCACTGTGGAGCAATGTTTTCAAGAGCAGGTCCTCATTTGACACAATGCAGGCAATGCACTGAAATATGCAGCAATGTACCAGCAAAGGCAGTGAGGAATTAGACTGCTTGCAAGTAAACAGATGTAAACAATGCAGGTTACAATTTCTTTTTTCCTTTTTTTTTTTTTTTTAGAAAACTCAGCTTTGGAAATGCTTTATGAGAGAGAAAATACATTCAACACAACATTCAGCTAGTCGGGCTAGCTGTTTCTCCACACCTCCACTGTTTATGCTAAGCTAAGCTAATCATCTCTCAGCTTTTGAACTATACTTAATGCACAGACAGGAAAGTGGTATTGATCCTTTTCTTCTAACTCTCAGCAACAAAGTAAGAAACATTAAAATGTCATACTATGCTTTTAAAGTTAATGCTGTTTTCATGGCTTGGGGCAAATTGGTTTCATGAAATATACATTTTTTTCTCTTATCTGTATTTTTAACTCTACAGCTTTGTCACCAAGAGTAACAATTATCGGTGCGTGGACCCTAAAGCCAGCTGGCTCACAACAAGACTTGAGAAGTTAAAAAAAGTAAGTCTGGAGAACACGTGTTTAAGTTGAAATTTACAGCTGAAAGAAACCTAAACGAGGAAATCTTGTTGATCTTGATGGTTTTGTATTTCTATACTGATGTTTTCTTTTGTCAGACTGTCCAAAGTCAACAATAATCTTAAGGATGTTGTTCATTTGATAACACATTGTCAGGTGCAGTTTGAGGGAACATACCCAACCTCTACACTATTAACAAGTTTTAATGTGTGTTGTCTTATTTGGCATTTAGGAATTTTAGTCTGTGACTTCAAATCAAATGCAGCATATATGTGAAAATCTTAATTTCTATAATGTTGGACTTTTAACTTTCCAAGCTGAAGTGAACTGTTTCTCTCCACAGAGAGGAATAACTTGTGAAGACCTTGTGAAAAGCCTTCATCAACCAAAATGAAGATGATGCATCATGACCTTCTGAGCAGAATGCTGGCGCTAATTTCTGTTAAAGTTTTCTACTAACTAAGATAAAATGTTTTATTTCCTCTATTTCGAAATACATATTTTACTAATGGCTTTGCAGGAATCATGCATCTTATAGACTAATAAAGCAAGCATTGAAAAACGTCTTGGTGCCGTTGCTGTACTGATATGCTGTATTGACAGCTTGGGACAAAAACATCCCTGAAAATCTGTGAAAGATTGTGAAATTGAGGAAAATTTCATAAAACCTCCCACATTTTGGGAAATACACGTATTTACTTTGTTGCTGAGAGTTACTCTCATGTCTGTAGGATTAAGTTACAACCAACACTGCCTAGTTTATAGTATAAAGACTGCTGGGAAACAGCTAGCATGGCACATACTCTCCAATGCTGAAAAATCCACCTGCCAACACCTCTAAAGCTCACAAATGAACATGTATCTCATGTTTTTAATTCGTACAAAACAACTATTTTTGATTGTATGGGGAGTTTGTTGGGGTTTTATGTGGAGTTGGACAGAACTGGAATAACTGTATTAAAGATAACATGCTAAATTCCCATCGTCATTTTTCACCAAAGAAGACAATGAAAGTCATTGAATAGTAGCTGAACATCCTGATTATAAAATATTTATTGACATGCCAAAACTGCATTAAGGTTTTAGCACAGATAGAAAATCACCTAAAAAGTTGATTTACATTTCTCAGTCTACTGTATTCCAAAAGGAGCTGGCTTTTATCAGAATTGCAATGTATTATCAACAGGTGAAAGTAGAAATACTTAAATACAAAAGCAGTATATGACTGATAATGTTATATTCACGGTGAGTTTTACTGGTATTCTGACTTTCTTTGAATTTTTCATCTTGAATTTGACCTATCCAACATTCAACATGAGCAACTTGATTTTTTTGTAGATCTAAACTTTAATTGGGGCAAATGAGGGGAGTTTAAGAGGGGAGCCTAATGCACCTTAACCATTAGGCTACCAGGGTTTCCCAAGCACTCTTGTGCACTAAATATGAAGCTAGAGCCAGGAGAGGGTTAGCTAGGCTAACTAATGTCTGCATGTTAAATTCAGACTGATGGTGTCAAAATAGTTAATAATGAAATTTTATTGCTATAAATACAGTGGTGTTTCAATATTTCAATGTAACTGGTACATTTCATTATTACGCATTTTTTCCTTCCACATTTGTGGTTTTAACATTGAAATATTTTTTGTCTCATAGCAGCATCAACATATCACACCAGTACTGAAGACAATATATCTGCTTACATATTTTTTTAATCCCTTTAGGCAAGAAACATGTTGTCAGAATCATTGAGTAACCACTCAGAAAGACAGCAGTGTTCCCCTTTCTCTAGAAAGAGGGGTTGTGTGTTCTATGTAGAAATGATTTTTCTTCTCACAAGTCACTGCTTTACTGTTGAACCAGCTCTTCATCGTTCACTTTCACCAGATTTCTAATGTACAAAGACACAAACTGGGACACAGGATGCCTTCCTCTCTTGTCTCTCATGTTTATATGGTTAAACATTGAAAGATTTCCTTTCTGTCCAAGGTGAGTGTAGCTTTGTCTAGGTAGGATAAGAAAATCATCTCAAATTGTATCGTATACATCAAATAAATTTGACTTACTGTTATTTTATATATGCTGCATTAAAGTGTGTCCACAATGTTACAGCCCTCGGCAATGAAGTTCAGGACACATCATTCCCTCTTGCTGTACAAAGGCCTAAAACTTTATTATTAAACAACCTGTCAATGCCTGCTTTGAACAGAGGGAAAACACATTTGATAACTGTAAAATACGTGCTTATATGTAAATAAAAGTACACTCACACAATGGTCTGTGTTTGTGGTGTGTCAGTGTCCCCTACCAAGCCAATAATGAGTGGGCAGACCAAGAATGATATTGGGAAATACATGTTTTTGTTTTCTTGCAGAGTTAAATAAGAAGGTTAGCTTTTTCATGTATTTTTTTTTTTTTTGGGGGGGGGGGGGGGGGGGGGGGGGTCACTTTGCCTTTATTTGACAGTCAAAGTGTGGAGAGAGACAGGACATGTTGCGTTATGTGGTACGCACCTTAACCATTAGGCTACCAGGGTTTCCCAAGCACTCTTGTGCACTAAATATGAGGCTAGAGCCAGGAGAGGGTTAGCTAGGCTAGCTAATGTCTGCATGTTAAGTATGGGCTACAGCTGGGAGGTGGTTAGCTTAGCTTAGCCAAAAGACTGGAAGCAGCTATCCTATATAAGACTCAAAGTGTAATTTTTACATTTTGTTTTTTGTCAGATTACAAGCAAGATACAATGTGTTAATTTGTGACCTTTCCAGGTACTTGTAGACTTTTTTTTACCTTTGGAAAAAGCCAGAATAGACTGTAGCTTAATATATACTGTACAGGTATTGATCTTCTCATTAAACTCTCTGCTTGTTGTTTCTGTAAATTATAAACAAAAAGTATATCAGATTACTCAACACTCTCTGGTCCAGCTTGTTTTTATTTATTCTAAACTTTTGATTGGAGCGCATATTGGGTATGCTCACATCTGTTGCAACTACAACGGCCAATCCAGATGTTTTCTTCATTCTGTGCAGCTTATCACTCTCAGCACACATCCCACTGCACTCTGTCCTTATATACAGTAAGTAGTTCACTAAAAGGTTGTTCATCCGCAAGTCCATCTCACTATACTTTAAAGTCCAGTCAAAAATATTATTATTCAAAGTAAGTATATCCATATGTCTTAAAACATATCTGGGGGTCATCTTTAAGAGTTCAGTACACAAACACTATGAGTCATGATCACTTCATTTCATCATGAATTTCGGTTTCTGAATTTGACTGATATAATTTGAGCAACTTGATTTTTTTTTTTTTTACTTAACTTGAATTTTTACATCCAAACTTCAATAATTGAATTTGCAAAACTTGAAAATGTTTTTTGAAGTCACAACTTGAACACTGAGTGAAGAGTCAAAGAACAGATGGTGCTCATCTTTCTCTGGAAGGAGGGTGTGCTTGTTCTTTTAGGGATCAGAGCTTTAACATTCCTCCTCTGTGACTCTGGTGGTGGACTCAATAGAGTGAGCGATAAGAATCAGACTCTCCATCACTCACTTTTACCAGATGTGCTACTGTACAGAGACACACTTGGACCCAGGATGCCTTTCTCAGTTAGCTATGGACTGTCTCTCGTGTTTCATCATGCTGCTGATCTTCCCTGAACAAGGTGAGTGTGGTTTTGACTCAGATCAGAGTCTTTATCACTCCAGTTATATCTCTAGTTGAAATGTATCCTATAAAACAAATTGGATTATACAGTAGTGAACTCTTGGTTACAGGCAGTGGAAGAAGAAGTACTCAGATCCTTTACTTTAGTAAAAGTACCAATACAGCAATGTATAAATACTCCATTACAAGTAAAAGTCCTGCACGAAAAATCCTACTGAAGTAAAAGTAAATGAGTATTATCATCTTGATGTAGTTAAAGTATTGCAGTAAAAGTAATGGTTTGGTTCCCCTGCCTGATATATTATTATATATAACATCATTAGATTATTAATACTGAAGCATCAGTGTGTAAGCAGCATGTTACTGTTGTAGCTGCTGGAGGTGGAGCTAGTTTCAAGTACTTTTTATACAGTTAGCTAGTTTAGTCCAGTGGTTCCCAACCTAAGGGTCGGGCCCCTCCAAAGGGTCACCAGATAAATCTGAGGTGTCATGAGATGATTAATGGGAGAGAAAAGAAGAAAATACAAAGGTCTGATACAAAAATCTGTTTTGAGTTTTTGGATTTTTTCTCTAATCATTGATTTTTGGTGAAATATCGGATCATTTGAACATTTACTGAAATGAACATGTGAGAAGTTTAAAGGGAAAAATCACTATTTGGTGGAGCTGTTAACAACTCATAGACATCTGAAATGTGACCCCGACTACACACTGCTTTTTGTAAGACGTCAAAAGCCAAAAAGGTTGGAAACCACTGGTTTCATCTTTAACAATGTGTTGTATTTTAAAAGCTTGTCATATTATCCATTGTGTCAAATCTTCATCTGAAAAGTAACTAAAGTTGTTAAATAAATGTAGTGGAATAGAAAGTACAATATTTCCCTCTAAAATTTAGTGGAGTGGAAGCTAAGTTAAGCTAAATTAAGTTAAGCTAACATCCAAACATACTAGATAGCATGAGAAGGATAACAGGAACAGGTCATTCTCTCTTTCTACAAAGAAATGCTTATGTAGTTGAAGGCAAATCTCATTTTGTATAGCTAGCTAAGTGTGTGGTTCAACTTGTGGCTTGACAATAAAGGTCATGGTTTGAACTTTAATAAACATTTTTGTCTGTCATTTCAATATGTCACACCGTTACTGAATCTGTTTTAGGGAGGAACATTGAGCAGCCAGTCACAAAGACACCTGGTGTTGCTTTTATCTCTACATGAGCAAAGAGGGGGTGTGTGTTTCCTCCTTTTTGCTGCCTTTATACCAAAAAATGTTCGTCTAGAAAGTCAGAGATTAACCGCTCTGTGACTGGACAGTATAAGAGTTTCATGGTTCATTATTACAAGATCTTTACTGTACACACACGTTGACCATATTGGACCCAGGATGGCTTTCTCTACTGGCTTTGGACTGACTTGCATGTGTTTCATCATGCTGCTTTTTCTCCCTGGACAAGGTGAGTGTGGCTTTGACTGCTAGTGAATAAAGTAGCTTTTGAAGGATAACCGAAGATATGCTTATAAACTGTCTGACCATGAAATAACATGTTTTAAGGCACAAATTGAAGTCAAACATGAATAGCTGATGAGAGGCTTTATCATCAGTTATCACTGTAAGTCACATCAAATTGTATCAGATGAAAAGAAATTGGATACAATGACATTAACAGCTAAAACCAGATATTTATCTCTTGGTTACTGTGTGAACTCAACAATTAAATTGAGGAAAACAAAACATCCTTTAGACATATTGGTTTATGCATTAGCAATTTGTAAATTTTGGATGATTTAACCCACATACCATAGTGCTTATTGGTGAGTTCTTATAAATGACAAATGCAGCTAAATGGCATTTGTAAGTCTATGCAGCACTAATTTATTTACAGTATTTTATTACTATACTAATGTTTTTCTGTGTCTGTATGTGCTGCATTGTAGGGCAACGTCAGTGTACCAAGGGTAAGCCCCCAAAAGTGGGAAACATCCCGATTGACTGCTGTACTGAAACCTCAAATGCCACCATCACTGAGCATGTCGATGCCTGCTATGAACAGAAGAAAGACTTCCGGCCTTGTAAAATACATGCTTACATGTAAGGGAGAGTATTCAATGACACACAAGCTTCATTTTCTATCTGTATTTGTGGTGCGTTGTGTTTGATCAGTTTTCCCTACAAAGCTTATCATGAGCAGACGAACCAGATTTAATGTGAAGAACTTCTTGGAATCACTCCTAGGAATCACTGTGAGCGTTAATTTAGTTAATTTAAGAGGACGACATCTATACAATACTGTATATACATGCTATTCAGCCTTCATAGACTGTAAACAAAGCTACTCACATGGGTTTTAAAAAAATGAAACCTTAGGTTGACCTAATTTGACCAAGCTGTGTAAAATCAGCCCCATTCAACTACGTTGCTTTTACATTTCCTGTAATATTGCAGCATCTTGCACATATTTTTGAGGTACATGTTGCAAACCGAGTGCTGTGGTGCAACACTGTATTGCATCTTCTCTTCTACTGTCCAGTTCCCCTTTAATTACACCTCCAGTTACCTTATGTTCCCGATATCAGAGTTACTTCTGCAACATCACACAGTCTTGGAAAATGCACCATGTGAACATAATCAATCTATAGTTGAGATTCAGTGATTTAGTACAGTAAGTTTTAGTCCTGCACTGTGGAGCAATGTTTTCAAGTGCAGGTCCCTCATTTGACACAATGCACAATCCTCTCATTGGTTGCATGCTATTTCACTGATCTACATGTGGAGGAATAAGACTGCTTGCAAGTAAACACATGTAAACAATGCAGGTTACTTTTTTTTTTTTTTTCTTTTTTTTTTTTAGAAAACTCAGCTTTGGAAATGCTTTATGAGAGAGAAAATACATTCAACACAACATTCAGCTAGTTGGGCTAGCTGTTTCTCCACACCTCCAGTGTTTATGCTAAGCTAAGCTAATCATATCTCAGCTTTTGAACTATACTTAATGCACAGACATGAAAGTGGTATTGATTCATTTCTTCTAACTCTCAGCAAGAAAGTAAGAAACATTAAAATGTCATACTATGCTTTTAAAGTTAATGCTGTTTTCATGGCTTGGGGCAAATTGGTTGTATGAAATACATTTTTTTCTCTTATCTGTATTTTTAACTCTACAGCTTTGTCACTAAGAGTGACAAGAAATACTGTGTGGACCCAAGAGCCAGCTGGCTCACAACAAGACTTGAGAAGTTAAAAAAAGTAAGTCTGGAGAACACGTGTTTAAGTTGAAATTTACAACTGAAAGAAACATAAACGAGGAAATCTTGTTGATCATGATGGTTTTGTATTTCTATATTGATGTTTTCTTTTCTTAGACTTTCCAAAGTCAACAATAATCTTAAGGATGTTGTTCATTTGATAACACATTGTCAGGTGCAGTTTGAGGGAACATACCCAACCTCTACACTATTAACAAGTTTTAATGTGTGTTGTCTTATTTGGCATTTAGGAATTTTAGTCTGTGACTTCAAATCAAATGCAGCATATATGTGAAAATCTTAATTTCTATAATGTTGGACTTTTAACTTTCCAAGCTGAAGTGAACTGTTTCTCTCCACAGAACGGAATAATTTGTGGACCCCTTGTGAAAAGCCTTCATCAACCAAAATGAAGATGATGCATCATGACCTTCTGAGCAGAATGCTGGCGCTAATTTCTGTTAAAGTTTTCTACTAACTAAGATAAAATGTTTTATTTCCTCTATTTCTAAATACATATTTTACTAATGGCTTTGCAGAAATCATGACATCTTATAAACTAATAAAGCAAGCATTGAAAAACATTGTATTGGTGTCGTTGCTGTACTGATATGCTGTATTGACAGCTTGGGACAAAAACATCCCTGAAAATCTGTGAAAGATTGTGGAATTAAGGAAAATATCATAAAATCTCCCCCACTTTGGGAAATACACGTATTTACTTTGTTGCTGAGAGTTACTCTCATGTCTGTAGGATTAAGTTACAACCAACACTGCCTAGATTATAGTATAAAGACTGCTGGGAAACAGCTAGCATGGCACATACTCTCCAATGCTGAAAAATCCACCTGCCAACACCTCTAAAGCTCACAAATGAACATGTATCTCATGTTTTTAATCCATACAAAACAACTATTTTTGATTGTATGGGGAGTTTGTTTGGGTTTTATGTGGAGTTGGACAGAACTGGAATAACTGTATTAAAGATAACATGCTAAATTCCCATCGTCATTTTTCACCAAGGAAGACAATGAAAGTCATTGAATAGTAGCTGAACATCCTGATTATAAAATATTTATTGACATGCCAAAACTGCATTAAGGTTTTAGCACAGATAGAAAATCACCTAAAAAGTTGATTTACATTTCTCAGTCTACTGTATTCCAAAAGCAGCTGGCTTTTATCAGAATTGCAATGTATTATCAACAGGTGAAAGTAGAAATACTTAAGTACAAAAGCAGTATATGACTGATAATGTTATATTCACGGTGAGTTTTACTGGTATTCTGACTTTCTTTGAATTTTTCATCTTGAATTTGACCTATCCAACATTCAACATGAGCAACTTGATTTTTTGTAGATCTAAACTTTAATTGGGGCAAATTAAGGTTTTTTTGGAATTCCTCAACTTGAAAGATTCCACTAGAAATTTCAAAGAGGGGAGTTCAAACCACGTAAATTCAGACTGATGGTGTCAAAATAGTTAATAATGAAATTTTATTGCAATAAATACAGTGGTGTTTCAATATTTCAATGTAACTGTTACATTTCATTGTTACGCATTTTTTCCTTCCACATTTGTGGTTTTAACATTGAAATATTTTTTGTCTCATAGCAGCATCAACATATCACACCAGTACTGAAGACAATATATCTGCTTACATATTTTTTTATTCCCTTTAGGGAAGAAACATGTTGTCAGAATCATTGAGTAACCACTCAGAAAGACAGCAGTGTTCCCCTTTCTCTAGAAAGAAGGGTTGTGTGTTCTATGTAGAAATGATTTTTCTTCTCCCAAGTCACTGCTTTACTGTAGAACCAGCTCTTCATCGTTCACTTTCACCAGATTTCTACTGTACAGAGACACAAACTGGGACACAGGATGCCTTCCTCTCTTAGCTTTGGAAGTCTCTCATGTTTAACCATATACTGCTTTTCCTTTCTGTCCAAGGTGAGTGTAGCTTTGTCTAGGTAGGATAAGAAAATCATCTCAAATTGTATCATATAGATCAAATAAATTTGACTTACTGTTATTTTGTGTATGCTGCATTAAAGTGTGTCCACAATGTTACAGCCCTCGGCAATGAAGTTCAGGACACATCATTGCCTCTTGCTGTACAAAGGCCTAAAACTTTACCATTAAACAACCTGTCAATGCCTGCTTTGAACAGAAGGAAAACACATTTGATAATTGTAAAATACGTGCTTATATGTAAGTAAAAGTACACTCACACAATGGTCTGTGTTTGTGGTGTGTCAGTGTCCCCTACCAAGCCAAGAATGATATTGGGAAATACATGTTTTTGTTTTCTTGCAGAGTTAAATAAGAAGGTTAGCTCTTTCATGTATTTGGGGGGTGGGGGTGGGGGGTTAGCTAGGCTAGCTAATGTCTGCATGTTAAGCATGGGCTACAGCTGGGAGGTGGTTAGCTTAGCTTAGCCAAAAGACTGGAAGCAGCTATCCTATGTAAGACCCAAAGTGTAATTTTTACATTTTGTTTTTTGTCAGATTACAAGCAAGATACAGTGTGTTAATTTGTGAGCTTTCAAGGTACTTGTAGACTTTTTTTGCCCTTGGAAAAAGCCAGACTAGACCGTAGCTTAATATATACTGTACAGGTATTGATCCTCTCATTAAACTCTCTGCTTGTTGTTTCTGTAAATTCTAAACAAAAAGTATATCAGATTACTCAACACTCTCTGGTCCAGCTTGTTTTTATTTATTCTAAACTTTTGATTGGAGTGCATATTGGGTATGCTCACATCTGTTGCAACTACAACGGCCAATCCAGATGTTTTCTTCATTCTGTGCAGCTTATCACTCTCAGCACACATCCCACTGCACTCTGTCCTTATATACAGTAAGTAGTTCACTAAAAGGTTGTTCATCCGCAAGTCCATCTCACTATACTTTAAAGTCCAGTCAAAAATATTATTATTCAAAGTAAGTATATCCATATGTCTTAAAACATATCTGGAGGTCATCTTTAAGAGTTCAGTACACAAACACTATGAGTCATGATCACTTCATTTCATCATGAATTTCGGTTTCTGAATTTGACTGATATAATTGAGCAACTTGATTTTTTTTTTTTTTTTTTACTTAACTTGAATTTTTACATCCAAACTTCAATAACTGAATTTGCAAAACTTGAAAATATTTTTTGAAGTCACAACTTGAACACTGAGTGAAGAGTCAAAGAACAGATGGTGCTCATCTTTCTCTGGAAGGAGGATGTGCTTGTTCTTTTAGGGATCACAGCTTTAACATTCCTCCTCTGTGACTTTGGTGGTGGACTCGATAGAGTGAGTGATAAGAATCAGACTCTCCATCACTCACTTTTACCAGATGTGCTACTGTACAGAGACACACTTGGACCCAGGATGCCTTTCTCAGTTAGCTATGAACTGTCTCTCGTGTTTCATCATGCTGCTGATCTTCCCTGAACAAGGTGAGTGTGGTTTTGACTACTACTGACTAGTTTTGAAGGGCTACTGAGGATTGGTGACTAAACTGAGTGTGAAAATGCACAGATTGAATTTAATTCAGATCAGAGTCTTTATCACTCCAGTTATATCTCTAGTTGAAATGTATCCTATAAAACAAATTGGATTATATAGTAGTGAACTCTTGGTTACAGGCAGTGGAAGAAGAAGTACTCAGATCCTTTACTTTAGTAAAAGTACCAATACAGTAATGTATAAATACTCCATTACAAGTAAAAGTCCTGCACGAAAAATCCTACTGAAGTAAAAGTAAATGAGTATTATCATCTTGATGTACTTAAAGTATTGCAGTAAAAGTAATGGTTTGGTTCCCCTGCCTGATATATTATTATATATAACATCATTAGATTATTAATACTGAAGCATCAGTGTGTAAGCAGCATGTTACTGTTGTAGCTGCTGGAGGTGGAGCTAGTTTGAATTACTTTATATACAGTTAGCTAGTTTAGTCCAGTGGTTCCCAACCTAAGGGTTGGGCCCCTCCAAAGGGTCACCAGATAAATCTGAGGTGTCATGAGATGATTAATGGGAGAGAAAAGAAGAAAATACAAAGGTCTGATACAAAAATCTGTTTTGAGTTTTTGGATTTTTTCTCTAATCATTGATTTTTGGTGAAATATCGGATCATTTGAACATTTACTGAAATGAACATGTGAGAAGTTTAAAGGGAAAAATCACTTTTTTGGTGGAGCTGTTAACAACTCATAGACATCTGAAATGTGACCCCGACTACACACTGCTTTTTGAAAGACGTCAAAAGCCAGAAAGGTTGGAAACCACTGGTTTCATCTTTAACAATGTGTTGTATTTTAAAAGCTTGTTATATTATCCATTGTGTCAAATCTTCATCTGAAAAGTAACTAAAGTTGTTAAATAAATGTAGTGGAGTAGAAAGTACAATATTTCCCTCTAAAATGTAGTGGAGTGGAAGCTAAATTAAGCTAAGTTAAATTAAGCTAACTCTGGTGCAGTACATCAAATGTTAATGTTTATGTTTAAAACTGTACATGGTCCCCATAAATACATTTCAATCAATCCAAAGACAAATCAAACAGATGCCTGCAGAGGACTTTTGGAAAGGTGCGAATATTTCCACACATCCAAAAATACTAGATAGCATGTGAAGGATAACAGGAAAAGGTCATTCTCTCTTGCTACAAAGAAATGCTTATGTAGTTGAAGGCAAATCTCATTTTGTATAGCTAGCTAAGTGTGTGGTTCAACTTGTGGCTTGACAATAAAGGTCATGGTTTGAACTTTAATAAACATTTTTGTCTGTCATTTCAATATGTCACACCGTTACTGAATCTGTTTTAGGGAGGAACATTGAGCAGCCAGTCACAAAGACACCTGGTGTTGCTTTTATCTCTACATGAGCAATGAGGGGGTGTGTGTTTCCTCCTTTTTGCTGCCTTTATACCAAAAAATGTTCGTCTAGAAAGTCAGAGATTAACCGCTCTGTGACTGGACAGTATAAGAGTTTCATGGTTCATTATCACCAGATCTTTACTGTACACACACGTTGACCATATTGGACCCAGGATGGCTTTCTCTACTGGCTTTGGACTGACTTGCATGTGTTTCATCATGCTGCTTTTTCTCCCTGGACAAGGTGAGTGTGGCTTTGACTGATAGTGAGTAAAGTAGCTTTTGAAGGATAATTGAAGATATGCTTATAAACTGTCTGACCATGAAATAACATGTTTTAAGGCACAAATTGAAGTCAAACATGAATAGCTGATGAGAGGCTTTATTATCAGTTATCACTGTAAATCACATCAAATTGTATCAGATGAAAAGAAATTGGATATAATGACATTAACAACTAAAACCAGATATTTATCTCTTGGTTACTGTGTGAACTCAACAATTAAATTGAGGAAAACAAAACATCCTTTAGACATATTGGTTAATGCATTAGCAATTTGTAAGTTTTGGATGATTTAACCCACATACCATAGTGCTTATTGGTGAGTTCTTATAAATGACAAATGCAGCTAAATGGCATTTGTAAGTCTATGCAGCACTAATTTATTTACAATATTTTATTACTTTACTAATGTTTTTCTGTGTCTGTATGTGCTGCATTGCAGGGCAACGTCAGTGTACCATGAGTAAGCCCCCAAAAGTGGGAAACATCCCGATTGCCTGCTGTACAAAAACCTCAAATGCCACCATCAGGGAGACTGTTGACGCCTGCTATGAACAGAAGAAAGACATCCGGTCTTGTAAAATACATGCTTACATGTAAGGGAGAGTATTCAATGACACAAAAGCTTCATTTTCTATCTGTATTTGTGGTGCGTTGTGTTTGATCAGTTTTCCCTACAAAGCTTATCATGAGCAGACGAACCAGATTTAATGTGAAGAACTTCTTGGAATCACTCCTAGGAATCACTGTGAGCGTTAATTTAGTTAGTTTAAGAGAACGACATCTATACAATACTGTATATACACGCTACTCAGCCTTCATAGACTATGAACAAAGCTACTCACATGAGTTTTAAAAAAATGAAACCTTAGGTTGACCTAATTTGACCAAGCTGTGTAAAATCAGCCCCATTCAACTACATTGCTTTTACATTTCCTGTAATATTGCAGCATCTTGCACATATTTTTGAGGTACATGTTGCAAACCAAGTGCTGTGGTGCAATACTGTATTGCATCTTCTCTTCTACGGTCCAGTTCCCCTTTAATTACACCTCCAGTTACCTTATGTTCCCAATATTAAAGTTACTTCTGCAACATCACACAGTCTTGGAAAATGCACCATGTGAACATAATCAATCTATAGTTGAGATTCAGTGATTTAGTACAGTAAGTTTTAGTTCTGCACTGTGGAGCAATGTTTTCAAGTGCAGGTCCCTCATTTGACACAATGCACAATCCTCTCATTGGTTGCATGCTATTTCACTGATCTACATGTGGAGGAATAAGACTGCTTGCAAGTAAACACATGTAAACAATGCAGGTTACTTTTTTTTTTTTTTTCTTTTTTTTTTTTTAGAAAACTCAGCTTTGGAAATGCTTTATGAGAGAGAAAATACATTCAACACAACATTCAGCTAGTTGGGCTAGCTGTTTCTCCACACCTCCAGTGTTTATGCTAAGCTAAGCTAATCATATCTCAGCTTTTGAACTATACTTAATGCACAGACATGAAAGTGGTATTGATTCATTTCTTCTAACTCTCAGCAACAAAGTAAGAAACATTAAAATGTCATACTATGCTTTTAAAGCTAATACTGTTTTCATGGCTTGGGGCAAATTGGTTGTATGAAATATACATTTTTTTCTCTTATCTGTATTTTTAACTCTACAGCTTTGTCACCAGGAGTAACAAGAAATACTGTGTGGACCCAAGAGCCAGCTGGCTCACAACAAGACTTGAGAAGTTAAAAAAAGTAAGTCTGGAGAACACGTGTTTAAGTTGAAATTTACAACTGAAAGAAACCTAAACAAGGAAATCTTGTTGATCATGATGGTTTTGTATTTCTATATTGATGTTTTCTTTTCTTAGACTTTCCAAAGTCAACAATAATCTTAAGGATGTTGTTCATTTGATAACACATTGTCAGGTGCAGTTTGAGGGAACATACCCAACCTCTAAACTATTAACAAGTTTTAATGTGTGTCGTCTTATTTGGCATTTAGGAATTTTAGTCTGTGACTTCAAATCAAATGTAGCATATATGTGAAAATCTTAATTTCTATAATGTTGGACTTTTAACTTTCCAAGCTGAAGTGAACTGTTTCTCTCCACAGAAAGGAATAACTTGTAAACCCCTGTGAAAAGCCTTCATCAACCAAAATGAAGATGATGCATCATGACCTTCTGAGCAGAATGCTGGCGCTAATTTCTGTTAAAGTTTTCTACTAACTAAGATAAAATGTTTTATTTCCTCTATTTCTTATTTACTAATGGCTTTGCAGAAACCATGACATCTTATAAACTAATAAAGCAAGCATTGAAAAACATTGTATTGGTGTCGTTGCTGTACTGATATGCTGTATTGACAGCTTGGGACAAAAACATCCCTGAAAATCTGTGAAAGATTGTGGAATTAAGGAAAATATCATAAAATCTCCCCCACTTTGGGAAATACACGTATTTACTTTGTTGCTGAGAGTTACTCTCATGTCTGTAGGATTAAGTTACAACCAACACTGCCTAGTTTATAGTATAAAGACTGCTGGGAAACAGTTAGCATGGCACATACTCTCCAATGCTGAAAAATCCACCTGCCAACACCTCTAAAGCTCACAAATGAACATGTATCTCATGTTTTTAATCCATACAAAACAACTATTTTTGATTGTATGGGGAGTTTGTTTTGGTTTTATGTGGAGTTGGACAGAACTGGAATAACTGTATTAAAGATAACATGCTAAATTCCCATCGTCATTTTTCACCAAGGAAGACA
Source organism: Thunnus thynnus (assembly GCF_963924715.1). Classification (NCBI taxonomy): domain Eukaryota; kingdom Metazoa; phylum Chordata; class Actinopteri; order Scombriformes; family Scombridae; genus Thunnus; species Thunnus thynnus. The sequence goes on from NC_089536.1 coordinate 21,390,169, forward strand.
ATGAAAGTCATTGAATAGTAGCTGAACATCCTGATTATAAAATATTTATTGACATGCCAAAACTGCATTAAGGTTTTAGCACAGATAGAAAATCACCTAAAAAGTTGATTTACATTTCTCAGTCTACTGTTTTCCAAAAGGAGCTGGCTTTTATCAGAATTGCAATGTATTATCAACAGGTGAAAGTAGAAATACTTAAATACAAAAGCAGTATATGACTGATAATGTTATATTCACGGTGAGTTTTACTGGTATTCTGACTTTCTTTGAATTTTTCATCTTGAATTTGACCTATCCAAAATTCAACATGAGCAACTTGATTTTTTTGTAGATCTAAACTTTAATTGGGGCAAATGAGGGGAGTTTAAGAGGGGAGCCTAATGCACCTTAACCATTAGGCTACCAGGGTTTCCCAAGCACTCTTGTGCACTAAATATGAAGCTAGAGCCAGGAGAGGGTTAGCTAGGCTAACTAATGTCTGCATGTTAAATTCAGACTGATGGTGTCAAAATAGTTAATAATGAAATTTTATTGCTATAAATACAGTGGCGTTTCAATATTTCAATGTAACCGGTACATTTCATTATTACGCATTTTTTCCTTCCACATTTGTGGTTTTAACATTGAAATATTTTTTGTCTCATAGCAGCATCAACATATCACACCAGTACTGAAGACAATATATCTGCTTACATATTTTTTTAATCCCTTTAGGCAAGAAACATGTTGTCAGAATCATTGAGTAACCACTCAGAAAGACAGCAGTGTTCCCCTTTCTCTAGAAAGAAGGGTTGTGTGTTCTATGTAGCAATGATTTTTCTTCTCACAAGTCACTGCTTTACTGTTGAACCAGCTCTTCATCATTCACTTTCACCAGATTTCTACTGTACAGAGACACAAACTGGGACACAGGATGCCTTCCTCTCTTAGCTTTGGAAGTCTCTCATGTTTATATGGTTAAACATTGAAACATTTCCTTTCTATGCAAGGTGAGTGTAGCTTTGTCTAGGTAGGATAAGAAAATCATCTCAAATTGTATCGTATACATCAAATAAATTTGACTTACTGTTATTTTGTATATGCTGCATTAAAGTGTGTCCACAATGTTACAGCCCTCGGCAATGAAGTTCAGGACACATCATTCCCTCTTGCTGTACAAAGGCCTAAAACTTTACCATTAAACAACCTGTCAATGCCTGCTTTGAACAGAGGGAAAACACATTTGATAACTGTAAAATACGTGCTTATATGTAAATAAAAGTACACTCACACAATGGTCTGTGTTTGTGGTGTGTCAGTGTCCCCTACCAAGCCAATAATGAGTGGGCAGACCAAGAATGATATTGGGAAATACATGTTTTTGTTTTCTTGCAGAGTTAAATAAGAAGGTTAGCTCTTTCATGTATTTTGGGGGGGGGGGGGGGGGTCGTCACTTTGCCTTTATTTGACAGTCAAAGTGTGGAGAGAGACAGGACATGTTGCGTTATGTGGTACGCACCTTAACCATTAGGCTACCAGGGTTTCCCAAGCACTCTTGTGCACTAAATATGAGGCTAGAGCCAGGAGAGGGTTAGCTAGGCTAGCTAATGTCTGCATGTTAAGCATGGGCTACAGCTGGGAGGTGGTTAGCTTAGCTTAGCCAAAAGACTGGAAGCAGCTATCCTATGGAAGACCCAAAGTGTAATTTTTACATTTTGTTTTTTGTCAGATTACAAGCAAGATACAATGTGTTAATTTGTGAGCTTTCAAGGTACTTGTAGACTTTTTTTTGCCTTTGGAAAAAGCCAGAATAGACTGTAGCTTAATATATACTGTACAGGTATTGATCTTCTCATTAAACTCTCTGCTTGTTGTTTCTGTAAATTCTAAACAAAAAGTATATCAGATTACTCAACACTCTCTGGTCCAGCTTGTTTTTATTTATTCTAAACTTTTGATTGGAGCGCATATTGGGTATGCTCACATCTGTTGCAACTACAACGGCCAATCAAGATGTTTTCTTCATTCTGTGCAGCTTATCACTCTCAGCACACATCCCACTGCACTCTGTCCTTATATACAGTAAGTAGTTCACTAAAAGGTTGTTCATCCGCAAGTCCATCTCACTATACTTTAAAGTCCAGTCAAAAATATTATTATTCAAAGTAAGTATATCCATATGTCTTAAAACATATCTGGGGGTCATCTTTAAGAGTTCAATACACAAACACTATGAGTCATGATCACTTCATTTCATCATGAATTTCGGTTTCTGAATTTGACTGATATAATTGAGCAACTTGATTTTTATTTTTTTTTTTACTTAACTTGAATTTTTACATCCAAACTTCAATAATTGAATTTGCAAAACTTGAAAATGTTTTTTGAAGTCACAACTTGAACACTGAGTGAAGAGTCAAAGAACAGATGGTGCTCATCTTTCTCTGGAAGGAGGATGTGCTTGTTCTTTTAGGGATCAGAGCTTTAACATTCCTCCTCTGTGACTCTGGTGGTGGACTCGATAGAGTGAGTGATAAGAATCAGACTCTCCATCACTCACTTTTACCAGATGTGCTACTGTACAGAGACACACTTGGACCCAGGATGCCTTTCTCAGTTAGCTATGGACTGTCTCTCGTGTTTCATCATGCTGCTTATCTTCCCTGAACAAGGTGAGTGTGGTTTTGACTACTACTGACTAGTTTTGAAGGGCTACTGAGGATTGGTGACTAAACTGAGTGTGAAAATGCACAGATTGAATTTAATTCAGATCAGAGTCTTTATCACTCCAGTTATATCTCTAGTTGAAATGTATCCTATAAAACAAATTGGATTATACAGTAGTGAACTTTTGGTTACAGGCAGTGGAAGAAGAAGTACTCAGATCCTTTACTTTAGTAAAAGTACCAATACAGCAATGTATAAATACTCCATTACAAGTAAAAGTCCTGCACGAAAAATCCTACTGAAGTAAAAGTAAATGAGTATTATCATCTTGATGTACTTAAAGTATTGCAGTAAAAGTAATGGTTTGGTTCCCCTGACTGATATATTATTATATATAACATCATTAGATTATTAATACTGAAGCATCAGTGTGTAAGCAGCATGTTACTGTTGTAGCTGCTGGAGGTGGAGCTAGTTTCAAGTACTTTTTATACAGTTAGCTAGTTTAGTCCAGTGGTTCCCAACCTAAGGGTCAGGCCCCTCCAAAGGGTCACCAGATAAATCTGAGGTGTCATGAGATGATTAATGGGAGAGAAAAGAAGAAAATACAAAGGTCTGATACAAAAATCTGTTTTGAGTTTTTGGATTTTTTCTCTAATCATTGATTTTTGGTGAAATATCGGATCATTTGAACATTTACTGAAATGAACATGTGAGAAGTTTAAAGGGAAGAATCACTATTTGGTGGAGCTGTTAACAACTCATAGACATCTGAAATGTGACCCCGACTACACGCTGCTTTTTGTAAGACGTCAAAAGCCAAAAAGGTTGGAAACCACTGGTTTCATCTTTAACAATGTGTTGTATTTTAAAAGCTTGTCATATTATCCATTGTGTCAAATCTTCATCTGAAAAGTAACTAAAGTTGTTAAATAAATGTAGTGGAATAGAAAGTACAATATTTCCCTCTAAAATGTAGTGGAGTGGAAGCTAAGTTAAGCTAAATTAAGTTAAGCTAACATCCAAACATACTAGATAGCATGAGAAGGATAACAGGAACAGGTCATTCTCTCTTTCTACAAAGAAATGCTTATGTAGTTGAAGGCAAATCTCATTTTGTATAGCTAGCTAAGTGTGTGGTTCAACTTGCGGCTTGACAATAAAGGTCATGGTTTGAACTTTAATAAACATTTTTTGTCTGTCATTTCAATATGTCACACCGTTACTGAATCTGTTTTAGGGAGGAACATTGAGCAGCCAGTCACAAAGACACCTGGTGTTGCTTTTATCTCTACATGAGCAAAGAGGGGGTGTGTGTTTCCTCCTTTTTGCTGCCTTTATACCAAAAAATGTTCGTCTAGAAAGTCAGAGATTAACCGCTCTGTGACTGGACAGTATAAGAGTTTCATGGTTCATTATTACCAGATCTTTACTGTACACACACGTTGACCATATTGGACCCAGGATGGCTTTCTCTACTGGCTTTGGACTGACTTGCATGTGTTTCATCATGCTGCTTTTTCTCCCTGGACAAGGTGAGTGTGGCTTTGACTGCTAGTGAATAAAGTAGCTTTTGAAGGATAACCGAAGATATGCTTATAAACTGTCTGACCATGAAATAGCATGTTTTAAGGCACAAATTGAAGTCAAACATGAATAGCTGATGAGAGGCTTTATCATCAGTTATCACTGTAAGTCACATCAAATTGTATCAGATGAAAAGAAATTGGATACAATGACATTAACAGCTAAAACCAGATATTTATCTCTTGGTTACTGTGTGAACTCAACACTTAAATTGAGGAAAACAAAACATCCTTTAGACATATTGGTTTATGCATTAGCAATTTGTAAATTTTGGATGATTTAACCCACATACCATAGTGCTTATTGGTGAGTTCTTATAAATGACAAATGCAGCTAAATGGCATTTGTAAGTCTATGCAGCACTAATTTATTTACAGTATTTTATTACTTTACTAATGTTTTTCTGTGTCTGTATGTGCTGCATTGTAGGGCAATGTCAGTGTACCATGAGTAAGCCCCCAAAAGTGGGAAACATCTCGATTCCCTGCTGTACTGAAACCTCAAATGCCACCATCAGTGAACCTGTCGATGCCTGCTATGAACAGAAGAAAGACATCCGGCCTTGTAAAATACATGCTTACATGTAAGGGAGAGTATTCAATGACACACAAGCTTCATTTTCTATCTGTATTTGTGGTGCGTTGTGTTTGATCAGTTTTCCCTACAAAGCTTATCATGAGCAGACGAACCAGATTTAATGTGAAGAACTTCTTGGAATCACTCTTAGGAATCACTGTGAGCGTTAATTTAGTAAATTTAAGAGGACAACATCTATACAATACTGTATATACACGCTACTCAGCCTTCATAGACTGTAAACAAAGCTACTCACATGAGTTTTAAAAAAATGAAACCTTAGGTTGACCTAATTTGACCAAGCTGTGTAAAATCAGCCCCATTCAACTACATTGCTTTTACATTTCCTGTAATATTGCAGCATCTTGCACATATTTTTGAGGTACATGTTGCAAACCGAGTGCTGTGGTGCAACACTGTATTGCATCTTCTCTTCTACTGTCCAGTTCCCCTTTAATTACACCTCCAGTTACCTTATGTTCCCGATATCAGAGTTACTTCTGCAACATCACACAGTCTTGGAAAATGCACCATGTGAACATAATCAATCTATAGTTGAGATTCAGTGGTTTAGTACAGTAAGTTTTAGTTCTGCACTGTGGAGCAATGTTTTCAAGTGCAGGTCCCTCATTTGACACAATGCACAATCCTCTCATTGGTTGCATGCTATTTCACTGATCTACATGTGGAGGAATAAGACTGCTTACAAGTAAACACATGTAAACAATGCAGGTTACTTTTTTTTTTTTTTTTTTTTTTTTTAGAAAACTCAGCTTTGGAAATGCTTTATGAGAGAGAAAATACATTCAACACAACATTCAGCTAGTTGGGCTAGCTGTTTCTCCACACCTCCACTGTTTACGCTAAGCTAAGCTAATCATATCTCATCTTTTGAACTATACTTAATGCAGAGACATGAAAGTGGTATTGATTCATTTCTTCTAACTCTCAGCAACAAAGTAGGAAACATTAAAATGTCATACTATGCTTTTAAAGCTAATGCTGTTTTCATGGCTTGGGGCAAATTGGTTGTATGAAATATACATTTTTTTCTCTTATCTGTATTTTTAACTCTACAGCTTTGTCACCAAGAGTAACAAGAAATACTGTGTGGACCCTAAAGCCAGCTGGCTCACAACAAGACTTGAGAAGTTAAAAAAAGTAAGTCTGGAGAACACGTGTTTAAGTTGAAATTTACAACTGAAAGAAACGTAAACAAGGAAATCTTGTTGATCTTGATGGTTTTGTATTTCTATATTGATGTTTTCTTTTCTTAGACTTTCCAAAGTCAACAATAATCTTAAGGATGTTGTTCATTTGATAACACATTGTCAGGTGCAGTTTGAGGGAACATACCCAACCTCTAAACTATTAACAAGTTTTAATGTGTGTCGTCTTATTTGGCATTTAGGAATTTTAGTCTGTGACTTCAAATCAAATGCAGCATATATGTGACAATCTTAATTTCTATAATGTTGGACTTTTAACTTTCCAAGCTGAAGTGAACTGTTTCTCTCCACAGAGAGGAATAACTTGTAAAGACCTTGTGAAAAGCCTTCATCAACCAAAATGAAGATGATGCATCATGACCTTCTGAGCAAAATGCTGGTGCTAATTTCTGTTAAAGTTTTCTACTAACTAAGATAAAATGTTTTATTTCTTCTATTTCTAAATACATATTTTACTAATGGCTTTGCAGAAATCATGACATCTTATAAACTAATAAAGCAAGCATTGAAAAACATTGTATTGGTGTGGTTGCTGTACTGATATGCTGTATTGACAGCTTGGGACAAAAACATCCCTGAAAATCTGTGAAAGATTGAAATATTTTCTGTTTCATAGCAGCATCAACACATCACACCAGTACCGAAGACAATATATCTGTTTACATATTTTTTAATCCCTTTAGGAAAGAAACATGTCAGAATCATTGAGTAACCACTCAGAAAGACAGCAGTGTTCCCCTTTCTCTAGAAAGAAGGGTTGTGTGTTCTATGTAGCAATGATTTTTCTCCTCACAAGTCACTGCTTTACTGTAGAACCAGCTCTTCATCGTTCACTTTCACCAGATTTCTACTGTACAGAGACACAAACTGGGACACAGGATGCCTTCCTCTCCTCTCATGTATTTTTTGGGTGGGGTCACTTTGCCTTTATTTGACAGTTAAAGTTTAGAGAGAGACAGGACATGTTGCATCATGTGGTGTGCACCTTAACCATTAGGCTACAAGGGTTTCTCAAGCACTCCTTCGACAGTCACAACCAAGATGATGCATTGTGACTCCCTACACAGAAGTCTTTACACTGATACCATTTTCTGTTTCATTTTTCTACTAATTTGGATCAAATTATTAATTTTCCTTGATTTAAAATATATTTAAAGATTTTAACAATGTCTTTGTAGGAATCTTTTGCTTTCTAAATTAATAAAGATTTCATTTCATTTTTTGGTCCTTTGTTTACAGTTTATATCAGCTTATATCATGACCAAGAACAATAAAGCTGAACAAATATGAGCGAAAACAAACATATGACCCTTATGAACATATTATACAATTCAAGTTGTTTCTGAACAAAAAGTATATCAGATTACTCAACACTCTCTGGTCCAGCTTGTTTTTATTTATTCTAAACTTTTGATTGGAGCGCATATTGGGTATGCTCACATCTGTTGCACCTACAGCGGCTAATCCAGATGTTTTCTTCATTCTGTGCAGCTTATCACTCTCAGCACACATCCCTCTGCACTCTGTCCTTATATACAGTAAGTAGTAGTAGTAGTAACTAGTAATATACAGTAAAAGTTTGTTCATCCTCAAGTCCATCTCACTATACTTTAAAGTCCAGTTAAAAATATGTTTTTCTTCTTGTCCACTGGGTTGGGGTTATGTGTTTTACCTGCAGAATGATGTATATATAGAGCTTGGCACTAGCCGGCTGTTTTCACATTCATCTGCCAAAGTTTCTCTGTATTCACTTAAATCTCAGTTTACGGTGTGTACCTATGATTTGTGACATCACGACTAGCCAACTTTGGTCTAATATGCAGTTTACTTGTAATTGAACTTCCAAGTGATTTTAAGAATTTTAAACAAGGTAATTAAACTTTTTTGTGGGCCACAAGTTATTATTCAAAGTAAGTATATCCATATGTCTTAAAACATATCTGGAGGTCATCTTTAAGAGTTCAATACACAAACACTATGAATCATGATCACTTCATTTTCATGGTGAGTCCTCTGAGCGTGTCCTAGTTTTCATCTTGAATTTCGGTTTCTGAATTATTCAGATCCTCTACTTTCGTAAAAGTACCAATACAGCAATGTATAAATACTCCATTACAAGTAAAAGTCCTGCACGAAAAATCCTACTGAAGTAAAAGTAAATGAGTATTATCATCTTGATGTACTTAAAGTATTGCAGTAGTGGTTTGGTCCCTCTGACTGAAATATTATTATATATAACATCATTAGATTATTAATACTGAAGCATCAGTGTGTAAGCAGCATGTTACTGTTGTAGCTGCTGGAGGTGGAGCTAGTTTGAATTACTTTATATACAGTTAGCTAGTTTAGTCCAGTGGTTCCCAACCTAAGGGTTGGGCCCCTCCAAAGGGTCACCAGATAGATCTGAGGTGTCATGAGATGATTAATGGGAGAGAAAAGAAGAAAATACAAAGGTCTGATACAAAAATCTGTTTTGAGTTTTTGGATTTTTTCTCTAATCGTTGATTTTTGTTGAAATATCGGATCATTTGAACATTTACTGAAATGAAACTATGTGAGAAGTTTAGAGGGAAAAATCACCATTTGGTGGAGCTGTTAACAACTCATAGACATCTGAAATGTGACCCCGACTACACACTGCTTTTTGAAAGACGTCAAAAGCCGAAAAGGTTGGAAACCACTGGTTTCATCTTTAACAATGTGTTTTATTTTAAAAGCTTGTTATATTATCCGTTGTGTCAAATCTTCATCTGAAAAGTAACTAAAGCTGTCAAATAAATGTAGTGGAGTAGAAAGTACAATATTTCCCTCTAAAATGTAGTGGAGTGGAAGCTAAATTAAGCTAAGTTAAATTGAGCTAACTGTGGTGCAGTACATCAAATGTTAATGTTTATGTTTAAAACTGTACATGGTCCCCATAAATACATTTCAATCAATCCAAAGACAAATCAAACAGATGCCTGCAGAGGACTTTTGGAAAGGTGCGAATATTTCCACACATCCAAACATACTAGATAGCATGTGAAGGATAACAGGAAAAGGTCATTCTCTCTTGCTACAAAGAAATGCTTATGTAGTTGAAGGCAAATCTCATTTTGTATAGCTAGCTAAGTGTGTGGTTCAACTTGCGGCTTGACAATAAAGGTCTTGGTTTGAACTTTAATAAACATTTTTTGTCTGTCATTTCAATATGTCACACCGTTACTGAAGCAAAAGCAGTATATGACTCATAATGTTATATTCACTGTGAGTTTTACTGGTATTCTGACTTTCTTTGAATTTTTCATCTTGAATTTGACCTATCCAACATTCAACATGAGCAACTTGATTTTTTGTAGATCTAAACTTTAATTGGGGCAAATTAAGGTTTTTTTGAAATTCCTCAACTTGAAAGATTCCACTGGAAATTTCAAAGAGGGGAGTTCAAACCACGTAAATTCAGACTGATGGTGTCAAAATAGTTAATAATGAAATTTTATTGCAATAAATACAGTGGTGTTTCAATATTTCAATGCAACTGGTACATTTCATTGTTACGCATTTTTTCCTTCCACATTTGTGGTTTTAACATGGAAATATTTTTTGTCTCATAGCAGCATCAACATATCACACCAGTACTGAAGACAATATATCTGCTTACATATTTTTTTTATTCCCTTTAGGCAAGAAAACATGTTGTCAGAATCATTGAGTAACCACTCAGAAAGACAGCAGTGTTCCCCTTTCTCTAGAAAGAAGGGTTGTGTGTTCTATGTAGCAATGATTTTTCTTCTCACAAGTCACTGCTTTACTGTTGAACCAGCTCTTCATCGTTCACTTTCACCAGATTTCTAATGTACAGAGACACATACTGGGACACAGGATGCCTTCCAATTAGCTTTGGAAGTCTCTCATGTTTAACCATATACTGCTTTTCCTTTCTGTCCAAGGTGAGTGTAGCTTTGTCTAGGTAGGATAAGAAAATCATCTCAAATTGTATCATATAGATCAAATAAATTTGATTTACTGTTATTTTGTGTATGCTGCATTAAAGTGTGTCCACAATGTTACAGCCCTCGGCAATGAAGTTCAGGACACATCATTCCCTCTTGCTGTACGAAGGCCTAAAACGCCACCATTAAACAACCTGTCAATGCCTGCCTTGAACAGAAGGAAAACACATTTGATGATTGTAAAATACGTGCTTATATGTAAGTAAAAGTACACTCACACAATGGTCTGTGTTTGTGGTGTGTCAGTGTCCCCTACCAAGCCAATAATGAGTGGGCAGACCAAGAATGATATTGGGAAATACATGTTTTTGTTTTCTTGCAGAGTTAAATAAGAAGGTTAGCTCTTTCATGTATTTGGGGGGGGGGTTAGCCTGGCTAGCTAATGTCTGCATGTTAAGCATGGGCTACAGCTGGGAGGTGGTTAGCTTAGCTTAGCCAAAAGACTGGAAGCAGCTATCCTATGTAAGACCCAAAGTGTAATTTTTACATTTTGTTTTTTGTCAGATTACAAGCAAGATACAATGTGTTAATTTGTGAGCTTTCAAGGTACTTGTAGACTTTTTTTTGCCTTTGGAAAAAGCCAGACTAGACTGTAGCTTAATATATACTGTACAGGTATTGATCCTCTCATTAAACTCTCTGCTTGTTGTTTCTGTAAATTATAAACAAAAAGTATATCAGATTACTCAACACTCTCTGGTCCAGCTTGTTTTTATTTATTCTAAACTTTTGATTGGAGCGCATATTGGGTATGTTCACATCTGTTGCAACTACAACGGCCAATCCAGATGTTTTCTTCATTCTGTGCAGCTTATCACTCTCAGCACACATCCCACTGCACTCTGTCTTTATATACAGTAAGTAGTTCACTAAAAGGTTGTTCATCCGCAAGTCCATCTCACTATACTTTAAAGTCCAGTCAAAAATATTATTATTCAAAGTAAGTATATCCATATGTCTTAAAACATATCTGGGGGTCATCTTTAAGAGTTCAGTACACAAACACTATGATTCATGATCACTTCATTTCATCTTGAACTTCGGTTTCTGAATTTGACTGATATAATTGAGCAACTTGATTTTTTTTTTTTTTTTTACTTAACTTGAATTTTTACATCCAAACTTCAATAATTGAATTTACAAAACTTGAAAATGTTTTTTGAAGTCACAACTTGAACACTGAGTGAAGAGTCAAAGAACAGATGGTGCTCATCTTTCTCTGGAAGGAGGGTGTGCTTGTTCTTTTAGGGATCAGAGCTTTAACATTCCTCCTCTGTGACTCTGGTGGTGGACTCAATAGAGTGAGTGATAAGAATCAGACTCTCCATCACTCACTTTTACCAGATGTGCTACTGTACAGAGACACACTTGGACCCAGGATGCCTTTCTCAGTTAGCTATGAACTGTCTCTCATGTGTTTCATCATGCTGCTGATCTTCCCTGAACAAGGTGAGTGTGGTTTTGACTACTACTGACTAGTTTTGAAGGGCTACTGAGGATTGGTGACTAAACTGAGTGTGAAAACGCACAGATTGAATTTAATTCAGATCAGAGTCTTTATCACTCCAGTTATATCTCTAGATGAAATGTATCCTATAAAACAAATTGGATTATACAGTAGTGAACTCTTGGTTACAGGCAGTGGAAGAAGAAGTACTCAGATCCTTTACTTTAGTAAAAGTACCAATACAGTAATGTATAAATACTCCATTACAAGTAAAAGTCCTGCACGAAAAATCCTACTGAAGTAAAAGTAAATGAGTATTATCATCTTGATGTAGTTAAAGTATTGCAGTAGTGGTTTGGTTCCCTCTGACTGATATATTATTATATATAACATCATTAGATTATTAATACTGAAGCATCAGTGTGTAAGCAGCATGTTACTGTTGTAGCTGCTGGAGGTGGAGCTAGTTTCAAGTACTTTTTATACAGTTAGCTAGTTTAGTCCAGTGGTTCCCAACCTAAGGGTCGGGCCCCTCCAAAGGGTCACCAGATAAATCTGAGGTGTCATGAGATGATTAATGGGAGAGAAAAGAAGAAAATACAAAGGTCTGATACAAAAATCTGTTTTGAGTTTTTGGATTTTTTCTCTAATCGTTGATTTTTGTTGAAATATCGGATCATTTGAACATTTACTGAAATGAACACGTGAGAAGTTTAAAGGGAAAAATCACTATTTGGTGGAGCTGTTAACAACTCATACACATCTGAAATGTGACCCCGACTACACACTGCTTTTTGTAAGACGTCAAAAGCCAAAAAGGTTTGAAACCACTGGTTTCATCTTTAACAATGTGTTTTATTTTAAAAGCTTGTTATATTATCCATTGTGTCAAATCTTCATCTGAAAAGTAACTAAAGTTATTAAATAAATGTAGTGGAGTAGAAAGTACAATATTTCCCTCTAAAATGTAGTGGAGTGGAAGCTAAGTTAAGCTAAATTAAGTTAAGTTAAATTAAGCTAACTCTGGTGCAGTACATCAAATGTTAATATTTATGTTTAAATTAAATTAATTTAAATTAAATTTCAATATGTCACACCGTTACTGAATCTGTTTTAGGGAGGAACATTGAGCAGCCAGTCACAACACCTGGTGTTGCTTTTATCTCTACATGAGCAATGAGGGGGTGTGTGTTTCCTCCTTTTTGCTACATTTATACCAAAAAATGTTCGTCTAGAGAGTCAGAGATAAACCACTCTGTGACTGGACAGTATAAGAGTTTCATGGTTCATTATTACCAGATCTTTACTGTACACACACGTTGACCATATTGGACCCAGGATGGCTTTCTCTACTGGCTTTGGACTGACTTGCATGTGTTTCATCATGCTGCTTTTTCTCCCTGGACAAGGTGAGTGTGGCTTTGACAGCTAGTGAATAAAGTAGCTTTTGAAGGATAACCGAAGATATGCTTATAAACTGTCTGACGATGAAATAACATGTTTTAAGGCACAAATTGAAGTCAAACATGAATAGCTGATGAGAGGCTTTATTATTAGTTATCACTGTAAATCACATCAAATTGTATCAGATGAAAAGAAATTGGATACAATGACATTAACAGCTAAAACCAGATATTTATCTCTTGGTTACTGTGTGAACTCAACAATTAAACTGAGGAAAACAAAACATCCTTTAGACATATTGGTTTATGCATTAGCAATTTGTAAGTTTTGGATGATTTAACCCACATACCATAGTGCTTATTGGTGAGTTCTTATAAATGACAAATGCAGCTAAATGGCATTTGTAAGTCTATGCAGCACTAATTTATTTACAATATTTTATTACTTTACTAATGTTTTTCTGTGTCTGTATGTGCTGCATTGTAGGGCAATGTCAGTGTACCACGAGTAAGCCCCCAAAAGTGGGAAACATCCCGATTGCCTGCTGTACAAAAACCTCAAATGCCACCATCGGGGAGACTGTTGACGCCTGCTATGAACAGAAGAAAGACATCCGGTCTTGTAAAATACATGCTTACATGTAAGGGAGAGTATTCAATGACACACAAGCTTCATTTTCTATCTGTATTTGTGGTGCGTTGTGTTTGATCAGTTTTCCCTACAAAGCTTATCATGAGCAGACGAACCAGATTTAATGTGAAGAACTTCTTGGAATCACTCTTAGGAATCACTGTGAGCGTTAATTTAGTTAGTAAAGAGAACGACATCTATACAATACTGTATATACACGCTACTCAGCCTTCATAGACTGTAAACAAAGCTACTCACATGAGTTTTAAAAAAATGAAACCTTAGGTTGACCTAATTTGACCTAGCTGTGTAAAATCAGCCCCATTCAACTACATTGCTTTTACATTTCCTATAATATTGCAGCATCTTGCACATATTTTTGAGGTACATGTTGCAAACCTAGTGCTGTGGTGCAACACTGTATTGCATCTTCTCTTCTACTGTCCAGTTCCCCTTTAATTACACCTCCAGTTACCTTATGTTCCCAATATTAAAGTTACTTCTGCAACATCACACAGTCTTGGAAAATGCACCATGTGAACATAATCAATCTATAGTTGAGATTCAGTGGTTTAGTACAGTAAGTTTTAGTTCTGCACTGTGGAGCAATGTTTTCAAGTGCAGGTCCCTCATTTGACACAATGCACAATCCTCTCGTTGGTTGCATGCTATTTCACTGATCTACATGTGGAGGAATTAGACTATTTGCAAGTAAACACATGTAAACAATGCAGGTTACAATTTCTTTTTTCCTTTTTTTTTTTTTTTTTTAGAAAACTCAGCTTTGGAAATGCTTTATGAGAGAGAAAATACATTCAACACAACATTCAGCTAGTTGGGCTAGCTGTTTCTCCACACCTCCAGTGTTTATGCTAAGCTAAGCTAATCATATCTCAGCTTTTGAACTATACTTAATGCACAGACATGAAAGTGGTATTGATTCATTTCTTCTAACTCTCAGCAACAAAGTAAGAAACATTAAAATCATAATCATAGTCATAGTCATACTATGCTTTTAAAGCTAATACTGTTTTCATGGCTTGGGGCAAATTGGTTGTATGAAATATACATTTTTTTCTCTTAACTGTATTTTTAACTCTACAGCTTTGTCACCAGGAGTAACAAGAAATACTGTGTGGACCCAAGAGCCAGCTGGCTCACAACAAGACTTGAGAAGTTAAAAAAAGTAAGTCTGGAGAACACGTGTTTAAGTTGAAATTTACAGCTGAAAGAAACATAAACAAGGAAATCTTGTTGATCTTGATGAAGTTCTATGTTCCCTCCTAATATCCCAATTCACCACATTTTGTATTTCTATATTGATGTTTTCTTTTCTTAGACTTTCCAAAGTCAACAATAATCTTAAGGATGTTGTTCATTTGATAACACATTGTCAGGTGCAGTTTGAGGGATCATACCCAACCTCTAAACTATTAACAAGTTTTAATGTGTGTCGTCTTATTTGGCATTTAGGAATTTTAGTCTGTGACTTCAAATCAAATGTAGCATATATGTGAAAATCTTAATTTCTATAATGTTGGACTTTTAACTTTCCAAGCTGAAGTGAACTGTTTCTCTCCACAGAGAGGAATAATTTGTAAACCCCTGTGAAAAGCCTTCATCAACCAAAATGAAGATGATGCATCATGACCTTCTGAGCAGAATGCTGGCGCTAATTTCTGTTAAAGTTTTCTACTAACTAAGATAAAATGTTTTATTTCCTCTATTTCTAAATACATATTTTACTAATGGCTTTGCAGAAATCATGACATCTTATAAACTAATAAAGCAAGCATTGAAAAACATTGTATTGGTGTGGTTGCTGTACTGATATGCTGTATTGACAGCTTGGGACAAAAACATCCCTGAAAATCTGTGAAAGATTGAAATATTTTTTTGTCTCATAGCAGCATCAACATATCACACCAGTACTGAAGACAATATATCTGCTTACATATTTTTTAATCCCTTTAGGGAAGAAACATGTTGTCAGAATCATTGAGTAACCACTCAGAAAGACAGCAGTGTTCCCCTTTCTCTAGAAAGAAGGGTTGTGTGTTCTATGTAGAAATGATTTTTCTTCTCACAAGTCACTGCTTTACTGTAGAACCAGCTCTTCATCGTTCACTTTCACCAGATTTCTAATGTACAGAGACACATACTGGGACACAGGATGCCTTCCTCTCTTAGCTTTGGAAGTCTCTCATGTTTAACCATATACTACTTTTCCTTTCTGTCCAAGGTGAGTGTAGCTTTGTCTAGGTAGGATAAGAAAATCATCTCAAATTGTATCATATAGATCAAATAAATTTGACTTACTGTTATTTTGTGTATGCTGCATTAAAGTGTGTCCACAATGTTACAGCCCTCGGCAATGAAGTTCAGGACACATCATTTCCTCTTGCTGTACAAAGGCCTAAAACTTTACCATTAAACAACCTGTCAGTGCCTGCTTTGAATAGAAGGAAAACACATTTGATAATTGTAAAATACGTGCTTATATGTAAGTAAAAGTACACTCACACAATGGTCTGTGTTTGTGGTGTGTCAGTGTCCCCTACCAAGCCAAGAATGATATTGGGAAATACATGTTTTTGTTTTCTTGCAGAGTTAAATAAGAAGGTTAGCTCTTTCATGTATTTTGTGGGGGGGGGGGGGGGGGGGGGGGGTCACTTTGCCTTTATTTGACAGTCAAAGTGTGGAGAGAGACAGGACATGTTGCGTTATGTGGTATGCACCTTAACCATCAGGCTACCAGGGTTTCCCAAGCACTCTTGTGCACTAAATATGAAGCTAGAGCCAGGAGAGGGTTAGCTAGGCTAGCTAATGTCTGCATGTTAAGTATGGGCTACAGCTGGGAAGTGGTTAGCTTAGCTTAGCCAAAAGACTGGAAGCAGCTATCCTATGTAAGACCCAAAGTGTAATTTTTACATTTTGTTTTTTGTCAGATTACAAGCAAGATACAATGTGTTAATTTGTGAGCTTTTGAGGTACTTGTAAACTTTTTTTGCCTTTGGAAAAAGCCAGAATAGACTGTAGCTTAATATATACTGTACAGGTATTGATCCTCTCATTAAACTCTCTGCTTGTTGTTTCTGTAAATTATAAACAAAAAGTATATCAGATTACTCAACACTCTCTGGTCCAGCTTGTTTTTATTTATTCTAAACTTTTGATTGGAGCGCATATTGGGTATGCTCACATCTGTTGCAACTACAACAGCCAATCCAGATGTTTTCTTCATTCTGTGCAGCTTATCACTCTCAGCACACATCCCACTGCACTCTGTCCTTATATACAGTAAGTAGTTCACTAAAAGGTTGTTCATCCGCAAGTCCATCTCACTATACTTTAAAGTCCAGTCAAAAATATTATTATTCAAAGTAAGTATATCCATATGTCTTAAAACATATCTGGGGGTCATCTTTAAGAGTTCAGTACACAAACACTATGAGTCATGATCACTTCATTTCATCATGAATTTCGGTTTCTGAATTTGACTGATATAATTTGAGCAACTTGATTTTTTTTTTTTACTTAACTTGAATTTTTACATCCAAACTTCAATAATTGAATTTACAAAACTTGAAAATGTTTTTTGAAGTCACAACTTGAACACTGAGTGAAGAGTCAAAGAACAGATGGTGCTCATCTTTCTCTGGAAGGAGGGTGTGCTTGTTCTTTTAGGGATCAGAGCTTTAACATTCCTCCTCTGTGACTCTGGTGGTGGACTCAATAGAGTGAGCGATAAGAATCAGACTCTCCATCACTCACTTTTACCAGATGTGCTACTGTACAGAGACACACTTGGACCCAGGATGCCTTTCTCAGTTAGCTATGGACTGTCTCTCGTGTTTCATCATGCTGCTGATCTTCCCTGAACAAGGTGAGTGTGGTTTTGACTACTACTGACTAGTTTTGAAGGGCCACAGAGGATTGGTGAGTAAACTGAGTGTGAAAATGCACAGATTGAATTTAATTCAGATCAGAGTCTTTATCACTCCAGTTATATCTCTAGTTGAAATGTATCCTATAAAACAAATTGGATTATACAGTAGTGAACTCTTGGTTACAGGCAGTGGAAGAAGAAGTACTCAGATCCTTTACTTTAGTAAAAAGTACCAATACAGCAATGTATAAATACTCCATTACAAGTAAAAGTCCTGCACGAAAAATCCTACTGAAGTAAAAGTAAATGAGTATTATCATCTTGATGTACTTAAAGTATTGCAGTAAAAGTAATGGTTTGGTTCCCTCTGACTGATATATTATTATATATAACATCATTAGATTATTAATACTGAAGCATCAGTGTTAGAGCAGCATGTTACTGTTGTAGCTGCTGGAGGTGGAGCTAGTTTCAAGTACTTTTTATACAGTTAGCAAGTTTAGTCCAGTGGTTCCCAACCTAAGGGTCGGGCCCCTCCAAAGGGTCACCAGATAAATCTGAGGTGTCATGAGATGATTAATGGGAGAGAAAAGAAGAAAATACAAAGGTCTGATACAAAAATCTGTTTTGAGTTTTTGGATTTTTTCTCTAATCATTGATTTTTGGTGAAATATCGGATCATTTGAACATTTACTGAAATGAACACGTGAGAAGTTTAAAGGGAAAAATCACTATTTGGTGGAGCTGTTAACAACTCATAGACATCTGAAATGTGACCCCGACTACACGCTGCTTTTTGTAAGACGTCAAAAGCCAAAAAGGTTGGAAACCACTGGTTTCATCTTTAACAATGTGTTGTATTTTAAAAGCTTGTTATATTATCCATTGTGTCAAATCTTCATCTGAAAAGTAACTAATGTTGTTAAATAAATGTAGTGGAATAGAAAGTACAATATTTCCCTCTAAAATGTAGTGGAGTGGAAGCTAAGTTAAGCTAAATTAAGTTAAGCTAACATCCAAACATACTAGATAGCATGAGAAGGATAACAGGAACAGGTCATTCTCTCTTTCTACAAAGAAATGCTTATGTAGTTGAAGGCAAATCTCATTTTGTATAGCTAGCTAAGTGTGTGGTTCAACTTGTGGCTTGACAATAAAGGTCATGGTTTGAACTTTAATAAACATTTTTTGTCTGTCATTTCAATATGTCACACCGTTACTGAATCTGTTTTAGGGAGGAACATTGAGCAGCCAGTCACAAAGACACCTGGTGTTGCTTTTATCTCTACATGAGCAAAGAGGGGGTGTGTGTTTCCTCCTTTTTGCTGCCTTTATACCAAAAAATGTTCGTCTAGAAAGTCAGAGATTAACCGCTCTGTGACTGGACAGTATAAGAGTTTCATGGTTCATTATTACCAGATCTTTACTGTACACACACGTTGACCATATTGGACCCAGGATGGCTTTCTCTACTGGCTTTGGACTGACTTGCATGTGTTTCATCATGCTGCTTTTTCTCCCTGGACAAGGTGAGTGTGGCTTTGACTGCTAGTGAGTAAAGTAGCTTTTGAAGGATAACCGAAGATATGCTTATAAACTGTCTGACCATGAAATAGCATGTTTTAAGGCACAAATTGAAGTCAAACATGAATAGCTGATGAGAGGCTTTATCATCAGTTATCACTGTAAGTCACATCAAATTGTATCAGATGAAAAGAAATTGGATACAATGACATTAACAGCTAAAACCAGATATTTATCTCTTGGTTACTGTGTGAACTCAACACTTAAATTGAGGAAAACAAAACATCCTTTAGACATATTGGTTTATGCATTAGCAATTTGTAAATTTTGGATGATTTAACCCACATACCATAGTGCTTATTGGTGAGTTCTTATAAATGACAAATGCAGCTAAACTGCATTTGTAAGTCTATGCCGCACTAATTTATTTACAGTATTTTATTACTTTACTAATGTTTTTCTGTGTCTGTATGATCTGTGTTTTAGGGCAATGTCAGTGTACCAAGGGTAAGCTCCCGAGCGTGGGAAACATCCCGTTACGCTGCTGTACCACAACCTCAAATGCCGCCATCGGGGAGACTGTCGACACCTGCTATGTGCAGAAGAAAGACCTCTTGCCTTGTAAAGTATATGCTTACATGTAAGGGAAAGTATTCAAAGACACACAAGCTTCATTTTCTATCTGTATTTGTGGTGTGTTGTGTTTGATCAGTTTTCCCTACGAAGCTAATCATGAGCAGATGAACCAGATTTAATGTGAAGAACTTTCAGAATCACAGTGAAAGTTAATTTAGTTAATTTAAGAGGACGACATCTATACAATACTGTATATACACCCTATTCAGCCTTCATAGACTATAAATAAAGCTACTCACATGGGTTTTAAAAAAATGAAACCTTAGGTTGACCTAAATTGACAAAGCTGTGTAAAATCAGCCCCATTCAACTACATTGCTTTTACATTTCCTATAATATTGCAGCATCTTGCGCATATTTTTGAGATACATGTTGCAAACCGAGTGCTGTGGTGCAACACTGTATTGCATCTTCTCTTCTGCTGTCCAGTTCCTCTTTAATTACACCTCCAGTTACCTTATGTTCCCGATATCAGAGTTACTTCTGCAACATCACACAGTCTTGGAAAATGCACCATGTGAACATAATCTATCTGTAGTTGAGATTCAGTAGCCTATCCAGCCAGGAGGACCAGGACTGTGTTCATATAAGTTTTAGTCCTGCACTGTGGAGCAATGTTTTCAAGAGCAGGTCCTCATTTGACACAATGCAGGCAATGCACTGAAATATGGAGCAATGTACCAGCAAAGGCAGTGAGGAATTAGACTATTTGCAAGTAAACACATGTAAACAATGCAGGTTACAATTTCTTTTTTCTTTTTTTTTTTTTTTTTTGGAAAAATCAGCTTTAGAAAGGCTTTATGAAAAAGAAAACACATTCAACACAACATTCAGCTAGTTGGGCTAGCTGTTTCTCCACACCTCCACTGTTTATGCTAAGCTAAGCTAATCATCTCTCAGCTTTTGAACTATACTTAATGCACAGACATGAAGGAGGTATCGATTCTTTTCTTCTAACTCTCACCAACAAAGTAAGAAACATTAAAATGTCCCACTATGCTTTTAAAGTTAATGCTGTTTTCATGGCTTGGGGCAAATTGGTTGTATGAAATATACATTTTTTTTCTCTTATCTGTATTTTTAACCCTACAGCTTTGTCACCAAGAGTAACAAGAAATACTGTGTGGACCCTAAAGCCAGCTGGCTCACAACAAGACTTGAGAAGTTAAAAAAAGTAAGTCTGGAGAACACGTGTTTAAGTTGAAATTTACAGCTGAAAGAAACATAAACAAAGAAATCTTGTTGATCTTGATGGTTTTGTATTTCTATATTGATGTTTTCTTTTCTTAGACTTTCCAAAGTCAACAATAATCTTAAGGATGTTGTTCATTTGATAACACATTGTCAGGTGCAGTTTGAGGGAACATACCCAACCTCTAAACTATTAACAAGTTTTAATGTGTGTTGTCTTATTTGGCATTTAGGAATTTTAGTCTGTGACTTCAAATCAAATGCAGCATATATGTGAAAATCTTAATTTCTATAATGTTGGACTTTTAACTTTCCAAGCTGAAGTGAACTGTTTCTCTCCACAGAGAGGAATAATTTGCAAAGACCTTGTGTAAAGCCTTCATCAACCAAAATGAAGATGATGCATCATGACCTTCTGAGCAGAATGCTGGCGCTAATTTCTGTTAAAGTTTTCTACTAACTAAGATAAAATGTTTTATTTCCTCTATTTCTAAATACATATTTTACTAATGGCTTTGCAGAAACCATGACATCTTATAAACTAATAAAGCAAGCATTGAAAAACATTGTATTGGTGTGGTTGCTGTACTGATATGCTGTATTGACAGCTTGGGACAAAAACATCCCTGAAAATCTGTGAATGATTGTGGAATTAAGGAAAATTTCATAAAACCTCCCCCACTTTGGGAAATACACGTGTTTACTCTGTTGCTGTGTTACTCTCATGTCTGTAGGATTAAGTTACAACCAACACTGCCTAGTTTATAGTATAAAGACTGCTGGGAAACAGCTAGCATGGCACATACTCTCCAATGCTGAAAAATCCACCTGCCAACACCTCTAAAGCTCACAAATGAACATGTATCTCATGTTTTTAATCCATACAAAACAACTATTTTTGATTGTATGGGGAGTTTGTTTGGGTTTTATGTGGAGTTGGACAGAACTGGAATAACTGTATTAAAGATGACATGCTAAATTCGCATCGTCATTTTTCACCAAAGAAGACAATGAAAGTCATTGAATAGTAGCTGAACATCCTGATTATAAAATATTTATTGACATGCCAAAACTGCATTAAGGTTTTAACACAGATAGAAAATCACCTAAAAAGTTTATTTACATTTCTCAGTCTACTGTATTCCAAAAGCAGCTGGCTTTTATCAGAATTGCAATGTATTATCAACAGTTGAAAGTAAAAATACTTAAGTACAAAAGCAGTATATTACTGATAATGTTATATTCACGGTGAGTTTTACTGGTATTCTGACTTTCTTTGAATTTTTCATCTTGAATTTGACCTATCCAACATTCAGCATGAGCAACTTGATTTTTTGTAGATCTAAACTTTAATCTAAACCTCTGACTGATATATTATTATATATGACATCATTAGATTATTAATACTGAAGCATCAGTGTGTAAGCAGCATGTTACTGTTGTAGCTGCTGGAGGTGGAGTTGTTTGAATTACTTTATATACAGTTATCTAGTTTAGTCAAGTGGTTCCCAATCTAGGGGTCGGGCCCCTCCAATGGGTCACCAGATAAATCTGAATAAATCTGAGGGGTTGTGAGATGATTAATGGGAGAGGAAAGAAGAAAAAAACAAAGTTCTGATACACAAAACTGTTTGCAGCTTTTGGACTTTTTCTCTAATCTTTGATTTTTGGTGAAATATTGGGTCATTTGAACATTTACTGAAAGGTTGCTGAAAAAGTTGTCATTGAACAACTGACAACATTTCTTAATACAAGAAACTTTGGTCT
Source organism: Thunnus thynnus (assembly GCF_963924715.1). Classification (NCBI taxonomy): domain Eukaryota; kingdom Metazoa; phylum Chordata; class Actinopteri; order Scombriformes; family Scombridae; genus Thunnus; species Thunnus thynnus. The sequence goes on from NC_089536.1 coordinate 21,412,687, forward strand.
ACACTGTATGCAATTTGGCTTTAGAGCAAATCATTCCACTGAAACTGCTGCCTTACACTTAATAGAGCTAATTTAATCAAGACTTGATAAAAGAGGAGTATTTAGTGCTGTATTTTCAAATCTGCCTAAAGCATTCGACACAGTCAATCCTGGGGCCCTATCTTACGTCCGGTGCAAAGCAGCGCCAAGTGCAACGCGAGTGTCTTTGCTAGTTTAAGGTCGACGCAGTTGTCATTTTCCTTTCCAGTGCCCACGTTGTTTAAATAGCAAATGCACTTGCGCCCATCTGAGTGCCTATGGGCGTGTTGGTCTTAAAATGAGGTGTGGTCAGACACATTGTTGGCGCATTGCTATCTTGAGGCAGCAGAAAACGATTGCATTATTGACCAACAAAAACCTCGTCTGAAGTCAATGGCGCAGTGTTTCACTGTTATTTTAAGGGCACATTATCAAGACAGTAATATGCGCCTACATAGGCATCAGCACAACGTGCGCACACTCTGCTTGTTACACACACGGACACGCAGCAGTGCACAGACATTCAAAAGATGACAAAGGATTACAGTGTGAAAGATTGTTATTGTGTACATTAATATATTTTAAAAAATACACATCATAATGGTTGTCATAATATTTATCAGAATTAGCTAATTGGATGAAATTGTCTAATTATTTGAGAAAATATTTAACAAATATTGTTTAACATTTTTGAGAGTACAGTGATCAAGTTTCCAAACTTTCAGCAATTAATCCCCCGCTTATTTGACCTGTTACTCCATTACTGAACAAAACGATTTTAAAGAGACCAATGATGTAATTTAAAAAATAAACCTTTTCAAAAAACAAACGAAAATAAAGTTGCAACAAATTAATGAACAGGATCTTAAACTGGTGGTCTGGGGCCACAGGAGGGTCCAGGAGCAGCAGGGGCCAGTGTGCTTGTTATGGATCGTGCACTTTTACTTTGCACATGAGCAGATCCATTTCCTCTACAGACTACTTGGCAAATGTGCCATTATAAAAGCAATCCGCCAAGGTGCAAGCACACCTGGCTTTTAAAGGGAATGGGAGATGACACTCTGATCGGCTTATTGCATGTTACGCCCAAAACACTTCCATGATTAATTAAGAGACTAAGGACATCCCTTTTGAACCATGCCCCTGGCACTCCGATTATTTTTTCCGCCGTTAAACTAGCAAAAGCGGATTTGGACACACCCTAAATGCACTTGCGCCATGCGCTTCAGACCGTGTGCTTTAGATCATTAAAATAGGGCCACTGATGTTTTATATCGAAACTCTCTAAATTTAACTTCTCATCTAGAGCACTGGCATGAATGTCTTCATATTTATCTAATAGGATATAATGTGTTAAAGTTTGTGACACACTGTCCCGTAACATGAAGTGCACAATGGGTGTTCCACAAGGGTCAGTATTAGGTCCCCTAACTTTTAGCCTATACATTAATGATCTCCCTCAACAGTGTCATGATGTAGAACTGCAAATGTATGCAGATGACACTGCTGTGTACACACATGCAAAAACAGCTGAGTTAGCTTCTGCTAAGTTAACAATTGCATTGGAAAGGATCACACATTGGCTTGATCAATCATGTCTGAGTCTAAATGTAAACAATACAAAGGGTATGTTTTTCTCTAAAACCATGGAGAGAGAGAGAGAGAGAGAGAGAGAGAGAGAGGCGGTGGTCGAGTAGGGAGAGCAAGCAGTTGTGAGAACAAAACATCTTAATGAGAGAAATAAAACATTATATTCTGATTATTTCATGGCAGTCACGTTTTAAAGCACAAATAAATAACCATCAAACAGTCAACAGATGATTTATTGTGGACACAGATGCTCTTAGTTTTAGTTTCATTTTCCTCCTCTGCATCTCTCCTTTTCATTCATTCATTACATCCAACTAATGCAGCAGTTAATACAAAGAACAAAATGACAAAGTAGTAATGACAAGTGTTGATTCTGTGGTGTTGGCATTTCAAATCTAATGCTTAGAGTGCACCATAGGGGCATCAGTTGACAGCGATAAATGACGCGTGTCAATTTAAGTTCAAAGGTCATTTGAATTTTAAGAAACATGTTAAAAAAATGGTTAAAGCCATAAAGTACAACTTAGCAAATTTTAGACATATTAGAAACTGTCTCTCTTTGGACGCAGCCAAGATATTTATGTATGCTATGATTCTTTTCCATATGTCTTATTGCATCACATGTTGGGGACAGGCTGGAGAAACGGCCATAAAACCTCTTGAGTCCTTAGACAAACAAACTCTAAACACTCTTGACAAAAAGCCAATGCATTTCCATCACTGTAGGGTACTGGAGAAATACAATTTACTGAGCTTGAGAATTTTAGATTCTCAAATTCGTGCGTAGTTTATAAAATTTTAAATGGTTTGGCCCATCCTCCACTACATGACTTTGTGTATAGTCACTCAGTCAGTTCTGTTAGATCCTCCAAAATATCCTCTATACAAGATTGTACCATACTTTTTCGTCATATTGCATTTGGGCAGTCAGCTTTCTCTGTGAAAGCCACAACTCAGTGGAATGTCCTACCTGATAATATGAAGAGCTGCAGTTCCATTGGTACGTTCAAAACCAAATTAAAAAATCTACTAAAAACTACTCAGCTCTGTAACCACTGAATCTAAATTTCATCTCATGGTCTTCTCATGAAAGCAAATAATCTTGCTTTTAATTTGACAAGCTCAAATTATTAATTTCTAGTTGAAATTGTGGGTGTATGTGATGTGCTATTGTGTGTAGCTGTTGTGTGTAGTTTTGTATTTTGTATAATGTGTCCTGTGTATTTTTTGCTTTGTACTGTTTGTTGTTGTGCTGTTATGTGTTTTAATTGTAAGGGACTGCAGATGAAAATTAGCCATACGATAACTCTGGTGCAGTACATCAAATGTTAATGTTTATGTTTAACACTATACATGATCCCAATAAATACATTTCATTCAATCCAAAGACAAATCAAACAAATGCCTGCAGAGGACTTTGGAAGGGTACGAATATTTCCACACATCCAAGCATACTGGATGACATGAGAAGGATAACAGGAAAAGGTCATTCTCTCTTGCTACAAAGAAATGCGTACGTAGTTGGAGGCAAATCTCATTTTGTATAGCTAGCTAAGTGTGTGGTTCAACTTGTGGCTTGACAATAAAGGTCTTGGTTTGAACTTAAATAAACATTTTTTGTCTGTCATTTCCCTAAAACAACTTGAGTAACAACCGTTACTCAAGTTGTTTTAGGGAGGAACATTGAGCAGCCAGTCACAAAGACACCCGGTGTTGCTTTTATCTCTACATGAGCAATGAGAGGGTGTGTGTTTCCTCCTTTTTGCTGCCTTTATACCAAAAAATGTTCGTCTAGAAAGTCAGAGATTAACCGCTCTGTGACTGGACAGTATAAGAGTTTCATGGTTCATTATTACCAGATCTTTACTGTACACACACGTTGACCATATTGGACCCAGGATGGCTTTCTCTACTGGCTTTGGACTGACTTGCATGTGTTTCATCATGCTGCTTTTTCTCCCTGGACAAGGTGAGTGTGGCTTTGACTGCTAGTGAGTAAAGTAGCTTTTGAAGGACAACTGAATATATGCTTATAAACTGTCTGACCATGAAATAGCATGTTTTAAGGCACAGATTGAGGTCAAACATGAATAGCTGATGAGAGGCTTTATTATCAGTTATCACTGTAAATCACATCAAATTGTATTAGATGAAAATAAATTGGATACAATGACATGAACAGCTAAAACCAAATATTTATCTCTTGGTTACTGTGTGAACTCAACACTTAAATTGAGGAAAACAAAACATCCTTTAGACATATTGGTTTATGCATTAGCAATTTGTAAATTTTGGATGATTTAACCCACGTGCCATAGTGCTTATTGGTGAGTTCTTATAAATGATAAATGCAGCTAAATGGCATTTGTAAGTCTATGCAGCACTTATTTATTTACAGTATTTTATTACTTTACTAATGTTTTTCTGTGTCTGTATGTGCTGCATTGTAGGGCAACGTCAGTGTACAAAGGGTAAGCCCCCAAAAGTGGGAAACATCCAGTTTGACTGCTGTACAAAAACCTCAAATGCCATCATCAGGGAGACTGTCGATGCCTGCTATGAACAGAAGAAAGACCTCTTGCCTTGTAAAGTACATGCTTACATGTAAGGGAGAGTATTCAATGACACACAAGCTTCATTTTCTATCTGTATTTGTGGTGCGTTGTGTTTGATCAGTTTTCCCTACAAAGCTTATCATGAGCAGACGAACCAGATTTAATGTGAAGAATTTCTTGGAATCACTCCTAGGAATCACTGTGAGCGTTAATTTAGTTAATTTAAGAGGACGACATCTATACAATACTGTATATACACCCTATTCAGCCTTCATAGACTATGAACAAAGCTACTCACATGAGTTTTAAAAAAATGAAACCTTAGGTTGACCTAATTTGACCTAGCTGTGTAAAATCAGCCCCATTCAACTACACTGCTTTTACATTTCCTGTAATATTGCAGCATCTTGCACATATTTTTGAGGTACATGTTGCAAACCAAGTGCTGTGGTGCAATACTGTATTGCATCTTCTCTTCTACGGTCCAGTTCCCCTTTAATTACACCTCCAGTTACCTTATGTTCCCAATATTAAAGTTACTTCTGCAACATCACACAGTCTTGGAAAATGCACCATGTGAAAATAATCTATCTGTAGTTAAGATTCAGTTGCCTATCCAGCCAGGAGGACCAGGACTGTGTTCATATAAGTTTTGCAAGAGCAGGTCCTCATTTGACACAATGCACCTTTCATTGGTTGCATGCTATTTCACTGATCTACATGCGGAGGAATAAGACTGCTCGAAGAAAACAGATGTAAACAATGCAGGTTACTTTTTTTAATTTTTTTTTTTAGAAAACTCAGCTTTGGAAATGCTTTATGAGAGAGAAAATACATTCAACACAACATTCAGCTAGTCGGGCTAGCTGTTTCTCCACACCTCCAGTGTTTATGCTAAGCTAAGCTAATCATATCTCAGCTTTTGAACTATACTTAATGCACAGACATGAAAGTGGTATTGATTCATTTCTTCTAACTCTCAGCAACAAAGTAAGAAACATTAAAATGTCATACTATGCTTTTAAAGCTAATGCTGTTTTCATGGCTTGGGGCAAATTGGTTGTATGAAATATACATTTTTTTCTCTTATCTGTATTTTTAACTCTACAGCTTTGTCACCAAGAGTAACAAGAAATACTGTGTGGACCCAAGAGCCAGCTGGCTCACAACAAGACTTGAGAAGTTAAAAAAAGTAAGTCTGGAGAACACGTGTTTAGGTTGAAATTTACAGCTGAAAGAAACGTAAACAAGGAAATCTTGTTGATCTTGATGGTTTTGTATTTCTATATTGATGTTTTCTTTTCTTAGACTTTCCAAAGTCAACAATAATCTTAAGGATGTTGTTCATTTGATAACACATTGTCAGGTGCAGTTTGAGGGAACATACCCAACCTCTACACTATTAACAAGTTTTAATGTGTGTTGTCTTATTTGGCATTTAGGAATTTTAGTCTGTGACTTCAAATCAAATGTAGCATATATGTGAAAATCTTAATTTCTATAATGTTGGACTTTTAACTTTCCAAGCTGAAGTGAACTGTTTCTCTCCACAGAGAGGAATAATTTGTGGACCCCTTGTGAAAAGCCTTCATCAACCAAAATGAAGATGATGCATCATGACCTTCTGAGCAGAATGCTGGCGCTAATTTCTGTTAAAGTTTTCTACTAACTAAGATAAAATGTTTTATTTCTTCTATTTCTAAATACATATTTTGCTAATGGCTTTGCAGGAATCATGACATCTTATAAACTAATAAAGCAAGCATTGAAAAACATTGCATTGGTGTGGTTGCTGTACTGATATGCTGTATTGACAGCTTGGGACAAAAACATCCCTGAAAATCTGTGAAAGATTGTGGAATTAAGGAAAATATCATAAAACTTCCCAAATTTTGGGAAATACACGTATTTACATTGTTGTATAAAATATTTATTGACATGCCAAAACTGCATTTTCATATATGATACATTTTAACGTTATGTATGATTGATGACATGAGGTCAAAGGTTGACATTCAAAGGGTGCTACGTTTGATTGGTGTGTTATTTTAGGATTCAGTCATTTATTTACAATAAATATATGACAGGTGTCTTGTGCCACCACAAATTTCTCATTCTTCCAGGTCACAGTTTGTTTATTTGAACTTTACTCCCCACACATCCTGTCCGACACTCATCACTGGGTATCCCATCATGCTCCTTGCAAGGGATTTGCTGCTTAATAGACAATGAATAGAAGCTGGTGGCTGCATCTAACTCACCAACTTCTGTGTGTTTCAAGACCCCGCTGATCTTGCTGTTTTAAGGTTTTAGCACAGATAGAAAATCACCTAAAAAGTTTATTTACAGTTTGTAGTCTACTGTATTCCAAAAGCAGCTGGCTTTTATCAGAATTGCAATGTATTATCAACAGATGAAAGTAGAAATACTTAAGTACAAAAGCAGTATATGACTGATAATGTTATATTCACGGTGAGTTTTACTGGTATTCTGACTCTTTGAATTTTTCATCTTGAATTTGACCTATCCAACATTCAACATGAGCAACTTGATTTTTTTTGTAGATCTAAACTTTAATTGGGGCAAATTAAGGTTTTTTTGAAATTCCTCAATTTGAAATATCCCACTGGAAATTTCAAAGAGGGGAGTTCAAACCACGTAAATTCAGACTGATGGTGTCAAAATTATTAATTATTAAATTTTATTGCAATAAATACAGTGGTGTTTCAATATTTCAGTGTAACCGGTACATTTCATTATTATGCATTTTTTCCACATTTGTGGTTTTAACATTGAAATATTTTCTGTTTCATAGCAATGTCAACTCATCACACCAGTACTGAAGACAATATATCTGCTTACATATTTTTTTTATTCCCTTTAGGCAAGAAACATGTTGTCAAAATCATTGATTAACCACTCGGACAGACAGCAGTGTTCCCCTTTCTCTAGAAAGAAGGGTTGTGTGTTCTATGTAGCAATGATTTTTCTTCTCACAAGTCACTGCTTTACTGTTGAACCAGCTCTTCATCGTTCACTTTCACCAGATTTCTACTGTACAGAGACACATACTGGGACACAGGATGCCTTCCTCTGTTAGCTTTGGAAGTCTCTCATGTTTATATGGTTAAACATTGAAACATTTCCTTTCTGTCCATGGTGAGTGTAGCTTTTTCTAGGTAGGATAAGAAAATCATCTCAAATTGTATCGTATAGCTCAAATAAATTTGACTTACTGTTATTTTGTGTATGCTGCAGTGAAGTGTGTCCACAATGTTACAGCCCTTGGCGATGAAGTTCAGGACACATCATTCCCTCCTGCTGTACGAAGGCCTAAAACGCCACCATTAAACAACCTGTCAGTGCCTGCTTTGAACAGAAGGAAAACACATTTGATAATTGTAAAATACGTGCTTATATGTAAGTAAAAGTACACTCATACAATGGTCTGTGTTTGTGGTGTGTCAGTGTCCCCTACCAAGCCAATAATGAGTGGGCAGACCAAGAATGATATTGGGAAATACATGTTTTTGTTTTCTTGCAGAGTTAAATAAGAAGGTTAGCTCTTTCATGTATTTTGTGGGGGGGGGGGTCACTTTGCCTTTATTTGACAGTCAAAGTGTGGAGAGAGACAGGACATGTTGCGTTATGTGGTATGCACCTTAACCATCAGGCTACCAGGGTTTCCCAAGCACTCTTGTGCACTAAATATGAAGCTAGAGCCAGGAGAGGGTTAGCTAGGCTAGCTAATGTCTGCATGTTAAGTATGGGCTACAGCTGGGAAGTGGTTAGCTTAGCTTAGCCAAAAGACTGGAATCAGCTATCCTATGTAAGACCCAAAGTGTAATTTTTACATTTTGTTTTTTGGCAGATTATAAACAAGCTACAACATGTTAATTTGTGAGCTTTCGAGGTACTTTTTTTTACCACTGGAAAGAGCCAGACTAGTCCTTTGACTCTAGCTTCATATATACTGTACAGGTATCAATCTTCTCATTCAACTCTCTGCAACAAAGTGAATAAGTCTATTTCCCAAAATGTCAAACTATTCCTTTAACAAAACAACATCTGTATTGTCTGTATTACCAAGATTTTTTCTTTTCTCTCTTTTTATATACCTTAACCTGTCTTTGTAACCCTACAGCCTTACCAATAAAAATAAGGCCTTGTGTGTGGATCCAAGATCCCCATGGCTCCAACAAAGACTCCAGAGGTTTCAGGAAGCAAGTCTGGAGACTTTTCAAATTTCACAGCTTGTTCATGATGATTTTTGTGTTTTTATTTTCAAGTTTTCTTTTTTTCCTCAATTGTATTCATTGTATATGTCTCTGAAAGGAAATACTCTTGATGATAACATTGTGCAGTTTTTTTTCCAGTAGGCATTTAAGAAGTCCAGGTTTTGATTTTAAAAAATGTGGCATAAGTTTGGTAAATTGAAATCCTTCTAACTTGTATGTCTCCTACAGAGAGAAATATGCTGCCAGATCCTCTGAGGGACTTTCGACAGTCACAATCAAGATGATGCATCATGACTCCCTACACAGAAGTCTTTACACTGATACCATTTTCTGTTTCATTTTTCTACTAATTTAGATCAAATTATTGATTTTCCTCAATTTTAAAATACATTTAAAGATTTTAACAATGTCTTTGTAGGAATCTTTATTGCTTTCTGAACTAAAAGATTTCATTTCATTTTTTGGTCCTTTGTTTACAGTTTATATCAGCTTATATCATGACCAAGAACAATAAAGCTGAACAAATATGAGCAAAAACAAACATAACTATTATGAACATATTATACAATTTAAGTTGTTTCTGTTAATTGTAAACAAAAAGTAAATCAGATTACTCAACACTCTCTGGTCTAGCTTACTTTTATGTATTTGGAATTTCAGATTGGAGCGCATATTGGGTATGCTCACATCTGTTGTACCTACGAAGGCCAATCGAGATGTTTTGTTCATTCTGTGCACTCTTCTGCACTCTGTCCTTATATACAGTAAGTAGTTCACTAAAAGTTTGTTTATCCTCAAGTCCATCTCAGTATACTTTAAAGTCCAGTTAAAAATATGTTTTTATTCTTGTCCACTGGGTTGGAGTTATGCGTTCGACCTGCAGAATGATGTATATATAGAGTTTGGCACTAGACGGCTGTTTTCACATTCATCTGCCAAAGTTTCTCTGTATTCACTTTAAATCTCAGTTTAAGGTGTGTACCTATTGTGAGAGGTGGTGGATGCACATAGTGCCATATTAATTACAATACTAGATTAACCATATGATAATCAATTATGCATTATATGCCTTATTCAATTGCTATGTGTGATATCGAAAGGTCATGTCCTTTGCTTTCCACTGTCGCTGTAAACAGGATGAGTTATGCAACAATAAATAGAAGTCAAAGGTACACTGTGTTCTGAGTATCTGCGTGCATAAGCATGTCTATAGAAGGATGTGGTTATGGGTTAGAATTAAAAAGACGTATAGAAAACCAGTTCAGACCAGAATGAGGGAGACAAACATAACCTCAAGCATGGGTGGTGAATTGGGGTGAAAAGTGAAGGATGAGAACAACTCCTTTTTTTGGAGAGGATAGACAACGAGCCAATTGGGGTCCAAAAGAGAGATACACCCAGAAAGGGGTAAAGACAAGGTATAAAATGCTCTGACACAACGATAAATCTCAGAACACAGGGTGCTTGGCCAAATGCAGATTTTCTCTGTAGAGTGTTCTCCGAAGGTCTTCGATAAATAAATCCAGCTGCTACAAAGACATTACTCAACTGTGGTCTTGTTCTTCTCGCATCAACCAACTCGGAGAGGATGGCTGAAAGTCAGCCTCAACACTATGAGCATGATTCGTGACATCACGACTAGTCAACTTTGGTCCAGTATGCAGCTTATTTAGATGTAACTGAACTTTTTTTTTGGAATTTTAAACAAGGTAATTGAACTTTTTTGTGGGAAAACCATCTTGGGCCATCTTGGGTTATTATTCAAAGTAAGTATATCCATATGTCTCAAAACATATCTAGAGGTCATCTTTAAGAGTTCAATATACAAGCAGTATGAATCATGATCACTTCATTTTCATGGTGAGTCTTCAGAGTGTGTCCTAGTTTTCGTTTTGAATTTTGGTTTCTGAATTTGACGGATATAATTTGAGCAACTTGATTTTTTTCTTTTACTCACAGAATCAACTCTGTGAAGATTTAATGTGAGGATACAGATAAAATCTAAAAATAAAAACAATTTACGGTGGTTTAATGACAATTTGTGGAAACTAATTAAATCTAGAGATGCTACACTAAGGAAGGCAATTAAAACTAGAAGAGATACTGACATGCTGATTCATAAAGTTTTAAAGAACAAAGTTATCCAAGAGCTAAGAAGTTAAATCTTGTTTGTATCTCCATATATTGAATGAGGCAAAAGGAAACAGTGAATCAATCAGGAAAAACACCAATAATCTCACAAGGAGGGAACCAAAATTTTTAGGAGACTTTAAACTGAAAGTATAGGGAAAGTTAATTGAAGATCATCTTACTGTTGCTTCTGTCTTTAATAATTTAATAAATTTACAAAAAGGAAACTGGATATTGTTCCTGTAGATGCCACAGGCCAGGTTTTGAAGGGAAGAAGGATCCTGATGCTACACACCACACACCGTTGACTGACACCCAAAGTGCACTACTATACAGGAAGTGAAGGGACTGCCACCGCAGGGATCAGTCAGCCACTTGCCACACTAGCCCAACAGCTCCTGTCCAAAGAAAAGAGGCAAACTGTTAGTCAAGGCAAAGGGGCACAAAATATATTTTTAAAAAAACTGCCCTGACACCACACTATGCTGGGCCCAGAAGGTCATCACCAAGGTTGATTGTGTTTTAAGTACTGCTTGCACACACACAGTTAACCCAATAAACCAAAAATAGAACAAAATCTACAGAGCACAATGATCAAAAAATCTGTAAACAACAATGAATATCTAGTTACAATACAAAAAACCCCCATAATTATTAACCAAAGATTGATAGGTTAGCTGATGAGGATCAGTCTTCGTGGTGCAGCTTTAAATCCTACACTATGTTAATTTGCCCTACTTAGACAACACATGCAGTGCCACCAACACTCCAGGCGTGCAAGGCAGCAAGCACGCACACACACACACACACAAAGGATTAATTTAAAAGTCAAAAACAAAAAACAAAAGCAGTGAAACAATTACAGTCGAGCAGTGAGCTTGCCGAGGCGAACCCACAGACAGAACAGCAGTAGCTGGAGCGCAGAGGCCTGCTTCAGAGGTGGAGCCACCTGCTGTGACATACAACAGACTAAAATTACTACACCGAATTACAATTAGATGGATTAAAACAAGTAAATTTACACATACCAGTAACTGAAGGCGCAGCTTCCCAAGCAACAGGGAAGGTAGCCACAAAGGGATGCAGCTTAATAACTGCCAACAGCAATCAGAAACCAGAGTCACATTTCATGTGCAGCCAAGCAAAAGCGCATAAAAACACCAGACAGAAATGAGCAAGCCTACCTCAGGAATCCAACACAGCGCATGGATTATTGCGCACGGCTCCGAGGCCACACACTCCCAACTCCCAACCTCCGGCCAGAATACAGGCTGACTCTGCTGGAGAGCAGAAAGCGCATCAGACACGCCACTAATAAGGCCCAGATATGCAACAATAGCGTCGGAACACACCTGACAAAAGTGAACGGAGGAAATGTCAACAACCAGCGTCTCAAGACAGCCATGTGGATCCGACACAGCCACGCCAAACCACACTGGCGAAGCGAAGGTCACGCTCCAGGAAGAGGTAGGAGGACGCACATCCGAAGTACGTAGCCCTTCCCCAGATATAGTTTGGCATGGTACCGCCCAGTAATCAAGGAGCCTTCACTACCATTTACACTGGTCCAACACACACAAACAACATGAGTGGGGACGAGCCGGCCGTCCTACCACATTTGTATTTTGTAAAATGTGTCCTGTGTTTTTTTGCTTTGTACTGTTTGTTATTGTGCTGTTATGTGTTTTAATTGTAAGGGACTGCAGATGAAAATTCGCCATAAGCTAACTCTGGTGCAGCACATCAAATGTTAACGTTTATGTTCAACACGGTACATGATCCCAATAAATACATTTCAATCAATACAAAGACAAATCAAAACAGACGCCTGCAGAGGACTTTTGGAAGGGTGCGAATATTTTCGCACTTTCGCATTTTCAACTTACTGGATAGCATAAGAAGGAAAACAGGAAAAGGTCATTCTCTCTTGCTACAAAGAAATGCGTACGTAGTTGGAGGCAAATCTCATGAACTTTAAAAAACATTTTTGTCTGTCATTTCAATATGTCACACCGTTACTGAAGCTGTTTTAGGGAGGAACATTGAGCAGCCAGTCACAAAGACACTTGGTGTTGCTTTTATCTCTACATGAGCAATGGGGGGGTGGGTGTTTCCTCCTTTTTGCTGGGTGTACACCAAAAAAATGTTCCGTCTAGAAAGTCAGAGATTAATCGCTCTGTGACTGGACAGTATTAGAGTTTCATGGTTCATTATTACCAGATCTTTACTGTACACACACGTTGACCATATTGGACCCAGGATGGCTTTCTCTACTGGCTTTGGACTGACTTGCATGTGTTTCATCATGCTGCTTTTTCTCCCTGGACAAGGTGAGTGTGGCTTTGACTGCTAGTGAGTAAAGTAGCTTTTGAAGGATAACCGAAGATATGCTTATAAACTGTCTGACCATGAAATAGCATGTTTTAAGGCACAGATTGAAGTCAAACATGAATAGCTGATGAGAGGCTTTATTATTAGTTATCACTGTAAATCACATGAAATTGTATCAGATGAAAAGAAATTGGATACAATGACATTAACAGCTAAAACCAGATATTTATCTCTTGGTTACTGTGTGAACTCAACACTTAAATTGAGGAAAACAAAACATCCTTTAGACATATTGGTTAATGCATTTGCAATTTGTAAATTTTGGATTATTTATTCCACACACCATAGTGCCTATTGGTGAGTTCTTATAGATGACAAATGCAGCTAAACTGCATTTGTAAGTCTATGCAGCACTAATTTATTTACAGTATTTTATTACTATACTAATGTTTTTCTGTGTCTGTATGTGCTGCATTGTAGGGCAACGTCAGTGTACCATGAGTAAGCCCCCAAACGGGGGATACTTCTCGTATGTCTGCTGTACGAGGACCTCAAATGCCGCCATCAGGGAGCCTGTTGACGCCTGCTATGAACAGAAGAAAGACATCCGGCCTTGTAAAGTACATGCTTACATGTAAGGGAAAGTATTCAATGACACACAAGCTTCATTTTCTATCTGTATTTGTGGTGTGTTGTGAACCAGATTTAATGTGAAGAACTTCCGGAATCACTCCTAGGAATCACGGTGAAAGTTAACTTAGTTAAGGACGACACCTACACAATACTGTATATACATGCTATTCAGCCTTCATAGACTGTAAACAAAGCTACTCATACAGGTTAAAAAAAATCAAAATAAAATAAATCCAATCTTAGGTTGGACTGTGTGAAATCAGCCCCATTCAACTACATTGCTTTTACATTTCCTATAATATTACGGCATCTTGCATATATTCTTGAGGTACATGTTGCAAACCGAGTGCTGTGGTGCAACACTGTATTGCATCTTCTCTTCTACTGTCCAGTTCCCCTCTAATTACACCTTCAGTTACCTTATGTTCCCGATATCAGAGTTACTTCTGCAACATCACACAGTCTTGGAAAATGCACCATGTGAACATAATGTATCTATAGTTGAGATTCAGTAGCCTATCCAGCCAGGAGGACCAGGACTGTGTTCATATAAGTTTTAGTCCTGCACTGTGGAGTAATTTTGTTTTCAAGAGCAGGTCCTCATTTGACACAATGCACAATCCTCTCATTGGATTTATAGTATTTCACTGATCTACATGTGGAGGCAATGCACTGAAATATGCAGTAATGTACCAGCAAAGGCAGTGAGGAATTAGACTGTTTGCAAGTAAACACATGTAAACAATGCAGGTTACAATTTCTTTTTTTTTTTTTTTTTTTTTTTCTTTTGGAAAAATCAGCTTTGGAAATGCTTTATGAAAAAGAAAACAAATTCAACACAACATTCAGCTAGTCAGACCAGCTGTTTCCCCACACCTCCAGTGTTTATGCTAAGCTAAGCTAATCATCTCTCAGCTTTTGAACTATACTTAATGCACAGACAGGAAGGTGGTATCGATTATTTTCTTCAAACTCAGCAACAAAGTAAGAAACATTAAAATGTCATACTATGCTTTTAAAGTTAATGCTGTTTTCATGGCTTGGGGCAAATTGGTTGTATGAAATATACATTTTTTTCTCTTATCTGTATTTTTAACTCTACAGCTTTGTCACCAGGAGTAACAATAGATGGTGTGTGGACCCTAAAGCCTGGTGGCTCACAACAAGACTTGATAAGTTAAAAAAAGTAAGTCTGGAGAACACGTGTTTAAGTTGAAATTTACAACTGAAAGAAACATAAACAAAGAAATCTTGTTGATCTTGATGGTTTTGTATTTCTATATTGATGTTTTCTTTTGTCAGACTGTCCAAAGTCAACAATAATCTTAAGGATGTTGTTCATTTGATAACACATTGTCAGGCGCAGTTTGAGGGAACATACCCAACGTCTAAACTATTAACAAGTTTTAATGTGTGTTGTCTTATTTGGCATTTAGGAAATTTAGTCTGTGTATTTTTAGTAGTATGTGAAAATCTTAATTTCTATAATGTTGGACTTTTAACTTTCCAAGCTGAAGTGAACTGTTTCTCTCCCCAGAACGGAATAATTTGTAAACCCCTTGTTGTGTAAAGCCTTCATCAACCAAAATGAAGATGATGCATCATGACCTTCTGAGCAGAATGCTGGCGCTAATTTCTGTTAAATTTTTCTACTAACTGAAATAAAATGTTTTATTTCCTCTATTTCTAAATACATATTTTGCTAATAGCTTTGCAGAAATCATGACATCTTATAAACTAATAAAGCAAGCATTGAAAAACATTGTATTGGTGTGGTTGCTGTACTGATATGCTGTATTGACAGTTTGGGACAAAAACATCCCTGAAAATCTGTGAAAGATTGAAATATTTTCTGTTTCATAGCAGCATCAACACATCACACCAGTACTGAAGACAATATATCTGTTTACATATTTTTTAATCCCTTTAGGCAAGAAACATGTTGTCAGAATCATTGATTAACCACTCGGACAGACAGCAGTGTTCCCCTTTCTCTAGAAAGAAGGGTTGTGTGTTCTATGTAGCAATGATTTTTCTTCTCACAAGTCACTGCTTTACTGTAGAACCAGCTCTTCATCATTCACCTTTACAAGATTTCTACTGTACAGAGACACATACTGGGACACAGGATGCCTTCCTCTGTTAGCTTTGGAAGTCTCTCATGTTTAACCATATACTGCATTTCCTTTCTGTCCAAGGTGAGTGTAGCTTTGTCTAGGTAGGATAAGAAAATCATATCAAATTGTATCATATAGATCAAATGAATTTGACTTACTGTCATTTTGTGTATGCTGCATTAAAGTGTGTCCACAATGTTACAGCCCTCGGCAATGAAGTTCAGGACACATCATTCCCTCCTGCTGTACGAAGGCCTCAAACGCCACCATTAAACAATCTGTCAGTGCCTGCTTTGAACAGAAGGAAAACACATTTGATAACTGTAAAATACGTGCTTATATGTAAGTAAAAGTACACTCACACAATGGTCTGTGTTTGTGGTGTGTCAGTATCCCCTACCAAGCCAATAATGAGTGGGCAGACCAAGAATGATATTGGGAAATACATGTATTTGCTTCCTTGCAGAGTTAAATAAGAAGGTTCGCACTCTCGTATTTTTTTTTTGGGGGGGGGGGGGGTGTCACTTTGCCTTTATTTGACAGTCAAAGTGTAGAGATCATGTGGTATGCACCTTAACCATCAGGCTACCAGGGTTTCCCAAGCACTCTTGTGCACTGAATATGAAGCTAGAGCCAGGAGAGGGTTAGCTAGGCTAGCTAATGTCTGCATGTCAAATATGGGCTACAGCTGGGAGGTGGTTAGCTTAGCTTAGCCAAAAGACTGGAAGCAGCTATCCTATGTAAGACCCAAAGTGTAATTTTTACATTTTGTTTTTTGGAAGATTATAAACAAGCAAATATGAGCAAAAAACAAACATAAATTGTATAATATGTTCATAATAGTTAAGTTATTTCTATTAATTGTAAACAAAAAGTAAATCAGATTACTCAACACTCTCTGGTCTAGCTTACTTTTATGTATTTGGAATTTCGGATTGGAGCGCATATTGGGTATGTTGACATTTGTTGTACCTACGAAGGCCAATCGAGATGTTTTGTTCATTCTGTGCACTCTTCTGCACTTTGTCCTTATATACAGTAAGTAGTTCACTAAAAGTTTGTTTATCCTCAAGTCCATCTCAGTATACTTTAAAGTCCAGTTAAAAATATGTTTTTATTCTTGTCCACTGGGTTGGAGTTATGCGTTCGACCTGCAGAATGATGTATATATAGAGTTTGGCACTAGACGGCTGTTTTCACATTCATCTGCCAAAGTTTCTCTGTATTCACTTTAAATCTCAGTTTAAGGTGTGTACCTATGAGCATGATTCGTGACATCACGACTAGTCAACTTTGGTCCAGTATGCAGCTTACTTAGATGTAACTGAACTTTTTTTAAAAATTTTAAACAAGGTAACTGAACTTTTTTGTGGGAAAACCATCTTGGGCCATCTTGGGTTATTATTCAAAGTAAGTATATCCATATGTCTCAAAACATATCTAGAGGTCATCTTTAAGAGTTCAATACACAAGCAGTATGAAGCATGATCACTTCATTTTCATGGTGAGTCTTCAGAGTGTGTCCTAGTTTTCGTTTTGAATTTTGGTTTCTGAATTTGACGGATATAATTTGAGCAACTTGATTTTTTTCTTTTACTCACAGAATCAACTCTGTCAAGATTTAATGTGAGGATACAGATAAAATCTAAAAATAAAAACAATTTACGGTGGTTTAATGACAATTTGTGGAAACTAATGAAATCTAGAGATGCTGCACTAAGGAAGGCAATTAAAACTAGAAGAGATACTGACATGCTGATTCATAAAGTTTTAAAGAACAAAGTTATCCAAGAGCTAAGAAGTTAAATCTTGTTTGTATCTCCATATATTGAATGAGGCAAAAGGAAACAGTGAATCAATCAGGAAAAACACTGATAATCTCACAAGGAGGGAACCAAGATTTTTAGGAGACTTTAAACTGAAAGTATAGGGAAAGTTAATTGAAGATCATCTTAGTGTTGCTTCTGTCTTTAATAATTTAATAAATTTACAAAAAGGAAACTGGATATTGTTCCTGTAGATGCCACAGGCCAGGTTTTGAAGGGAAGAAGGATCCTGATGCTACACACCACACACCGATGAATGACACCCAAAGTGCACTACTATACAGGAAGTGAAGGGACTGCCACCGCAGGGAGCAGCCAGCCACACGCCACACTAGCCCAACAGCTCCTGTCCAAAGAAAAGAGGCAAACTGTTAGCCAAGGCAAAGGGGCACAAAATATATTTAAAAAAAACCTGCCTCGACGCCACACTATGCTGGGCCCAGAAGGTCATCACCAAGGTTGATTGTGTTTTAAGTACTGCTTGCACACACACAGTTAACCCAATAAACCAAAAATAGAACAAAATCTACAGAACACAATGATCAGAAAATCTGTAAACAACAACAATGAATATCTAGTTACAATACAAAAAACCCCCATAATTATTAACCAAAGATTGATAGGTTTGCTGATGAGGATCAGTCTTCGTGGTGCAGCTATCCTACACTACGTTAATTTCCCCTACCTAGACAACACATGCAGTGCAGCCAACACTCCAGGCGTGCAAGGCAGCGAGCACGCGCACACACACACACACACACACACACACACACACACACACAAAGGATTAATTTAAAAGCCAAAAACAAAAGCAGTGAAACAATTACAGTCGAGCAGTGAGCTTGCTGAGGCGAACCCACAGACAGAACAGCAGTAGCTGGAGTGCAGAGGCCTGCTTCAGAGGTGGAGCCACCTGCTGTGACATACAACAGACTAAAATTACTACACCGAATTACAATTAGATGGATTGAAACAAGTAAATTCACACATACCAGTAACTGAAGGCGCAGCTTCCCAAGCAACAGGGAAGGTAGCCGCAAAGGGATGCAGCTTAATAACTGCCAACAGCAATCAGAAACCAGAGTCGCATTTCATGTGCAGCCAAGCAAAAGCGCATAAAAACACCAGACAGAAATGAGCAAGCCTACCTCAGGAATCCAACGCAGCGCATGGATTATTGCGCACGGCTCCGAGGCCACACACTCCCAACTCCCAACCTCCGGCCAGAATACAGGCTGACTCTGCTGGAGAGCAGAAAGTGCATCAGACACGCCACTAATATAGCCCAGATATGCAACAATAGCATCGGAACACACCTGACAAAAGTTGAACGGAGGAAATGTCAACAACCAGCGTCTCAAGACAGCCACGTGGATCCGATAAGGCCACGCCAAACCACACTGGCGAAGCGAAGGTCACGCTCCAGGAAGAGGTAGGAGGAC
This sequence comes from Thunnus thynnus, assembly GCF_963924715.1. Classification (NCBI taxonomy): domain Eukaryota; kingdom Metazoa; phylum Chordata; class Actinopteri; order Scombriformes; family Scombridae; genus Thunnus; species Thunnus thynnus. The sequence continues at coordinate 21,431,567 of NC_089536.1, forward strand.
GCACATCTGAAGTGTGTAGCCCTTCCCCAGATATAGCTTGGCATGGTACCGCCCAGTAATCAAGGTGGAATAGAATAATTGCTCCCAGCTCAGCGGCATTCAATGGGCGGGGAGCAAAGGGGGGAGCCTTCACTACCATTTACACTGGTCCAACACACACAAACAACATGAGTGGGGACGAGCCGGCCGTCCTACCACATTTGTATTTTGTAAAATGTGCCCTGTGTTTTTTTGCTTTGTACTGTTTGTTATTGTGCTGTTATGTGTTTTAATTGTAAGGGACTGCAGATGAAAATTTGCCATAAGCTAACTCTGGTGCAGCACATCAAATGTTAACGTTTATGTTCAACACGGTACATGATCCCAATAAATACATTTAAATCAATACAAAGACAAATCAAAACAGACGCCTGCAGAGGACTTTTGGAAGGGTGCGAATATTTTCGCACAAACTTACTGGATAGCATAAGAAGGAAAACAGGAAAAGGTCATTCTCTCTTGCTACAAAGAAATGCGTACGTAGTTGGAGGCAAATCTCATGAACTTTAAATAATATTTTTTGTCTGTCATTTCAATATGTCACACCGTTACTGAAGCTGTTTTAGGGAGGAACATTGAGCAGCCAGTCACAAAGACACCTGGTGTTGCTTCAATCTCTACATGAGCAATGAGGGGGTGTGTGTTTCCTCCTTTTTGCTGGGTGTATACCAAAAAAATGTTGGTCTAGAGAGTCAGAGATAAACCACTCTGTGACTGGACAGTATAAGAGTTTCATGGTTCATTATTACCAGATCTTTACTGTACACACACGTTGACCATATTGGACCCAGGATGGCTTTCTCTACTGGCTTTGGACTGACTTGCATGTGTTTCATCATGCTGCTTTTTCTCCCTGGACAAGGTGAGTGTGGCTTTGACTGCTAGTGAGTAAAGTAGCTTTTGAAGGATAACTGAAGATATGCTTATGAACTGTCTGACCATGAAATAACATGTTTTAAGGCACAGATTGAAGTCAAACATGAATAGCTGATGAGAGGCTTTATTATTAGTTATCACTGTAAATCACATCAAATTGTATCAGATGAAAATAAATTGGATAAAATGACATGAACAGCTAAAACCAAATATTTATCTCTTGGTTACTGTGTGAACTCAACACTTAAATTGAGGAAAACAAAACATCCTTTAGACATATTGGTTTATGCATTAGCAATTTGTAAATTTTGGATGATTTAACCCACATACCATAGTGCTTATTGGTGAGTTCTTATAAATGACAAATGCAGCTAAATGGCATTTGTAAGTCTATGCAGCACTAATTTAATTACAGTATTTTATTACTATACTAATGTTTTTCTGTGTCTGTATGTGCTGCGTTGTAGGGCGACGCCAGTGTACCACGAGTAAGCCCCCAAAAGTGAGATACATCCAGTTTGACTGCTGTACGAGAACCTCAAATGCCGCCATCAGGGAGCCTGTTGACGCCTGCTATGAACAGAGGAAAGACCTCTTGCCTTGTAAAGTACATGCTTACATGTAAGGGAAAGTATTCAATGACACACAAGCTTCATTTTCTATCTGTATTTGTGGTGTGTTGTGAACCAGATTTAATGTGAAGAACTTTCGGAATCACTCCTAGGAATCACGGTGAAAGTTAACTTAGTTAAGGACGACACCTACACAATACTGTATATACATGCTATTCAGCCTTCATAGACTGTAAACAAAGCTACTCATACAGGTTAAAAAAAAATCAAAATAAAATAAATCAAATCTTAGGTTGGACTGTGTGAAATCAGCCCCATTCAACTACATTGCTTTTACATTTCCTATAATATTACGGCATCTTGCATATATTCTTGAGGTACATGTTGCAAACTGAGCACTGTGGTGCAACACTGTATTGCATCTTCTCTTCTGCTGTCCAGTTCCCCTTTAATTACACCTTCAGTTACCTTATGTTCCCGATATCAGAGTTACTTCTGCAACATCACACAGTCTTGGAAAATGCACCATGTGAACATAATCAATCTATAGTTGAGATTCAGTGGTTTAGTACAGTAAGTTTTAGTTCTGCACTGTGGAGCAATGTTTTCAAGTGCAGGTCCCTCATTTGACACAATGCACAATCCTCTCATTGGTTGCATGCTATTTCACTGATCTACATGTGGAGGCAATGCACTGAAATATGCAGCAATGTACCAGCAAAGGCAGTGAGGAATTAGACTGCTTGCAAGTAAACACATGTAAACAATGCAGGTTACAATTTCTTTTTTTTCTTTTTTTTGGAAAAATCAGCTTTGGAAATGCTTTATGAGAAAGAAAACACATTCAACACAACATTCAGCTAGTTGGGCTAGCTGTTTCTCCACACCTCCAGTGTTTATGCTAAGCTAAGCTAATCATCTCTCAGCTTTTGAACTATACTTAATGCACAGACAGGAAAGTGGTATTGATTCTTTTCTTCTAACTCTCAGCAACAAAGTAAGAAACATTAAAATGTCATACAATGCTTTTAAAGCTAATGCTGTTTTCATGGCTTGGGGCAAATTGGTTGTATGAAATATACATTTTTTTCTCTTATCTGTATTTTTAACTCTACAGCTTTGTCACCAGGAGTAACAATACATGGTGTGTGGACCCTAAAGCCTGGTGGCTTAAAAGAAGACTTGAGAGGTTAAAAAAAGTAAGTCTGGAGAACACGTGTTTAAGTTGAAATTTACAGCTGAAAGAAACATAAACAAGGAAATCTTGTTGATCTTGATGGTTTTGTATTTCTATATTGATGTTTTCTTTTCTTAGACTGTCCAAAGTCAACAATAATCTTAAGGATGTTGTTCATTTGATAACACATTGTCAGGAGCAGTTTGAGGGAACATACCCAACCTCTAAACTATTAACAAGTTTTAATGTGTGTTGTCTTATTTGGCATTTAGGAATTTTAGTCTGTGACTTCAAATCAAATGCAGCATATATGTGAAAATCTTAATTTCTATAATGTTGGACTTTTAACTTTCCAAGCTGAAGTGAACTGTTTCTCTCCACAGAGAGGAATAACTTGTGGACCCCTTGTGAACAGCCTTCATCAACCAAAATGAAGATGATGCATCATGACCTTCTGAGCAGAATGCTGGCGCTAATTTCTGTTAAAGTTTTCTACTAACAAAGATAAAATGTTTTATTTCCTCTATTTCTAAATACATATTTTACTAATGGCTTTGCAGAAATCATGACATCTTATAAACTAATAAAGCAAGCATTGAAAAACATTGTATTGGTGTCGTTGCTGTACTGATATGCTGTATTGACAGCTTGGGACAAAAACATCCCTGAAAATCTGTGAAAGATTGAAATATTTTCTGTTTCATAGCAGCATCAACACATCACACCAGTACTGAAGACAATATATCTGTTTACATATTTTTTAATCCCTTTAGGAAAGAAACATGTTGTCAGAATCATTGAGTAACCACTCAGAAAGACAGCAGTGTTCCCCTTTCTCTAGAAAGAAGGGTTGTGTGTTCTATGTAGCAATGATTTTTCTCCTCACAAGTCACTGTTTTACTGTTGAACCAGCTCTTCATCGTTCACTTTCACCAGATTTCTACTGTACAGAGACACAAACTGGGACACAGGATGCCTTCCTCTCCTCTCATGTATTTTTTGGGTGGGGTCACTTTGCCTTTATTTGACAGTTAAAGTTTAGAGAGAGACAGGACATGTTGCATCATGTGGTGTGCACCTTAACCATTAGGCTACCAGGGTTTCTCAAGCACTCCTTCGACAGTCACAACCAAGATGATGCATTGTGACTCCCTACACAGAAGTCTTTACACTGATACCATTTTCTGTTTCATTTTTCTACTAATTTGGATCAAATTATTAATTTTCCTTGATTTAAAATACATTTAAAGATTTTAACAATGTCTTTGTAGGAATCTTTTGCTTTCTAAATTAATAAAGATTTCATTTCATTTTTTGGTCCTTTGTTTACAGTTTATATCAGCTTATATCATGACCAAGAACAATAAAGCTGAACAAATATGAGCGAAAACAAACGTATGACCCTTATGAACATATTATACAATTCAAGTTGTTTCTGAACAAAAAGTATATCAGATCAATCAACACTCTCTGGTCCAGCTTGTTTTTATTTATTCTAAACTTTGGATTGGAGCGCATATTGGGTATGCTCACATCTGTTGCACCTACAGCGGCTAATCCAGATGTTTTCTTCATTCTGTGCAGCTCATCACTCTCAGCACACATCCCTCTGCACTCTGTCCTTATACACAGTAAGTAGTAGTAGTAGTAACTAGTAATATACAGTAAAAGTTTGTTCATCCTCAAGTCCATCTCACTATACTTTAAAGTCCAGTTAAAAATATGTTTTTCTTCTTGTCCACTGGGTTGGGGTTATGTGTTTTACCTGCAGAATGATGTATATATAGAGTTTGGCACTAGCCGGCTGTTTTCACATTCATCTGCCAAAGTTTCTCTGTATTCACTTAAATCTCAGTTTACGGTATGTACCTATGATTTGTGACATCACGACTAGCCAACTTTGGTCTAGTATGCAGTTTACTTGTAATTGAACTTCCAAGTGATTTTAAGAATTTTAAACAAGGTAATTAAACTTTTTTGTGGGCCACAAGTTATTATTCAAAGTAAGTATATCCATATGTCTTAAAACATATCTGGAGGTCATCTTTAAGAGTTCAATACACAAACACTATGAATCATGATCACTTCATTTTCATGGTGAGTCCTCTGAGCGTGTCCTAGTTTTCATCTTGAATTTCGGTTTCTGAATTACTCAGATCCTTTACTTTAGTAAAAGTGCCAATACAGCAATGTATAAATACTCCATTACAAGTAAAAGTCCTGCATGAAAAATCCTACTGAAGTAAAAGTACATAAGTATTATCATCTTGATGTAGTTAAAGTATTGCAGTAAAAGTAATGGTTTGGTTCCTCTGACTGATATATTGTTATATATAACATCATTAGATTATTAATACTGAAGCATCAGTGTTAGAGCAGCATGTTACTGTTGTAGCTGCTGGAGGTGAAGCTAGTTTCAACCACTTTATATACAGTTAGCTAGTTTAGTCCAGTGGATCCCAACCTAGGGGTCGGGCCCCTCCAAAGGGTCACCAGATAAATCTGAGGGGTCGTGAGATGATTAATGGGAGAGAAAAGTAGAAAAAACAAAGGTCTGATACACAAAACTGTTCCACTTTTTGGACTTTTTCTCTAATCTTTGATTTTTGGTGAAATATTGGATCATTTGAACATTTACTGAAATGAAAGCATGTGAGAAGTTTAGAGGGAAAAATCACTATTTGGTGGAGCTGTTAACAACTCATAGACATGTGAAATGTGACCCCGACTACACACTGCTTTTTGAAAGATGTCAAAAGCCAAAAAGGTTGGAAACCACTGATTCATCTTTAACAATGTGTTGTATTTTAAAAGCTTGTTATATTATCCGTTGTGTCAAATCTTCATCTGAAAAGTAACTAAAGCTGTTAAATACATATAGTGGAGTAAATGGATTGTACTTGTACACATTCATACGCTGAATGGGTACAGAGGCTACCATGCAAGGTCCCAACCTGCCCGTCAGAGGGAACTAACCATTCACACACATTCATACACTGATGGCACAGTCATCAGGAGCAATTTGGGTTTCATTATCTTGCCCAAGGACAGTTAGACATGTGGACTGAAGGAGCCAGAAATTGAACCACAGATCTTCCGATTAGTGGACGACCTGCTCTACCTCCTGAGCCAAAGCCGCTAGAAAGTACAAGATTTCCCTCTGAAATATAGTGGAGTGGAAGTATAAAGTAGTATGAAATGGAATGAAAGTATAAAAGTACCTCAAAATTGTACTTAAGTACAGTACTTGAGTAAATGCACTCAGTTAAATTCCACCACTAGTTACAGGATGTTTTCATACAGTGGCAATATGTATCTCAACATTCTCAGTATTTGTATTGAATGTTAATGAAGGAAATCTTCTGATGTCTTTGGAAAATGAAGTGCTCAGTATGCTGTCCAAAGACAAATCAAAACAGATGCCTGCAGAGGATTTTTGGAAGGGTGTGAATATTTCCACACATCCAAACATATTGGATAACATGAGAAGAATAACAGGAAAAGGTCATTTTGTCTTGCCACAGAGAAATGCTTATGTAGTTAGAGGCAAACAAGGGAATCACAGAATTTTTTTAGAGAATACTGTTGCAAACACTGCTGGCTCTCTTGTTTGTGTTTGGCATACATTGAAACTAAGGGTTGACTCAGAGTCAAAAGTCAATAAATTATGAATCCAAGCTGTCATTCTAGCAAGGCATCACTGTCCAGATTTGTGCTCTGAAAAAACAGTGATTCACTTCATCAAAAAGTTTCTGCCAGGCCTTGAGACACATGTTTCCACACATAGTTTAACTAAGGTTACTAATGTTATTGTGTTTGTGTGTTCGTGTGTGTGCTGCACTGTAGGGTGTCCGCAGTGTTACAAGCCTTAGCCCAGGTGTCGTAGTGTGGTGGGACAGACTGTGTCCCCTATACAGCTGATCATGAGCAGACAAACCAGGAATAATGTGAAGGAGAGGCACTGAGTGACTGTCCTCATCAGAAGAACAACAGCATATTATTGGTGTAACTGCTTAAAATGACATATGTTTATATTCTCTTAAAGGCGACCTCTTGTGGTCGTGTGAGTAATGACTGTGACTCTGGAGGCTGCTGTTAGTATCTGGTCACCTACAAACAGTCAACAGAGGGTTTTTTTTTAAACCATGACCATAATCTTTCCCAAACCTCAACCAAGCAGTTTATAGCTGCCCAGACTTTTTAGGTTTAGTTGCCTAAACTTAAAGTTGCACCACTTCATAATTTTAGATAAACAATATGTTGAATGATGTGTAATGTGAAAGGAGTTGCTAATAATGTTGAACCTGCAGAGAATTATAACCCTGCTCTCCAGTTCTGCATTTCTCAGACTTGCTCCGGCTGCACCGGCTGACGTCTTGCTGACTCCCTGCACACATTGATGAGGCTTTTTAATATTTTTTTAAATTTTATTGGAACTGATGGATCAAAATCTGATAATGCAGAGTCATTTCGGGGGTTTTGTGTCACCCAGATACATGTATTAATTTATTACAGCTGTTTGTTTTGTAATTATTGCGTATGGAAAAGAAGCCTTCTTGGACCAGTGTTCGTCACATGATCCTGTGAAATGAATGGGGAGCAAAATCCAGTCTGACCAGACCTTCAGCCAGTCATCTATGATATAGGTATATACTGTATACTAGTGTAGCTGTTCATCTCTTAGACTACATTCATTACATTTTGCTCAAAATTGCACAAATTGCTCTTTCACAATGCTACTCTTCACATAAACATTGTACTCATTGCCTCACAATGGAATTATTTCTCCTATCTGTCTTCAACTCTACAGCTTTACCACAGGGAAAAACACACACCTGTGTGTGAACCCAAGAGCCAGAGGACAACTCCAAAAGTTAAAGGCGGTGAGTCTGAAGACACACTGTTAGGTTGAGATGTCACAGCTGAGAGTCTTACAAACCAATAACAGCTTGTTATCTTGATTTGTTTTTTGTTTGTTTTCATACTCACATGTTCTTTTTTTTTAATATAACTTTATTTTCACCCTTTATTTTTCATTTCCATGCGTAATAGTCTTTTCCATGACAACAACACTCCCAGTAATGTATTTGATATGACACAGTGTGAGACGGGGTTTTAGAGAATTTACCTTCCAGCTCTGAACTTCTATCATACTTTCCCTCCAGTGAGGATTTGGGAATTCTTCTGACCTCAAATCAAACGCAACATAAATGTGGGAAATAATGTGGGACCTTTAATTTTCCTCAGATTAACTGAACTTGTTTTCTTCAGAGAGAGGAATATGTTACACCCTCTAAAAGACCTCTAACAAAAAATGAAGAAACAACACCACAGTCATCAGAGCAGCAATCCTCACACTAACACTATATTTACATATTCTGTACTCATAATAGATGACATTTCTTTCCCTTTGTTTTTTTAAGACACAGATATTGACCGTGTCTTTGTAAGAAATTTTAATTGAAAATAATAATTTTTGACCAAGTCTCACACATGTACAGTACATGCAGTCTTGACAAATAAAGCCTTCACATTTGGAGAAATAGATATAGCTGCAGCTGCATACACTACATGATGTTTACTTTTTAATGCCTTGAAACTACCTGATTTTCAAATTACATCAGACAGGACAGGACCTTAAAAGTGATTGTAAACTCCTTAAATTTTGGATTAAACCTCCCGTGGTCAATTTCATGCTTGTGTAGCCTTTATTTATGAACAAAAAAACCCCAAATATAAGTCATTGTTTCTCAGGAGCTAAAGCTTTACTGGATCAACACTCTTTATCCCTCAAAACAAGAAAAACAAATCAATCTAGGCTCAATCTACACATCAGTTTAGTTTAAATATAAAAGATTTATTAACATGCCAAAACAGCATCTTCATATATTAGACATTTGTATTTTATGTACACACGTGATGGATAAAATGAGGTCAAAGGTTGGATGTTGTAACCTCATGTCTTTAGTCAGACCTGCTCTTGAGGAAAATGTATGTTCTCCACTCAAAGTCAGCAGGATCCTCGAAGTCTTCTCATAATATGCTTTTGTGGGACTTGTGTTGTGATGTTTTTTTTCCAACAAATTGCAAGATAATGATAAGTTCAGAGCAACACCATCCCTCCATGTTGGAAGCAGTAGCTGTGGTGTTGTAGCAGGTCAGGGTTTAGCGTCTTTGTCTGCTTGGTTGGGAGGAGGATCCATCAGGTCCCTGAATCCCAGTTTTTCCAGGGGCTCCTGGGCCATCAGCTGACTGGAAAACGAGATAATAAGATAACGGAACAAATGTCAGAAACAAGTGAAGCTGGACTGTAAGTCTCATGCCAGGCACATTTAATGTTTCTTACTGGTTCATCCGGCATTCCAGGTAGTCTTTGGACTGTAGTCGGCACTGGGAGTTGTTGAAGTTGTTGTCTCTCAGACACTTCATGAACGTCTCCTTGAAGTCTTTACACTCTCCTGAAATAACAGTCAGTCACAATCAGCCTGAAGCTTCAGCCAAGTAGAGTTTTGCAGTTTGTCAGGCTGCAGATAGTGTTCAAGTTAATGTTAGACAATATTTCTGCACATATGTTTGCTATTGAAATATTGCTTTTAATTTTTTTTTTAATTTCCTATATATACAATCAGTATTTGTGATGTACTTTTGGATTTTCTTAGTTCAAGCTTGGATGGTGCACTCTGCTGTAAACACACAGGACAATACCATCTGTTGGATTCAATTATACCTGACAGCCAGACAATGTGGTCTCAAAAACATTGTGCTTTGTTTTAGTGTAATAAAGAAGAATATTAAACACAAGGTGTTGTGAGTCCTTTAGAATTCACAAATACAATCTACAGTTAGTTTGTTGGACTCAGCACTTTGTTTTCACACTGACTGGAGAGTTAGGACACAGCAGCATGTGTGTCACATTCAGCATTTTAATAGCTATGACAGAAACATGATACTGTAATTTATTCACAGAACTGCAACTTCTATTTAAACTCTTTTCCAAATTTGCAACTCTTTCATCCCAGCTAACACAGTCACAGCTTAGGAAAAGGGTTCAACTATACTATCATGCAGCAGACTGATTATATTATATATTATTTCATCCGGGTGGTTAAAAGATTTGAAGTTTTGGAACCAAAACAAACTGGTGTTGAAGTAGCTCGTACTCCTTTCATTAAAACACTATAGCTGTAAATTACAAAGTAACATAAACGACTAACGTAGCGAGCTGAAGAAAGACGACAGGACCAGTTTGTGTCACAGCTGACGTTACAGCTGTCTTTGTCTTCATGTCAACAACATGACAGAACTCCGACATCAGTTATGCAAAACTTACTGCGTTATTCAACAGATACAAAGCCGACAGTCTGTAATTTAACTTACCAAAATGATCCAGGGGGAAAGAGCCTTTATCAGGAGCCCGAGGTTTAAAGCTCTTCGACCCGAAATTCATAGCAGTGGACATATTTATGTTTGTTTATAATTCCTAATTTGAGAAGATGCTAGTCTGCGAGTCAACAGTCGCCCTGTGCGTCAACCCGTCGCAGAAATATGACGTCTCTGTGGACAGGCAGTAGTAGTCGATTTGGTGGCATCGATCATCGATCATTTGAGTAATAATTTGACATGTAAGATAAAACAGTGTCATACATGAATCTAATTCATTTTATATAAACAGTTAAATGTATTTTTCAAAATCATACAATCTATACACAATCTGCACAAATCGACAAAGAAATACCTTAAGAATCTTATTAAAATCCTGCTAAAAATATACACAACATGATATAATATTGTGGGAATATCATAAACATGTTTACCGTGAGGTGCGACCTCATTGTTTAGACAAAGTACAGCTATGTTGTGTTTGTAAATAACATAAAACATAAAATAACTATACAAAAATATTTTTTTCTTTTTAAACGTTTAAATAGTCGTATGTATTTGATTCATTAATTATTTCAGATGTATCATTTTTACTAAGATGTAATAATTAGTGGATTAACAGATTAGTGAATTGACAAAGAAATTACTGTTTATCTTTGGGTTTTGGGTTGTTGGTCGGAAGTTATTTGAAGATCTCATAGAAATTGAGATGGACTTTTTAGGGGTGTTTTCTGACCTTTTATAGGTTAAACGACTAATCGGATAATTAAAAATTAATTTCCAACGGATTAGTCAGTAATTAAAAAATCATCTTCAGTTGCAGCTGCATTTTTATTCACTTGGTAATCTAATACTGCTCATATTCTTTCTTGCATGCAGTCTCCACTTGTTTATAGCTTGTCAGTCACCTGCAAAGCACTTAACAGCACTAACATGTTTGAAATGTGCTAATAAATATTGATTTGAAATATGATACAGACATGGGCATTTTACTGGAATATTAAAGTGGGGGAGAGTGTAAATAATAATTCATCATTAATATCAAAACAAATCAATTGATGATAACACATAAACAGCTGAGCATGATTTCAAAATGAAAGCAAAATGGACATTCCTAGATGACTTTTATATTTTTAAGACAAGTGTGTTCAGGTAGCCGCCACTGGATGTCTCACTATCATTACATATGAGACTGGACGGTGGCGAGAAGACAGACGGGCAGGGAGGGAGGGAGGTGACGGTAATGTAGGCTTGATCATTATGCAGTCAGCGAGACTTGGTAATAGAGCTATCAGTGTGCGTGTGTGTGTGTGTGTGAGTGAGTGAGAGAGAGAGAGAGAGAGAGAGAGAGAGAGAGAGAGAGAGAGAGAGAGAGAGAGAGTCTACCTCCATCCTCTCGGTTTGGATCGTTCAGTCTCCTTCGGTCTTTCTCTCCTCTCCAGTTCAGATTGGAGCTGACAGGTGATCGGGCTTCCGCAGCGGATGTTCTTGTGCTTGGCTTCTTCCCCACCGCGGTGAGGCTGGACGGATAAACTCACCATGGCGCAGGAACCGGAGGGGAACAACCGGCTCCTGCAAGACGTGCTGGCGAGACCGGGCAACGAAACGTGCGCTGACTGCGGCAATCCAGGTAAGCGAGCCCGAAGCCGGTGTCTGATGGAGCCAGATGCATGCAGCTGCACTTGCACCAATGCATCTACAGCCTATTGCATGCGCTCAAGGTGGGAAGATGCTGCTTCAGAACCAAAACAAGTCAAGGGTGTCATGAATTTCCTTTTTTGGTCCAAATATGATGAAACCCGGCTGGAAAAAGCCACCTGAAAACCCCTGTTGGCAGGTAAAGACCAGGCCTACTGAAAGCAGACTGCACTCTGGACTTAGTCTGAGCCATAAACACATAAAACACTCCAATGTGTGTGGCTGACAGCTATTATTGTTACTGACAATGTGTGTGTGTGTGTGTGTCCACAGTGTGCTGGTAATGTGGTCTGGTGTCATCATGTTCTACACTGTAAGCAACCTCCATAAGGCTCACTCAGTAATTATGGGTGTGTGTATTTTTTGCTCTACACATTTGTTTTCCATTTACAGAGGAGATGTGTACATAAATATATATATATGGGACATGGCACTAATCTCCAACAGGCAGTTAAACATTCCTCTTTTGCATTTCAGTGCATCTTCATCCTTTTCTTCATCTCTCCCTGTTTCCCCCCCTTTATCCCCTCTCTTCCTCTCCATCCCCTCCCTTCTCCTTTTTTCTCCCTCAAATGGCAATAAACCAGTGAGTGGCCGCCGAGGCTCCAGCATGGGCTGTACGCCCAGTACTTGGAGCCAAGCCCACCCAGGATGCCTGTTCCTTGGCCCTGGTTACGGTTCCTCTGAGGACTGGCTGGTAGCGGAGCAGCTTTTGGGGCCAGCATGGCTCTTGCAGAATTATAGCTTTGTCTGAGAGACGGACACTTGAGGAGGGATTTCATTTTGACCAGCTTTAAAGAATATGTTTTTTTTTTTTTTTATGTGGCCTTATGGTTTAAGATGTACCTAGAGGTAAACGTTGGGCCTGACTGTCGCCATGCTTCGTCACCTCTGTAATCATTCCACTAAAAATGTAGCCACTGTGAAGCGTGTGTAGAACAGCTGTTCTGTGTTGTACAGCTGTGAAAGGTGCATTTGGGGTATAATATGACAGTTCTGCTTGGAGGACAGAGGTAGCCGAATAGTCAGAGAAGCTGGTAATTGAAGGGTGACTGATTCAGATCACAGCTAGGAAAACCACAGCTGGTGGTGAGGTGACTCAGATGCTCTCTTCTCCCTCAAACAAGTGCTGAGATTCCCTCGAGCGAAGCTCTTCAAAAAAAAAAAGAAGAAGCTGAACAGACCAGGCTGCACGGATGAAAAGTTTTAGGATACACACCCATCAACCATACCGTTATGCCTCCACTACCAGATCAAGAATTCCCAGGCTCAGAATCCATATCTCATAATTGTCAAGATATGAATTATTGATGCAGGTTCGGTGGCTCTATGCCAGCAGGGGACAGGATTTTTTTTTTTTTTTTATCTCAGTGGCTTTTTCAGACAAAAACACCACAAATTGTCTCAGCACAGCAAAGTAAACAAGCATATTGTACTGGAGTGGGTGGGTGTTGCTTGGTAGGATGAAACAGGACAGGTAGTATAGACCAATAGACAGATAGATAAGCCAGATAGATAGATAGGTTAGTACATTGATATATGATTGAAAAACAATGAGTGTCTCTCTGCATTGGTATTGATGGTTTTGGCGTTTTCTGGCTGCAGCTGTGCCGCAAATCTTCTATTAACAGGGTTGGGTAAGATTACGTTTGCATTATATATAGTAAATATCTGCAACTGGTTACATAATACTCTGATATAACAAAAATGAGTCATCAGAATATTTTGGAATACCTTTTGGATGACTTAATTTGTTGGTATTTCACAGTTTACACATCCTTTCTCACATAATCAGGACTGATTACCTGTATTTTTGTGTGTAATCTGATTACATAATTCGGATTAGATGTAATTAGTTACCACCCTACTCTGTCAATCAATCAAAGTCGTTCTTTAAGTTTCATTTGTAAAAGTGGAAGAGATGAAAATGTAATGAGATGTAAAGAGAGGACCTGAAAACTGTGATGTGGGAATTCAGTAATTATGTCACTGTATGTTCACAACTTTAACAAGTCTTTTCCACAAGTAGGTTACTGTGACACAGTAAATCAGAGGTTCCCAACCTGGGATGAATCTTAAGAACCACTGGATGATTAAAGATATCAGTATGTTTGTGGGATTTACAAACAGAATCTTAACTCCCAACAATTATCTAATGAAATTATTATTTTTGAGCAGGGCGTGGCATTTTTGCCTTTAATTGACAGTAAATAGTTGAGAGGCATGTGCAACAAACCAGATCCATCCAACATTTATCGTAACTTTCCGAAAACTGACAATCCAATAAGCACTGAGAAAGTAGACAAGATCGACCTTCTCTTTCAAGCTCTCTGTTTTTATTCTTCCGTTACTTTTCGTACGTACGACTGAATGAAACACCATGAATGCCTTTGAGGAAAGACTGTCCAAAACTGTGCACCATGATCTATAATTGTATGAGTCATTGTGTCTTGACCTTCTCCATAATGGCAGGTTTTATGCTTATTTATATTTATACAGGTATAAATATTTTGAAAGACACTTCATACGAAACTTTTACCACTGCAGCAAAAAAGAAGAAACTGAATTCCACCACACAAAACTATTTTTTCCAGACCTTTCTCTTGTCATTGCCATTTTTGTGTAGTTTAATACTGTATACATTTATCAGCCTCTGTAGGGCATTTAAAAGTAAAAAGTATTAAATTTTTTTTTGACTGAGAGCTGACGAGTGGTTGCAAGCAGACATGCCTTGTATAAAGGGGTCACAAGAAATAACGCTCTAGTACACACAGAGATATATTGTAGTTCAAGATAGAGCCGCAACGATGAGTTGATTAAAAGATTAGTTGATTGACAGAAAATGAATCAGCAATTATTTTGATAATTGATAATTCTCAATTAATTATCATAAGTCACTTTTCAAGCGAAAATGCCGGATTTGATGAAGAATTTGCTGGTTTTCATTGTCTTACATTGTGTTTGGAAAAAAACAAGACTTTGATCACTTCACCTTGAGGTAACAGGCATTTTTCTGTGTTTTCTTCTGTTTTATTCACTAAACGACAGCCGATTAATCAAGAAAATTATAAGTGATTAATCAATAGTGAAAATAATCATTAGTTGCAGCCCTAGCTCAAGAAAAGTCACTGAAGTTAATCTTAACAATCAGATGCGTTAACAAGAACAAGGCAGTACCATAATGGCTAGCTGACATGCTCTGCCATAGCTAACAAGGTGACATTATTTATTCACAAATTAAATCAGACACATTAATAATGAAATTAATAGTTGCCAGACAGACATTAGCCATTAATTCTGCTAGAAATGAACGGAGAGCTGAAAACCTACAATAAGGCCTCTGTGTGACATCACATCAGAGCCCTCTATTGTGTGTGAATCTGCAGGCTAACAGAGTAAAAACAGACTACCTCATCATCAGCAGTGACCTGGCTGTCCTCCCTCACCCCTGTCTTATCTTCCCATCACAGATACAACATCCATTAACCAAACGGAAAGCCTGCTGGAATTGTTCTGAAAACACATAAAGCGGCAACAGTGCTTGTGCATTTTTTATGCTTAGTCATTCTTACTCTGCCCTTCCTTACCTTTGTGGGGTTTTTTTTTCTCCCTATCTTCTCTCTGCTGGTGTGCTCAGACGAGACCGCTGAGAGGCTGAGCTGGGAGCTTATACGGCAGGGTTTCTCTGTAGCTCAGCAGCGTTGTGGTTCTGCCCTTCGCTAAGGACACACAAACGAGTTATTCCCTCCAGAGAGACGCCTCAGCAGTCGTCTGTGGTGCGAGGAAGGTGTTTGTTGTGCAGCAGAAACAGCAGGAACTCTGATGAGATAGACGGAAGTTTAGGCTCCAATGGCTTTCCTGACTCTTTTTTTTACAGTTTTTTGAGGGAAAGTTGGAGAAAACAAAAACTTTTCTGCATTTCCCTCTGCAACTCAGTGTCCTGATGACATTTGGTGTGACTATGTGAGATGTAGATTGCTTCACATATTTTTTTTCTTGTTTAAGTTGCATGAGCTTGATAAAAAAAAATTATGTCATCTTAATAATATGCTAGAAGCAAGTATTTTATACCCTGACTAAAAACAAGGGCACCAGACAAAACTTTACTAAAGATTTGAAGCAATTTTTACCATTTAGCATCAGACAATCCGCTCTTGTGTTTCAGAATGTGCGTCCATTTAGAACCATGAGATTCAGTTGTAATCATCCTGCGCTAATATAGTAGTTATGTTTCTGCACCATTCATTTTAACTGGCTTATTGAGGTGTTAATGCAGAGAAAATTTAACAATATAAATGATGTTTACAAGGGCTTCCTAGTCAACCAGTAGTTGTTAGCTCAAGCCATTAATCATCTAGTCAGCGCACGTTTATGATATTAATTTAATTATTTAAATATATATTTTTTGGGGCATCAGAAAATGGTTTGAGTTCCAGGGATGAGAAAGAATGTCATAAGTAACATTGTTAACACTGTGCTACATTACAGAGAAATACAAAACTTTAATAATAGGCATTTAAAACATACGTTTTACAAGCACACACATAAAGCGAGCTGCCTGTTAACAACAATGCTAACGGCAAAAGCGCTAATGATTTTTTTTCTTTCACTCCCGTGGGTCAGTTAATTCTCTTAAATCTCTCAGTTAGTTCTGTCATATCTCTCATTTTAGGTGTTTTCCTGGTTGTTATCACAGTGGACCGTGTCACTGACTGAATGATGAAGTTACACATCGGTCAATTCGGTCGGGTGGAACCGTGTCTCACCATTTCCAGTATTCATGGTTTCAAATTAAAATCCCCCTCGTGTTTCATTCACATTCCAGCCAAATATGACGTTTTAATAAGGCGCAGCTCCCAAATGGAGTTTGGGGTTTTTCTTTTCTGCGACTAACCGACCAATGAAAACTTGGTCAACTACTAAGACTCTTCTCATCGACTAACGGTTGGTCGACTATTAGGGGGCTTTCCTTTGCTTCATTACAGTGCAGCAAAGGGAACACCATTTAGGAGGACATTTGAAAATGATGTTTGAGCTATGAATTAGGTTACCAAAATGCAGCTTAGTGTAGACACAAGACAGTTTGAGGTCCATTACAAGCCCTTGAGGAATGAATCATCACTAATGGCATATGTAATGGAGGGAAATAGGGGAACTCCACAGATTTGACACATGAAGATCAGTTTACTCATCACAGGGAGTAACACTCTGACTGTGTAAACAGATGTATAATATCTGCAGCTCTGGAGGAGCTAAGTCAAGTCTGAGAAAATAATATCTTAAGGGTCTCAAGGGTATCACTATCTCTTTTGGAGCTTCTCCCATACTTAGAGCTAACTGCTTCAGTTTTCACCATTTGTTTTTTTATCTGTCGCTTGTGAGTTCCCAAAATTCAGTTTAGTTCATTTCACTAATATGACCGCACAGCTAAGCTGGTGGAATTTGATTCCGGCATACAGTTCCATCACCATCATTGCACAGACAAGAGTCACATAGCCACAATCAGAAATCACAAATACATAGCACAACGGTTACATATAGATTGAATGGGGACAATAAATGAGTGCCAAGGAGTTCCAGACTCATGAAAGTACAATGCTAAATTGCTGGTGGTCTTTGAGTTTGGGGTTTAAGGCATGTGAACAAACAAGACCAAGAGTCTACAGCCATGCTAGCGGCTGTGTAAGGCTGCACATCTGTGCTTTTAGCTAAGATACCAACATTCACACAACTGCAACACTAACATGCTAATATTTAGGTGATATAATCTTTACCATAATCATCATCTTAGTTTAGCATGTTAGCATGTTAACATCTGGTAATTGGCACAACAACAACACAAAGTACAGCTGTGGCTGAATGGAATGGCGTTAATTTAGACAAATTTAAATTTGACCAGATGATGGTACTAGATGAAAACTCAGGGGATCACCAAAGTGATTAAAATGAATCCTGAGAAGGACATGAATGTGTGTTCCAAATTTCATGGCAATCTATCAAAATAGTTGTTGAGAAATTTTGCTAAAAACTGCATGCCAACTTCATGTTGGCACTGATGGACAAGTCAGATGGTCACCAAAATCATAAGAATTCATCATGAAGGAACCATGAATGTCTGTACAGTATTTTCTACCAGTTGACCAAGTAGATGTTGGGATATTTCACATGTGAAAAATTTGACTTGCTGGTGGTACTAGAGGAAAAGTCAGGGGCATCATCCTCTGGGCACCATGGATATCTGTAACAAATTTCATGGCAATCCCTCCAATCGTTGAGATATTTCAGTCCCAATTGACCCATATGGAAATTGCCTTTCCAGTAGCCACGCCACTAGCTGCTCTTGCCAAGTTACTTTTTTCACTAAAAGCCAAACCTGCTGGTGGTATTAAGGGAAAAATCAGGGCACCACCAAAATCAGAGGGATACACCCTCTGGGAACAATGAATGTCTGTACAGAATTTCATGTCAACTTAACTAGTAGTTGTTGAGATACTTCAGCGTGGACCAGTGTGGTTGACTGACAGAGGCATTCAGAGTTATGTGTACGACAGTAATGAAAAAAAAAAATCCTTCACTCAAGAGGGACTAACACCATCACATTTGTCAGTCTAACATAAAATACAGAAAACACCCATGTACAGTGTAGTGCATAACACAAATGGGTCTCAGGTGTGTGAATGGGAATCGGGAGGAATGCATGAATACAGACGTCACTAGCACACAGACAGGTGCTTCGCAGCTGCGGATGTTATGGGTGTTGCCACACCCGCACTTTCAGAGAAAAATGATTCAACCCCCCACACACACACTTTTTCCTGAGGTAGTCACTGATGAAACAAAACTGAGTTCCCCATACATGAAAACCTATTGGTCAAGTTAGATTGATTGAATGGCCACTCAGCCAATGACAGCCATATCACCAACCCACCTGGCCAGGGAAGAGTAAAAGGTTGAAGTACGGTAAAGTTACATGTCTGCATTTAGATTCAGTGCTTCTGTCTCTTGCCGCTGGCTGTGATAAGAGATTAGAGAATAACAGATCAGAGCTATGAAACAGCTGTTTAATACTAGGCGATAAGGATAATGTTGCCCTTTGTTATTTCTGACACTGGTTTTGAGTAGAGTACTGTTTTTGTAATGTGTGCTGCTGTGTTCTTACCCATTTCACCCACTGACACTGGTTTTGAGTAATGAGTTTGGTCGAGTTGGACAATGTAGCTCAGTTTTCATCTTGTCGTGTATCATGGATGAAATAAGAAAAAAAGGAATTAAAGTCTTATTCTTTATATTTTTGTTAAAAGCGTGTTTTTTAACAGACGCTAAAAAATCCAAAGTCATTTGATAATACTATGGTATGTGAATGCTGGTAAAAAATATCTTGGGGTGAAGGGTTTGGTGCTACAATGTACATTTTGAACTCAATATTATTTGCATATGGTGGCGAAGAAAATGTAGAAATGCACAGCATTCATTTGGATTTGGCATGTTGTGGAGACTGGAACAGGGGCCGAAGGCATGTCCCACCCCTAGAACCCCCATACTTTTTTAATCACTGCTCCACCCCCACACAGGGGATCAATTAGAAAACACTGTGCTAGTAAGTAACACAACACATATGTACACTGTATTTAATCTTCACTGTTGCAATAAGGTTCCATCTGAAGAGATCTTTTAAATGCCTCAAGCATTTTACAGCACCTGGGTCAAGCAGTAAAACATACATTAAGTAAAATCTAATACTACATTGTCTGCTGTAGAAATAAAAGTGTGTGCTGTTGCCTGAGGGTTTTAGTCAAGACAGAGGGGGGGTCACAACCTGAACTGCCCCCACTGTCAAGTCATTAACCCCCAACATGACACAGCTACTGACAGACTGACACGAAAACATCCAGACATACAAATGACTTCTTGCAGATGCAGAAAAGCTCCCCGCAAATGGTCACAGGCACAGGGGCCGCCATTGTATAAATGCCCCCTCATTCATTTATCCTGCATCTGCCCCGCAGCAGCACCACAGGCACCTCTTTCTTCAACCTTGTGCGGTCGAATCAAAAGCTCTGTTGTCTCTCCGCCAATCGAGCCACAAGCCTTGTAAAACTCCTGAAAAACTTGATTTGTCTTCTGAACAATCCCTTGGAGACAGAGCCAAGGTGCGGCGGCGCTTTAACAAACAGGCTTGGAACAGCATATGCACTGTGACAAAAACAGCAGAGTCACACTACATCAGGAATTTTCCACCTCCTGTTAGCTACAACTGCATCTGTTCTTCACAGTAATCCTGTTGAGAAACATCTTTTCTATGTACATGCAGAGGAGGAAGCCCTGTGTGTGCGTGTGTGCGTGTGTGCGTGTGTGTATGTGGTTAGTCAGTCATGCAGCCACAGTAATCTCTATGAGTGCTGTCTGCCTCTCCGTGAGGCCTGACTCAGACAGCGATGACCTCACCACCGAATGGCTGGTTGTGTGTTTTCGTGTCAGTGGGGTTGTGTGCGCGTGGGTGTGTGTTTGTTGGGCATTTTGCGTGATGTGTAATTGTGGCAGACATAAAAAGGAACATGTCTTCACATCTCTTGTGCTTTGTGCTCCATCACAATGCGAAATGATTAAAGGATAAGTTGACATTTATAAAAATATTGCACACTTGTCATGGGTTAACAGAGATAAATCGAAGAAAGCTTATCGTAGATGCCAGTAACACCCGCAGGGGATCTTGTGAGCACAGATCAACTCTCTGCATGATAAAGAACCCACACTTTTCCTTTTTTCCTTCCCTACTCACTCCATCTTCCCTACTTTATCCCTCCTGCCTCATATTTTCCACCTCGAAACATCTCCTTTCAGGCTCTGTGGCATCTCCATCTATGCTTTCTCCAGCCTCAAGAGCACAGAGAAATTCAAGAATCTTTTTTTTTTTTGCCCTCTCCCCCCACTCCTCTCTGTCCTTTAGCTCTCATATGACTCCCTTGAGTTTTACACACTCTCACTCTGTACGTGTGCATACATGTGTGTGTATTCGGTGCACCATGCTGAGGGCCTCCTCGTGTGAGAAATGGCAGCTGCAGAGAGAGCGAGATGGAGAAAGAATGAGACACGGTACTCTCAGATGCTTGTGGCCATGCACACATCAGGAATGTGCAAATACATTAAAAACACACTTCGACATCATGAATAGAGTGTGATACATCAGCATGACTGATATTTTCAGCTTCACTTTCAGATTTCCATATCAGCGTATACATCGGATGAAATTGCAGTACAGAAATGCCAAAGATATCTTAGAGGTAGTTTAGAAATTGTCACCATTATACACTCACCGGCCACTTCATTAGGTACACCTGTGCAATCTAATGCAATCCAATACAACAGCTCTGCCATAAATTCTACATAAATATATAAAGCTTATACATTTTCAGTTTTTGTTGACATTGTCAGAAAGGTGATAATTCGACTTTATGTTTATTATTGAGGTTGTAGTGGGTGGTGGTGGTGTACTGGAGTGATTTATGTTGATAAGTGTTCCTAATGTGTTCCTAATGTTTGTTGTAATGTTCCTAATCCTCATGTATGTTAATGGAGTGGACAAAATATTAGGAACACCAAACGCCAAACTTTCCCTAGTTCCAACTTCTCAAATGTGAGGATTTGCTGCCTGTCTCTGGTTTATATCATTGTAATGTGTTGGTTTTGGACTGTCGGTCGGACAAAATAAGCTGTTCCCAGACATCGCCTTGGACTCTCGGAAATTGTGATGGCCATTTTTTACTGTTACTGTGAGTAGTAACTTCTTGTCATCAATGTGAGGTTGCCACGTAACCAGCGGAGACACTAGGAGGTCACTGAAATAGTCCGTGCGTAACCGTCAGTAAAACCATAACATGTAATTTTACTTCAGTTTTTATTCAGATTAAACAAAAGTGTTGGTTTTATATGACGTGTCAGTTAGTGAGCTTTAAAGGTGCTGGTAGGTGGATGTCACATTTGGGCAGAGCCAGACTTGCTGTTTCCCTGTTTACAGTCTTTATGCAAAGCTAAACTAAATCGCTTACTGGCTCCAGCTACATATTTAAAAGACAGATATAAAAGTGCTATCAATCATCTCATCTAACTCAAAACAACAACAAAATAATAAAAAGTATATTTCTCACAATGACAAACTATTCCTTTAATTTTGACCAGATCAGATCAGATTTTTCTGGCTTCACTGCAAAACTCCGATCTGCATTCGCACGTGACTCTCTCTCATTTTTCCTAGCACTCACCTTCACACTACACTCTGTCTTTCTCTCTCTGTCACACACACACTGTGTGTCTGACTTTGACAACTTAATTTGCATGGACAGTCTATGTGTGACACAGTGACTCCAGTGTACCTCTGCTGAACACCCATGGATGCTGCTGCTGTGTCACGTTGCATTAAGAAACCTTTTTTTTTTTTTCGGTGCATATTTTCTCTGAATGCTGATGAGGCTGTTAGTTTTGTAGAGCTGCGTGTGTTCTATCACATGCTCATGTTGGCAATAACCAGCATATGGTCTGTATCGAGGCGATGCACAGGTGTGCTTATGCGTGCATGCCAGGATGTATAAAAGTATAAAATATTGCATGTGCATACAAGTATGAGTTCCAGCATGCATATTTAACTCTATCTTTTTGCGTGTGTGATGATGCTATCTATTTAGGAGTCCAGTGATGTAACTAACCTGATAACTACCTCGGCTGAATTCTGATCAGATCTCATGCGGTCTGTTTCCTGTCAATAAACGAAACAGGATTTCCCCCAAATCATATTTTGCTGCCCTGCTGTCCTTTATGAGCAGGCACACACTAGACCAGAGTCCCTTGTAATATTTGCTTCATTTACTTTGCTCCTATTACCCCCTAACAGCGCCAGCATCAGCACTTTCAGTATTTATAGCCTGAACCTTGAGCTGGTGTTCTCTTTGTTACAGCGCAAGATTATGACAAGATTTTTTCCCCTCTCCTCCTTCATCTCTACCACCGCTCTCTCTATGATCCTCCCTGTTTCATATTCTCCCTTCACTGTTTTCTCTCTTTATCCCCAAATTTACTTCCCCTCCTTCCATCTCTATGCTTTTTTCCTCTACATCATCTCTCTCTCTCTCATTCCCCTCCTTCCTCTCTCTTGCAGAGCCGGACTGGGCATCGCTGACTTTGGGCGTGTTTGTTTGCCAGGCCTGCTCGCTCCTACACCGGAGCATCCCCCACATCAGCCGGGTCAAGTCGGTCCAGGACACGTGGGATGCCAGTGAAGTGGAGGTACGGTGCTCCACTTCCATATATATACAGTATCTACAGAAAATATGTACACTCTCTTATCTCAGTAAACTCCCTTAACTACACAAATCACTCATTTCAACCTGATGAATGCCACCTGTTCACAAGCAGGTGCATGCTCCTGAGATTTGAACATTAGCATATTCAACACCATACTGTTTCAAGCCCCCCGCCAGTGTGTTTTTGGCATTTTTAAGATATTTCACATTTTTCTGAGTCATTTGCTCACAATGTTGAATAGCCACACTGTTAGCCAAACCTTTTTTTGACAAACAACTTAGTTTTGCACTCACAGTTCAAAAATGGCTGTTGCTGAAGTGGAGCAATGATGTATGACTATAGTAGACACTGCAGTCATACGTCATCCTCATAAAATCTGTATTTTTGTGAGTGTCGCATAGGCTACTGATACAGTATCAAGCACCTGCGTTTCAAACTAAATACTTGCTGCAGACGTGCTGCAACAGGATTAATGCTTGAAATATAAGTAATTTATATCAATTAAACACTCTCCAATCAAACTCGGCACAGAAAATTATGTTTAATATTGTTAAAGCAGGAAAGTCAGTAAATCAGTCTGCAGTGATCTATAAATGAATGTGGGTGATTCTTACAGTATCTGTTGTCCACAGCTGCTTTACACTGTATGAAAAGCTTCTCCTGTCAGTTCATTAAATGACTGCAGCATATGAAGGCAGCAGGACTGATACGTTGATAAATCTGCAGCCTCTGAGAAGTGCTGCGCTAGAGTGCAGTGCCGTTACGCACGACCGTTCACTGTGTTTACCTTCATTAAATCACCTGATGTCACCGCTGCTACAGTATAACCACACACACCTCTACACACATCAGATGGGTCAGTTATGACTCGATAGTCTGCTTTTTTATGAAGGAGACGTCGGGTTAGCAGGGATCATCACAGCCTCTTTTCCAACTTTCTTTTTAGCAAAAGTAGCGTCTCATGTTTTATTCGTGAGACACAATGCGATGCAAAGACTGTTGTGTAACATCAATCGCTAAACTATGTGACCGTGTACGAGGTCAGATACATTAGAATTATTGCTGAAATAGCGTTGGTCCGATATGATATAAACAGCTTTACCAAATCAATTTCATTATGTTCTATTTCTATCATTTTTATAGTAAGTAACTGATGAAAACTACTACTCCATCTGTCTTTGGCTGCAGATTTGTGGTGATGTGTGTTCATGTTGTGATGCTTTGAACCATCCAGACATTTCCTGAAGAAAAGCTTTCTGTTTGCTGAGCTGTCGTTATAACGTTTAACTGTGTTTCAGAGCTACGAGACTAGAGATATGACTGGCTGAGAGGGAATTTAGTAATAACCACACCCGCTGATCTGTTTTCACCTTCAACTCAACCTGCTGCTGCACATACATGAACCAAAATAGCAGGCGCACATGGAGATGTCCAGTCGGTGTGACTCTGCGCTTTGCATTTATTATTTAAATTTCAACTGAGTGCAAAATATTAAACTGAGAATGCGATGCATGCTTTTGAATCCTCGTAGAACCGGGACTGGCTACTGAGGAGGAAAATTTAAGGACATTTAATATAAAATAAAGCAAGATATCATTGCTTAGGATAGATGATCCATCAATAAAGAAGCCATCATCTGATTTCATCTGTGGATTTCACATATCTCTGTTAATGACATGTAACCTAGTCTATATAGCTAACGCTGTAGTAAGTGGACAGGTTGGGCTACAATATCACTACCATTGCGACACATCGCTGGTGTGGTAGAATGGAGTTCTGGTTGCCATGGTAATGGATTATGTCTGACTATTAACCACACTCCCATTCTCTGTTTGAGAAAGAGCTGTTAAACAGGAAGTAACAGTGGCTGGAGCATGGATGTATTGTAAGAGCTGGATAGGACTCAACTGCTCAGCCTCACAGCCAATTTTTCCCAGTGGTCACTCTTGGTATTGCAGCAAAAAATCCCCCTGCAGCCAAAAAAGCATTTTCCCCATAAACCACCATTGTAAAAGAGACGTCTGTAAAACTGTTGACAGAACACCTCGAACTGCAAACAAGGTCAATTATGACTCTTTCTATTATGAATTTTTGATCCATGGAGGTTTTATATTTGTAAAACTTCCCTTGAGGTGAGTAAGTCTGTGTGACAAACAATGGTTTGACATGAAGTGGACATGGATACCAAATAATGTCTTGCTAAAGCAAAGCAGTTTGTGATGCGAGGTGCTCAAGAGGAAGCTGAGTCATCGAGATGGACAAGATAATATACAGTCAGTGATGTTACACTGTCAGATGGAACTGGACACCTGCATAAAGCTTGTGAGTGTTAACAACTACTACTATTTGATAAAAGGAAGATAAAACATGGTAAACAATAATTAATTTTACATTATGTTAGTTTTTGTTATTTATTTTGGTTATTTGAAGCTGTTTTCAGTGACATTTGAACTCCAAAACCATTTGTATGACTTGTTCTTGCATGAAGCCCAATACGATGACATAAACTGGTTGCCAAATTCTTTATGTGAAGCATGAATTGTGTGCAAATCCCAGTATGTGCAACATAAGCATGCATGCTAAGTATCTAAATGACATGAATATGAATACAATACAGACAAAAAATATTAAGTATGGAGCCCATGGTAACCACATAGTCTAATATCTGTAGCATTATCTTTGTTGTTCTCATGGAAACAACCCAGTGATTTTTCTAAACAATATGACAGAAAATAAAGCAGCACTGAATAATAGGCTGCAATAAACAAAGGATCATATAATATAGTCAGTATCAATCAAGCCAATGTTGTTCACTTAAAAATGCTGTGATTGGCCTGATACCAGACTTGCACATTGTCTTAAGACATCCAGCCCAAAGAATATTGACTTCTGACCTCTGACCTCCCTGTGGAGGGAGAGAATTTCCATATTGGGATCAATAAAGTGTTGTTCCATTAGTGTGATTTTTCTCCTGTGTGTAAAAAGAAACTTTAGCTGTTATGTGCCACGCAAACCCTTTAAGAAAGCAAGAAATATAAAAAAAACTGTAAAATGAAATGCATATTTTGATATTTTTAAGACTGGTTAAAATCTTGAGCTCTGCTGGGAAAGAGTGAAGTTGTCTCTGGAATACTAGTTAAACCACCACTCTGTGATAAAAAAGACTTTGGGGGAGGTAATGCTGATGTGAGTCATGAGGAAAAACAGGAGGTGGAGATGTGGGAGGACAATAATTAGGATTTAATGGGGATTTGAGTTAAGAGGAGAAAGTGGAGGCGGTATGAGGCAAAAATAATACAGTGGAGTTTGGGGTATTTGGAGATAAAACCCGAACAGAAGCAAGAGTATTAGATGACTGGATGACTGGATATGATTGCAGTGCAGGAAAAAGAGATGCCAGGGTTTTATGTTGTCTGTTTGTGTTCAATCTGCCCTTCTGTAATTGCTGTAAAGGGAGAGTTTGGGGATGATTTTGAGGGTTTATTGTTGAGACGTCTGGAGCTGTTGTAGTCCCATTCCAATAAAACGTCAGTGATCAAACAGCCACAACAGTATTCACTTTATGAACTGATCCAAGCTAATACCATATATTTTGCCAACAAGTTACTGTCAAGTCCTTTGAACCATCGTAAAATTAACTTTTCTTAAAACAAAAGACAATAAAGGATAATAATACCTTTAATATGAGGTGAAGGAGAAGAATGGAAAAGAGCAGTATGGGGAGGGAAAACAATATAAAATGCTATATGAAAATTCTTGAGAAACCAATATCAGAGAGCTGCTGAAGTGCAACAACAAAATCAATCAAGGATAGCAGTAAGATGTCACATACTTAGAAAACTTTTGCATCTAGAGGAAAGTCATTAGAGTTTTGAGCCTGGAATTGGAAACTGATAAAAGCCATATCTGCAGATTTGAGAGCGTACTGTATGGATGTGGGTTGCTGGACCAAGTATGACCTATAAAACCTTTGAATCAGAATCTGATTCATGAATTTCCTGTTGTGCTTCTGAGTGTGTGTACATTTAGAGCAATGACATTGAGTTGTAATCATTCTGCGTTAGGCTAATAAACTACTGTTACGTCTCTGTACCATTCAATTTAATTGATTTACTTAGATGTTAATCAAGAGAACATTTCACTTTATAAATTATGTTTACAGTGTAACAAAGTGCATGACACTATTTCAACTGTAACCATGTTGTGGAGAGATTTTGACCACATTTTCTCATAATGACTCATTCTATTTCAACAAATGACGTGTGCCAGTAGCAATCTGTGGGATGTACATAAAATGAGAGAATGTCCATCTGTCAGTTGCCCTGTTGCATGCAGGGAAGCTCTCAGGAAGCTACAGTATCTTAAACCTCATTGTTTGTAATATTTTTCATGTTTATCTTTCTCTGTTATTACTTTTGTCCGTAACAGGTAACTTTACGTTAAGTCTCTTTCACAGAGGTGTGGTTGACCATGTGTGGCATTCTGTATGTAAATGAGCCTGTACATGCACAAGCAGAGTACACGTGTATTTTCTTGTTTGCACAGGCATTTTATATGCACACATATAGAACTTCTATGCATGTTTTGATTAATGAGACCCCAACTCAAGGACAAATCTGACTAATGTGGTCTTAACTGTTTTTGCCATTTAAAGGACCAGTGTGTAGGACTTAGTGGCATCTAGTGGTGAGGTTGCAGATTGCAACCAACTGAATACCCCTCCCTTTTCAAGCGTGTGGGAGAACCTACGGTGGTCGAGAAACTTGCGAAAAATGCGAAAGGCTAGAGCCAGTGTATAGTTTGTCTGTTCTGGGCTACTGTAGAAACATGGCGGTGCAACATAGTGGGCTCCATGGAAGAGGACCCGCTCCCTATGTAGATATAAAGGGCTCATTCTCAGGTAACGGAAACATAATGATTCTTATTTTCAGGTGATGATACACTAATTAAAACATATTTATGAATGTTATATTCCATTTCTGCCAGTAAATCCCCCTAAATCTTACACACTGGTTGTTTAACTCACATTATCATGCATATTTGGTCTTGCAGATGCTTGCGACTCACGGTGTGAAGTAGTGAGTTAATTTGCATAAAGGGGTCTAATAAAGTGCATCCTGGTGGTTATGCTGAAAGGTGCCAAAACAGTCCCTGATCTACGGCTTCGATAATATTAATATCTTGTTGTAAATGTTATATCTGAGGTGTCAAATACATCACCTTATTGCAGCAGATGTGTCACATGCTCGTTTCTGTGACTTTCTTTAGAGATGCATGTTTTTGTTGAATGTTTTGCTTGCTATTTGACCTTCACAATAGAACGGCAGGGTGCAGCATCCTTGCCAGAGCCCCTCAGAGGAACAGAGAGGCGTGTTGAGGGATTCAGCCAGTTGGATTGGGCTCAGGGATTATCCTTGGATGAAATGCACGATGGAGGGAAAGAGGGCAGGAAACAGACACGTCCCAGTGCAGTGTGGCCGTTTCCACAATTAATGCCATAGCAAAGCAGGGACCTTAGTCTCAACTGAACAGCTTATCTTACCTCAGTGTTTTTGTGCTTTAGTATTTTCTTCTTCCTGTTGTTTTGTCGCCTCCCTCTAGGTCTTACTTTCTTGAAATGTCATGGTTGCTGTTTTGTTGATCTGCTGTAAAAAGGTTTTGCTCTTCGCTTTCTGTTTCATAACTTTATCCTCAAGGAGCAAAGATTTCACTGTTCTCATTTTATCTGATTTTATTTTAAATCTAAGTTAAAAACAATCCAAGCAGAAACATGAAGTGTTATCATGTTATCATTAATCATTATCCTTATCATTTATAATCACTGGTATGTCCCCAAATCTTACCAAGCAGTGGCTGGTTAACAATTGCTTAAATACAACACCAGTCGAAAGTTTGGACTCGCTTTTTCATTCAAGGGAATGGAAAGGTGTGTCCAAACTTTTGACTGGCACTGTATGCTGTTAGTGTAGATAAGATTTATCTGAGATTAAGCAATGTGGAAACTGTATCCAGCAGAAGTGATATTTAAACAGCCGCGTTGTGTTGTCATGTCTTCCTCTCAGTTGATGGCTGCTATGGGAAACAATGCTGCCAAGGCCAAATATGAACAGAAGGTTCCTGCTTTCTACTACAGACCAACACACACTGACTGCAAGTAAGTACTTGGGCCTTTCTTTTAGTTGTGACTTTCAGTAGATTTATACTGGAAGTGCAGGATATGTATGACGTAGTACACGTATCCTGCATGATTTTCATACAGGAAAAGTGCGTCTGTTGTCTGAAAAGACTTTTTTTTACCTGTGTGTACGATGCAAAGGTTGAAAGAAAACTATAATAAAACACATCATTGAGCCACACTGTTGCACTGGGTGACATGCTCCTTCACAACGAAGATTACAGTCACGTTACTTTGTTTAGAAATGGCTCCAAAGTCCAATTGCAGCTGCAAGCAGCAATGATCGGGCCCTCGCACCCTTGCGCACGTCGGGGCACCGCGCAGTCGAATGGCTTCTATCACGGGTATGTAGATGTGTTCAGATCTGGGCTGTGTTCAGACAGTGCAAGAAGGAGATAAACATCACTTTGTCCACTATTTTACCTGCTGCTGGGGCTGCTGCATTGAAATGTTGTAGGGGGCGCTATGAGGCCAGTTTGCATCAATGACTGAATATTGTCATGTAAACGTGTTCAGGCCGGGACCTCTGTCATGGCGAAACATCAAAACTCGACACCACACCACGGCCACAGGCTTCAACCATAACTAAATCCTTTGATAACTTTTGATCACATAGTAGTCTAGATGACACACACTGATATTTAAGTCATTATGATGAATTCTGTAGGAGGAGTTCGTTAAAATATAAGACATGCAAAATCGCCAAAAAATTGACCACTAAATTCAAAATAGCTGACTTCCTGTTGGGTTTCAGCTATGGGTCCAAGAGATTTTTTTGTGCACCCTGGCATGATACATGTGTGTACCGATTTTCATACATGTAGGTTTTACATGGGGCGGGGGCTGCTTCGTTGAAATGATGTAGGGGGCGCTGTAGAGCCATTCTGCTACACTTATGCCAGCCACTGATATGAAATTACAGACTTTAAGAACTGCCATGTGTGTGCATAGTTTTGTGAGTTTTCAAGCATGTCTTGGCCCTTAAAAACAGCTTCGTATTTTGTGGCGAACAATGTGTTGCCATGGCGACGGCTTTTGGTGAAAACTCAAAAGCTTCATGAGTTATCATCATCAAGGTTTTACACCTTGGCTGAAATTTGATGTGTTTCTGACTAACCTCCTAGGAGTAGTTAGCAAAAGAGTGGCGCTTCAAACTTCCTGTTGCCAGTAGGTGGTGCTATGACTGTCACTAAATATGGGCCTTTACATGTGTTCAGACCGGGACTCTTAACAAGCATATGAAATTTGGAAAAGATCAGATCATGTGGAGTCAAGTTATAAGGCTTTGAAATGTCATGGCAAAACATTGAAATTCGCCGCGTCGCCATGGTAACAACTTTCGACAAAAAGCCACCAACCTCACAACATATAATCTCCAAGGTCTTGAGGCTATTCTGAGTAAATAAAAGGTGGATCCAATCACCGTGCTACCCACAGGGCATCAAAGCGTAAAACATGTTACTTCCTGTTGCCAGGTGTGTGGCGCTATGACTCAGATCCAGTATTGACACATGGATGTGTTCAGGACTCTTTTCAAGCACAAAATATTTGGATGTCTTAGGATCATGTATGCCGGAATTATGGCCGTTTCAATTTTCATGGTGAAGGATCAAAATTCACTGCCCGGCCACACCCCCTTGGCAATGTCGAAAACTCATCGTTTTGATAACGTTTAATCTCCAAGGTCTGTAGATGATACTGACTGAATTTGATGTTGCTGAGATCAAATCTCTAGGAGGAGTTCATTAAAGTATGCGGCCTGGAAATGGCAAAATCGGTGTCAAAATCGCAGATTTGATCCAAAATGGCCGACCTCCTGTTGGACTTAGGGTATGTCTCCAAGAGACTTTTTGGTGCGTCTGTTCATGATACATATGCATACCGAATTTCGTTCTTCTACGACAATCCGTGTCAAGGGGCTAAATTTTCTTAATTTTCTAGGGGGCGCTGTCGATCCATTTTGCCCCGCCTTTTTGCAAGACCCATAAAATATTACATTTTTCACCACTTCTGATGTATGTGCAAAGTTTAACAACTTTTTGTGCATGTTTAGGCCCTCAAAAATGCGTTTGTTTTGGAAGAATAATATTAGAGAAGAAAAATAATTCCCTCAGATCCTATAGGGCCTTCGCACCGCTTGGTGTTCAGGCCCTAATAACAGTGATCACGCTTTCAGTCTCCAGAGAGTAGTTCTGTGCATGCAGTTCTAATTACAGAGCTTCACTAGCGTGCTGTGCTACATATCACAACCTCTTGACTTTCTACTACATTTTACATTGTGAAGAACTTTAGTGTTCTTGTTTTGTCTTACAAGTGACCCCTTTCACATTACACATAGTAATTTGATCCATTGTTAATATAAAAATATTGATTGGTGCAGCTTTAAAGTCTTATTTCTTAATGTGATGTTTGCTGTTGCTGAGCTCCACAGTCTGCTGCCCACACTGCCTACAAATGAATGTGATAAGAAAATGCTGAATGCAGAGGCAGTTACACTGCATGCTGATGAGTGTTAAAATGATAAAAACAGGATGCTGTGCACGGCAACAATAGTACTTTAAACATGATATATACCATTTCACACCTCTAACTGTGTAATGTATATCATCTAAATATCACTTCCTCTTCCTCTTTTTGTTTATAAAAACTCTATCACATGTCCCTTGCTTTATTATTTCAGAACTTTGTATCACTGTAGAATTAATTAGGCTGAAGATTTTTGACACTAATCAAATTTTTCATGTACATATAAGAACATATATTTTAAATATACATCTGCCCCCCAAAGAGTCTTAAATTTGTCTTTCTTTTCCTAGTTCAAGTAAGGTAGTGACACTTTTGCTTCTCTTGGGTATTCTTTCAAGTCCATCCGCCTCTTCCTCTGTGTCCGTCTCCCTCCAACAGAATTTGATTAAAATAGACCGAAAGAGAAGAAACATGTGAGAGAGGTAGAGTGAGAAAAGGCAATGATCTCAGATGAAAAGAGAAGTGTCTTTCTCAGTGTCTGTGCCACGGTATGTGTCTGTGTTCGCTCACTCCACTCCCCTGGGTTTA